>NW_026042310.1:522737-1122737 GCF_023856365.1 Brienomyrus brachyistius
GGATATACCAATTACCCCGACAACGCCGTCTACAAGTCAGTGAACGTGTAACGACCCCCCACCCCTAACCGCCTTCCCATGATTCTCTGCTCTCGGCGGGTGGTGCCCTCTCAGGACGTCACGGTGTCCTTACCAATCAACACCGTACCTCGTTAGCTGTGACTCGCATCATCGCTGTAGGTTTTGAGGGCTTTTAATATCGATTTGGCACCAGTTACCCCCTTGTGAACCCATGGGGTGGCCCACTGTTCATGGCAGATGCCCCTGGGGGGTTCAAACGCGCGAAGCCGGATGAGGGTCTGGGACTGGCTGTAGATGTTTCAGGAGCCACAGCGGGGTGTGGGGGGGGGGGGGCGGTGCACTACACACGTGGGACTGCCAGAGCGCGGACAGTGGAAGGTGACTGTGCTCTGATCACGGAAGGTCGTTTCCTTGATCTGGGACGGTCAGGGATGCTCTCCTATGCTGTTGCGTAAATGAGGTGGTTCAGTGAGTAAACCGCACATTTGTGGTGCCTGTTTGACATGAGGTCTGTAAAACCGGCGGTAAATTACAGGCAGCAGCTGGTAAGGGGGCACTGGGGTCCGTTGTGCATGAGTGGGGGGGGCTCAGCTGGCTGGGGGGGGTGTGAGGCGGGTGGGGTAAAAAGGGGCACGTGAGGCTCGACACACCTGCTCCTTCACCTCGGGCCGTCGTCAAGGCGATGGCATATTTCTGCCGCTCTCTCCCATTTGCTATTTTTGTTTTCTTCTCTCTCCCCCCCCATCCCCTTTTTTTCATCTCATCCCGCCCCCAAAAAAAAACCAGGTTCTGCGAGGTGGCCAAGGAGAATGCATGGACATCTTCCGCGTTTTCGACTCTCTGAACTACCTTCCCAACATGATCCTGGGCATGGAGGCGGCGGGGGCAGCGGGGGGCGTGGTGGAGGCGGCCATCTCCTACACGGGCGACGTCTCCGACCCCATGCGGCAGAAGTACTCGCTGGAGTACTACCTGGACCTGGCTGCGGAGCTGGTTCGGGCCGGGACACACATTCTAGCCATTAAGGTGAGGGCGTGGCCAAGGAATCTGCCGCAGCGGGTCGCGACCCCATCCCTCTGCCGCAGCGGGTCGCGACCCCATCCCTCTGCCGCAGCGGGTCGCGACCCCATCCCTCTGCCGCAGCGGGTCGCGACCCCATCCCTACGTGTTAATCATGGGATTAATAACTGACACCCCCACAGGACATGGCCGGCCTGCTGAAGCCCACGTCGAGCCGCCTGCTTGTCGGTGCCCTCCGTGACCGCTTCCCGGAGGTTGCCCATCCACGTGCACACGCACGATACGGCGGGTGCGGGGTGGCGGCGATGCTGGCGTGCGCCGAGGCGGGGGCGGATGTAGTGGACGTGGCGGTGGACTCCATGGCGGGGGATGACGTCGCAGCCCAGCATGGGGGCCGTGGTGGCCTGCACCCGTGGCACAGAGCTAGAGACTGGTGAGCCTGCCAACCCCCCTCCCCGAGATGACAATGGTGTGTCTTCCCTGTAGATCATCTTGGCCACTCAGAAGTTTAATCGCTCCCCCTGGCTAATTTGCTAAACGATTGGCATCCCAGGAGAGTCCAGGTCTCCAGGCTGATTAGCAAATCGAGTCGCGTCCTGCTAATCGCTGTCTGCCCATCGATCGCGGCGACGCAGGATGCTATCGTACAGCCACTGCCGACTTCTCCGGAAAGATCCGCCTGGCTATCGCTGGGACTTCCCGGCTCTGTTTGCCTGCCCCCTTCACCTCAGTGGTCACCGCCTCGCCGGAACGCACCAGCAGCTTCCGGAACACTTCCGTCCGCTGGGTCTTCTCTCACGCGGCTCTTAGCGCAGCCCCCTGAAGAAGCTCCGAGGTTCCTCCTCGGGATCGGAGGCGGCGACCTTCCCGTCACGGGTCCAACTCGCTAATCAGCAGGCCAGGTGCCGGCTCCGCTCTCGTGACCCGGAGCTCCGTAAGCTCTGGCCCCTTGGCGCCCCGGCTCATTGGCCGATGACACGTTGCTATGGTGAGCGCCAGGCCCCTGCCTCATCCTGTTGGTCTTTAACCGCGTAGGAAACGGTAACCAGACGTGGCTCGTGTGGGCGGAGAGAGTGGGGCAGGTGGAGAGGTGCCCGCTGGGGGGGGTGGGATTCAGCAATGCGTGAAGCAGTCAGGCAGCCGGGCCCGGGGGGGTGTCCCAGCTGGTGAGTTTGGCTTGCTACTTACCTGTGACCTGCTGACATACCCCCGCCCAATGGTACCGAGGGGATGGAGGTACAGAGCTGGCATGTGACCTATAACTGCAGAAAGGGGGCTTCCTTAATGCCGGGGGGGGGGGGGGGGTTCGTGTGTATATTATATTGTGGGCACCAAATGTGATAACCTGTAATTTTGACCTTATTTTTTTGGTTATGGTCGTCATGTTGGGATTAGAGCTTTTGCCACAGAAATTAATGGACAGTTCCCATATGGAAATGTGTGTTGATGTGTTTCCGTCTGTGTGTGTGTGTGTTTGCATCTGTCAGTGCCCCCCTGCTCGCACTCTGCCACGGCCCTCCACCCCCTCCTCGCACCTCCACACCCCCAGGTGGCGCCGTGCCCCCGTGTGAGCCCGCGCTGTTAATTGAATTGTCTGCGAGCTGTCAGCTCCTCCCGCCTGGCAGATGCGCCGTCTGCTCCCCCGACAGCTTCCCCTCTCATTAAACACTCTCCTCTATATTTATCCTTTTTGTCCATTTGAGGCGGCATTTTTCTGTTTGTCTCTCTACCCATAAAATATGGCCCATTCTCACTCTTCTCACTCTTCTCACTCTCCACAAGCCTTCTCCCCTAAAACCACACCCCTCTCCGGCTCTTCCCTAAGGCACTTGACGGTATTTCCCCTTCCGGGACCTAAAGCCGAATCCCAATTTTTGTTTTGGAGAATCCATCATTCCTATTAACCACACCAGTGCTGGGGGGTCACATGGTCTGCTGCCATGACGACACAGCGACACGGGCAGCTGATCTGTCCCATGACATCATACTTACTGTTGTACCTTTGTGTCCAGAAGGCAGTTAGTCGGCTTCGCACAACCACCCCCCCCCCCCCCCCCCCCCCCCCGCCTCCACAAATGGCGGAAGATTCCGCGCTGACCTAAAAGAGCATCCAATAGCCTCACGCCTTCATGCTGTAGCTTCTGACTGTGATGAATCCTGGGCTGGGGGGGCGGGGGGGGGTTCACCCGTGGGCTGTGACAGCAGTGGAACTCGTCTGTGCTCGTATGACATGTGCATGACAGGATTGGCTGGCAGCTTAATGGCTAGGGCCTGTCTTAGAGGGCCTTGGAGGTGTGGTGTGTGTGTGTGTGACAGAGGTGTGGCCAATCAGCTGTGGACTTGAACATAAACTGCAGGGATGGAGCCTGGGTTTAAAAAATGCTTCTAATACAGCTTTTCCTCTCAGAATTTTATTTCCTGTAAGTGAACTGGGCTGAATAAGCGGCCTGTCATCGGTAATCGCTACCATAACGTCGTGGCACATTGGTAATCACCGCGGTGAAACGCAGCCCCCGCCCCTCTCCGGAACCCGCCGAACGCGCCGTGAAATATTAGCGTTTTTAAACCCTTCGAGGCGACCGTGATGCGGGCCTGCGGCATGGCGGCCTTTCTTGCAGGCTCCTCTCGTTTGCGTGCCGTAACTTAATGTCCCCAGTCACTGCTCTGCCTGTCCGAGACATCGCTTAATGGTCCAACAGAATGTCTCTCGATGGAACGTCCCACAAACCCCGCAAGGAGCGCGGGCCCCTGGCATTCCCAGGGTGCATCTGTGTGTGGCCCCTTCTCTCGAAGAATCCTTAAGCTTTTACAGAATCTGAGTGAGGCTGAATTCAGACACTCAAGGCAGGAGGGTCCCGTTAATTCGTTAAGCCGCTAAACCCTAATTAGTTTTGCGCGTGTCCCTGCGCACCTGGGTGTTCCTGTCTGGTGGCGTGAGTGCTAATCGTGCAGCAGGTGATCAACGGGTGGCATTTTGTTTGGGGTGGGGGGTGGGGGGGGGCACTAATTAGCCGACACTATTAGTCAGAGTGACGTCGCTGGCAGCCAGCAGACGGTCTCATACACCGGGCCGTCCGTCTTATCCATTCCCCATTAACAACCCCCCCCCCCCCCCCCCCAGGCGTGAGCCTGGAGAAGGTCTTCGACTACAGCGAGTACTGGGAGGCTGCACGCGGCCTGTACGCCGCCTTCGACCTGCACGGCCACCATGAAGTCAGGCAACGCCGACGTCTACGAGAACGAGATCCCCGGCGGTCAGTACACCAACCTGCACTTCAGGCCCACAGCAATGGGGCTGGGTCACAAGTTCAAGGAGGTGAAGAAGGCCTACGTGGAGGGCAACAAGCTGCTGGGCGACCTCATCAAGGTGGGGGCCGGGACTCGGTATCAATGCTATGTTGATGTGTCAGGGCAACGCCCCCTCCCCCCCTTTCCACTTTTAATTGTGCACCTCTCTCCCCCAGGTGACCCCCTCGTCTAAGATCGTGGGCGACTTGGCTCAGTTTATGGTGCAGAACTCGCTGACCGCGCGCCGAGGTGGAGGAGCGGGCCGACGAGCTCTCCTTCCCGCTCTCGGTGGTGGAATTCTGCAGGGGTACATCGGGATCCCCCACGGGGGCTTCCCTGAGCCCTTCCGGTCCAAGGTGAGTCATCCTCGTCCCGCTCCCCTGGGCCCCTGCGATCTGGGGTGGGGCCACACAATGGGGTCCGGGCCGTCAGCGTGATCAGAGAATGCGCGTTTTCCCCCCCCCCCCCTCTGGTTCCAGTGAGCGCCGAGGGGGAAACCCGACGGAATGTTAACGCTGTCCCATTAGCAAACAGGTGAAGAGGCGTGTAAACAAGCCATCAAGCCAGCCGGGTCCGGCAGTTGCCCTCTATTAGCCTCGTTAATAGCAGTAGCCAGAATAAAACTGACGGTACGGCAGCATCGGCGAATGGCTCTTTGCCGGTGGCAGCGACGTTTTCCAGATGTTTACTGAGGGAATTTCACAGGTTGGGAAGGATGGGGATTTGGATCGTTGGACAGAGCTTCCCGCCGACCGGAAATGTCGAGCTTTGAGTCCCGGGCTTTCCGAGATGAGTAGGCAGATACCTGCCCCGCCCAAAACCGGGTCCAATCCTCTCACACTGGATCTATATTTAAACGCATCTCCGTCGCTCTGCTCCTTTCCGCCATCCTCCTCAAGCCTGGGGCCCGGCAGAGGTGTTCGGCCTTTGTTCTCGCGCTTCTGTTCCCGTTCCAGCGCTAATTATCTGCACTGCCGTAATGGCTGCTGGCTACACCGGCATGAAGGAGATCCGGGAACAAAGCTCGCTCTCTGATAGCACAACGCTCAACTTCGGTCGCCGGCATCTTCTGTGTTTATCTAGCCTTACCGCGGATTTGAGGGTCAGGCGCAAGACAAGCCAACGGTCCGTTTCTCCGAGGTCCTTAACAGAACGTGTGGGTGTCAACAGCAGCATCCAAAGATGCAATAACATTGAAGACGTGTTAGTAAAACGCTGCTTCACTCCGTGTTCTTCTCCCTAATACGATAAACCTTTAATGGGAATGTTTTTGTGCTAACAGCAGCAAGTTACATAAAGTTCAGGCAAATGAGTCTGAACTGTGGAACCAAACTGGGCGCAAAGACGGTGCACGTAGCGCAGAGAAGTACACAGTACAAGCAAATCCTGAAAAGGAATATTTAGGAAATTAGGAATACAACGATAAATTAACAGATTGTGTTAAAAATGTGAAAGGGAGGGAAATTCGTTATTTTTTTCCGGTCATGCTTCGATTTTACAGACCCATTTCCCGAGAGCTGTCTTGTGTGACCGCAGCAAGGTGCTTGTCCTGATTCGCTTCAGTGTTTTGTTAGTCAAGGACAGGACCGCAAACTTGCAGTCATGTGACCCCCCCCCCCCCCCCGTGCCCGCTGTAGCGTGCCGCCCACCCCACTCGCACCTTCTGTCTTCAGGTCCGTCGTCCACGTTAAATCTGCGACTCGGCCTCCGGTTCCGCGCTTCACACCGTCTCCCTGCCCCCAACCCAGGTGCTGAAGTCCCTGCCCCGCGTGGAGGGTCGTCCCGGCGCCTCCCTGGACTCCATGGACTTCGGCGCCCTGGAGAAGCGGCTGCGGGCAGCGCACGGTGATGACATCACCCCCGAGGATGTGATGTCGGCCGCCATGTACCCTAAGGTCTTCCAGGAGTTCCGCGAGTTCACCAACACCTTTGGGCCAGTGGACTGTCTGAACACGCGCCTCTTCCTGGATGGGCCCAAGATTGCCGAGGAGTTCGAGGTCACCTTCAGCGGCGCCCCTACTCCAGGTGGTAGATAATTGCATGGATTCTGACCCGAGTAACGATGCGCTTCTCTCTCTCTCGCTCTCAGGTGGAGCTGGAGAGGGGAAAGACCCTCCATATAAAAGCCTTGGCTCTCGGAGACCTGAACAAGGCCGGTCAAAGGGAGGTCTTCTTCGAGCTTAATGGTCAGCTCAGATCCGTCCTGGTCCGGGACACCGTGGCCATAAAGGTACTGCATCGCCCCCCTGCTGGTCTGATTCGTTGTGCCTGTATCTGTTGTATTATAGTGCCTTTCTAATTAGATAACTCTAGTCGCCCTTGAATTATCTAATGAGTCTTTCTAGAATTATCTGAGCAACTCAAAACAAAGCAGTGTGTCGTTGAAGTGTAGCGTCCCACCGATTTGGTGGACGTCACCCAGCCCACGTTTTCTCTAGCGATCAGTCGTCCGCGGTGGAGATTCATTTAAAAACGTCCTGAAGGGTACAGGCGTCACCTGGAAGGGGTTAAACTCGTTTGCTTGGAGAGCGAGACGTGCCTCCATGGACCGGGGGGGGCGGAGGAGGGCCGGCGCATTCTTGGCAAACGATAATCCATCAGAGGAGTGGAAACGATGACTTGCGACCCAGGTATAGGGTAATTAATCTGGGGGGGGGGGGGGGGGGGGCGCAGGACTTCGGTGTAGAATCTTTCTGGATCGTTGGGAATCTGCTGTCTGGGGGGTGTCACTGTCTTCGGTGACCTTGTGACCTTCCAGCGTACGCAGAGGTCAAACGCGTCATATTGGCTCCAGTTTTTATGCAGTGACACAGTCACAATTGTGATTTTTACCCATAATTCAGTACTGCATGGACTCTGGAAAGAACAGACCCCGTTCTAGTCCCTAACACACACACACCCCCAACCTTACCTCCGCCTCTCTGCAGGAGATGCACTTCCACCCCAAGGCCCTGAAGGATGTACGGGGCCAGGTGGGGCGCCCCCATGCCGGGGAAGGTGGTGGAGGTGAAGGTGAAGGCCGGCCAGAAGGTGGAGAAGGGCCAGCCGCTCTGCGTGCTCAGCGCCATGAAGATGGAGACGGTGGTGAACTCGCCCCTCGCCGGCACCCGTGGCCAAGATCTACGTCACGCCGGACAGCAGTCTGGAGGGCGACGACCTCATCCTGGAGATCACAGAGTAGGGTCCCGCCTGAAGGGGCGTGGCCGGGAAGGGCTGGGGGGGGGGGGGCGGGGTTCTGCTTGTCTCAAAAGTCCCTTTTCTTGTTGTTTACCCACCTCCCCAGCATCCAGGGAGCTCAGTATTGCCTCCACAGGATTGGTATGAGAGAGGCTCTTAGTCTAATGACTTGGCTAATGAGAATTAGCGCAAATTAACACATTAGCCTATGAGGTGTATCGCTAATGGTGACGGGGGCCCCCAGGTTCCGTGATGATCGATGGTCACCCCCCCCGCGTTCTCCATTAACGTCCTTCAGAGCTTATCGCCTCTTTTGTAGTTTGAGCTGCTTGCTGTGAAGTTCTCCTCTGTTATTTTTTTTTTGTTTTTTTTGTGAATCCCTGTCTCCCTCTGCCTTTAATATGTCATTCTCATCTTTTTTTTTGGGGGGGGGGGAGGGGCAGCCATTTAACACGTCGCGCACTGTTTAATCCCTCAGGCACCGCAATATCGATCGCAATTAAGGCACGAGGAGAGTAATCACCGCTGGAGGCTCGGAAAGGCCCTCGCGTCGCCCTAATGGGCCTACGCACGCCATTTTCAAGCAACCTCTGTTTTCCCGTCACGTAACGTAGCTACATGAGTGGTCAGCGTCCCTATGCTAATAGAATCCCGGCAATGAATGGAATGTTATTCATAGATATATCTAATTTAAACCAGTTTTTCATTACATTGGATTTTAATCTCGTCAGAACTGGACACTTCTTGGTGGGTATTCATGTTTGTCGGCATGTATACGCCGGTCGAAGTTGAAATTTATGGCTTTCTACGCTCTATCGTTCCAGCTACACACACGTACACACCGGTACTTCCTGTTTTTGTAGCACTGTCACATCAGCCTTCAGACATGAAAACTTTACTAAAATTAGGTGCTGCTAACCACTTTCACACTTGTTTACAAGCACAGTTGCCGACTGGAGGTCAGTCCATTGACGAATTGGCTCTGCGTGGAATCCCGCACTGCGGTAAAGCGCATCAAACATTCCACCGTCCCGCCTCAGGCATAAGTGTGACGAACCGAACCGGATCGAACTGGACCAAACAAGTTCTAGCCATGGTCTGATCTGTTCAGGACAACTGACGGTTGAAGACGTGGTCTGTCTTTAGTTAGTCTTAAAACTTTGTGATTTACATGGCCATTAATGCAACCCTAGTCGTTTTTTTTTTTCCATAATTGCACTAAAACTTTTACATTATACTGAAGCATCTTTTACATGAAACTTTAATGGGACTAAACATCGACAAATATGGCAAAAATAAAACGGCAAGCAAATGTCCATTTTGCAGTTCATGACCTCACTTCCGGGGTGTGATGTCACTTCCGGGGTGTGATGTCACTTCCTGGCTGTGTCTGTTAAATGCGCGTTTGCTGTTCCGTCTACCTCCCTGGGGACTGAGATCTGCAAACGGATACTCTGTCAGCACTAGCCCTGCGCAGCACGGATTCACCAGCCTTCAAAGCCCCGTCATTGGAGTGAACCGCGTGTCTCTTCTGGACTATAGATGTACATCACAGATCCTGAGATGTTCCTCATTTTTTTGTTTACACATGGAGTGTTTCCGTAGCGATGTAGAGCTTGTGAAAGCGAGCCAGAGGGAGTGACATCGTGGTGTGATGTTTTTCATAGAAAAGGGTGAAAGGGTTGGAACAAAAGTATGTAAATGTCTGAACTAATTCAGGAGAGAGTTACTTAGCTTGCAAAGACCTGGCTGTATGGGTGGGTGTGCACGTCTGGAATTGTACATTTTCTATTTTTACTTTTTATTTTTTATTTTTTTTGTAAAAATCCAGCAGTCACCTGTCAAATTTACAGCATATCAAAGACTTCATACCGCCTCTGAACTGGCTTCTGGATAACAGACCAAAATGTAAGATTTAGAATGGCACACAGAGGAACATGACAAATTGTCAAGTAATAGACTAATCGTTTGCAGGCCATTAATGAAATATAACAAGCTTGGCATATAGATGTGTATCGTGTACTGTGGAGTCTCTAATTTTCCTCGTTATTTAACCTCAATGTCTTCGGATGTGCAACATTTCGGAATTTAAAACTGTAATATGCAAAATAAAGGAATTGAGCAAGCATCCTCCTGTGCTTAGTGCTGTGTGTGTGTGGGCTTCACTGACATACTGACAGTTAACAAAGTGAAACACAGGTTAATGAATTACCCTTTAAAACGTCTGTCTCCCGCTTGTTGTGTGTACAGAGTCTCTCTTTCTATGGTCATAATCCCTCCCCACCCCATCTTTCTCGCTTGTTATGGCGTTTTGCGGGGAGCTAGTCTTTGTAGCCCCGGGTCAGCCTTTGAAAACGTCACCCTGGACGCTTCCTGGTATAAATCAAAGTGCTCTGTGCGATGATCTACCAGACCGGCCGCTTTAATTCCATTTTTGAATCCTGCCTTTTTGCAGAAGGTTTAACGCCCTTCACATCCCTGCCCATCTGGGCCCTTCCAGCGACGCCTTCTCACTTTTAGCCAGCAGCAGTCTGGGTTTTTTTTTTTGTTTTTAACTTCAGATGTAATTCTGAGAAGGTCGTCCGCACTATTCTCCACGCCGCCATATCGGCGTAGCCGTGGTTGGGTTCGGGATGGAAAGGCCGGATTTGACGTGCCAACTGGCTACTGACGGCTCCAGCGGGTCAGCGAGCCGGTAGGTCGTCCGTGACGCTGCCTGACGGAAGAATGAGCTGGACCACATTGGAGGGACGAGGATTTAAAATGTCAGCCCCCCCCCCCCCCCCTGAAAAGACAGCCGGGAAGTTATTTGGCTTGGATATGTTTCATGAGGAGTGCCAAGATGTCACAAGTGGTCTGGCTGTGATCTGACCCCTGTTTATCCCAGTCTGAGGCAGACTAGACGCTGTGATCTCTTGGTATCAACACACACTCGGGGATTAACATCTGGCAGCTGCAGTGCATTATGGGAGACAGAACTGTAATGCATCGCTGTGCATTGGTGCTCCTAAAGGAATGAAGAGTCTACTGCTTGCCTGCGTGTGCAATAACATGGTTAAGTTCAGAATGAGAACTGGGGGACTAATTCTGCGCTGAAGGACCACAGACACCGTGACCGAGACCAGCTAGGGACTGAGATCAGGACAGCATTTCTTCGCACATAAGATGTAGCAGGTGTGGAATAAAGGTGTGTCTGTTAGACCAGTTCTGGGACCAACAGGCAAGTTTTTGTTCAATCCTAATGTACCTGTGCTAGGTACAGGGTGTTGATATTTAAGGACATGGGATGGGTGTCGGCATGTTCCCGTTTCCATGGAAATGACTCGTCCTGCCCCCCTACTGCCATCAATGCGTCATCCGGAGTTACAAGGTCTCCACTCTTCTCATACACATCCTTGCTGACTCAAACCACTAACACTCCCCCCCCCCCCCCCGTATCTATATATAAGATACAGCCATCACAGAAGTTCATGCAACTGTCCTCCAGTCAGTTATCTCCAAACAATGAAGCGTTTCCTTTTTTAAAAAAAAAATAAAATAAAATAAACCTGTCAGTGGCGGTAGCACCTGCTGAAATGCAGGGGAAGGTGGCAGCTCCCCAGCCCCCAATGCTAAAGTGGCTATTTGCCAACCATCAGCCAAGCTGTGCTTTGGATTGCTGCCAAGGTTGCTGAGTGCATGTTCCTGGAGGGGGGGGGGTTGATTTAGTAACGCGGTGACTCTGTGCCCCCCCCAGCAGGGTGTCTGTTTTGCTGGCTCCCTAAAGGCGTCTTCCCACATTCCCAAATGCCTGACGTCGCGCTTTAGGATCGACGCGCTCACGTTCCTCTCATTTCCAACGTGTCCTTCAGACAGCCTGTGTTGACGCCTCCCCCCCCCCCCCCCCCGACGTGGCCTTGCAGTGTAATTTCACTCATCAGTAAACCGCGGGATGTGATGACGGTTCTGCTCTCCCCGCTGTCTGTCAGCGTGGCCGCTAACCGTGGTCCTCCTGGAATGGGACGGCGCCTTGTTTACAGAAGCCATTACAGTCACGCCGTGTCCCAGACACACGCGAGTAACTCGTGCACCGATGGCTGCGTTCCTCCCGTCCTCCGTGATCCTGTTCTGCGTTACCTGGGATCAGAAAATTTGCCCGAATGAGACCCCAGGGCAAAAACGGTGAGCATGAAGACGCCATTCGGTCGCTCTGTTGGCACTTATGCGGTATCCCGTCTTGCGGTGAGCGTTTTTAAGGGACCTGATTGGTGTTCGGGAGTCATGTGACTTCATTCCTGTTGGCCTGTTGAAGCTCTCAGGTGAAAACAATTAGGCTACAGATCGCAATCACTCTCTCTCTCTCTGACAAAACGAGTCAAGGGCACCAGTCTTAAGCCCAACGCTGGCTGTTAGTGATCTGGGTAAACCTGCAGGAAGTGGCGTTAGTGTGACGCCCCCCGGAGGATGAACCAGCAGGAGACGCTTTTAGTCTTAACTTTTTGTTATTTTTGTCTGAGAATGTAGCACGGCGACGGTTGTTTTTATTTCGTGTTCTTCCTCCGGGCTAAGCGAGCTGGAGAGCGCCGACCAGGAGGGAATTCCCCTAGTGGCTTGACTGAGACGCTGCAAATATGTGTCTCTCACCTTCAGCTGAAGGTTACCGGTCTGCGTAGGGAACAGTCTACGGTTCAGAGAACGCAAACGGGTGTCAAAGTGACTCACCGTTTAGTCTGTTTTTTTTTTTAATGGATCACATCAGTCATTGTGTAAAATTATATGTTATGGGTGCATTTGGATTATGGGCCCCGGCAACTGCATGTGTTTCTGAGTCTCCGTTTCCCCTCGAGTCTGTGTAGGTGGCTTCTGCGGTGCGATGACGTCCGTGAAACTCAAACCTGCAAATCAAGGTGCGAAGATGCAGGGGCGATTTCTAGGATTTTTCAGGGACCGGGAAGCATGAGGGAGGGCCAATGGCATGATTGGAATCGGTGAGTGACGGAGGGGCTGTCACTTCGGGGGCCAATCAGCTTTTAGCATGGGACAGTGTCCGTGTGGCCCCGCCCTGCTGAAGTGCCGTATGTCGTATCCTTCATTTCTGAGGCTGTCCTGAGAGACACGGACTTGGTAGCTTCGGCTTTTTGGATGTGAATAATTCTGCACCCGATGAAAAGCCAAGTTTTGATGCTCCTGTATCCAAACTGTGACTTTAATTTGAGAGTTTTGCACTGATCCACAATGAAAGCCCTCGAAACGCTGGTTTCAGAGGAGGCTAGAGGCACCATCGGTCCCAGTAGACTGAGCTATGGTTTGTCCCATAGGCCACTTTGTGGATGGGGGCCACCATAAACCCCACCCGCACTACAGAGAAATGCAACTGAGTGTAACTAGGCACATTTTTATGCATGGACTTGCATTTAAGCCCTTGAGCTTTCAAAAGCGGATTCCCACTCATCAGCCCCTTACTGGCACGGAAAGAAGGTTAGCCCCGTCCGCTGTCTGCAACAGCTGCAAATGTCAGCTCACTAATTTTCACTGCGGATCGAGCCGAGCTAGCAATTATGGAGGGAACAAGAAAAAAATAATAAATCTCTGAAAAATGTTCCTGTCTAAAGTTCCGGAACACCTAAACATTTTTTTTTTTTAAGTATTACAGATTCATCAAATTTGTATGAGGTATAGATGCACTGCGAGAGTGTCTGGGCGCTTACAGGTTGGCGGGAACGGCGCGGAAAATGCCGGAAAACTCACAAACAGACGCGGCTCTTGCAGCGTGGATGGAGACAAATGAGGGGAATCATCCTCAGGAGAAGATGGAGGCGAAATTTTATTATATATTTATGAGCCATTTTTTTTTTTTTTTGGGAATAGAAAACCAAAAGAAATGGGTGAGAGTGGCTCAGAGAATGCGGGAAGCAGAGGCCTGTATGTAAATTAGTGCCACTTTGTTTGTGTTTGTGAAGTCTGTGCTAATAACTATTATTCAGATCAGTTTCCCGTCCCTAATGACGGGGCTGCGGGGAGCTGCGATTCTCGCCGTTGTCTTTCTGTGTTTTCTTCCAAAGTAATAATCTGGAGACGTACAATCGGCCTCCCGCACGCGTGTTTTGGGAGGCTGCGCCTCTCTGGATCGTTTGCTTCTGCCTGACCTTGGCGCCACGGAACTGAAACCCACCCGGTTTCTTTCTCAGTCCGGCTGAGCATCTTCTCAAACTCATCCCCCCCCTCCCCCCACCCCCGGATGTTTTGGAGCAATGCAGCCGAATCAGACAACAGTCCCTTTCATCTCCTGGAATCCTCTTAACGAGCCTTTAGAGTGGATCGGCGCTGACTAAAGGACTTTCAATTAGGCCGGAATAATCCAAAGGATATCCAAAAACGTGAGTCATCGTCCCCCCCCCCACCTCCCCCCCCACTGGCGCCAGTGCGGCTGGCCCGCGTGGCTCAGACAGGGCGTGCTCGGAACCGGCTGCCTCTCCTGTTAGGGGGATGTTGGGGTCACGTCGGACCCATCACAGTAAATCTGCCAGCATGCGTCCAGGAGCGATTCCAGGGGCCGACTTTAATCATTAGCCAATGATATGCTATGAATCTGTGACTGACAGGTGAGGGGGAGCTCCAGGGGCCAATCAGCCCTTGTGGCCCCACCCCTGCATCACTGCCAGCCTTACCTCTGTGTGCCTCCCTGATTACAGTGATCGTCAGCTGTGAACACGCAGTAAACAGGCATTGACCCCACAGCTTTTGTGGTCAGGAATGGAAATGGGATTTGGGTCCAGGTGGGATATCTGCTGTAGGCTCTCCGCACCTCGACTTAATGAAATGTCACTGAAATCCACGCATCTGACATTCCCTCAGTGTGAGGGCTGCCCCCCCCCCACTTCTCCAATCAGCTAGGATTTGGTCCCCAGTACATATGCCCCACGCTTATACCATCCATTAGCTGGATATTCTGCAGCTGTTGTTACTATGCAACGCAGAACCGGGTGCTGGTGGTGGTGTGTGTGTGTGTGTGTGTGTGTGTGTGTGTGTGTGTGTGTGTGTGTGTGTGTGTGTGTGTGTGTGTGTCGTGTGTGTGTGTGTGTGTGTGTGTGTGTGTGTGTGTGTGTGTGTGTGTGGGGGGGGTTGTCGTCTGCTCGCCTTCCAGAACAGCCCAGAGGTAATCCCTACCCTGTTTCTCCAATAGCTGCATCTGCATGGCATTTGATCACAAAACGATTCTCGTCTCGAGCTCTTACAATCATCCGCTTGCGCCAAAATCCCATTGAAGGGGCTCGCCTCCTCGAGGAAACATCTGGTAATTCTCGCGGTGAAGGAGCATTTAAGGGTGATCCGTCACGCGGCACTTAAACAGCGACTCGACGCCACCCCACCCCCCTCCCCGGACATCTGCCGGGATGCCTCTCGGCTGGAAAGGTAAAGGTAAGATGTTTCGGAGGAGGAGGAGGAGGAACCTGGAAACCGCACCGCGAATAACGGGATTCCGCCGCCTTCTCCCAACTAACAGATGACCTCTACTGCACCACCATTTGTTTGTCCTGCATATGCGGTTTCATCAGAGCCTCTGCATGGACCTTTATGATTTCAGGCAGCAGTTTTCACATGTATCCTGACTTCAATGGCTGTGGCTCGTTACACGGTGAAGCGCCCCCCTCCCCGCTGACGGCCTTGATGGATGTCTCTGCCGGCACGGGCACTGCCGCGGGCACACAGAGCGTGGCAGGTTTATAGCTCGCCGTGATGGATCTGACGCTGGGGGAGGGAGGCTGCGAATATTGTCTCTCTTTACCACCACCTATTTGCCCGATCATAATCATCGATATCATGGAATCATCTGCTTTATTTAAGTTCCACGCAAGTGTGGGGATTTTTTTTTTTTTTTTTTAGCAACTCTGGTCGACATCACATCCTTGTCGTGAATAGAGTGTATCTGTGTGTGATGGAAGGGGCCCCTCAACATGTTACATGTACACGGCGGGGGAAGGGGGAGGTATTGCATTCAGTAGCTACCGTAGGAGGGCCCAGCTTTATCAACCAACGGCATGATTCGAATCGGTGAGTGAGAAGGAAGCCGTCACTTTGGGTTTTTGGGCCAATCAGGTTTTAGCTAGGGACTGTACCACTGTGGCCACGCCCCTTTAGAACCCTGCTGGGATCCTTTATTTCCGAAGGTGTGCTGACAGAGGGATGCTGAGAGATAGTAAATGATGAATTTGTTGTGGTGTAAATCTGTATTAGCGGTCAGATTGAGCTTTATTGTGTTTTGGTGCATCGGGAGCCGATGGCGGCTGTGATGTAGTACGGATTCCAGGTCAGACGCTGTGCAGTAACACCCTGGTGCTGAGCGGTACTTTGGTCAGTAGTCGTACCCACGATCCCCTCCCATGTGCTCCCCCCATCCTCTGTCTTCTCCCAGGCTTCTGGAAGCTTCCGCCGCCTTCCCAGTCCGTCGTCGCCCTTCTCGCGCTCTGCCCGCGGCGGTGAGCCGGCCCGGTCTGGACCCGTGATCCGTGGGATCTTCTAGCTTCCTTAGATCCTGCACGGCCCGGGACGAGAAGGCTGGATGGGTCTGCTGCCGGGTCAACCAGGATTCGGGCCTTGGTTTGGGATGGATCGGAGAAGGCTTTGGACCGTGCCTGCCATTTAAATAGGACTGGCTTCAGTGTCAGTCTGGGACCAGCATTGGGCCGGGGCTGTAATCTGACTCCCCGCTCACGTGTGAGCCTGGCCCACTGCGGTGGACACGCTGGACCAGTCCTCTGCTTGTGGCACCAGGAGGAAGGTGACCGGGCCGGTTCAGGAGCAGCAGATGGTGAGATCTCCGATCCAAGCCATCCCCCATGCCCTGAGGTCGCTCACCACACTTCTCTCATAAAGCCAAATATTCAATTAGGCCTTTTACAGTCCCTTTCGCTCATTACTATTATTAATATCCCCCTGTACCCAGCTCTAGGTTCTCCCCGCTGAATTGTTAGCCTGGAATCCAAGCCCACAGATTGCTGCTGTATTTTCTTATGTGCATTGTCTGGTTTTGGCAGGGTTACTGCCTGCTCCATTCCTAATCACACTTCCAGGGCTCATTTTAAGCCTGAGAAGCAGAGTGGGAGATGGCAGTGTGCTCTCCGCTATCATTTATGTGTATGCAGAGTCTATTCCCATCCGGACAAACTCCCACCCTGTGGGAAAACCTCTTAAAAACATACACGCACACACAAATGACAATATTTGTGCTGCAGCAGCCACGTTATAATCTTGCGTTTGATCCTTTGTAGCGCGAATGAATTAAGCGAGCGTTGGGGTGCCTTTTGGCGATACTTTGCATGCAACAAGAAACGAAATTGGGGAGCAAAGCATTATGGGAGGAATATATTATGAAAGGCGACGAGGCTGATCAAACAGGAAGAAGTATCGGACGGACAGGTACTGCACCCCCTTAATCTGCTCGCTTAGCATATGCTAACCGGAGCGATTAGCATAAATTCCAATAAACCCCCCCCCCCCCGCACTGTTTATAGCATTAAGGCAGCGGGGTATGTGTCTCACTCAAAGGTACAACTGCAGTTAACAGCCTGGATTGAGACCAGAACATAAGGGTGCCGTCCTCTGTCCTTCTGGGCAAGAGCTCGACCCGTATTGTAATCCTTACATGCTACGGTGTGTAAATTATTAATCTGTCAATTGTTGAAAGCTATGCAAATTGCCCCAGTTGAACATATCAGCTGAGAGAATAAATAATGTATCATGTTTTTAATTAAAAAGAAAAAAAATACATTTTTCCTCAAGTCACCGAACCAAAACTGAGCCCAGATGCAAATTACATATTTGTTCTAGAGCATAAAATTCCTGTAGAAATGCAGCCTTCCTGACCTACCCAAAATCTATTATGCATGCCAACTCGTTAAAATTTATCTACTCTTCTATGCTACTAGTAATTAGTCTTTAAGGTCATCCATAACGCCTTAAAGGGCACTTCAGTGGACTAGCAGTGTGGTTACTCTGTAATGGACAAATATTATATTCACAACAAAAAGTTAATTATCAAACACAGCTAATTTCTCATGCACGCGCTATAGGGAATAGGAGGACCGTTTTCACTTTTATCTTGAGTGTTTCTCGAAGTTGTCTGCCCCCGATAATGGGGCAGCCGAATCAGTTTAACCCTCCCACCTCGCCAACTGTGACTTAAGCTTGCTTAGTTAATTACTGTCATTTCCGGCACATTAACTCCGGCGCCTCGCACCCGCGCCTCACCGCTCGGCCCCAGCTGATTGGTTAATGAGCGGACGTGTGTAAAGTCGGTTCTGCTGCGTTTTCTGCTTGCTGTCCTGAAGGTAGATCTGTTCCCCCCCCCTCCCCCATCCCCAGAATGCAGAAGTCATCGAACACCATTGACGAGACTCCACATCATTTAAAGGCACATACATGCAAAAGCACAAACTAGGAGCAATTTAACACCCCCCCCCCCAGTTCACCCAATCGTACCACATCCTCACACACACACAGAACCTTAATGAAGCCCACATCTCTGAAGACGATAGGCCTCATCGCTACACACAGCGCTACCTCCTTGCAGCCTGCCTGCTCCATTAGTATCTCATGATATCGTGTTGTATGCACACATATGCGATGAAAGACGCAGACGCGCTTTAATATTTCAGCGGCTTTTGTCTGGGAATGAAATACAATGTGAAATATTTTCGCTCTGTTCTTTCAGCACTACAGTGAGAAAATAATGAAGAGCTCCTTATCTGAGTAGGGTGGGATGAGAGGTTGAAAAAAAAATTATACGTATATTAATTAAGCGTTCATTTTGTGCGCAATGCCATAGCTTATGGGAGAACTATTCAGAAAATAATAAAATCATAACAGTGATATTCTTTGATGGGTTAGGAGTGGACTGTCATTTGTCGGTTAATAATATGCTTCGTTGCTTCATACGGCCTTTAAAGACTTAATAAACCTTGAACATCGGTGGTAGCTAAAGAAACTGTATGATTACGAACACAAAAGAGACCAAGTGTGCTCTGTACATTGATATGAGGGGCTTTTATTGTATCTATTAATGTATATATCGAATGATTTACTTCCACATGGCTTCACCGATGGCTGTGAAATTATGTTCAAGGAGTTTGAGAAGGGTTTGGCGCCACCTGCAGGATAAATGTGGTGGCTGGCCCTCAGCCTTCCCAAAAATGTTTTTTTTTTTTTGGTCGTTTTATTTGTGTTTTCCCTCTGGCATTCCATTAATCTTCCCGAGCCACACTTCTTTACTGTCTTCAGTCATTCCCGCCCTGGGACGTGTGGTCCGTTGTTGTCGCGTGGTGTTTAGCATAACTGCTTATGCAAATAAATCTATGTTGGGGAAACTTAGAGCGTCGGGGGCGGTTTGTGGCTCAGCGGGTTGAAGTGCTGTGCCTGTGATCGGCATGTCGCCGGTTTAAATCCTAGGGTCGCCAAAGTGATTTCACAGTTGGGCCCCTGAGCAAGGCCCTTAACCCCCCCCCCCCCCCCCCCCCACCACCACCACCACCACCACCACCACCACCACAATTCTTCCAGAGGCTGCCTATCCCTGCTTTCTCGTTTGTCACTTTGAATAAAAGAATGTGATGAATAAATAAAGCGCAAGGCAGAGAGCACAGCAGATGGTATATCAGTCTCATTTATCATACGATTAGGAGGGAAAAATACTCACGCTTGCGACCAGATTTAGACTATTAAAACCTTGGAGTAATGCTATCCATTGAACCTCTGCACCACCTCCAGGTAAATTAAGTTACACTCTCATTGCATGGGAGTCATCAGATTTGCATACGCAAATGTGAGAGTACTGCAGGGTGGGATTATAGCTACGGATGCTTTGTCTGGCTAAGTTAACTTGACTGGCTGTCCCGCAAGTGCCCCCTAGAGGTCTGTTATGCACCTACAGGACGCCGATGCTGAGTGTCAACAGAGTGAGACGCTCATTTGCATTTATATTTGCACTCCTGATACAATGTGACCTGCGACGTGTACTAAAGCCTGAGGGTGGGTGAGAACGGCTGACATTTTAAGCGAAACATCAAAAATATAAACAAGAAAGAAAACACAAAAGCTATAAACTTGTGTCAGAGAAGAAAGGATACTGGCAGACACTTCGTGATTTAAATCCTTGCTTTGAAAAGGCAATGTGTGACCTTTCTGGCGGTTTCTTCATAGAAAACTTCATCCAAAGAGAGATTTGTAGCTGTTTTGTTTTTACCTTAGATGTTTTAGGTGGTTCAGGTTTAGAGCCGGTAACCTTCTGGTCAATACAGCGCTCCCTGTAACACTTGATTCAATATGCTGCAGCGCATCTGATATTCAGTCAGCTCGAGTGTTCCCATGACGCACCTCTCCTGGTCTCGCTTCACTGACTCCCTGTGGGCGCTTGCATCAAGTTCAAGTCCTTGGTTGCTGGCTGACAGGTTCATTATTGGACACACACCCATCTCCTATGTCCCATTTCGCCCCCTTGGGTCACCAAACCAGTGCCATTTGAGCTCCCTGTACCACGCGAGAAGTGTCACTCCGGACGCTTTTCATATGTGGTTCCCCGATTGTGGAATGAGCTGCCAAACGACATCTGGTCATCAGACTCCCTCTCCACCTTCAAGAAAGTCCTCAAGACCCATCTGTTCCATGAATTCCTCTACTAACCTGGTGTCTTTTTACGTTCCCCAAATGTTCGTATGTTGCACTTATGGTCTTTGAATAGTCTCATAAGATTCCTGCTTTGTGTTAAATGTGTAAATGCAGACTATAGCCTCTAATTCATTTAATGAGCAGAATCTTTGTGAGGATTTCAGACAGCACAAGAGAAGTCTTTTACTTCGTCCCCCCATCCTCTGCTATACCCTGCTCTATAGCTGTGCATTTGTAACAAACACGATGGATCCAGTACAAACAATTTTAAAAAATACAGTTTCTATCTATGGAACATCTCATCAGAAATGGGAACTTCGTAAATAGAAATGGAAAAACTGAAATATCACAATACAAATTGATGCTGTTACTGGTTTTCATTATAAATTCTATACACGAGGGGCGGTGTAGCACTGCCGGCGGTACTGTAACCTCAGAACTCTGCCAAACATATGTCTGAGGCGCCCTCTAGCGGCTACGAGTTTCGTCCATGTTTTAGCTATTTTCTGTACTTTCTGTAACTAGAAAGAATTAAGTAAGTACAAGGTGAGTGGAGACGTAGCCTGCTTACACGATGTAATTAAGAACTGCCAAGAAGAGACCAAATACCCTACAAATTGCTGACAATGTACTATGAATAATTTATCTTCCAAAAATAAAATAAACTTCAGAGCTACTCCTCGATATCCGTTCATTCTCTGTACTGAATGAAAACCCTGTTCGTGTTCAGTTTTAATGTCAATACGCAAAACACCGACGTTGTGCAAATGGTCCAAATAGGTCAAATGAATTCACTAAATATGGATGAAGGGTTTAAGTCAACTGTGACAATTTTACGTGGGCTTTTTAAACACTGATTAGGTGTTTATTGTTAATAAACACCTAAAAGCTATATTGTTAATGTTAGCCTCAGTAGTGATTTTCCATCAGTGATACACAGCTGAGCGAAAATCGTGCACGACGACGAATCGTGAACCAGAAGCAGATCCAATGCTCTTCGCGAAACCACTTCCTTCAGGTCACCCGGAAGATACCGCCGTGCGTCTTTTCTTCGGTCTGTCATCGCCGCCACTTCCACCACCACCATCATCATTCTGAGGTTGCAGGTCTTTGTACAAAAGTGAGTGACCGTCGAAGTGACCGTGTGCCTGCATGGACCAGGAATATCATCGCTCGCCTGGTGTCCTCCCGTGCAGCGTGTCTCTGCGATTGAAGCGATCTTGGGCGCTATGATTAGCCAATATTACGAGTGACTGTAGCCCCGGTTAGCTGTTTTTTTACGCAGATCTTTTATTTGTATTGTGCATTTTAGGGATTTTAAAATGTTGACTTTTAAACCACCCGATGTGTCACACTTACTTTCAGCTACACTTACGTACCTCTCTAATGCACGAAAGAAAAGCAACTACTGTTGCTTGCAAAGCAGTAAAATGGCTTGTTCAGCGAAATTTGCACATAAATAGGGTTTGCATGGAAATTGCATCGCCGTTTTCATTGCGGTACAAACTCCTTTTTTTCGTTTGTATTTTTTGTTTTGTTTCCGTTTCATTTTCCGTAAATGGGAAGTCATTGTTAAGTTGACGTGTCCTTCCCGAAAAGCAGGTACGTACCTCAGTACTGGATCATCGGTATTTTGGGCGTTTCTTGTCTCCAGATAATGTATTAAATGAATGATTTTGGGGTAGTTAAACCCCAGTGGTTAATTCTTTCGCCGCGTGTATACGTCGCTAATATTAGATTCTCTGTGACAAATGACCTTTTTTCCATTTTCAGACCCATAAATGAGTTCGGTTCTGCTCTAGTTACCTTAGAAAACCTTCATATTAAGGTCGTTTTTTTTTGTTCTCCGTTTCAGGAATGAGGCTGTGCTTACTGTTTGCGGTCACCCTGCTTTCCTTTGCCCCGGGGGCGGTTCAAGGTGCCGACAAGAAAAAATTGCAGATTGGGATTAAGAAGAGAGTGGACAACTGTCCTATAAAGTCCCGCAAGGGAGACGTACTGAACATGCACTACACTGTGAGTACGGTCTGGGTACGAGGCCCGGAGCTGGTGTTACGTGGGGATGAGGCTCTGGGTGTGTGTTTGAGCTCCGCTCGGTCCGTTTGGTGTATGATCCGGATGGATTTTTGTGGAATTTCGTAGGGAAAACTTGAGGATGGGACAGAATTTGATAGCAGCTTACCCAGAAATCAACCGTTCACTTTCACTCTGGGGACTGGTCAGGTCATCAAGGGCTGGGACCAAGGCCTTTTGGGGTGAGTAAACCCCCCCTCCCATTATGATGTCTCCATACATGAACGTGCTGTGATACGTATCACTGAGGAATTCTGTCATCTTGCTTTTCTTTAGAATGTGCGAAGGGGAGAAGCGGAAGTTGGTCATTCCTTCTGAGCTGGGTGAGCTGCGTGTTGTGCCTCTTTACTAGGGTTGCGGGGGAATTTTGTACATATCCCAAGTCGGATGCTTTTTCCATGGGAATTGGCAGGAATATATGGCAATTAACTGGAAATTTCCCAGAATATTGCAACCCTACTCTTTACTAGATCTGCAAAGTGATTCAGCTGTGTCACAGTGAGGTCTGAGAGGCTTGGGAGTTTCTAACCCTCAAGCGATTAGACTACTTAATACTTAATTGACACCCCGAATTTGTATTCCCCCTATTTATGCGGTTTTCATGTCTTCGCTTTTACTGTTTATCACGGTGGAATTCACCACCTGTCACTGCAGGTTGTAATCTGACTGTATGCCTTGCATGAGACGAAATCTGTACTTTATAGTGATGGATGAGCAGCACCTATTTTCCTGGTATAACTAAGACTTTCAAATTAATTAATTTTTAAATAGAGGGTCAGTGTTAGTCATTTCCTCTTCCTTCATGCTGATAACGCTGTGATTTATTTCTCTACTCCTAACCCTCATGAACTCTCAGGCACTGAGCAGACCAGCGCACGTGTAGTGTCATCTTGCAGTTCCACCCCTGCCCAAAAGGTGGTGCTGGTGATAATTCGGACAATCATTTACATCTTCACGCTCTCTGTGTTTCAGGCTATGGAGACAGGGGAGCACCACCAAAAATTCCAGGTATCAAAACCGGAATTCAGTAACAAAACTTGCATTATTTGACACTGTTTATAAAGTTCTGCTAGAACATGAAACGATAGTAGGTGTGTATATCCTAACAAGATAAATCACTTGGTGCTTGAGATGAACCATCTTTAATTATATTATCGTACATTTGCTATATTAAGAATCCATCACTGATTTAGTTGACAATTTCATTTAATCTGTAGCCACAATTTTTTTTAACTGTTACATTATGAAAGGAAGAGAATTATTTCTGAAAGGTACTGTAGTGGTGTTCTGTTTCTGTAGGGGGCGCTACACTCATTTTCGAAGTGGAATTATTAAGCATCGAAAGAAGATCTGAATTGTAAGGAGCCTGTTTACCATCTGAAGATGCCATACGCTCAGCACTTATCCCCAAAACATCCTCACTCATCTGGACCAGGGTTCTGTCGCTGCTGGTGAAAGGGCAGTACTTTACCCTGTGGAGAGGTTCATGGTCTCGATTTTAAATTCGCGATCACATAAACATGAACAGAACTTGAAGGTTTTTGATTGGTTTCTGAAGACTTCTGATTTAAAAGGCACGTGGTTCCCAGAACGTCTGCAGGATTCTGGTTCTGTAGAAGGAAGGGTTGTCATGGAACTCTAAAATTCAAACGATTAATTTAAAACTTGTATAGATATTCACTGTACTCATTTGCCGAAGGATTTACCAATGAATTTTTCCTATCAAAAGTCATTTCAAGTTCTTTGACTCGGGGTGGGGGGGCGGGGGGTGTTGAACTGAATTTAATAAAAAAAAAATAACTGGAAATGCTTTGCGTACGTATATATCCAGTCACCAGCATAAGCTGCAGCCAAGTCAGGCCCCTTGAAAAGACGCCCATATTTCGGTGGCAAGACTTTTCCAGTTCATGTGGAATAAGCAAGGATAGATTTTTCTGAGAATTAACAGGCAGAAATTGACATTCTAAAAAAAAAAAAACCTTTAATAAAGTTGAATAAAAAGCGTTACAAAATTATCAAGACAGAATGGTACCTATTGCTACACAACACTTCAACCTAAGCATTCAGCACTCTTACTAAACGGCATCATTTAAGGTTTTCCCCACAACAAGTCATATAAAGGACATCTGATACATAACACAGCCTAACTGACTCGTACTACAGTTAATGTGACCTTTATAATGGTCTAATAGCTACTGCAGGTGTGAGTGCTGGTCCCGAACACGCGCCTTGTCGGTTGCTTTTGTGCCACAGTAGCTGCTTCACGGACATAATGAGGTTACTGGCTACTGTCTGACAGGTCTTGGGATTAGAATACATTTGAGGTGCTTTCAAGCTGTTCCAATATGGTTTCGGCTCCCAAAAGATTACTATTACTTGGGTAATCCCTAGCCAGTGTAAAATAAAAATAAGCTTTTTTTTCAAGCTAGAACTATGGTACGCAGTGAGGCCTCAGGACCAGGATTCAATAAACCTGCACTACTGCCTGCACCTCAGACGCAAGGAACAGCTACACTCTCACCGACCAACAACGGCAAAAAAAAAAAAAAAAAAAAAACGCTTGTTCGTTCTTTAAAGACCAGTCTACTCCTAGGTGCTGTTTCCGTTCTTGGTTTCTCTGCCGATATCGTAGGATGTAATATCACCCCAAGGCAACATCAGTTTGCTGAAGAATGTTTTGCAACTCGCAGAAGAGGAGGAGGAAGGGGGGGGGGGGTGGGTCATTGTGGCAGGGGTCAAAGGTCAAGGTCACTATGGGTCAGGATGCTTACAGTCAGTCAGAATTAGGTCTCCGTTTTTAAATGGTGGAGAAGGGCACTTTCTTACCACAACAAGCACTGGACCAGTTCTGGCTGCCGTGTGGGACTGACCAGTACTGAAACAGGACAAATTACAGAATTCAAAGCTAAAACTATTGATTGACGTGTTTCGCAAAGTCCCCTGTTAAATGACCGTGTGACCACGTCAAGTGAACGTTGAAGGCCTAACGCATTTAGGCTTACAGTACTTACGTTAAAAGTTCCCATACAAATAGCGTGTTTTACGAATGTCATACGTACACAGAACTGCCAAAATAACCCCACAGCTCCTAGCAGTGATTTTATAAACTCAAAATAATTTACGCGAAAGGAGTCTGTATTCCTGCTCAAACCTTTGAAAAAAAGTGGTACTTGATTACAAATGAAATAGCGTAATTTCTCTCTTGCTCTTATAAAGAGTATTATTACATTACAACTGAGTTACCTTTAGAAATACAGCATATGAAATTACTAGATGTCAGTCATTTTCTGTCTTCCTTGAGTACATTTGTAATGTATTCACTACAGCCGGTTTACACATTTTAATTTTAATGTAATTTAGACTGACGGTACCAATGATGGTCTCAGGGATGAGCTGAAGGCACCCTGAATTGGACCGTGGTTGGTTTATTGTAGATGTTGGTCTGCTCAAACGTGTCAATAAAGCCCTTAAATTACCCACAGCCGATTAATTTAGTGACATTGTGGCAACATCTCTGCTTCTCTCGCTGTTTTTGGACTGTTACTGATCCCCCCCCCCATTTAGTTAAGCAGGCTTCACAGTATAGCATAAGCACCAATAGATTCCAGTCACTCTAATAAATTGTACTATACATTACTACATATCAGTGTCCTCTGTGCACAGCACACTGATATACAAA
The DNA here is from genome assembly GCF_023856365.1 of Brienomyrus brachyistius. NCBI lineage: Eukaryota > Metazoa > Chordata > Actinopteri > Osteoglossiformes > Mormyridae > Brienomyrus > Brienomyrus brachyistius. The sequence continues at coordinate 548,635 of NW_026042310.1, forward strand.
TAAATAGATATACGAGAGTTTCAATCCCAAAGAACCGAAATGAAAACAGACGAGAGATACAGTAGCCCTGCAGTGGGTCGTTGGGATTCCTCACTCCTTTGTTGCATCTTTAGTCACACCAAGGGGATTCTGGGATATCCGGCATGGCCACAGCGCAGAAACGTAGGTATGAGAGCGGGAGATCACTTCTTCTGGGGCGTGCTGAGCTTCTGCATGCCTCGGATCTTGTCCAGGAGCTCCGTCACAAAGTCCTTCAACACACAAGAAAAAAAAAAGGTCAAAATTTACAATAACAACAATGGATGCGGACAGACGGGAGGAAACCAACACCTGGGATGTCAGCAGATTAAGATACAGGACGGCATGCCGGAGGTGACAAAAAGAGCAGGTCAAAAACTCAATTCAAAACTCAGAGGAGATGGTTTACCAGAGGCCGTCAACTTACATCAGTGGGTTTGTAACAGTCGACCAGCAGACCCTGTATATCGGCGAGAGGAGAAGGACGACCGTGAGATTACTGGTTAAACAGAACGAAGGCAGATCAAAACAAAAAATACAGACGAATCACAACGTGAGCTTTGGTATGACAGTGATCTGTAGGGATGGCCGTTGCCGTGGTACCTTGACCCTGCAGGCTCGGTCCGCGTCAGTTGGCATGTCCAGCAGTTCGTCCACGTCGATCTCTAGCTCTGGAATCGCTTCCTCCTGAAATACACATGCAAGGACGGGAAAATTACTGTTTAATTAATGTCAACAAACGCATCTGATAGATAAGCTGTTTAACCTGCTGTTTTTAGGGCGAAATCTCATTAATGGTGCCTAATATCAATCGCTTCAGCTCACATATAACTGATCACATAAAAAAGTGTTGTAGAAATAAAAAGTGTAGAAATTCAAATGTCTCTCACATACAAGCTGGAGTTGCGGGTTATTCCGCTCTTCACAGGTAGATGTCAGGCTTGCACTCATTCTGGTGACCTAGTTGTGTATGCTAGTTTGGTAATGGATATGCTTAGTCCTGATTGGGTGACAGCTGAATGCTTAGCCTTGACTGAATGAGTTTTTGGAGCACTGACTGGTGGGGGGGGGTACGATGTGCGGCTTTTGATCTAACCAGTATTTTAATAAGAATATCTACATGTCAAATTTACTGATAGCTTGAATCCCTTTAAAAGCTATTCCTTGTGCGCCAATGAACAAAAAAAACCCGTTTCTTTTAATTTGCCTTACTGGTGCTTCTGAAACAGAACCAGTCCTTTATTTTAGCCGATCAGTCGTGCAATCAAGGAATGCGGAACGATTAATTAATGAACGACTTAACAGACGGTAATGAACCCTCGGTCTTGCACGAAAACCAGAAAACACTGTCCCTAGAGTGAGGGGTGGCCTATTAATATAAGGAATGGATAATTAACCTCAGAAAAGCCGCAAAATACGGCGGCACCGCGCTGCCCCCCTGTCAGGGGCCAGCTGCATTCAGCCGTCTCCCGTTCACACCTCCTCCATCCATCTCCATCCCTCCTTTCCTCACCGGCGTCTCCCACACTCCTTAAATTAGTGCCAGGAGACTCTGCAGCGTCTGCAGGTTCTCTTTTTTTTTTTTTTGTTCGGCTACCGCTAAATTAGCGGCTGATTTAGGCACCGCGGTGACACGCCAGTTTATTTCCCGTGCGAGCAGCGAATCAATCAAACGGAGAGGAAGCTGGACATAACAGAAGCGTGGTGCTAGACGGCTGCTTTGGAGCGCCGTCACCGTCCCAGAAATCTACCAGCAAATTCTGGCTATACTAATCACACACCCCCACTTCCTCTAGGAACAACAGGAAGGACCAAACCCCCACCAGCAGGACCGGAGAGACGGCAGAGAACGGTCATTCTCCTCCAGTCTTTTCTCCGTGGAAGAAGCGCGCACAGCTAAGTGTTACTGCCGTAATGGCTCCCTATTAAATCAAGGAAGAGCTAAATTGAGAACTGATGTAAATGAAAATGTCGCACTTTGGGGAAGGGGGAGGGGGCACCATTTTCTTTGTTTCCTCTTTTTCATTCAAGACTGTTTTTGTGCTGCATCCCCTCTCCCCCCCCCTACTTTTGCCACCCCCAGCACGAAGCTCTCCAAACCAGCTGTCACTGCACCTGCCCCTCCAACTGCCCCCCCAGGTCGCTCACATGCGAAAAGCTGCCAAAAGCACACAAAATCCTCCCAGTCTTCTTCACAAACACACACACACGCACACACAGCGTGCGGCTTATTCAGTCACACCTCACATGGCAGATAATTCTCCCACACAGAAGTAAAACCAAACTCCTCTCTGCACACTCTCTCCCATCCACACCTCCAACACAGGTCTGGACGGCACCGACGCTGGTGGAGGAGGGAACTGCGAGAGAGGAGCCGGCGCTCAGACAGCTGCCCCTAGACTAGAGTTTCCAATTCTTCCCAAGTGGAAAAAAAAAGTCGGCAGCTGAGTTAAGATGTAGGCAAGGGTGACCCTCACCATGACAACACAGGCCATTCGGCTGCAGGAAATGCGTCAGCTAGCAGGAATGGGGGCGCAGATTAAAGGAAAAATTGAACTGTTCACTGCGTAGTTCAAGAATTAAAAAAAAAAAAAAAAAAAAAGATGAGCCTAATTACTAATCTGAACATATAATAGACTCACATTCTCAATAGCGCCCCCCCTGGGTGGCCCGTCCCTCTGACCGCACAATGCGGCCCAGCCTGAAATTTCACCACCAATGCAGGGAAAGAGCGGATTTCGGGACTTGGGCTGCGACCTCAGAGCCGCTTTCTGGTACCTCTCGTCAACAGAAGCGGGCCAGATACCAAAGATCCCTCCGTCTGTTAAATCCCGAGTTAATCTTTAATGATGTCGGCCATGTTACTGACACCTGGTTGACACAGAGCTTGGACTAAACACGCACATTACGGGTTCCGTTTCAAGCGCCGTCCTCGTTTCATTAATTCCTACGTCAATGTCTCACCCAAAATGCAGACGCACGATCCGAACATCCAAACACGTCCTGGGTGCATTGATTCCGTGCCCAGTCATTATTCTTAGGGTCATACGAAAGTCTTAGTAGTCACACGGACAGGGTAAAGATAATCAGAGGACAGGCATTCTGTCAAAACGCAATTCAGGTGCTTCAGGAGGCCTGCACGAGTCATTCTGGGTGCCGAGTAACCTGACAGCCATGATTCATGATGTTGGTGATGGCGGCGTGAGAGCAACACCGATACCATTCTTTATTAAACAAAAGAACAAGGAACACGATCATTATTCCCTCCAGGGAAGGAATGGCTAGGCATGGACAGGGGGATGCGGGACAGTGGCAATCTGGGCTATAGATAACAGAAGAGAGCTGGAAGACAGGGATTCTTCTGAATATCTCAGAAATCCCTCCCAGCTGCTGTTAATGTCATCAAGTGTAACTGGAACTTCAACTTTTTTGTCGTCTTGTAGACCATTTTTAGTCTATTTTGACTAATATTATGGTGCTTAGTCTCAGGTTCCGGTGGTACAAAAGTCCAACAATACAGACGGTACTGAGTGTGAACTACACAGCCCCGATGCCCTCCGAGGCTTTTAATGACCGAAACCTCCCACAGACGGGCTGTCTGGCCCAAGGCAGGGGTGACAGAATTCCTCCATCCGGGCTCAGATATGGCTCACACATGCTCACGCCTCAACTCATCAGGCGGCTGGGACGCGCCTCTTCCTGTTAACAAGCTTGTACTGGTGAGCGAGGGGAAGGGTGGGGTTTTTAAAAGACGAAAGGAAATAGATGTGCGGGAATGCCGGTAAAGACCTGGGCAAGGCCTTCAGGAGAAATGGCAGCTGGGGGGAATCAAGGAAAGATTCTCCCTCCAAAAAGAGGGAGTCACTGAAGGATAAGCAGGAGCTGGTCAGGAAGACAGACACAGAGATAGAAAGAGAAGCTGAGAGAGACAGACAGACACAGCAGCTGTAACAGGAACTGAGTCTGGGAGACTCACCCCGGCCACAAAATAGTGGTGAGTCAATCTTCAGAACTTTAAATAACTTCCGTTCTGACCTCAAGCGAGACAGGAGCAGGGCAGGAAAGCCGGGAGAGTTCGATCGGCCGTACAAAGTGGAGCGTTACCATCTGAACAGGGAATCGCAGAGCGGGGTTACATTACTAATATGAAACAATGAACAACATAAACTAATATAACAAACTGCAGAGAATGGATTCTAGTTAAGTACACTGGAGATTAGCTTATTTGTCATTCCATTGCAAATACACAAAGACCACAACAGAAGGGAATCATCCATGCGGGAGACGCGAGGGAAGCCCTGTGATTGGATGGTGCTGTATCGCCGAGTCCTGATACTGACCCAAGGGCATCATGGGAAATCTGTGCGCAACAGTCTCCTGGGGTATGTTTAGCCCTCGCAGTACGATTTTGCTGTCAATGCATCGGAAAGGATTGGAGGCCGAGTGATGATTCACCCAATTGCACTGCTCAGCCAGGACAATCCCCTCACCTTCCAATACAGCAGCCCCTCCCTCATCCCAGCGGACCCAAACCGACCCGGGCGCAATCTGTCTTGAGCTTCTCTGCTCCCTCTGTGGGGGGGGGGGGGTCGTTAAATTAGTGGAGCGGACAGAACCTCAAGCCTGGCCCGAATCCAGTACATCCCCGTCTGTCACAGTCAGAGAGGGTGGCCATACGTCTTGATGGGGGATCCTCTGCGTTACTACGGTTACATCTGCAGAGCAAAGCAAATCCCCCCCCCTCCCCCTTTTATACAGTGGAATATTCCGCTGGGGTAATTCAAGGTCAGGTACCTAATCAAGGGTATAAAACAAGAGCCCTTGGGACGCGAACCAACAACCTCAACCCTGGAAGTCCACGCCCTTACCCACCCTGCTAACTGTTACTCACCAGGGGCTTTAGCTCATGGTGAATTAAGTATGGAAATGTGATGGCACCACCTGAGGCTTCTGATCTCATGAATCAAAGACAAGAAAGACGCGATTAAAGATGATTTAGGATCACTTTGCATTTTTTCGGTAACAATCTTTTACGAAAGATTCAGTTACGCTGACTATTCCGGAACACTCTTAATCAGATTATGAGAAGGTTACATTTTGAATACCCTCCCCCATTGCTGGAAAGCAGTCCAGGTCTTAAAGGAACAATATTTTCCTTAAGATGACACTCTTTGTTCCTCTCAACCATTGGATTATATTATTATGGCTCATAATAAACTAGCCTTGTGGGCCCAACCAGTCGACGTGAAGGTTGTACCCCGAGTGCCGTGCTGCAGTACGACCATGCTCCAGACATAGTCCACGTGCACAGATTACTCTGTATTAGTCCTGAAATGCCAACTGGCAGGTAGATAAGGGAATAGGATTATGGGAGTTAATCCCGCGGCGTGTATCGTAATCCATTTATGAACGTATTCGTATCGGCGCTTTGCGGAAATCCACGAAGGGCCGCGGCCTTCCGGTGGCAGAAGGACGATCTCACGGGCAAACCGAGGCTAACGCAGCGTTAAAGAATGAGAACGTCGAACCATCCAGGACAGGGGCATATGTGGGAGGGGAGGTCACTGCTCCTAGATGAAAGCCGATTGGCCCCCTCCCTTGTCACTCACCGATTCAAAACATATCATTGGCTAATAGTAAGATCAGCCCCTCTGTATGAATTACGGTCCCTCTTATGTCCCTCACCTTAAAAAAACATAAAAATCCTAGAATCGCCCACAATGTGGAGAAAAGGTTGAGGCTATAGGCATCCAAAGGGAACTAGCTCGACACACGAGGTACAGCAATAATTTTCTAAGGCACTTTGCTGCCTGACCAGGAGCAAACAGCCTTTTACATTACAGTGTGGAAAAAAGGACTCACAACTGGATAGGAAATTGGTAGACAGAAAATGGAGCAGGTCTTAGGGGCACCATTGAGACTGCCGGTTTACAGTGGTTTCCTGATACGTAGCGTAGCCTCGGATCTCTAGGGTTAGTTCCCACCTGTGACTGGCTCCTCCCACAGTTCAAAATAATTTGATTAGACAAATGGATGTCTCTAAATTCCCCACAGTATGCGTGCCCTGCAATGAACCAGCATCCCGTCCAGGGAATCCCCGGCCTTAAGCCCTGTCCTCCCACAGACTGGCTCCAGGCACTCGGTCACCCAGTATTTGTGATGGAGGATCGGTGGATGAGAGATTTACTTTACTCCCATCTGGATCTTGAGTGTGAGACCTCACTTAAATACCAGGTAAGTTTTTCCATTTCATATATCAGTTGTGTCCGGTGAAAACTGGTATATTCCAGTAAAATAAACTCAAATATAAATTATTAAAAACATAAGCGAGCGTGTTGGGGCCAATGGATAATATTATCTGTGTCATGAATGCGAAGTGATATGCCTCATATTCTGAAAATGAGTATATTTAGCAGTAGAAAAAGCCTCTGATCATACAGTAATGATACTCCTATGAGTTTCCAGTAACAGGAACAATATACATTGATCCCTGACAGGACCTTGTGTTGTGTCTGTGATTGTAAACAAGTGGGTAAATTCTGTATTGCATAGCCAAGATTACTATAGTATGTAAACATCCTAATATGACCCCCCTACCCCACCCACGCATAATCTATCTATTATATTCCATGACTGTTTATCTCATTAGGTGACCCAAGGCCTATTTCTAGAAGGAAGCCGGGATTGGTGGGGAGGGGAGGCCAATCCAGGACACGCACTTTCACACACGCGTGTTAGGAAGGTTTTTGAGCGCCTCCCACCGGGGGGGGGGGACTAATGGCACGAAAACACATGCTAAGGACAATGTAGAGGCCCCTTGAGAGAAAACAGGCAAAATTCTGAGGGTGGGGGGCCCCATACATCTCGCTTCGCTGTCCCTCCCTCCATCCGCCTCTCCTTCAATACATGCCATCGTACACCACAGCCAGACGGGTTATAGAATTTAAACCCTAAGAAAATTACACGGTTGAACCTATCACTGCCAAACTTCCATCTCAATTCAAATCTCCAGCAATTCAGGGTCGGTGATCTCAACAATACAATGGCCTGGTTTTCAGATGACTTTTTTTTTTGTTTATTTATATTAAAAGTCTTTCCCGAGAGTGACGTCTCCTTCCGATCGCCATTGTTAATGATCTCAACAAAAAAAAGATGATTTCGCGGGAAATGCAGCGGATTGGCTTGATGATCTAGTGCGATGATGCTGTTGTACACAGTTGACTGCGGACCGCTGAGAAAGCGCCGCTCGTCGAGAGCGTGGCCTCCGCGAGGACATCGGCCTGGGCGCACCGTTGGTGTCTTACGTCACAAAGAGATACCGGTGGGCATGACGTCATCTCACCGGTATATTTTCCGGTAAAGCTAATGACACCAAAAGCCCCATTGGGAGTTGCTCTGCTGTACATTTATACTGGGTTAAAGCTGGAAATTGATTTGCATTGAAATGGAAAAGTTAGCGTTAGCGATTCTGCACTGTAGCGTAACATACACCTGCAGTCACAGAGATGGGGCACTGTGAAGGAGGGGGGACCTGCCCACATGTTCTTTTGTCAGTAGCAAGCCGGCCCTGCCATCTCCCATTTTCGTTTTTTGTTTAAGCAGGTGTACCTATGGAAGGTGTAACGATAACACCCAGTATCTGCAATTATATCTGACCGCGAGTACTAACCGCTACATTAATAATTCCATGGAATTCAGCTCTACCTGTACACACCCTTTTAAATGCTGAGTCATTTGTAATTTCCAGCACAGACTAGCAAATACACCGTTACCCTTTTTAGTTATTCCCAAATCACCTTAGACAAAATAAGGTGGCAAAAAATAAGCGGGCGATTATTATGATGTGACTTATAGAATTTCAGCGAATTGTTATCGTTGGGGGGGGAGTAGTGAAATAGTAGCTTAACGCAAACCTCCAGCACCATACAGGGGTATATGGATCGGCATGTAACTGATCGGACATGAAATCGTACCTCGCAGTCGTAGAGATCAGTGAGCTGGTCGATAATCCACTCTTCCAGATTCAGTCTCTTTCTCAGCTCTTTCCGGTCGTATTTCACCGTCACTCTTCCCTGCTTCCGAACCGGCGCTTCTGTCTCTTCTGTGCCGGGAGGCGTTTGGAAATATACCCGAGGTTGAGGGCTCGCTTCTTGGCTCGTTACCGCCGCCATAGTCCGCTAAAAGCTTCAAATCGTGCGGGTGTAAAATTTCGGCAGTCCCTCGTTTTATTGTTATGGCTTTTCAAAATGTAACAATGTAACGCGCTATTGTTCCCGTCACGCAAACTCACTATTAGCCTATTATTAACGCTAGAAAATCGGGTTACTGCAACTGGGTATTAAAGCTACACGGCTCACTATACATTTGTTGTAGGCTGTGTAAAAGATTGTTTTTAATCCCTAGTTCAAATGCAAAAAAGAAGAAATCTTGATCTGCCCTTAGCAATTTATCGGTGCTGTAGGTCCTGGATAAATTAATGACTTGGTTAAAACAATTCCAGCTTGATGCCTTTCTTCGTTGTGTTAGCCAAACAGTCCTAATTCGGCGTGCCAGCTTCCTTAGGGGTTTAGGAAAATGTTCCCTCTAAATGGGTTTAAATAAGTACCGAAGATACCGGGATTCCGAACTCCACCGGTGTGAGTATAAAACAGTAGCTCACCTTATGTTATACCGTTAACAAATTTTTGCACAATCTCTCCGTTGTCCCGTCAGATTTTGTCCTTCCCCTTCCTTCCCCTCTCTTCCTCTTGTCTCTCTAGCCAAATGTCAGCATTTGACTCCCCCCTTTTCCCCAGCACTCTGTGAATCCAGCTCTCTCGGTATCTAATGCCACATGTAACGCATGGTGTGTGCGTGTCCGCGCGCGCGCGTGTGCGTGTTTTAGACTTGGAACAAAATATCGGCAGAAGCTCTGTGCCGCAGATGCAAATAAAATTTATGTCACCCATGACAGGCACATTATAGGCAAATATTTTGTAACGGTTGCAACTTTCCGCAAATACTTTTACGGTTTACTGCGCTCGCCGGGAGTTAATAATGCATATTACTTAGAACAAAATGCAAAAGTATCCGAACCCATGAAAAATATATTTTAGTCACAAATGTTCCCAGACCAGAAGCTTGCGACCTTAAATCTGAATCTGCATGCCGAATGATATAAATAAATATCACTTACAATGTATAATGTCTGTTTTGTTATTACTGTATGTATTCACTTTGAAACAGTCTTGGAATGGTGCTTTCCTTTGGGAAATGTAGATACGCAATATATAATCGCTTCAGTGAGGTGTTATGAGGTATCTCTAACATTATGGGAGGGTCGTTTTTGGACAATGACAGGCTAAAAGCCGAGAGGTCGAAAAGAATAAGATTTATTACAGGAGCCAAAGAAATGAACACTAAAAACCACCAGCATATCTAACTGGTTCTATGTGGATGCCTCTTAGCTCATTGACAACCTCCTAAATATATTCACTCACTCACCAAAGACTCATAAATCAGAGCAGGATTTCCCGCCATGACAACCGGCCTGATAAGGGTCACTGCAGCTATGAGTTTCCTGGGTATCAGCTCACGATACTGCAGTGTATGTCGACTTCAAAGTGGAGAGCTTGAAATTGCAGACAGACAGATACCGCAGTCGAAACTGCTTATCAAATAGCACAGCAAAACGTGCTTCAGCGTGTCTCAAAGTAAATAAAACCTCCAAATCTCCCTAGTTTGCTTATTATTTTTCTGTCAAATTATACACACTGTTTTAAGTTTGTCAGTGTAACAGTATAGCAAATATTTCTGCTGTTACATCAGATAAATAAATATGGTGTAAAGTGTCATTCAAGCGTTACAAAGTAGGTATACATGCTGCCTCGTTACATGACTCCAGCTGGTAAAGTTCCTGTTTGTTTGTTTATTCTATTTACTGGGACAATGATGGCCTAATGGATAGGGGAGCTCACTGGTGCTTGAAAGGTTGTTAGTTCAAATCCCCAACCAGCAAGATACCGCTCCCCGGGTGCTGAATTAGCTGTCCACTGCTATGTCACATATGAGTTAAATGCATACGACACATTTCGTTGTGGTACGTCAACAATGAATTGCTTTCAGTTTGTCTATGCAATGCCATCATCCAACTGGTATTGGGATTCTGGATGAAGAAAACCACATGCAGACGCACACATAGGAGATCAGAACAGTGATGTATTTCTGGAGCTGTCTGGCTGGATGAGTGACTAAAACTGTAAGCTGTATGTGTGTGTACCCTGCAATGGACTGACATCGCCTCTAGGGGGGTCTCCTGTTTCGTGCCCTGCACTACCTGGAATCTCTGCGACTCTGTATTGTTAAGTGGTTACGGATGATGGATGCACGGATGCAAGTCACGTGGTGCAGCTTTGATAAAGGTCTTGGCTGAACAACTCAATAATATTCTGCGTAACGGTTAATCAGACACATCGCGTTAACTTTAGGAGACTTCTGAAAATGTGAGGCAGAGGTGCAGCTTCACGAGAGTTAAATATTCCTATTGCGATGTCAACGTGGCTTTGGGTTCCCGCGTGGGTATTTGCTGTGTCTCTATGAATGGGGGCATGCGCTGGCCTTATGGGGCTTCCTGCTGAACACTTCTCATGTTATCGACATTTTCATTTCCTCTGTCAAGGTCGGGACAAGGGCGCCCGTCACACAAACAAACACAGATAAAACCCGTGCGAGGCCGCATCGATACCGTTAGCGCGTCATCGTGAAGAAAACACGGGCGTGCCGCACTTCCTTTCGGCTCGGATCGCTTTTTCCAGATACGCTAAAGCATCCAGACGCTGAAATATTCCGCCTGGTTCAGCTCCTCCACTGGGCAAAGCAAAGCATACGCAAATATAAAGACCTGCTAGGCAACCATCTCCCTCCAACCGAGGACCGACTGAGGACATCGCCTCCCGAGGGAGGAGAAGAGGAAAGGGAACAGCAGCGCATAGGTGCAAAATAATGAGAAAATTGCCGAGAACAACTTACAATAAACTTATCTTACATTAAACACTCAAAATATTAGATCACATCAAAAACATTACACTGCGAGACAATTGAAAAAAAAATAGTCTAGTAGGCCTGTGCTTGTGAAAAAAAATAAAGAATAAGAAAAAAATATACCCATCTAGCTTCCATAACTGTGTACTAGCACATAGTCCCAGGGCGCAAAGCGAGGGCATGCAGTTATCACATTATTAACAAATTTCTAACATATTTTAAAATCGAGACTTAATAACATAAATGTTAGAAATTTTCCAAGTTCCAAATATAAATGATGCAAATCTTAGATCCTCGTACTGGCAGTATCATTGTGACTATCCTGCCAGTAGAGGGCAGACTGCGCCTGTTTCATTTCAGCGGCTTCCGCACAGGCTGCAGTAGGCAGTTAAAATACCGATCAAGGTTTTATGTGCCTCCTGAGCTGACGAATCAAGAAAGTGAAGCGTAGGGATTACCTTTTATGGTAATGCTGCGTATTATAATAATATACGAAATATTGCCAGTAATTTAGCATAAATTAAATTATAGGCCTTAATTATTATTTAAATACGTATTTCCAATCTTTAATGTGTGCAAAATTTGAATGCAAATGATAGATAGATAGATAGATAGATAGATAGATAGATAGATAGATAGATAGATAGATAGATAGATAGATAGATAGATAGATAGATAGATAGACTTACAGATCTGACTGGGTATACTGTATTTCATTGCAGTGATTCAGGATAAATGCCATTGTTAAAGGTACAACTGTCAGGCCCACGGTGGGACTCAAACCCAGCATTCTGTCAGCAACAGAACTTAAGAGCCCACACCCTAGGCTCTTCAGTACCAAATTAACGATAAATTCATGCTGTTGTATAAGGTATCACTTGAGACGGCAGCAAGACTGCATAGCAACTATACCAAATGGGACAGGAGGCCTTGGGGCTCAATGGATAGTGTGCTGGGCTTAGATTAGGTGCATCTACAATGAAATCACTTTTCTAGGTTAAAGCTATGAATCACGAGCATGTGTGATTCGAACCAGCTGTTGGCTCTGGGATGCTATGGGTAGCAGTTTGGGCTTTTAGACTTTGAGTGGGTGATGTCATTCAAAGGTTGTGAGTTTGAGTCCCCCCAGAGCTGTGTGCTTCTGTTGATGGCATCGCCCAGTTCTGCTCTGCATCAGACACAGACGTAAACTGATCTAGGTATGACAGGCATGTTTAAGCATCTTTCTGAGAGGCAGATTGATTGGCTCTTTGCTGTGAAATCTGCCATGTTGTTCGTCAGGATTACATACTGCTGCAGTGGAATCGCCTTTCAGGGTAAATACTACGAATCACAAGCATGCTTGATTTGAATCCATTCAAGGGCTCTGGGCTGGACTTTTCAGAGTCATGAGTTTTGTCATGGGGGCGGCATGGTGGTGCAGTGGTTAGCACTGTTGCCTCACACCTCTGGGACCCAGGTTCGAATCTCTGCCTAGGTCACATGTGTGTGGAGTTTGCATGTTCTCCCCATGTCGTCGTGGGGTTTCTTCCGGGTACTCCGGTTTCCCCCCACTGTCCAAAAAAACATGCTGAGGCTAATTGGACTTGCTAAATTGCCCGTAGGAATGCATGTGAGAGTGAATGGTGTGTGAGTGTGCCCTGTGATGGGCTGGCCCCCCATCCTGGGTTGTTCCCAGCCTCGTGCCCATTGCTTCCGGGATAGGCTCCGGACCCCCCGCGACCCAATAGGATAAGCGGTTTGGAAAATGGATGGATGGATGGATGGATGGAGTTTTGTCATTGGCATTGTTGAGTTCTGCCTCAGACCCAGAAATAAACCAACACAACAGATAACAATTCTGAGAAGCCGATTGGTTGTGGAAGCAGGTGTTCGATCAATCAATGCATTTGCACTGAAATCTCTTTTCTAAGCTAATGCTATAAATCAAAGGCGTGTTTAATTTCAGTTAGTCTTTCCCTCTTGGTTCTGGGTCGGCCTTCTAGACTTTCGCGAAGTGCGGGCATTTGACGGTTGTGTGTTTGAGTCCAGTCAGAACCGCGTGGTTTTGTCATCACCATTGTTTAGTCCCGCTATGCCTCAGACCCCAGATGCAGAAGTAAACTGACACCTGTCTAGGAATCCATCAGGGAGGTAGATTGGGTTTCCCTTGGTTGTGAAAGCTGGTTCTCTGGTCTGTCAAAGTAACAGTGCATTTGCCGTGAAATCGCCTTTCTACATACCCACCTATCCTCACATAATCAGACCACCCCATGCGATACACCGCCCCCTAGTGGCCAAAATACATAATACACCCCAAAGTTATAAATGGCTCCCACAAGGTTAATGTTGTTAATCACAGGCATGTGTGATCAGACTCCGGCCTCCACTGCCGGCTCTGTTGTGCGGTGGATAGTGTGTTGGCCTCCTAGACTTTGACAATGTGAGGTTGTTCTGCGCTGCCTCAGGTATCAGATGCAGAAGTGAACTAACCCAGGTGTGACATTTCTGTCAAAGAATCCTTCCCGGGGGCAGATTGGTTGGCCCTTGGTTGTAGCTGGTGTTCTGTTATAAAATAGAATGATGATATTTTTCACTTACCCTATGTCGCTGTCCATGACACACAGACAAGAGGGAGCATGGCAGCAAAGGGGAGCCGCCCATAGCAACACTCACAGAACTGGGGGTTAAAGGCCTTGCTCGATGGACTACAGACATAACTGTTCTGCTGAAACTGGGTTCAAACCAGTAAGTTTTGAATCACAGGCACAACCCACTGAGCCACACACTACTCCCATCACTTTATCAACCTAACTGCATCCGCTGTGAGATCACCTAAGTTAATGCTATGAATCATGTTGCTTTGACTGAATGAGGTCATTCAAAGGTTGTGGGTTCGAGTCCCACCAGAGTCATTATGCTCTGCTTCCGATGCCAATGTAACACAGGGCATGGGCATGATTAATTTGAATGCGACCAACTCCCCTGGCTCTGTGGCGCAATGGATAGCGCATTGGACTTCTAGACTGTGACTGGATGAGGTCATTCAAAGATTGTGGGTTCGAGTCCCACCAGAGTCATTATGCTCTGCTTCAGATGCCCAAGTAACACAAGTGTGATGTTCCATCAAAAATGTTCATATATAACCCTACATGCCCATGCAATGCACCTAGCAATCTTATTCCAGAAGCGTTGAGGAATTCCATTATACCGTCCTGTTGTAATCTATATTGTGGTAAACTGAAACAGACTTTGTGTTTTCGGGGCTGTGCTTCCTCTAGTAAATAAATTATAGGTGCTGGTCTCAGTAGTTTCAGGTGTAAAATATTAATTAAGATAAGAGATGCCCAGCTCTGCTGTTTCTTGGGAAATAATTCAGCTGCTGGAAGTAAATACTTATTTAAAAAAAAAAAACACTACTGCAGTTCAAAACATATTTTAAAGTAAAATTTTGTTTGCAAACACATTGTTCGCACCTTCGAATACTTTGGCTTATGGTAAATGACCTACCCACATCAAATACATTATTAATATGTAAATATTATTCTCAGTGGTTTATTAGGCATTTTTGTATGCACAACATGGACCGGTTATTCCTGCGTATATCCATCCTCCCATCCATCCATCCATAACCAATTTTTCGGAATCACGGTGAGCTTGGAGCTGATCCCGGAGGAATTAAGAGGACACCTTGGTTGAGATGCCAGTATTCTTAAAAACATGTGTTATATACATTATAGTGGCATATGGGCCACATAGACAAATAAATAACATGGCAGAGTGTATATTTACACACACATTTTACATAAAGGTAAAAAAGGTGGGAAGCATGAAAGGGAAGATGTGCTTCACCTGAATCCTGCCAGTGAAGTACAAAGCCGTATAAACCTGCATGATCGTTCAGTGATGCTAACATGGGGAAAGTACTGCTATATAAAATGGGTCTGTTTCCTGCAAATGCACTGATGTAACGTCTGGACCCGAACCTTTCTGCTTCTAAATCCCGGCACTGCGACTCTCCAGCCGGAGGCGATTTTCTCAGTCTGTGGCCTGAATGAATAAAACATCGCTCTCTCTGGTCTTGGCCCCAGGCTTCACTAGAGGAAAGGCCAGCTGGAGACTCACGCGTAGGAGGGGCCCGTCTGGGTGAATGAAATTTCTTGTCAGCAGGGGGCGCCAGAGAGCAGGAGGCTGGATTTCAAGCACGGCATTACGGGCAGTTTCACGATTGCCTCATTTCGGCCATTCCCAATCACGGCGACCCCGTGAGGGGAAGTTTCTAGAGTAGCACCCTGTTACCATCTGTCCCTTGGACAACATCGGTGTATTTCAGTAACACGCACTACAACTTGGCTCCGCCTCCCAGGAGCCTGTGGTAGCATGAGCGATGGCTGGGTTTGGCGTCACTGATAGATGTATTAAGTACTGCGCAGCGATGAAGGAGCTTGATTGCATTACAAATTGATCCCGAGGGTCATCGACAACCTCCGCGGACAGGCATAGCATTAGCATTATCGACAGAGCGCCGTCCGCCTCTTATAATCACTTGGAGAGCGGACCCCTCTGCATAGATGCGGCTGCTATCGGCGCTGCACTTTGACCTGCTGTACCGGCGCGTGGCAGCAGGAGGCGGTTGTGTAACTATGGCGCAGCACATGATGCTATCAGTCTGAGCATCCTTCACGGTAACATAATGGCCGTAATTACGGGCGACTAAAAAAAGATTGAAACACAACTCGCTTGTTTGGGAGTTTTTCCAAGCCTCAGTGGTTTAATAAAGCAATTAATCTGAGGCAGGGCTGAACGTGGCCCCCCCCCCCGCGCCCCTGCCCCTCCCTCCCTCCCTCTGTAGCGCTTTGAGGCTATTGAGGACCTCTTGCTTATACACAGCACTAAATGAACTTCTGTCCTGCTGTTTGTTGGGCCGGTGTCAAAATATGAACTTTCAGAAGCGTTGAAAGAAATGAACAGTCACTTTGGGGCACACAAGCTTCAGTGAAGTGATACCAGCAATGAACATCAACTGTAATCCATGAAGCTCTTTTGATCTGCGGCCCGGAGAGAGGATTGCGCATTAGCAACACGGCGGGGAAAAAGGGTATGACTTTAAGGGACCCAGCCACTAGGGGGAGCCCATGAGTGTGTGAGAGGGGATAACAGTAGTTGCGTTTTGGAGAAGCGGAGACCATTCAATAGAATTTTTCGGAGCCCTGCTGTGTCTTTGTATGGCCCAATGTATTAGTCTTCTTCTTTATTTGGATCTGTCAAACACAAACGTACCCAGAACAATACATGCATCCTAAAATCCGAAGGCATGCGGTTACATGAAATCGTACTTTTATGTGGCTCATACATTACTGTATGTTTACCACTTCGATGGGTGGATTTTTTTCACTGGAAAAGCCGCATGATAATCAGATGGAAGACTTTCTGTGATCTGACATGCATTTATGAGGCATTTCTGTTATTTTGGGATTATGGGATAAAGTATAAAAACAGTCGACTGTTTGCCTTTAATCTTACCTCTTTAATTATCAGTTAATTTTTTCCCCTTTGCATTAGTTTTAAAGCAGACGGCAAATGGATAAGTAGAGAGTTTAATATATATAATATGGATGGTTTAATATATGTATTCTACCTATACCTGCTGTTTGGGACAAACCGTGAGCGTGACGATGGTAAAGCAGTGGGGTACCGATAATGGTCATGTGACCATAGCGGTAGTGCTGATTACGCGACTTATGAAGACTAATAAATAAACGAACGGGGAGGCTGTATATTTCATGCACCATTGGAACACAGTTGAGCGGTGAGAGAGGCTAATGAAGAAGGTGTATTTGTGTGTAACCTTCGGACTTAACAATAAAATTGAATTTACATTCATGCCCATTGATTGTGCTTTGGCTAAATCCGCAATTCGGTTCTCCTCAACGTATATGACACACCTTCCTCGGCGAGTGTATGTATATTCAGCCACAATCTTATATTCAGGGACTAAAATTAGGAAGAAAACGACCGTAATTTTCCGGACGAGCATTCAGGATCATTAGATGCAGATGTACGGTACTTATTACATTTCCGTTCTTGTAATAGTGTCATTGGATGTGCCCCTTGAAAATGTCAGCGTTGATTAAATATCTGTCCGGAGTGGGAACGCGTGCAATTATTTCCTTTCTGGGTGAAAAGGCCATTAAGCCAGTCGACATTTGCCGGTCAAGCTGGTGTGAACTCACATTTAAATCCAACACAAGCAGTTAGTCAACTGGACAGAAATCCTTATGTCACGATATATGACGCATCAAACGTGTGTGCGCTCTCAGAAAAAAAGGGTACAGATTTGTGCCTTTTGTCACGGGGCTTTGCCCTTGTAATTGTACCTTTTAAGGACTCTGAGGTACAAACAGCATTAATGTACCATCAATGGTGCAGAAATGTCCCTCAGAGTCCATTTCTGTATCTTAAAAGGTATAATTACCTACAGCTAAGGGTACAATTGGCAGACCATTGAGGGTACAGCACCGGTGACAAGCAAAGGTGCAAATTCTTAGCCTTTTTTTCTGAGAGAGTAATAATTAAAAACATCTACAGATTCTCAAGCAGTCTACTGTACGTTTATACCGCACAGACATAAACATAAATTTCCCATAAAAAGATTACATCCTAATCCTGAGATTAATCTCCCTCCCACCCCAGGATCCTCGTGACTTTAGGGATTATGTAATAAACATCCTCATCCTACAGTTGTGATTCCTAAAGGGTTACTGTGATAAGTTACTGCTGTCATCACTCGGAGATTCATTTAACACCAGAAACAAAATGTGAGTTTCAGAAAGAATTAAACTGGACCTAAATTAAAAACTGTCTATTTATAATGAAATCTAAGCTCGTACGTGTGCACCTCTCATCTGAGAAGAGAACAATAGCTTCTGATTGTGCGTAATTACCAAACTGTCATTATGGTCATTCATCACAGGGATGCCACAAGACCTTATATGGATTATATTAAATTAAAGTTTTTTGTCTTCACCGTACTGTAAATGCTTAGGAAGTGTGTTTTGTGCAATACTGTGTCCCACGCAGGAAACCTCAAACGCGAATAACCAGTCATGAAATTCTGTATGCGAAACAAAGTAGGAAAGTGAAACGACGCCGGCAGTTACAATTGCTGTGAAATTTGCGTCGCTTTCAATCGAATCTTTCAATTGGAAATTAGTAATTGTTGACCATACTTGTTTGGACCGGGTGCTTCCTCTTACATCTGTATGCCGAGCGATGTACAATGACATTGACACTGCTGATTGGTCGACTGGCAGTGGGGCGGGTCGTAGTGAAGTATTAAACGTCAGCGTGGTTGGCTAGGGATGCAGCTCACACGAGTCGCAACGAACACCATTAGTGCTTTTCCATTAGCACCAAGAACCAAGCCGTAGTGAGTAAAGCCTGTTTTCCGTTGTAAATTATGCCAGTTGTGCCCGACCCGTGCCCGAGCTGTGCCCGAGCATAGCCTTTGTAGGCTGTGTTCTTTGAAGCTCAGACAGAAAGTGTTGTCGGATAGAAAGTTCTAGCCGTCTTCAGCTGTTCCCGCCCTTATCCTTTGCTCATATCGTCTAGCTGGGACACGCCCACTGTACTTCTGTGCAATGAACCTTCGGGTATGTTAGGCAGCGAAGGATCCTATAAGTGGGTCCTTCATAATCTAGTAAAAGATAACATATTTCTAGACTGCATTTGTAGGAGCCTTCCAAATGGGACGGCGCTGTGCCTTATCGCGGCGCTGTGCCTTAGGAGGGCGACGTCCCTGAGTTCATTCACAGCCTGTGTGGACAATAAATAAGCATCTCGTTGGCTTGTAGGTAGAGTCTCGTCGCTGTACGGCTTGGTGGACAAGCACCACATGGTTGACGCCTTGGTCTTAAAGCCATTTCCCATCATGCAATAGCAGTAGGTTTCCAGCACCATAGAGACAAGCACAAGCTGAAGACTGTATGGGTTTTTGAGCAAAGTTATCTTCAGAATGATAACTGCCATATTCCATAATTGCTAGCCTGGAGGCAATATTTATTAAGGCCCTTGATTAAGGTTGCAGAGTGCCCCCTACTGGTCATCAGTAGGAAATTACATTATTACAGATGTTACCGTGACCCGGCTCATAAGCTGGCCCCGTCAAGCTGCTTTATTAGAGCCCCCTGGTGGATGTCAGTGGCAGGACACGACCCCCAAGGGAAGGGAGGAGGTAGGGGCCAATCCCACCTTAGGAGGTGAGAGCGGACTGGAATCCAAATGGGAACGCAGCGTACTGGGAACAGCTACATCTCCTCCGCCTTCTCCTGTGTGCAGGACGAACAAACCTGAACTGAATTTATGAAGATTGAATTTAATTTTTATTTTTACCGAAGAGCCTTGAGGCGGAGAAGAGCTGAATCGATTCAGAAGGAGACTCAGTCCTGCCTGAATATGGACGAGTTTGGCTTTTGAGGCAATTGAGTATATTATATGAGGATTAAATATTGCTACGCCTAAGGTACAGCCAGTACCTGCTGAAGCACAGGGGGCACCCTAGGTAAGCTTCACTGCTGGCGCCCCCTGTCTGAGACAAAGTGAAATTACCTTGCCAAGTTGGCGCCCTACCAGAAGGTGGCGCCCTTGGCAACCACCTATATTACCTAAAGGGTACAGCAGAGAACCTGCAACAGGAGATGGATGAGAAGGATCGTCTGGAGGACGAGGACCTCGGGGACGCGGAGGGGCGGAGTCTCCACTGTGACACGGGCACAAGGGGCGGAGACTCCACTGTGACACGGGCACAAGGGGCGGAGTCTCCACTGTGACACGGGCACAAGGGGCGGAGTCTCCACTGTGACACGGATCAGTGGTGGACGGCCCGGGTTCGCTCAAGGGTGTCACACGTGGTCATACGTGGTGAGACACACTGCGTCATGACCTGTGGCGCTCCCATGACATGGGGACCCAGTGTACATGAGTGCAGAAACCAGGGATCCTTTTCTGGGGGGCTGGGGGGGGGGAGACAAATAGAGAAGTATGGCCTTTTAACACCACACACCTCTCTCTCATTGAAGACCTGGTCCTCACGGCCATCTGTAGGTCTTTGTCTATCCCACTCCACTGGATTTTACTCCCACTGGCGCACTGATTCCTCTCCTTTGGTCTCTTCTTTCTCCTCCCTGTTCGCTCGCCCCCCCCCCCCCCGTCCCGCCAGTGCAGGGTTCTGCAGCCGGCGGGTGAACGAGACCGAGCCGAGGCCATCTGGTAAACAGATCCTCGACGCGACGAATCTTCAGACGTATGCCGCATTGCCTGCCACCCCTTGTGGAAACCCGGTGCTCGGGTGAATCGGCGAATCCCTCCGAGTTAAAAAAGCCTGAACTGAACCCCCTCTCTCCCCAGCTCTCTTTTCACATCTATTTAACCTTTAAAATGAAACCGATATCATTCATCAGTACATTCATGTTAGCGCTAATCACGACAGCCATTTCATAATGCTAATCTGCTCGTGTGATTAATTTAGCTCACCCTCAAGGTGCTCTTGCAATGGAAACCTTCACGGCCATAGAGCCTCAAAAAAAAAAATAAACACCCCCCCGCCCCACAATCTTGCTACCTCCACTACAAACCCTATAGGACAAAAATATCCTGATTTAATGTTCTGCAACAACCAGGGAGATGTAAGACAGCGTATGATTGTTACACATAAATATATATGTTACGAAAATTAATAATATAGTTAGAAGGCTGCAGCGAGCTGTATGTTTTAATACAGTGAATAAATTATAGATACCAAGCAGGCAGATAATTAGCATCTATAGTATTTCCAAACTGGCTCTTCTCCCAATATTTTTGCATTGCCTCAGCGTGACGCCAGATTCTGAATGAGAGCATGGAAAAGCGTGGGAGGGTACTGACATGTGCAGTCGAGCATGCACGCACACACACACACACACACACTCACAAATCCTGAAAGAAAATGGAGTGCAAACACTGTTGCTGATTGCTGCTTTTTTTTTGTAAGGGGTGGTGATAATTTTTCATGTAATGAATTTGAAAAAACCCTCATCCTTCAATTTAAAGCTTTATCTAAATACCGAATGCAGGTAATAATTAAGTGGACACATTTTCTTTTCGAAGGAGTTACAGCCGTAGCCCAGTTGAATTTAGCTGAATCCCCACACGTACGAACTGCAGGTTTAGCAGTTTAAAAGCTGATGAGCGCTAATTATAGTGACATGACAGGGATGCGAAGAACAGCGGAATAATGAGCCGCGAGGCGTCTGCGGGGCGTGACGGACGGGTGCCGCTGAATTGGATTCATACTGTTTGCGTTTGATGTTTCTGTTCGAGCAGCAGCGGTATCCCGTTCTCACAAAAGGTTGTAGGTTCGTGTCCCAGAACTGTGTTTCCTTGCTGTTGTACTCTTCAGTCCTGGATCATTGCTGCTGGATCAACCACTATTGTCACCTGAGAATGTAAGTTTACTCCGGTGATCGTTATTCGGGTTCAGTGTGTTAGGGTGCTGTGCTTGTGATTGTCATAGGTTCTAATCCCAGGGCCCGCAGAGTGATTTCACTGTTGGGCTGTCGGACAAGCTTCTGAATTCCCAACAGCTCCAGTGACTGAAGCGTATATATGGATGATAGGGTCTGATAAATAAATAAAATGTAAATTTAGTAACAGCGACAACGTGGGTGAGTTAACATGCTAACCAAGCTAGCTTCTCAGCTACCGCAACTCAGGCGATGACTTTTGACTTGCATCTGTCAACAGCACCTGAGAATCTCAGCGTGGGCGCGCAGATGTAATTGAAGCCTTTTGTTTGTTTGATTTCATTCTGTTTGCCGAGTTCTTATTTCCGCTTTCATGCATCAAACAAAACAATAATGTTTCATTTGTCCACCTGGTACCAGAACTGGCTCAATATATCACTGTAGGCCAGACAGCAATGGCATGGCATAGGGAAGTCCTACTGCATGTGTGTGTGTGGTCCAGGTGTACCTTACCCTATGGGGACCAAATGTTTTTTACCTTATGGGGACCAGTATTAGAATGAAATTTTATTTTATAAAAATCCGTGACTGCAATGAAAAAACTAAAAATACAAAAACTCTTGTATTTTGCTTGGTTCCTTATGGTTATGGTTAGGGCTGGGTAGGGGTTAAGGTCGTCATAGTTAGCATTAGCATTTTTCTCATAGAAATGAACGAGCGATCCTCAAAAACATATGATTACACGACTCTGTGTGTGCGTGTGTCTGAAAATACGACGTCTAGTTCAGCCTCCCATCAGACGCTAAACCGCTGACTTTAATACTCCCCCCTGGACCCCCGGCTGAGCTGAGGCCCTGGGACGACAACCAGAGGGCATATTTCATCAGGAGCTGATACAGCATGCAACGGAAAAATAACGAAAATGCACACCAAAGTCAAGCTTTCCACGAGATTCCCACATACACCAAGTCCCCCTTTTTAAAATAAGTTACACTCACTGCCTTCTCACACACACACGTTCTTCCTGCTGCCCCCATTACACAAGCCGTAAACGCTCCTGGCCACTGGCTGCATCTGAGCGCCGTGCACTGCAATGTCCAGATGACACTCTGAATCGGCCCTGCGCACGGATGAGCTTGGCGGGTGGGGGTGTGGATGGGGTTTGGGAGACAGCAGGAAACGTACAGGAAGATTAAAAACAGCCCCAAGCACCAATCACCCCATAGCACTGACAACAGGCAACAAAACCAGAGAGACAATGACTGTAAGGTGTTGCCTAGCAACAACGGAACACCAAATATATACGTGCACTGACTTTCTCTCCCAGCGAAATTTAAAGCACTTAATATATGTGTAGGGTTTATTTATAGGCACGCGTTATATAACGGGTGTGCACACATAAGCTCTGCCGCTTTAACCTGAGACCCAGGTGCATGACATTCAGGAGCAGCTCTAGATAATCCGATAGCCTCCTAACACGAGAATCCAACAGTCAGGACTGGGAGAGACTGGAAAATGCCAGAAACAGCGAGTTCGGAATGACCCCCCCCCCCCCCACAAGGATGAATCTTAACATGACCTTTAATGAATTATGGAAGTACATCCAGGAAAATGGGCCCGAGCCTGCAAGATGTCACATAGAGTTTGCACTGGACACTTGGTAAGGATGCACTCACTCGCCCACACGTCAGGTGCAGTTTGGCTGACCTTCTCCTGCTGTACACTGATAAGGCCCGTCTGCCAAAGGACGGAGCTGGAGAGGGTCTCGGCACTGTGAAGGGGAGACAGGAAGCTGAAGAACTGGGC
The DNA here is from genome assembly GCF_023856365.1 of Brienomyrus brachyistius. Taxonomy (NCBI): domain Eukaryota; kingdom Metazoa; phylum Chordata; class Actinopteri; order Osteoglossiformes; family Mormyridae; genus Brienomyrus; species Brienomyrus brachyistius. The sequence goes on from NW_026042310.1 coordinate 571,956, forward strand.
GGACAGTGAATCGGCAAAATGATGGAGAAAGGTGGTTCAAACAGGAACAGGAACATGATCCGTAGTTACGTTGGTCGTGCAATGTCCCTGTAGGCCTGGACCTTATTCCAGAAGGCTCAGGATATCCTGGATAGGATTGGGATCAACTGAGCCAGGAACAAATCCTCACACCTGGAGGTGTGAGGCCATACCTCTACCCACTGCACCACTGTGTGGCGCTAACCAGACCAGATTCCTGAAACCACGTGACTGTTGGGTCAATTTGAGGTTAAGTAATGTAACATTGGGCAAATACAGGGAAATTCATAATAATAATCCAAATACACAAATAATCTGGGAAATATGATACAGAGGTAGATGGAAGCTGCAACACAGTGATGTAACTATAGATTTAAATGATACAAATGTTTACTTGTAATTTTTGTGAAGTTTTATCTTTTTTTTTTACTCAAACAAACACTGTCACACCACATATTGAATGGAGATGTACAACACGTACAAAGTTTTTCAAAAAGAACAGAGAGAAGCAGAGCCATAGACTGCCGTGGACGGTCTGCGTCCGGCTTGCGACGCCAGTCAGCTGTCCCGGGTCATAGTGTTCTCCTCGTCACCGTGGTTACGGACGTTTAACGACGAAGCTTTCTCTGAGAAGAGAAGCAAGGACTGTTCTTTTTTATATTTGACGGTGGTTTACTGGAATACATAGACATGCTTGTCTTACGACTAAACAACAGTCCCCGGAGCAGAGGTGCGTCAAGCTCGCATCCTGCAGGGAAGCACACCGTCATCTGGTCAAACTTTTACGGACCATTAGCAGCACCACAAAATGACATCTGTCACTTGAAGCCCTGCAGGGGGCGCTGGTTTGACTCTGTACCCCAGCTTCCCAAGGTCACTCTGCAGATTTAGCGAAGACCAGGACGAGATCAGTGAGGAATGTAACTCCAAATCTAAATTTTCCACTGCTTGAAACCCTGTCAGTTGTAAATCGTAACACTATATAGGCAAAAGAGTGTGGACACCAGCATGTCGAGTATGTCACTCTGAATTCAAGGGTATTAATATGAAGTTGGCTAACCCTTAGTTTCTATATTGACCTATACTATACCAGGAATGTACTGTACTACACTGGCTTTCCATTAGATGCTGGAACATTGCTGGTGGGATTTGCTGCCATTCAGGTTGGGTATTGATGTTGGGTGATCAGGTCCCTCTCTGTGAGCTTGTGTGGCTCCAACGTCACAGCTGAACTCGCTCCCAGATGTTTCTCCTTCACAGTCACTTCACTTGCCGTTGACCAGGGCAGCTCTAGCAGGACAGACATTTGGAGACTTGCAGGAAAGGTGTCCAATAGTGTCCAATGAAGGTGTGGGGCTGACTACCCTCTTCTGTATGAGCCCCCCACCCCATTCTGAATACCATTGTTTGAAGCTGCAGATTGCATGACTGCGTGCTTCATTATACACCTGTATGTCAGCAATGGGTGTGGCCTATGTAGTCAATTCCCGTAATTCCTACGACGGTCCACATTCTCTTGGCCATATAGTGTATTAACAGCCCCTGTTATACTTTTCAGTTGTGACAGCATGTGTCTCACATTTCAATCAGCAATGGTTGCCTGGGATACAGACCGTGGGATATTCGATTACTGAACCCAGATCAGGTTTGGAGGTACTAGTCAATGACCAGCCTTCTACAGCTGCACAGTTGCAATTGGTTCATGCACTCTGTAATATTGCAACAATAATATGGCGTTGGCTTCCTTCCCATATTTCCAAGTATTTTTAAATAAAACCAGAGGTATTTCACTTCCCCCCCCGAACATACAGTAAGCTTCCCTTTGATAGAATACATAATTTTAACAAATATTAGTGATAAGTGGTATTAATAGTCAATATTATCAGTCCGTCTTAATTCGATCCTGCGTAAGGATCTCAAGTTCAGGCTGTAAATCAGCCGGTACCTTGCAGATCCCCTGTCAATCCTGCCTCCAAGGGAATTTTTCCTGACCGCAATGGTGGCACAGACCTGAGGCTGCCTTTACGGGTCTGGTTCCGCTCGAAGGCTTCGCACATGACCACCGTCTCCCCATTGGCCAGTCCTGCGGCGCAGTTTGTTCATAAATCATCGCTTTCATAAAATTCCACAACGACGAGACGATCGCACGACACGGCTAAAAGAAAGGCTAATGCTAAATGTAACGTGTCAGGACACGGGTGCATTTCTGCTGGTCACGAGAACCGCAAACGTCATCGAATCTGTGCATGTTGCCGTTCCGGCGACTCCCATGCTTCCCGTCATCGCCCCAAAGGAAAAAAAAACCTTGTGGAGTGAGGGTCGCATGTCTCTTGGGTTGTGTTGTGATTTAGCGTTGGCGTCACTCAAGGTGAACACAAGTCTGGTGGAAGCTATTCGGTCCGTGACGTCTATTTGAACGAGGACGCCAGGTTGGGTCGTTGGTTGCATGTTGGCCGGATGCAAAGTAATAACTAAACCTGACATTGAAATTATAGGTTGTGTGTAGGACAAGCAAAAGAGAAAAAAGTAGGTGGAAGAAGAAAAGGAAGAAAAGTTGGGTAGAACGAGGAATAAACCCTTGCAGGGTTAGGGTTGGGGAACACTGAAAGGTTTCCCCCAGCATCAGGGAGGGAGTTTCCCATAAGTCGAGTGAGCTTATTGTGCAGCTTGGAGGTGAGAACACCGCAGCCAGAAGGAGGCGCTAATTAACACGCAGGAAGAAGCAGCATTAAAACATCGCTAAGAGATACAAAAGTGCGATGGGACACATCTGTGCAGGCGGGAGTTCTGAATTCGGTTGGTCCAGAGAGATTTGATGGGCTGGATTGGGTCCGAGGGGTTGGAGGGGGGGGGTGACACGCTGGTTTATCTTGACACGTCATCAAGGTTAGAAGAGCAGCGACGGGGGAAGGGAGTGATAGGTGGGGTGGGTTTTGGTGCCTTAGAAGCCGGGAACGTGGCAGTAGGCCTCGAGGGAGGCCAGCAGGATGTAGAAGAACCAGAGGGAGACGAAGAGCAGCGACGTGAGCAGCTTGGAAGTCCGCGGCCCCCCCAGCTCACCCCCGGCCACGGAGGCACGGCGGCGGTACAGCAGCATCAGCACGGTGACCAGCGCCAGGATGGTGAAGAGCGTGACGGAGAAGGCCAGCGAGCCGGGCTCCACGCGGAACTGCTCGCCGCGACTCTGCCAGTAGACGGCGGCGATGGTCCAGGCCACGCCGATGCCCAGGAAGACGTTCACTGCGTTGCTGCCCGTCACGTTGCCAATGGACGCGTCCGCATACTGGTCCTGAATGGCCGCCACCTTGCTGGCAAATGTGTCTGAGTGGGGGGGGTGAGAAGAAATTTAAGAAATAAAACTTTCCTTGCACTTCACCAAACCCCCCACAAGCTAAAAACAGCCACAAACTCTCTCCGGCTGTTCTCAGGCATTTGCTGTAATCAATAAATCTGTATCTCTAAGCGCACAAGCTTTTCCTCTCATCTGCGACAGGAAACACTCGCAAATTAGCATCATTTAGTTGCATAACGGGAACCTTCTTCCAAAGTCATCTGCAAATCCTACATCCGCGTTCGTGTTTTGAAGGTTTTCCCATCGCGCTGAGGCATTTCAGTCCGAGCGCTACGCTCGAACCGTAGGCTTCCAGACCCAACTGGACGTGAACCTACAACCTTCCAGCAAGAGACCGCGGTTTTTTTTTGCGACATATTTTATTTAGCCCGTGTAAGGAAATGTACAATTGAGAAAACTGGGTCAGGCAATACCGGGAGTGACTGGGGTTAAGGGAACAGTGAAATCGCTCTGCCAGCCATGGGATTTGAACCAATGACCTTCCAATGACAGGCACAGTGTCCAACAAAAAGTGCACTAACCTGGCACAGAGGTACCAAGAGCCACGAACACCACTGCGGTGACGGAGTCCTTGAGACCCACCGTGCAGCCGAAATGCGAGGCCAGGTCGCCGGTGACGGCGGTCAGGACACCGATGAGCGAAATGGAAACCACAAAGCAGGCCCAGCCATTCCAGTACTCAGTCGGTGGCACGAAGGCGAACAGAACCTTCCAGAACACCGTCAGGAAGTGCATGATGTAGTCGAAGCAGGACGGGAGGCGCTCCTCGCCGCTCTCTTCCTCGTCGCTGTCGCCTGGGAGACCGGGAGGAAGAGATTTCGACGTGCCGCTGCAGTAGCCGGATCGGGAAGGAAACGATGTCTGTATTCGACTCTCTAGAACCCGGCACAAAGAAACCGGGCCGGGGCTGGAAGTTATCATATATTTAACGTAACATTTGCTTAAATGACACTTTTCTCCAAAGTCATTTACGATTTTTATAGCCAAGTATACACCTGCTTTGTTTTATTGCCGCCAAGAAGGTACCTCCTACAGAGGTACAACAGCTGGACCTCCAAGACATGACCATCCAATTGTAAGTCCCGTCTTTTAACTGAAGCCCCATTCAAAAATGAGAACTTGTACTGTCATGGAATGTTCCAGATACAGACTAATCTCCCAAAAGGTGACCAGCTCAAGACTCAGGAGAGGCCCAGCTGTGGTAACCTTAGGTGGGGCACTTAACCCAAACACCCAGTGGTATTCCTGGACAGAACCATGAGTTGACCTGGATGTGGAGCAATTTTGTGGCTGGTGTAGGTACTACAGATAACAGGAAGGTGCCCCATGACACAGGACGTGGCATTGAGCTGTTTGTCATAGCTTGGGCCCCTTTGGTTAGACAGCAGCAGTAGTTTGTGTCCCGATTAGCTTACCAGAAGTGGGCTCTCTTAACACCGTAACCAGGTTCCCTGTGCCTCATCAATACCATGAGCGTCTGGCTACATATTTCATTCACTATCATTTAGTTATAGGCTTGACAGACTGCTTTGTTCCTGCGTTTGACAGCTGCAGGCCTGGCGAAGGGCAACCCAATATTGTTCGAAGTAATTAATGCCTCATTTGCATATTCCCGTTCAAACACTTACTTCAGCAAAGAATTAAAAGAGCTGAGATAGACGGAAAGGAGGCAGACTCTGCGCCTTGAAAGGACTGAAGCGCTTTTCCTTTGTGACTCTGAACTTCGCTAAAGTGATTCTGCACTTTGAGCGAATCTGCAAAAGTTTTAAAGATGCATAGTTTTCAAACACCCAGTTCCGCAATGGGACATTCGTAACCATGCGTTCAAAAAAAATTACTCAACCACTGCTCCACCTGCTGGCCAATAAAAAATATTGCGTATGCGAACATGACTGTGGGGGGGGGGTTATCATCTTTATCTGGTGCCACTGACAAGCAGGAAATGGACGAGAATTAATGTACAGGGGCTGGTGGGGGGGTGGGGGGGGGCACATGAGGCCGACTCACCAGCGCTGACAGTGACGGCGCTAACAAATTGTTCTCGCCAGCTGCTGCTTCCAACCACCAGGGCCAGGTTGGTCTTCTTAATCAGCTTGTCTACTGTGTTCTGCAGACACACACAGACACACAGACACACACACAGACACACAAAACAGACAAGTCAAACTCAGCAACAGTGTTGTAATTTATCTATACATCCGTCCATCCATCCATCCATCCATCCATCTAACCATCCATCTATCTGTCCATACATGTTCTAACCTCAGGGTTGGTGGACCGTCACCTATGCATTCTTAGCATGCTCCTAAGCATGCACGCTCGCATTTTTTAAATATAAATGGTGTTAGTGGTCAGATGTGATTTCCCCTCTCAGAGCGGCATTTACGCGGCCAAACTCCGAACTGCTAGCAGCCCCAGGGTGTCCGTGGGGGTTTTGGGGGGATTTCTGAGCGGTCGCTCAGGCCGGTTCAGCCGCACGTCGCCAATCACGGCATTACACAAGCTCATACATGCCGAGCAGAGAGGACCATGAGAAAGATATCACAGCATGCCACAGAAAAGCTCATTTCTGGCATGCAACCCGCGAAATGACGCTCCCTGGGGGGGGGTCGGCGTAGCAGTTTGTTACCTTAAACTCGTAGGACTCCTCGATCACCACCTCCAGCCTGGTGTGCTCCCCCAGGCAGGGACAGCCCATCTTAGCCACCTCCTCCTCGGCCCCCAGCATCGGCTTGTTGTCATTAGTGTCTCCTGGGAAATGGGGGCGGAGACAGAGACACGGGTAAAGTGCCCATGCATGGCGTGTGTCTCGCTGGTGCCCACTCAAAGGCTCATGGGAAATCCTATGAATGTTTATCGAAATACGCTGAGAGGTTCGAAGTGGGCGGGGCTTCAAGACTCACGACGGTTTAACAACAACTGCGAAACCCAAAAATAAAAATCATTATAATGGTTGACTTGACACAGACCCTACCACTCAAACATCATTCTGTAACAGGTGTTTTTATCCAAAGCAACATACATTTTTAAGAAATCAGGGTGTCCCTAGGGAAATTGGGGGTTTCGGGCCTTAATCAATGACTCAACAGCATTGAACCAACAACCTTCCGATCAGAGGCACAGAACTTTAACCCAGAGTGCATTACAGGAAGAAAGATGGGGCTTGAAAAACATCTACACATTGTCATTCTAGAAAGTTTAGGCTGCCTCCCATTGGTTACTCTTAGTAGCTCCCATTGGATAAAAGCAGTGATTGACAGCACACACTAATCCCACCCAATGGTTTCAAAGCCCTGTTCATCACATGACACAGCACTGGGAGATATACTCATGTGATTTATTGCAATTCAGGAGGACGTGCACAACATCACAAAGGAGCCACATTCCATGTGTCCATAGCTGAGGTGGGATTTGAACCTACAAGCCTGGACATTTCAGGCAGTGAGGGTACACTGCATCCCACCAACAGAGCAGCCATGCTGCTCTACTAGAGCCCCATTTAATAAAACCTTATAATAGATCCAAAATTGAATGACACAAGGAAGTATATTAAATTAGAGCCGCATCACCAGTAAGCTAAATAATTAATGCAAAATGTGTTAAAAGTGCCCTGAAGACAATGCAGTAATAGATACCCCTGCAGTTCAGACCAATCGCTCTCTGTCTTAATGAAATTCTCCTCGGGTAACAAACGATTCAAATTTATAATTTTTTTTTTCTAAATATGCTTGTAGTTTTTAATAGTTTTTTTTCCTAAACTCTCAATGTCATATCCCTACTTTTTTTTCACCTGTCCCTTTGAGAATTGCGAAATTATTTTCGCCAACTTGCATGGTGTGAAGCGGCAAAGGTGCATGCTGGGAAAGTTCAGTGGAAAACTTTGTTTACAGTCAGGAATATTCAGTGGATGGGGGCCGTGTTTCTGTTTCTGTGGTAACAGGCGCTCACAAAGGGGCGATGCTAGGATTTTATGAGGCGGGAGGGACATAAGAGGGGTCATAATTCATACAGCCAATTATATGTTTTGAATCGGTGAGTGACATGAAAGGGGGCATTCTGGGCCAATCAGCTGCCAGCTGGGACATGTGGCCACGCCCCTGTGTACACGCCTGTACTCACGCAAACCCGGTGTGTCCCCAGCTCACCATGCCTCTGCCCGATCTCCAGCAGCACCGGCTCCCCCAACACGATGGTGAACGTCTTGTTCTTCTCGTACTCTTCGTCATCGATGATTCGTATCTCGATCACCTTCCTGTGGACGGAGCACAAAGTAAGATTCCCCATGCAGTTAGACACTCAGACATCCAACCACCGCTCAGCCAGCTCTACCCCCATCCTCCCCAGTGACAGTCAGGGACACAGGAAGCTGCCTATGACACTGCCTACAGACAGGGGGCGCCAGCAGCGTAGTTTGCTTAGGGGGGTCACATGTGCTTCATCCGGTACCACACAGAACTGGCACCAAACCTAGAGCAAAGGAGGTCTTCTGCCATCACGGGCAGTCACCACCCTTATCAAGTGCGGGAAATTCACCAACCATTCAGGCAAGACCTCAGCATCTCAAAGAGACCTAAGAACCGTTAATGAAGCACTAGTTTACTCTCTCCAGAACAACAAGCCTTCTGTAAACAGCGATGAACCGTCTTTATCTCCCTTAATACTTATCTCAGTGTCCTAGAAAAGGAAGTCAGTCCAGCCTACTGACTCCTCTGAATTATCTGATAAAAAGTCCATAGAAGATCTACAGTAGAACTGTATGCAAAAGAGCTAGATAGATAGATAGATAGATAGATAGATAGATAGATAGATAGATAGATAGATAGATAGATAGATAGATAGGTAAAACCTGAAAAAAAATTACAATCTGAAGGAAATTGCACATCTGTGTTTAGACACTAAAAAGACATTTAGACATTTATGGAGTAATAGTAAATATTATATTGAATAATAGGCATCAGTAAATAGTAACAGTGCAAAGAACGTCAGAGAAAGCATAGCACAGAATTCTGTAGTAACTGCTCAGAATGAAATATTATTTCAAAGTGGGCCGTACAGTGAATGGTCTGCACTTCAGTGGTTCTGGTCCATTCAGATGGCTGATCGGGGCCAAATGTCCCGCTGAACTTTACGGCAGATTCATTTATAGGAATATTTTTGCTAACAAAAACTCAGTTGAGGCATGTCTCAGTTTGAGGTTGGGACTGATACCGGTTCTTCATGCAGAAGCGAAAGTGCAAAGATTTGCACCCCCCCCCCCCCCCCAAAGGGTCTGAATAGAAGCTTTCCACTGGAAAAGCTGTTCCTGTTGCAGCGGGCGTATGCGATACGAGCCGGCGCTTCTCTGTCGGCCCGACGCGCGTCTTTGTGACGGCCGACCCCCGACAGCGAGCCGCATGACTCAACAAAGACGGCGGAGAGGAACTTCAGGGAAGCAGAGGGAGACGGAGGCCAGCAGCCGAGCGGTGGGCTGGTACACAGGGAGATTCGCTCCCGAAGAGCGCGTCTGCATTCAGGAGTGCGCGGCTTGGTGTTTTTTTCCCAAATTCAGACGGAGCTAAATTTATAAAAGACCAAAGTCATGGATGTCTAATAAGGTGTATTTTTATAGGGCAGCACGATGGCTCAGGCCAAAGACGGGCACGCCCTGAGAGGGCCTGGCGCTCCATCCTGCGGGGTACCGTAGGGGCAGGCTCCAAGCGGCCCTGGGCGGGACATGCAGCTGAAAGATGGACGCATGGAGACTACGGCCTCGCAGTGATTTAGATCATAAAAAACAGACACGCCTACTATTTATACCAATTATTTTCACTCACCACCTCCATAAAGTAGCAATAATTTCATTTTCAACAGACTGCCATGCTGCACTAGTTCTAACTAAAAAAAAACAGGCACGCTCAGTGCAAGATTAAATAAGAGTGACCACACTGAGCGGGATATGAAAACTCACAGCATGGTGGAGAAGAAAAGCGTATACGGCACACAATAACTGACTTTGAGTAAGAACAAATTCTTCCTGGTATGACAGAACAGCATAGCCTATTTTATTTATTTATGCTTCTTTATTTGGGGTGGGATTGGATTTCTGCAGTTAGAGACTTGTAAGATCATACAGGAGCCAACGGTTATGCTCACAACAGTCTGCTGTTCTGAACAAGGGCATAACTTTGGGTTGAGCATTGAAGGGTTAAGGTCTCTACCCATTTATTAGCTGGTTTTCAGTATTGGGGGGTTACAGCTGCCCCATCCCCTCTATAATGTATGGCCATGATTAAGGATATACTGAGCATGCTCACTACAGTTTGCTCTTATGAGGTCATAAATGAGATACTGAGCATGCTCACTACAGTCTGCTCTTATGAGGTCATAAATTAGATACTGAGCATGCTCACTACAGTCTGCTATTGTGAGGTCATAAATTAGATACTGAGCATGCTCACTACAGTCTGCTCTTCTGAGGTCATAAATTAAATACTGAGCATGCTCACTACAGTCTGCTATTGTGAGGTCATAAATTAGATACTGAGCATGCTCACTACAGTCTGCTCTTCTGAGGTCATAAATTAGATACTGAGCGTGCTCACTACAGTCTGCTATTGTGAGGTCATTAATTAGATACTGAGCATGCTCACTACAGTCTGCTATTGTGAGGTCATTAATTAGATACTGAGCATGCTCACTACAGTCTGCTATTGTGAGGTCATAAATTAGATACTGAGCATGCTCACAACAGTCTGCTATTGTGAGGTCATAGAGGAACTACCAAGCATAGACACTACATGTTACACAGCCCATTCCCACACACACAAACACGTATCTGTCTATTAGACTGGCAGCTGTGGGGAGACACTAAAATAGAGAGCGTTTGTGTGTGTGCTTAACCAAAGCCAATATAGAAGGATCCAAATTAGTCACAGACATCAGCGACTTGCTACATCATCAAGCTGGTACAGGATGGTGTCTGTATGCACACAGGCAGATCTGCTTATCCAGCCAGGCATATTAGACACCAGAAGCACGTTCTGACCGTCAGGGGTGGAGTGAGTGAAGGCGAAAGGAAAAATGGTTTTCCTTCTATTTTTAGTAAAATTGGAAAATGAGGTGAAAAATCACAGATGTTTGGTGTGGTGATAATAAGAATGTATGAATTATGAATAGAAGTGGTGAGAGCATGTGGGGGGGGGGGGGGGGGGGAACTGAGAATGTGCTGTTTCCTCACGCTTTAGTTTGTAGTTTGGGTCTATAACCATGGCTGGGTGAACCTGAAGGAATGCCTCATTTCACAGACAGGGAGACGCAAACACACACACACACACACACACACACACACACACAGAGGTTCTCCTTCATCTCAGCTGCCTTTGATGCTTCCGTGACAGCGATCCAGGGACTCCACCAAACGGAACACTGAGCTGCACGGCACACACGCATCCAGAAGGGTGATGGGTTCGAATCCCGGGGGAGGTTGAATATGGATCTGAACCTGCACCATTCCGGTTAAGACAACCCGATGTATGTGTGGGCGAGGGCAGCTATCGCTATGCATTAGTGTCCCCTTCAGAGAAGCGATGTTCTTCTGATACGTGAAAAACACACAGATGAGGGAACAGAGGAAAAGAGCCGCATTAAATATCGGCCGTGGGAAAGTGGTGATGAATCTTTAACACGGAGTGGGTTGTAAAGGGATTTCATCTGGCAAACAGACCCGTCCAATAGCACCACTGTCCCTCCAAATCCCAAACCTAATACGTCATATATGCAGGCATGGGGGGGGGGGGTGGTGGGGGTTGTCCCAGGACGCGTCACGGCCAAATGCACAAGGCAATTTCTGAAAGAGGGCACCACGACAGTTCAAGCAGGGAGAGCAATTGCTAAAAGCATAAAATGAAAAATATATCGAAGTTTCTAATCATTGCAATATGAAAAGAAATAAAGGTATGAATAATTAAAAATGTCACTGGATGAGCAAGCATTTGTGGGGCCCCGAGTTTAATACCACTCGGCCCCTGAGAGAATGACGGGGCCCCTGTGTATGTGTGCGTGCGTGTGCACACATGCCGGGGCGGCTGCCGATATACAATACACAGAAGTATAGGGTTGGCATGGTAACAGGTCCATATAAAAGTCAAGGCCCGAAGGCGATAGGTTATGAAGGGAGAGAAGGGCTGGGGTGAGGCAGCGTGAGGTACGAGAGGAAGGTGTCATCGGAGAGGAAATGACACGTAAATAAGGCGTGTCACACAGGCTCACAAATCCCGCCCACAGACACACGGTGGTTTGGTTACGCTCCCACGGACACGGGCGTACAGTAACGGCAACGGCACAACTGCGTGCTTTCCTCCGTAATTGCTTCATTACACTTAGCGTAAAATCGAACATAGAGATCAAATTAGCATGAATTCAATTACGCTTTTAATCAGCAGAAGATCGCTGGGAGATCCGGTCCAGTTCTTTCCAGAAGGAGATGTTTAATCATGGATTCTGCGGTGAGTAAACTGAGCCCAAGGATTCGCGCTTAAGTCTTGTTGCCGATCAGGGGATCGGAGTCGCCATGCTAATGTCTTTGTCGTACAGGACGAGCGGCGTGAGTTATCTGCGACGTTGGAGCAATTGGTTTGAGAGACCGAATGCGCCCACGCGCACTGACTCCAGGTCAGTTTACACCTGATAGTTTGGAGTTTGGATTTGCACGTCGTCTCTCTCCATCGCTATTAATGGTGCAGAAAGGTGCCTCAGTCCAGCCTTGTGATAAAATGACATTACTCACCTTAAAAATAACATCAGTAGCAGAAAGGCACCCAAAAATAGCAAAGAACAGTGACTCACTCTTACCTCCCCCAACCCACATACTTTTGAGCTGATAGGACAGAGCACACATTGAGGGCGGGGCCATATCCCCCTACATCCGACTACTATTGCACAGTTACCTCCAGAAGATGATTTTTAAAGCATGACACAGCGCAGTAGGAAAGATCATCCAGGAATCAAGTCAAGCCTAGCAGAATCTTCAAAGGCACAACAGAAATCCCCACGCTGGGACTCGGAACCTGTTGGCTTACCTTAAAACGCTACACTGTATCACACATACCGCAGGGCCACTATGCCACCTGCAGGCCACATCAGTTCAGTGAAGCCTAAAGCATCACAGATAGGAAGCTGTCATAAGCTGAGAGTCGGAATGGCGGAGTCTTTCCAGAGGATGTGGAGCTCTGGGTCAGCGGGAGCTTCTCTCAGCCCAAGGAAGGGACTCGAGAGCGGAAAACCACGAAGAACACAGCAGGCCAAATTAAGGAGCCGGCATGCGAAATTAAAGTGTAACTGGAGATCAATAGCACAGCGATACAGCCGTCAATGGATGCGTATGTCTATACTCAGGCCCAGGTCAATCCCGCTGGGTGTCCCCGGCCCCCGGCCCCTGTCTCCCCGTCTCCCTTTCCACGTTCATCCCATCCTTCACCCACCCTCGCATTTGCTCCTACGCCGTTACGGGCAGATAAAGAGGCAGAGTTTACTGTACCCAGGGAAAGCCGTAACGAGTCATCGCAAAAACCGCCGCGACACCTTATCATCTGCGACTTTACGCAGACTTTCATCATTCCGGTCAAATTGCCGGAAATAAAAGGCCGATTCAGCTTATTATATATACAGAGCCGTTCTGAACGCGGCACTTAAGCAGAGATTTGCCGTTCACTGTTTCATAAAGTTATGAGAATAAGTTATGACAGTTGCGTCGCAGGTGTCATGGGAGTGTGCGCTGTTTCTCTCCCCATCCTCTCCATTGGAATGTGAGATGACACAAATCTGTGCGCTGACCTTTGGCTGACGCTGCTACATCCCCTGTTACACACCAGTTTCGGCACCATCACCAATCATCACCCCCCTCCCCTCTTTCCACGACTCCAGTAGCTTCCTACCGTCCTCTACTTCCCCTCCCCTTTCTCTCTCTCTCTCTCTCTCTCTCCCCCGAATGCTGTCGTGCCAGACTCAGTCGGTTTCCACACTGTCTCCGCTCACTCAGCGCTGTCAGTCAAGCAAGCCGGTCGCCGTGACGATGCCAGTGGACGTCTGTCACATCAGCCGAGAGAATCGAGGCTTTGGAGGGGCTGAGAGAAGACCGAAGTTCCGAGCTCCGAATTTCCACTCAAACCGCCAGCCCGAAATGGAAGACCACCTTTCAAAATATCCATTCTTCACCAACAAAAATAACAAGGGTTATTATCAGGGGCCTGAAAATCAATAGTTCACAACCACCAGCAAAGGGGAAGGAAACTGGATTAATATTCAAAGCGTGACATTTCAACTGTAGCAACAAACCCTAACGTGAGAAATCCTTAAAGTATTAGGACAGCCATGCTGAAGCAGGGCTGTTGAATTTCATACACACACTTTTGCAACAATTGAATTAACTGGCAGTTTCAGGTACTCAAAGTTAAGTCGGGTAACTAGAGATTTTACCCATAATTCAGAGGTAGATGTATCCATTACAGAACGGATACATAAATAAAGGGAGATGACTCTTCTTACACGTAAGTTTGATAATAAGTGATAATATGCACCCCCCATCCTAATGTACTGCAGAACTGGGGGGGGGGCACTCACACTTTTGGAGCATCATTAGAATGCAGTGATGGACAATTATGAAAAAAAATGACCTACAAATAATTCAAATCAAGCTGACGGAACTGGCTTAATAAAAGTCTGAATTCCATCCATGTTTTTTTAATACAGAAGTTATACACCCCCAAATGTCCCCCCCACTCTCCACCACCCAGACAGCTGAATTTGTAGTGGTGAGTCTTCATGCAGGCTAAAGCAGCCACATCGCATCTGTGCCCCTACACAAAAGGCCGGGGATTTTTCCACAGAATCCCGAAAGCTCATTATAAATCAGAGCCAGTCCTGAAACGCAGTGACCGCTCTCCAGCGCACAGCCGCCACGTCTGCGGCCGCACCGGTCTTATTACCACAGAGCAGAATTGCTAGGTGCCGCATGGGGGCTCTGGGGAAGAAAAACTGCAAAGCGATATCATCAGTTACGGTAGCAGAGTGGAGGAGCCACGTCGTCACTGGGGGCAACGGAGCAAATATGAATGTGTGAGGAGAACAGAAATAGAGATCAAAACACAGTCGCTTTACAAGCGTGATGGGACCAAGTTCGGGTAAGACATAGGTATAAAAGAAAACATATATACACACTGTGTATATACCACAAATTCAATACAAATACTACACTATCGATTAAAACAAGTCTTTTATTCCCTAGGTGACAGGAATATTTTCTTTAAAAGAATTTGAAACTAAGCATCCAGCAAAGGGACCGAGAAGCAGGAGGAGCCAGTTGCTTGGATACGCATCCGGAAAAGAATGGAGGAGGAAAGAGGAGGTGACTGAAGGCTTAGAGGGAACGGGAGAAGGACAGCACAGGAGACAGTGGGGGAGATTTAGGAAGGTGGGAAGGAGCGAGAGAATGGGACACAGGCACAGACACGCACAGGTAAAGAGGGATAGACACAGACACGCACAGGTAAAGAGGGATAGGCACAGACACGCACAGGTAAAGACGGATAGGCACAGACACGCACAGGTAAAGAGGGATAGGCACAGACACGCATAGGTAAAGGGGGATAGGCACAGACACGCACAGGTAAAGGGGGATAGGCACAGACACACAAAAGTAAAGAATGGTAGGCAAGACATGTAGAGGTAATATGTGCCAGAAGTGATCAATGCCACCCCCAAACAATTTGCCGGTCTCAAGCATCCCACATTTGAAATTTAATACTAGGATGTCCCAGTTCCCAAAAACAATAAACCAATTAACATCCCACCAGAGTCAGTAATTTGAAAAATGAATGGAAGGGGAAAAGTGAGGCGAAGAGCACACAGCTCTGGGACGCGAACTCTGGGCAGGAGCAGCTTGTAATTAGCGGGAGAGAAGGTGCTAGAAGGTGCTTCTGGGTAATAGTGACGAGGAGCATAATTACATGCGACATGGTCCATGCAGGAAGAGTGGGGACCCTTCATCTCCACATGTCCCCCCTCCCCCCTCACAACCCCCCCCCCCCCCCCCCCCCCCCCCGTAGAGGAGGATGAAAACAGAGGGAAGGAGAAACCGTCGGTGCTGGGGTGCGTGAGGTGACAGCTTTGCGGAGTGTGAGAACAAGGACACCCTGACGTGACACCCGGGGGGGGGGGGGGGGGGGCTAGAGTCCCACAGTGGCATCAGGTACATACTGCATAGCTTCTACATTTTTCTGTACATTTATAAATATAAATATGCACAGTGACTCAGTGGCCAGAACTAGAGCTTTGGAACAATGACGTTTGGGCTGAATTCGGCTACGCTGTGTGACTGTCACGCCGTGCGGGGCGTCCCCAGCCGGGGGCCCTGTGCTTCCTGAGAAAGACTCCAGGCTGCGAACCTATGCCGGATAAGCAGTTATGGTACGGATACATGAATACAACATATAAAAGTAATGTATTATATATTTTTTGGTGTTAACAGAAGTAGCATGTGGATGTGGGGGGGTTAGGCCTCTGTGCCTCTGAACGGGTGGTTATTAGTTTGAATCCCATCCACAGCAGAATATCCATCCATCCATCCATTTTCCAAACCGCTTATCCTACTGGGTCGCGGGGGGTCCGGAGCCTATCCCGGAAGCAATGGGCACGAGGCAGGGAACAACCCAGGATGGGGGGCCAGCCCATCGCAGGGCACACTCACACACCATTCACTCACACATGCACACCTACGGGCAATTTAGCGACTCCAATTAGCCTCAGCATGTTTTTGGACTGTGGGGGGAAACCGGAGTACCCGGAGGAAACCCCACGACGACATGGGGAGAACATGCAAACTCCACACACATGTGACCCAGGCGGAGACTCGAACCCGGGTCCCAGAGGTGTGAGGCAACAGTGCTAACCACTGCACCACCATGCTGCCCCCCCACAGCAGAATAGTCATATCTATTTTGGGCCATTGGCTAACCCTGTCCTTGGACCTCAAAGGAGAGCATGATGGGAGATGTGAAAACAAGCACTCTAGCGTACCTGAGCACATGCAGCTTAGGTTCACATGCTTTACGAAAGCCAGGTCTATCCATAAGGATCCTTCCCACAAACTGATTTCACTGCCGTCAGGGATCAGAGGAGTCCATGACGACTTCTACTCTCAGGCAGCGAGGCCGCTTAATAGATCAGGCTGTTAGTGTGGACGCAATGGAATTTTTTTCGATTCGATTATTTTTTTAATTTTTTATTTATCCTTAATCTTATTTTTAACGGGCAAGGGGGCCAATCAGCTCTCTGCTGTGGTTCATTCAGAGGCGTTTCCAGTAAATACGGACACAGCTGTTTCATGTAGCCTTGGATGGCGGGGAGAAATAAGATGGAACTTCCTATGTTCCATGGATTTTTTTTCCTCAAATAAATCATATAAACCAAAAGTTCATTAACCACGGTGTCTAAGCTTTCGTTACTGCCAATACCCCGGTCAGCAATCAGCAAGTTGAAATACCTGAGAGTCTATGACTAGCATACAAGCAAAAAAAAATGTTTTTAATCCAGATTTAGCTAACAGATATCGGAATGTCCGAGGATACGAGCTGCCGCACGTGCATCTGTCAGTTTGGGAAAACAAAAACAGGACAGAATTCCTCCGCTGGGCTGGTTTTCCTGAACAGATCTAACCCAGACCCCAGCGAGAGGATGCTGTGAGGTGCCTTATCCCTGAAAAGTGGTGGCTGCATATCGATCCTTTAGGCTCCTCCCACGGTCATCTGTCACACATCTGGTTACCATGACAACCGCGTGAGGCTCTACATCCGATTAAGCATATATAATGCGTAGAACTGGAGGCTGCCTCTGCATCAAAGCATATCAAAGTCTCCTTCTCGGAAGAAAAGGGAACAGTAACTTGGAAAGTACACTGAAGGCAAGGAATATAGAATCCAGAAATGCTGCTCTGTCTCTTGTTAAAGGGGCATGTCAATGGTGTGAAGCTAATTAACCGTCTGCATGGACTTTAGCTACAACCCCACGTCTTCATGTCAGCCATCTAACAGAAGCGGCTCGAAAATGTAACGGACCAGAACCGTCCCGCTGTCAACTCAACACTGTCGCACCATTCTGAGCACAAGGAGGTTCAGGAGACCTACCACTGATGTTTGTTTTTATCTTAAAAAAACTTAAAAATTCATCTCTAGGATCAACCTGTTTATTATAACAGCACCACAGGCGAAGTTCAGGATTAAAGGGGTGAGCGAGGAACACACACTGTGTGGCTCAGCAAGTTGGGCTATCGTCCCTGCGGCCAGAAGGTCATGGGTTCAAATCCCACAGTCTGTCGAGTACTTTCCCCATTGAACCCCTGACCAACGTCCTTAACCCTGAATTTCTCCAGAGACCGCTGTCTCACAAAATAAATAAATAAGTGTACGCCAGTTTGGACAAATATATTTAAGCTTAAAAAATGCCATTTGTTCACTGAGCCTCTCAGCCAAATGCATCCACCTCAAAAATGTCAGCCCCCCCACTGCCTTCCCAAAAGGTACAGCAGCTTCCCTTGAACTTGAAAGCTATTCATTTCAATTGCTTAGTTCGCAGTCGGGTCGGCTTATAACGGGAAGAACCGGTCACGGGTCACGGTTCGGGAGAGAACATCCTGTCTCGGGATCGGAATCCCTCGAAAAGTTTTGGGGTAGTTTCAAGCAGTTGTAGCATCGCTCTGCGCATATTTGACCTTACCTTTAACGGCGTTATCTACGGGCAAAAAAAAAAAAATAGCAGGAGTGCAATCATTCTAGGTCTATTGAGAGACCTTCAGTAGCATTAACCTTGAGAACAAACCTTCAACTTGATTGTTTCCATTTAGACCAGCACAGCACCGGACTCAAAGTTAACCTCAGGAGATGATAATGATCTCTACCAATTCATCCATGACTTCAGTACTGGACTCTTAGACGCCAATTATGATCAGAGGTCCAGGCTGACCCATCGTTACAACCTCTGCAAAGACTGGAGACAAAGACGAATGAGATCCAAGACATAAAAGTCAATACTTAAAAGGCATTATCGAGTCAGACATTGCATAACCCAATTCTGCATAAATGACTGCTGCAGAAATTTCAGATCTTGTGCCTTGCTTTCAGCAGCATCGTCCCTTCCCCTTTAGTGTAGCCCTGAGAAAACTATTATTAGGAAAGATGTAAACTGAAATATTGCCTTTAACTGTGCCATAATTTCTTAATCTCCGGTACCTGAAAACATTGGCTCGAAGAGCACATCCTTCGTACGTGCAGAAAATTGTTTCTTTTCTGCGGCATAATTAGCTTATTGAAGTTTTAGAAGGATTGCATTCTGCAAAACTGTGCTTTTGCAAACCAAAAGCATAAACACTCTTTATGGCCAACAGCTGATATGCTTGATTTATGTAAGCTTTCTGTACGTAGATCTATCATTCATATTGGCAATGTGACTGTACTCGAGATCCATCATTCATATTGGTGATGTGGCTCTAGTGTAGCTCTATCATTCATCTTTGGCTGTGTCACTCTAGTATAGATCTATAATTCGTATCACTGTCATTCTACCATAGATCTGTCATCTAAATCATTAATGTCACCCGACTGCAAATCATCAACACCAGTCATTTGTATGTACAATAGCGTTCCACTATAGATCTGTCAATGATAACATCAATGTCACTCTACTGTAGAGCTACTGAGAATGACATCACTGCAACTCTACTGTAGGACTGTTGATGATGACATCAGTGGCTCTGTGCTACAGGTCTGTTGTAAATGACGTCAATGCTGCACTACAGTAGATCTCTCAATGATTACATCAGTGTTACTCTATTGTAGATCTGTCAATAATGATGTCAATGCCACTCTATTGTAGATCTGTCAGTGATGACCTCAATGCCTTTGATACTGACAATATCATTCTGTATGAGTTCCTCAATGGATGGGGGTCCTATCTAGGGAATATCCTCCGTACTTCAAGACTGGATCAGTATTTAGTGAAATTCGATTTAGGGAAGCTGTTTAGGAACTTAAGTTTGTCCCTCAGTGGAAAATGCAGCTTTTTCTGCAAGCCAGTGTAGAGCTGCACCACAAGCACAGGACATATTAAAGCCCTACATCACTGATAAGAGGACAGGAAAGGCAGTGAACGAGCAGAGAGGTCGGGTTCCCATAACAATTCGCCCTCTGAATCAGTATGGAAATAAAGGATCTGCCAATATCTGTACAGGAAATGGTTCTCTTTGTGTGTTTTTGTTACTGGAGAAAACACTGAATACAGATTCATTTTTTAAGGCTATTTCAGTAAAGGGTAACTCAAAGAACAACGAAGATGAAAGTGACTGCTAAGTGCTGGGACAATGCGAAACGTAATTCCTAGAAATTGCACTTATGGGCCTTTATAGTGCAATGTGCGGTAGGGAGTTTGGGCTGACTCCCCCTGGTGGTCAGGAGGACTTTTAACAAGGTCATGGGTGGAGCCATCTGTAAACTTCCTAGAGACTTATTTCATTATTATCTTGTTATTCTGACTGTATTGGCCAATGAGCTCAGCAGACAAGCGTCATTGCAGCTGAAAGTCAGCGTAACGTGTATTCTGCGCTCTCGTTTTGTCGAAAATCTCCTCTCAGGAGGACGGATGCCGGGGAGCTAAGCTGACATTGTTTTTCTTGGTGACGATTGGTGACAGGAGCCCAAGAGGGGCCACAATTCCCCCCATCCCTAATTATGAGGTCCCTTCGACCGTGGCGGCACGTCTGTTATCTCTGCATCACGAATCGCGCCGCGCAGTGGAGGCGGCTGCCAGGGAAGCAGGGAGGAGGCGAGGAAAAGTGCGGCATTTCCTCCGTGCGTGGTGTCATGGTGTGGGCCGCCCGGCACAGGACAGGTAGACACGCTCTGTGTGTGTGTGTGTTTGTGTGTGTGTGTGTCTGTCTGTGTGCGTGTGTGTGTGTCTGTCTGTCTGTCTTTGTGTGTGTGTGTGTGTGTGTCTGTCTGTGTGCGTGTGTGTGTGTCTGTCTGTCTTTGTGTGTGTGTGTGTGCGTGTGTGTGTGTGTGTGTGTGCGTTTACGCCTACTGTCGTCTTTATCTGTACTCATGGCCATATATCTGTGCTATCTGTGTTTCCATACTGTAAGTGTGTTGTTACTTCTTTCTGAGAGCATGTGTCTTGCCTTACGTTTGTGAGTGTGAGTGGACAGTTAAAGGGTCATGTACACAGACATAGACAGTTAAAGGGGATGTGTAAATTGCACATATGTGAGCGTGGTGTAAAGAAAGAGGAATCCGATTCAGTACATAACCTACACACAGATCCCCACATACAGACAGACACACACACACAGTGCCCACGTCCACTGACCCTAAATCCATCTCCTCTGCCTTCCTCTGGCGTCTCTATTCCTGGCTTCCTGTGGACAGAGACACTCACAAACACACCGGCCACCCGCGCAGGGAGCGCCGCACTGTACCATGAAGTGCCACACAAACCGCTAGTGAATGATTTGGCGGCGCGAGTCGCGGCTCAGTGTTAATGAGACGACGGGTGCACACCAGCGCCCCAAATACAGGGGCACATACGCCTACGAGGGAGCATGCAGCGAGGAGGAAATGATGCGTGAGGCTGGGGGGGGGGGGGGGGGGGGCAGCATTACTGCAGCGTCAGAGACACTGCCGAAGCACTCTGTACCCCAGCAGCACTGGGACACAGAAATACAAACACCAACGCCCAGTAACAGGCAATTTCTGTTCTTGAAAAAGGCCACTTCCTTCTCCATTTGATCTTTGGGCTGTTTTGACCTTCGACCTCACCAGTGTGGCTTTGGTGTGCGGCCCTGGGAGAATAAAAAAAGAAACGGCTGAGGCTTGTGGATTGGCTGTGAGTCGGGCTCGGAATTGGTAACTTGAGGCACTTCAGACAATCGCAAGTCGGACGGGGGAGCGGGTCTATTCCTCCGGTTTCTGTCTCCTAATGTTCCAATTAGCGGCAACGCCCACATTTCCTCTATGGATACCAAGGAGCCAATCGGATCTTGCGGCACAGTATGGGGGCGACGGAGATGGGAGGCAGAGCGGAGAGGGAGGAACGGGGAGAACAGGAGAGGAAGACAAGAATGTGGATGGAACGATGTGTGGCGAAGCGGAACGGCACCCCCACAGGCTTGTCAATAAGTAGGACGAGCGTCCTGAAAATCACACACAGCGATTCAGAAACACTGAGGTACTCCTGCTTGGTTCAGCCTCCCCCCTCGTGGTCGTTCTCAACGCCCCTCCCCTCCACTTACGCACTGGGCACCTCCAATGTCGGTGATCCATTCCTCTACCATGTTGCACGTCCCCTAACTGCACCAATGCCAGCCCAAATGTCCTAAATTTCACAAGAGTCTTGGTATCACTTTCACGTAATTACTGCGCGCGGCGGTGAGCCTATTATTGCTGGTATGTGAGCCTGCGGCCCAGCTGGTGTGCTGCAACCTGATAGGCCCTGGTGGGTAGGCGGGGAGGAGGCTGGCCAATGGCGTTGGCCGTTTGCACCTGCGAGCCGTTTCCCTGGGTTACGATAGGAGCTCATCCCGGACTTTACAGATGGTGTCTGGCCTAGGGGTTTGTTTTAAACTGTTTCTGTGAGCCCCTGCTCCCTTTCCAATCAATTCACAGGCTCCATCTATTGTAAAATTTCAATAGTTTTTCCTTTATGCTCCACTTGCAAGTGAAGGTGAAATCCCACAGCCTTGGTCTGATCACCTGACAAGAGTGGCCAATCGGAGTGGCTCTGCGACAGGGAGGTGTGTCTTAAACCCACTGCAATGATTTCTGTCCCTGTCAGCCCCCCCTGCTCTGACAGGAAAGCTGAAAATATAGGTATGAAACTTGCTAAAATAGATCTCCCCCAAAACACTGAGCAAATGAGTCCAGTCTCTTCAGCTCCAGACAGACAGAGCCTCCAGGCTTTTCATTCCGACATTTAAATATGTTTTATATGGTCAAGGTGGACCAACATGGGCACAGACAGTTAAAGGGGATGTACAAAGACATGGACAGTTGAAGGGGATGTACACAGATATGGACAGTTAAAGGGGAAGTACACAGATATGGACAGTTAAAGGTGATGTACACAGATATGGACAGTTAAAGGGGATGTACACAGATATGGACAGTTAAAGGGGATGTACACAGATATGGACAGTTAAAGGTGATGTACACAGATATGGACAGTTAAAAGGGATGTGCCAGATATGGCCAGTTAAAGGGGATGTACACAGATATGGACAGTTAAAGGTGATGTAGACAGATATGGACAGTTAAAAGGGATGTGTCAGATATGGCCAGTTAAAGGGGATGTACACAGATATGGACAGTTAAAGGTGATGTAGACAGATATGGACAGTTAAAGGGGATGTACACAGACGGTTCAAGGGGATTTGTACAGGTACAGACAGTGAAAGGGGATATACACAGACACACCAAATTCCCAGTTAAACGGCACCCATGCATATAATTACACATCACACATTCAAGTCCCAAATAAGATGGCCTCCCCATGAGTCTTAGCCAGAGTTTCCACAGTACAAGCATTCAGCTGTAAAACCACAGTCAGAGGCAAGCGAGGGAAGACAAAACGAGGGCAGCTGGAGGAGGAAGAGAAAGTGATGAGAAAGGAGGAAGGCGGACGTGTGAAAACAGAAAGGAGACAGAGAAGCAGATGCTTTGCATCGATTCTTGCCGTACACGAAACACACTGCATTATTGTCATCAGCATGTTATGGGAAGTCACTGGAGTTTCGAGTCACTGAAATCTGGTGTTGATAACTTGCTGTGTTTTGCTCCCTGCTCTCTTTTGACAAAGGAGCCATAATGTTTTGATCTCTGCTCTCACGCTTATTGTCTCGTCTCTCGCTGGTCGCGTTTGAGGCCACATCGTCGGACACATTCGCATCACACCTCCCCTGCCATCCCTAACTGGGAGTAATCCAGAGGTAATCCAGCGGTAATCCAGTGGCCCCTTCTGTCTACCCTGTGGCTAATCCCCGTCTCCCACCAGACCCTGTCCTACACAGAGAATCAGCGACCGCACTTTCACATCTCAGATGACCCTGGTTACATCAGTTTCGGGAAACGCGACTTTCGTTTCTTTGTAACATTTCTGTCAGGAAGCAGGAGTCATCAAGGGGTACAGCCAATAGCCAACGGCCGTGGTTACCACCACTTGGACCACACATTTGCACGGGGTCCCCTGTTGGCCACAAACAGTCACTACACGGGGGGGGGGGGGGGTGGAGACATCGAGATGTGGGGACCCAGAACCAGCATATCCGCCACTGGTCAAGGGAACGAGGAACAGACTAAGTTTATTTGCGCCCCCAGTTCCTAGAATCCTGCAGCTTTTTTCCCCATCCTGGACCGGTCCCAGAAGGTCTCCCTGTTCTCGGAGCACGGTTCCATCCCAGCAGCCGAGTCAGTGCGGGTGACACCGGGAGACGGAGCCTTTAGAGCTGCTCTCGGATTTACAATCTCGCCGGGATGCGGCGAGATTGACGGGGGTGGGGGGTGGTAGGACCTTTGCCGCTTGCACTCTTTCATTAACCCAGGGAGCAGGGGAGCGTGGCAGTGTATTTATGGAATGTCACGGAGGTGAAAAAAGGAGGGAGTGTCCTGGCGTGAGAAATACTGGCGGTAACCTTAGCCAAGGCAGGGACCGGACCCGGATCAGTCCAGTCATAGTTGGAAAAGCACCTTTGTTATGCAGGAAATACTTATCCTGTAAGGTAGGGCTCTTCATTCCAAATCCAGACCGTGTTTTCAGTTCTCCCAGATAGTTAGTTTAATCATTACCGATCATGATTGGCCAGATTGGCCAAAATCAGCAGTGCTCGGCCCATGAGGACCGTGAGTTGAGCAGCCCTGTTGTAAGGCTTCCCCAGTAGGCCAAATTCTTCTGTTAATCTCCATGAAAATCTTCAGCTTGGGCTCAATCACAATCTATTTAGCAGCGACATACGATTGAAAGCAGGGTCAGTCAGTCCCTGGGGGGTTAAGGGCCTTGCTCAGGGGCCCAATGGTGTAATGATTCCACCGACTCTGAGATTGGACCCAATGACCTTCTGATCACAGACTTAATGTCCCAATCCATAGCTTAAATCCACACGTAAATGGAATGGGCTCTCACTCTGAAGTTTCACGTACACTTTAATGGATTAATGTTACGGTAATGACTGCTCATTGACGAAAACAGCATGATAAGAGTTAAAAGCTGTGTCAGTGTGCTGCAGTAGAGCTTTGTCGACAGGAACCGATGAAGTTACAGTGCACCGTCTGAAAATGAAACACACTCAGGGGCCAATTTATTGCTTATTAATGCAAACAGCCAACTGAATGCGACTGCAGTTGCGACTGAATGCGACATGCAGACGGCGATAGACGGAAGTTTGACTGTCTGACTGGGGCTTCTGAATTAAGTGAAGACCGCTAACCTAATTGTGAATGCCAGATGTGCTGCTTCCAACATCTCCGAATCGGCCGCCACCCTGAGATTTTCACACACTGCGGTGTCTAGTGTTTACAGAGAGTGTGAAGAATGGAAATAGAATATCCCATCAGGGGCAGTTCTGTGGGTGAAACGCTCGGTTAATGAGAGAGGTCAGGGGAGAATTGCCAGACGCTAACAGGGACTGCAACAGGAAGACCTCCAGTCAAAAATAACAGCTTAGTACATCAGTGGTTTGCAGAAAGGCATCTATAACGCGTAAACTTCTGTAGTAGCTTGAAATAAAACCTGGTGCTACTTTGGGTTACCTAATAAAGCAACCAGCAGCTTTATATATGGCTTTACTCAGCAGACTCTTAGACTGTCTGTACTCAAGGCTAAACACCCCTAAACACACATGGTACTCCCGCAATATTTGCAGGGATATGTCCCTACAGTCCAAACTCAAATCTACACCCTTGCATAAACTGCTGGTTCAAGGGTTGCTGTGTCTAAGTTTACAGTTAAAGACAGAAGCAGTGACTGATCAAACAGAGCCTCTTGGCATTTCTCAGAAAGAGAATCTTGCTTGAAAAGACTCCACGCAGTAAAATCTCCGCCATTGCGCAAAACGCAATATGTTTATATAGAGCTATATATAACCGCTTCACTTATTGCAGGGGTTAATTACCTATAATAGTTCTTTGAAATTCGCACACATCTGTCTGTCTGTTCC
This sequence comes from Brienomyrus brachyistius, assembly GCF_023856365.1. Taxonomy (NCBI): domain Eukaryota; kingdom Metazoa; phylum Chordata; class Actinopteri; order Osteoglossiformes; family Mormyridae; genus Brienomyrus; species Brienomyrus brachyistius. Next base: position 597,548 of record NW_026042310.1, read on the forward strand.
CATCCTGCTTTGCTGCCACATCTATGAACGGTTGACGCTTTTAGTACTAATAACAGTGGTTGTTTATAATGTTTAGAACACGTCACACTCACACTTGCGTTCCAGCACACTTCCGTCCGCGCCAAAAATAGCGACTCGCTCCTCCGATATGGTCGACGTTCATTGAGGAAGCTGCTAGAACCTGCTCTCTCCAGTTAGCGCATGGGGGTACACAGGTACAAAGGTGACTGACTCCCAGAATGACCCCTCCCTTGTCACTCACCCATTCAAAACGTATGTTTGGCTAACGATTAGGCTGGAGCACCCACATACGCATCCGCACGGATCGTCACTCACATGGTCTCGTCGTTGAGGAACTCGAGCTTGCCCGCCGTCTCTTCGTAGTCCTCGCCTGCCTTGGCGGTGCCCTCCACGGTGTGGTAGGGCACGGCCACTTTCCCCCTGGCCCCTGACGTCCGCTGGACCTTCACGTGCATGGTGCCCACGCTCTCGCTGACGCGTGTTGACGCACCCTCAAACGTGAAGATGCCTGCATGGTCGTCGTCGTAGATGGTCACCGTGGCCGTGTGGGCGGCGCCCAGGGCCGCCTTAGCCGCTCCCGGGGTCAAGGACAGGGGCGGAGCTGGGCAGTTGCCTGGGGTGATGGGCCCTGGCTCAAAGATGGCGTTTTCTGCCTGATGGACCACGCAGGGGTTGCTGAGGTGTACGTAGAAGTACTCATCTTCCTCAAAGATGTCATCATCGATGACGCCCACGGTTAGCTCCTTCAGCGTCTCTCCCGGCTTGAAATGCAGCGTACCCTCAGCGAATTCGTAGTCCGAGCCGGCGTTGGCCGTCCCGTCCTCCGTGCGATAGTCAACCTGTGAACGATACGGGGACCCAGGTCAGGACAGTGACGTCAGCGTCTCCACCCTGCTCCTCGTAAGCCGACACATCCAGCCGCTGAAATGAAACGCCTTTTCGGATAGCCTCAGGCTAAGCTAATTAACCAAAGCTAATTTGATCATCTTCCAGTGGTCTGCACCATGGGTGCAGCCGCATACTGGTGGGCGGGGCTTGGTGAGCATCGCTGGATGTCTAGTCAGGAGGATGGAGAGGGGAGCACCGTTCTACTCTATGCTACAGCTACATCTACAGGACTCGCTCAATGAACCTGTACAGGGAAGTTATGGAAGATGAATTGATCTCTAATATTCTGCTTCCTCACCTCCATCCTGGGTCATTCCCCACTCGGATATATACCCGTCAATCCTAAGTACTGTTAAATCGTCTGTTAATGATTTCCTAAGGTATACTGTATAAAGTACATATGTTATGTCTTTGTTAAGCACTTTGTACTAACTATTTTGGGAAGGCACTACGCAGGAACGGCACCCAGCGGAAAGCAAACTCAGAATAGAACGAAAAGTAGCTGATTTGCCAAAGTGCAGCACCTGACTTAGCATGTGTAAAACTGGATAGCAGCTCGGTAATTCATCATGGCGCTTAGCGAGTGAGTAGAGGCAGGTGGTAAATTTGGCCCAAATGCAGACAAGGAAAAAAAAAAAAAAAACAACATAGAATGAAATTGTCTTATTTGGAGTTAGGTGCGATTCCCTGGTGTGCGAAAGATTAGTGAGTTTGGACAACCCCCTTCCTATTCAGTGCCCATCTCCGGGACATTTCCTTGGCTCCGTCCTATCCAGCTACCATCAGTCATCACGCATCGTGAGGCAGCACGCATCCTGGCACGACAGACGACCAGCAAGTTGTGCCCTCGGACATGGGCGTCAGCGGCGTGATTATACGAGGCGAAGGTAACGGCTCAGGAGTGACAGATAACTTGAAAATTGCATGCAAACAAATGCCATTTGAATTGGTGAAGGAGGGGGTTGAATTCATGTTGTGCCACCATACTCTGGTGCTCACTGCGATAACCCGACTCTCATCAGCCCAAATCGCACTGCGCTCTCCTCTACCTGCGTTGCTAAGCACCACTGCAACTGTGACGGAACTAGGCTGCTGTTCCTCATGCGGAGAAAACCGAATTATCCCTCGCAGTCTCCTAACAGCCAGCACTGACCCCCGAGAGCACCCCCCCCCCCCCCCCATCTCCCCCAGGTTTTCTCACCTTGACCGTGCAGCCTATGTCGCCCCCGTGACGCACCACAGCCAGCTTGAGAGAGCCACAGTTCTCAAAGCACTGGTAGTGTGACGGCTCGAACTCCAGGAAGATGGTGTTGGGGTCGTCCTCCTGGGCGCTGGCCTCGTGGCAGCCCACGGCCTTGCGCGCCTGGTCGGCGGCGTGTTTCTTCAGGATGTTTCCGGCTCCCGTCATCATGCGCGTGGCCTGGATGCGGTAGAAGGCGCGGCTCTTCTGCTGCTGCACCAGCACCTGGTAGTTGGCCATCTCGATCAGCTGCTCCACGTCCTTCTCCGGGTGCTTCTGCTTGAGTTCCTTGAGGGTGCGTGCCATCTCCCGTCGCGCCTCTTCCTCCTGGTCCCGCCCCCCTTCTCCACCTCCCAATCCGCCCTCCTCCATACCGGCTAACATGCCATCAAGAGCTTCCTTGCGGTGTGAATTGGTCCCCATCTCCATGTCCATCTTGGTGAAGATCCCGTCACCCTCCGTCTCGATGATGATGCCGCGGCTCTTGTCGGCACGGTAACGCTTCTGGACATACTTGTAGAAGAGCAGACGTCGGTCGGCGACCCAGGCCTGCACCACGCAGAGCGGGAAGAAGAGGAAGGTAAGCACAGCCTCCCACACCTGCACCACCCCAGGTGAGAAGACCGAGAGGATGAGGTAGAGCCAGATGTAGGCGAAGATGCTCCAGGCAGCCGTAACGAAGAAGACCCGCAGGTGCCGAATCTTGCGAGTCTCGCCGTCGGGCACCACGTAGATGCAGATGGCAATGATGATGAACATATTGAAGGCGGCACTGCCCACGATGGTGCTGGGGCCCATATCTCCAGCCTTGAACTTGTGGCCACACACCTCGATGACAGAGAGCAGGATCTCGGGGGCCGAGGACCCCAGAGCCATGAGGGTCAGGTTAGAGACGGTCTCATTCCAGATGCGCACGGTAGCGGTGCTGGTCTCACCGTTGGGTTTCTTGATGGTGATCTCCTTCTCCTGCGAGGTGATGACCTCAATGGAGGACATGAAGCGGTCCGCGATGATGGACATGCCCAGGAACATGTAGATGAGCGCCACGAAGTAGACGATGGCCCGGGCCACCTTGTCCCCCACCGAGGGGTTCTGGGGGTTCCAAACGGGCAGGACCACGCCCTCAGAACAGGTGTCTTCTCCCGAACAGTTACCGGGTGCCTCTCCAGTCACTAGGTCCGATGACGCCTCGGAGAAGTTTGCGAGACCCAAGAGGACGAGAAAGAGGAAGGTGGTACTTAAGCGGAGAGAACAAGAGGAAAGGATGAAGGAGAAACGGCCTAGACATGTCATTGTGACCGTTGAGGTGATGGACGCAAATGGTCGGTGAATTTCCTTTTCCTCTCTTGGTGTCGCCAAGACCAGGACAGGCCTGGAAAAAAAATAAAGACACGAGATAAATGGTGAGAACCAGAGGTGGCTGCTGCTCGATCATGACAGCTGGGAACAACTTCAGTGATCTTTCTGTTAATCGCGACGGAATTTGCAATCATTTGGGTTATGACTATTAAATTGCAATCTGGAAGCTTAGAGTCTTAATGAACCAATAATTGTCAGAGTAATAAATAAAGCTTTAAACAGCCACACATCTATCCATGCATGCATAAACCCTTATCCTTTATCCGTTCGTGTTGAGTCTGGAGCGTATTCCAGGAAGTACAGGGAATGAGGCTGGGATGAGATAGGATGCCAGGCCATCACAGGGTGAAATTCATTCATTCATTCATTCATTCATTCATTCATTCATTCATCCACCTCCTATACCAAATAACTTAGAAAGTATGATTACCATAGAGTAGTATGATAACAAAAAAACGGTATATATACATGTGCATAATTATGTCGGCCAAAATTATTTAATAATTTCACCATAATATTTTGACAAGGCTGCCGGCGCCACATTTCAGGACGCCCTTATTAATCCCATGAAGACCTGCACAAACTTTACATATTTATTAGGAAAATATTTACGCTGTCAGAAGCCTCAGCTGCTTCCTAGTTTTGTAATTAAGATTACCGGGACAGGAGGTCATTAATTATTAATCCACACGAAGGTCCGATCTAATATTCTTTTGCGTTCTCAAGGACATCTTAAAGAGCTCTCGCAACCTGTAAGGTGTGTTTATGTAAGAGAATTATAATGCATCGGCGAGGAACAAAGTCTGTGTCCTAGTGCCACCTGACGCCTGTCGGCGCCCCTGACGCCCCCGTGTTCTCGAACACACACTCTTATCGCTCTCGTTCCTCACCCGGGAGACGGCACTTAATATACGTCGGCTGCCAGCCTTCAGCCTGCGCATTACTTCATCACGGCCCGCATCTGGCGGACTGCGGGCAGATCTGGCGGGATGAGGCCAACTTAGAGGGAAACGTTCAAAGCTTTGGTCCAGCGCAGCCCTGAAACACTGTTAATCCAGCATCGTCCGTCATGCCCAAACCCGCAGCAAATCACAGAATATTACAGCAGCTATGGAGCGCAACAGCCATGGGGTGCGACCCTGCACACTCTCAGCCAATCAGGTGCAGGCACATGTGGACATAGCCAATCAGCAGTGGCACAAAGAAACACAGCCAATCAGATCTTGGGAGCCTGCACAGTACACTTAAGCATAAGCTAAGTCTCACTGCTAATGTATAGCCGAAAAAACAATAGAATTACAAAACATACTCAACGCTTACTACACCTTCACACCACCTACTCAACACTCAATCCCCTGCTCCACCTCTGCACTACCTACTCAACACTTCTAGAAAATGCTTACATCTTGCCTACTCACCACTACTCACCTACTCCACCTTTACACCACCTACTCAACATTTACCCACCCACTCAATGCCAGTTAAATTACTCACATAACTTACTGGGCTCATGCAAACCACACACAAATGTATCTCCTGTCTTCCAGCATCAAAGGATGCAGCAAGACTCACTGAACAATCCCGCATGAACTAGACCAATGGCAGATCAGGTGTGAGCATACTCACCTGTGTATCTGGGATTGTACGCGTGCGTAATTGCGTGCGGATAATAAACTTCAAGTGGCAGTGACTGTGCATTCTTGCAACTGTGTGCGTTTGCCGCAGCGCAAGCTTGCGACCGCACGATTGCGATTTCGCATGTTTACGACGTATTTGCAACTGCACATCCTCGCGACGGCGCTTGTTTATGACTGCGCATGTTCACCATCGCCTGTGTTTTGTGACTGCATTTGACTGCGGCCGCGCATTCGCGACTGTACATGTTTGCGACTGCCTGTGTCTGCGACTGTGTGTACAGCCATGGGTGGAAAGCAGCGTGCTCAGCACTTTAGAGACCACCATCTTGCTCTGCGGCTTCTCCCAGGAAAGACCCTCCTTCCCCACAATCAGCACCAGCTTCGGAGCCCCAACCACCAATCGCAGACCCACGACACTCACCTGCGCAGACCGCTGCTGCCCCCAGGGTGAATCCCAGCTCTGGCCCTCTGATTTCCGTCTGCACCATGCACACAGACAGACACCCACACGCGCACGTGCACGTTCTGCCGCCACGCCCTCACCACCCCACACACTCAATGGACAGCTGAGGTATCTGCGCAGCTCGGCCAACTCTCCTGCACGTCTACGCATACAACCCTTGGCACATTGACGCCCATGCGTACACATACACAGCCATCGGGATCAACAACAGTCCCTACTCTCACGTCCAGTTCCCTTTTCTATTTTTATTTTCCAGTTTCTTCAGAAATGTGGCTAGTAAGCTAAAGCTACATAATCTGTTGCTTAAGTCAGATTTGAGAAGAATTTAAAAGATAATGTCATGTGTCTGGCTCCAGAATCAAAGACAATTCGTAAACGTTACGTTAATGAGCGATAAGACGTGAGTGCAATAGAAGGCTTCCGGGTGCGATTGTGGCGGGATTGCTCCTACTGCTTGAGAACACTGAATCGCTCCATGTGTCTGACAATTAAAGGGACGGTTTCCTATTTTTGTCACCCAACGATGCAGCTGTAAGTGATCCGCACTTGACTGCCGAAGGCTGTTATCTGTCACCGTCCGGGGCTCTAATGACAGCGTCTCCATCCCTGCAATCAGCGCTCTGAGCCTGCCCATTTCCTCTCGGTCCTCCTCTCCCACTTCCTCTTTGCCCCCACCCCCATCAATCGTTTTGGTATCTCCCGCGCTCCCCCATTTTCCCCTTTTCCTCCTTCCCACCAGCCCTCCATAAACTGTCCTCTCTCCCCGAGCTTATCTCACCGTAACTGAACTTCAGCGCAGTTAAAAATACGACATGAGCTACATTTAAAGGTCCTGCACATTCATCAGGACCCACACCACCTGCTTATTTATGAATGAATCCCTTTCAGGGCCCGGAAAGCATCGTACGTCCGTGACCTGCGGTGCGAACCCACACGGGCCGGCCCGAGACGGATTGTGGGGATTCTCTGGGTCGCCGTTCCGAACAAGGTGAACATTTGTGCTCACGTTTTCCCAGCTTAATTATGGAGTAGTCAATATTTACACATCCTCCCCTCCACCTTAATTTAGCTCACGCCAGACAGAATGTTCTGGAAAGCCCGGGCCAAGCTGACGGTCCTACAGCTCACATTCTGTGCGGTCAGCGTAGACACGATGGAAAGAAGCTCTGTGTGCTTTTAACCGGGTTGGAGGAAGATGTTCTGAGAGACTGCGACCCAATACACAGAACAGAAACAGGTTTAACTAAGACTGAGGAGCGCTCAGCCGAGAAGGCGGCGGGGGGCCCACAGATGACCCCCCCCCCCTACCTAAACAGCCCTGTTGTCCATTGCCCTTCCATATCCACTGCCCCTGACCTCTTCATTACAAACACAAGGAGCACAAGGCATCCTGCAGTGGGATTCTGGGTAATTGCTATGAAATGGAAACCTACCATTCTGGCATTTTTTTTACTCTTTAAAGGCGGTCGGCTTTTTGTTTCTTTTTTTTTTCAATTTAGCCATTAAAATTTAAAGGGCAAGGGAGTGACTTAGTGGAAAGGTTACCTTCCCAGAAGCCAGACACGGCTTTACACAGTCTATTAGGAATGTTAAAAACGCATTCATTACTATGTCACTAGAAAGATCACATTGTGTTGTTATTAGAAATTCATTACAAGTCCCATTTCACTTGTAAACAGACATCGGCACGATGTCATGTCACTGCCTCATACCGTGCCCGTAATTCTGCACTGGGACACAGATGCTAACAGCCATTCCAGGCTAAAGCATTCCTTAGCTGCTGTTACTGCCAATCCAAGTCCACGCTGCACTCCCGCTCAGCGCATCGCCATAACAACGTGGGGCTCTCGCACAGTGACACGCGTGTGTGCCCACACGAGATTACATCACGGGACGCGGACTCATAGCGGCGCTAAGACCGCCAGCCATATTCTCAGAGTGCCTCCCCGCCACCTGGTACAGGCCACGACCTCGGACCCCCTTCCTCTCAGCTTCCTCCGTTCCTCCCTCTATCTGTCTCTTTCTCTCACAGCGTCTCTGCACTGACAAATAGAGATTTCAATTAAAGGCTGGAGAAGATGCCTCTGTCAGAGAGAGAGAGAGAGAGGGACAGAGAGAGGGAGAGGGAATGAGAGAGAGAGGCTTGACAGTGTGACTCATGCTTCCTATCAGCAGCAGGAGGCAAGAGAAATAAGAGAGGGTGTTGAGGAAGAGGAGAGAAAGACAATGGAGAGAGGAAGATGAAGAGAGGAGAGGAGAGGAAGATGGAGAGAGAGAGGGCTGAGGAACAGGAGGGAGGAGAGGGAGAGATGGAGAAAGGAGAAAGAGAGAGAGGAAGAGTGGAATGAGGAGGAGGGGGAGATGGAGGGTGAGGAAGAGGAAGGAGGAGAGGAGGATGCAGATAGCGGGGAGAGAGGGAGACAGAGAAAGGAGAGAGAGAATGAGGCAGGAGAGGGGGAATCAAGAGAGAGAATGAAAGAGAGAAGAGAGGGAGCCAGATTGAGGGACACTGGCAGGAATGAAGAGATGGCGACGTGGCCCCAGAATATCATTCAATTACCACCAACATTTTTTAACAAGTGAATGTAAACTGCCATCGATGAGTAATAAATACATGCAATTACTCAGATTTCATTACTGGCTGCTAGTCGTGCCATAAATATCGCAGGCGCGCTCATTCCAATCGGCCGCGCATGTATTCATGAACACAAAAGGCTCACATCTGTCAGCATGCACTGGGTCATTCTGGAAAGCACCTTTAAACTGAATTACGCGCTCAGCCAAACGCGTTTAAGTGAAAGAATCCGCCACAGGCCAGAATATAATATTAATTTTCCTCATTCACTAAGGAGCCTTTCCTCCGGACTCCTACAGGAGCCACTGCTGGTGGGGTAACAAACACTCGCTATAATGAGAAAAAATGGTATGGCGAGAGAAAGCTGGTCGATGTTTCCAGAACGTTCCCATAATGCGTAATGTGTGTTTTCCTGCCCTCAGCATTTACATATAAATTACCACTACAATGTCTGCGGGGAGCAACAACTAAAAAAAAAGAAGAGGCAATCGATATCAGGCCCACTTTTCAAAGCAGGGTCCCACCATCTAATATAAAATTAAAACATAACTGTCACTGGTAAATATGACCAAATGAAATAAATGTCTCCGTCTTCTGCAGTTGCGAGACTTCAGTATAGATATTTCATGATGCACAGAGGAGCGCTCCATGAATCGTGGTGGCGGCGAATGGGAAGAACCTCGCACGCGGGCCTGCACCTTCATAGCTGTCGTGAGAGAGAGCTGCTGTTTCAGGAGCGCGAAGCCTAATTGTAGTCATTAAAGCTGGTCTTCCGCACACAGAAAGTAACACGGGCCTTTTGGGAGTCGTTACCTGTCGTTGGAAATGCAGTGCGCGGGGTGGCTCAGGTTTAATGCGCGGCAAAAATGCGTTTACAAGGGGTCAGCGGCTTTCGGCAGGATGAGAAGAGGCGGAGAGCGAGACCCGTTTCCCGGCCCGGAGCGTTCTCCTTTTCTTCGACGCGCCGACTGTGTGTCAGAAAAACGAGTATGGAATCCGAAAAGGCACGGCGATTTCTTGGCAGCTGTGTGTAATTTTTCTGGACACCTTAAGAAACAGGCGAGCAGAATTGCAAATATCGCCTGTCTACCTCTCACCTCATTTCTATGTCCCTTGTTTGGACCCAAAGGCCAAAAGCCAAGCATGCAAGTGATCTATGTTTGCTGGGCACACTTAAAGCCCCCACCTGCTCTCTCTCTCTCTGTTCCCCCCCCCCTTGATCGTCTCCACATCTCTTGGACTCTCCCCCACCCCTTTGGCCAATTTCTGAGCAACTTCAGTTCGTGAGCGACGAAGACACCCAGTCCCATTACATTTTATTTATCTAGCAGACACATTTACCCAAAGTGATGCACATTTTCTGGGAAAGTGGGGTCAGATGGTCCCCGGAGCCTTGCTCAGGGGCCAAGTGGCAAAATCACTCTGCTGATTCTAGGATTTGAACCAGTGACTTTCCAATCACAGGCACTGCGCAACAATCTACTGCCCCGCCAATGCACAACTATTTCTATGTTTAAAAATTAGCTGCCTGTCACAAGGCTGTGGAAAACCTAGAGAAAAAAACTAAACTTAACAAAGGCCGGACACTGAATTCAGATGCGCCAGATGTTTTAGCAGGAAGTCTGCTCTCCACTCCCAGAATCCCCCTCTCCCTCCAGCTGGTCTAATTTATTCTTAATAATGTAATTGGTCCAATCAAGGCTAATCACATGAAGTTGCCTAAGCCCACCCCCACCGGCTCACGGCCCTTTATTTTTTTCAAGGAGGATTAACAAACAGGTCAGCCAACCTCCGACCACCAGGGGGTGCCAAACCTGGGACATTTAAGAATTGATTAAATTTTAATAAAAACATTTTAAAATGTCTATCGCTGGTATTTCACAGCGAGCTGCCATCTCAGACCAGTTCATGAGTAAATTAATAGCTGGGCATATGAAATGAAGAAAGACGAGAAATCAGGTGACACAGCCTCAAGACATGTCCTCATCTCCAGATCTCTTCCTAAAAAACCACATGCCAGGAATGTGTCCATGCGTTTCCTCCTGATCTCCATGAACTACCCATAGCTTTTGTCTCTCGTGAGCTGCTGCATCTCTCTCAGCCTTCTAGATCGATGTCAACCCCCCCCCCCCCCCCACCTACAGCGCATCCTTAATGAACCGCTAAAAATCCACACCCAGAATTCCGTCAAGGATACCCGGGCGTGTTCCTCTGCTCCTTTCCAAGTTCATTTCACACGTACACTCTCTTCCACAGAGGACACCTTGAACCTTCCCACCCCTACAGGTGCCGTGCACCAGATTTCATTGCTGACCCTGGAGTGGCAATGCGCCCTCACGCCGGCCCGTGACACTAGCGCGGTTAGTTTTCCGTGATGTTATGCTTTGTCATCTCTTGTTTTTGATGTTTGCCAGGATCTGCCAAGTGTGCCACTTCAAATTAGAGGGAAAAAAAAACAGAAATCTCTTTTTTAACTTAGATTATTTCCTTCAGGACATCGTGCATATGTTTTTTAAAACCAAGTTCAGATATTTTACTGTAACGGTTTATGGCTCATGGCAGATGACACCAAAGCACCTCCCCTCCCAGGATGCCCTTAACTATCTTCCCAGCATCCACAGCTCCTTACTCAAAACCACTGATACCCCAATGCATGCTGGGGCAGCAGCCTGGAAGGGGACCCAGGACGACGACCTCGCTAAGGGCATCCTGTCTTCCAGGTGGAGACCAACACTCAAATTCAGAAAACTGTGAAAAGGCACCTGGTTTTTTTATGTTTTTTACTAAATGCCACCCGCCTCGGGCATCCAGCGGGTCGTCTGCCCCCCCGTCCACCCCTGCCCAAACACATTTCAATTGGCATATCAATCTTTTGTACTCTCTCCCGGTTTCAGCAGTGCTGTAAAAGAGGGGACAGTTAGGATGAATAGAAGGGCTCCTGAGTGGCGGGGGCCCCAAAAAATTTGGAACTTCATTAAGTTGATCTAGGTTGGGGGCCACATATGGCATGACTTCATGGGGGCCATAGTCCCCAGCTGCACCCCTGCCCAGTCCGCTGTTTCTGTGATACCCTCCTCCCCTCCCTCGCCAAACCACCGCCTACCAGTCAATATTCACATCTCTACTCGACTGCTAACAGCCCCCACACCAGTTCTGCATTCCAGGCTGAATATCAGTCGTGTCCTGCAGAGATTCCCAAAACAACGTCCTCCGATCAAAACGCTCTGCAATGCTCTTATTTTTTTTCCAGGGGAATCGGATCTGTACTTCCGGAGGCTGCTCGTTCCCAGGGAAGGAGTGTGAACAAAGTGGAGCACAGACGCCTGGATGTCACAAATGTAGGTCTGAATCTTCCTGCAGGGGGAAAAATATTTATCAGACCACCACTCCCTCCACCCACCCCCACCCCCCCCCGCAACCCACTTGTACTGACGACTTGACAACTACGACAGGTTTCCCTCTGCTTAGCGCCAGTGTTACTCTGCCACTTGCCAGGTAAACAGCTAGAAAAAGAAAGTTATAATAAAACAAAATTACACTTCTGATCCTACTACGTGCGTGTCCGTGACGTCTGCAGATCGATTTGGATTGAAGTTCCGACAGCGAACGTTCAAATTCAGGACCGGGTCTTAAATGCGGATTGCAATTCTTCTCGGTGCATTGCTCCCGCATTGCTGCTGCGCGGCGAGAATTATCGTTGCGCCTCAAAGAGAATGAATGTTGCCGGCCCGTAAGAGGGAGCGGCAGTAAAGAGCCGTAGAGAGGAGTGACACATCTCAGCCATAAAAAAACAAGCACCGTTCCAAGTGTTGGCAACAAAAAAAATCCCTCTGTTTATTTTGAGGTAAGGTACCCTACGGTGTTATATAATTACCGCATCGTTTTATTTCCCCTTAGTGAGCCTTTGAATTGCCTCGACATTTGCATAATATATACATGTTTATTTGAATTATATATATGTGTTTATTTTAAGGGCCATTCGGGTGTCAAGGATTGGCGTTTCCTGCTGGGAGATGATTGGCTGTCACTCCTGCAGGGACTCACACGGGTGCAAGTGATAGAGACGACTACGCTGGGTAGAGAGTAGAGAGTAGAGAGTGCTCCATTCACGCTGAAATAAATAAGCGAAGGATCGGGGCACATCCAGGGAAAAGAAACGGCACTTATTCACTCCCCTGCCCTCTTCCTCCTCTCATGCATGCCATCCGCCCCGGCAAACCTGAACGCGGTGTCGCTTGGCAAACCCATGCCCCTGCGTGATTCTTCCCAGAAACAGCACCGCAGCTCACAGGTCCGTAATGACCCCGTCTATACGCCCACCCCACCCCTCACATAAAACATCTCCATGTTTTACTTCCTGTAGCCAATCTACACCCTCCCCGCCCGGATTTACCTGCCGGGCCTCCGCTCCCCCCCCCAATGACAGCCGGATCTGTTTTATAAGTATAATGAAAAGACTCGATGCTAAACTATATGTCTATAATCCAGGTGAATTTTGTCTCAGATTTTTGTCAGGGAGGTATGTATACAGGGGCGGTGCCACAGGGGCACTAACTCTAGCTAAAAGCTGATTGGCCCCTGGAGTACCCCCTCTCCCGTCGCTCAGCAATTCAAAACATATCATTGGCTAATAACAAGGAAGTGCTCATTGCAAAGACTCCAGTTTTCATCCTGGCCTGATTCTCTCTGCCTTACATTATCAATGTGGCATTTTAAGCACATGACACACTGTGCCAGCCCACCGTGGTTTAGGGTGACTGCTTTCCATGCTAATTTATCTTGGGCCGTGAGATCCACGTACTTTTGGGTGGATTCTGTGTATGTGTGTTTTATCTCTGTGGAAATAACTTTATTTTTTTTTATATAATCAACATATACAAACACACAATTTAAAATGCAACTTCCATTTTTAAAAGCAGGAAAAGACTAAATTAGTTGACCTGAAATGTACTGGAACTAAATAGATAACAAGACAGATGACAACAAAAATAGTCATGGCCAAAATAATGCAAAAAAACCCGGTTATGTTAACCCCTTATGATATGCATGTAAGTGCTCAGTGTCCAGAGCTCAGAACAATGTGGAATTTGCAGTGCTCTGTATTCAGTGCTCTGTGTGCAGTGAGAAATATGGAGTGGTCTACGTGCAGTGCGGAATGTACAGTGCTCGGAGTGTGATGTGCAGTGTATAGTGATCAGTGCACAAAGTTCTGTGTTCAGTGCAATGACTAAAGTGAGGAATGTGCAGTATTTTGTGTTCAGTGCTCTGTGGCCAATGTGGAATGTGCAGTGCCCTGTGTTCAGTGGCCTGTGTTCAGTGGCCTGTGTTCAGTGGCCTGTGTTCAGTGGCCTGTGCGTGATGTGCAGAGTGCAGCTTGGTAATCTCTGGCTTTGGCACAGCACAGAGCAGACCCGTGAGGACAGCTCACTCATGTGTGAAAATGCCCCCAGCGGTCTCTGCATTGCTGTCCCTAACCCTCGCTGTGCACCATTTAGCACCCAGGCAAGATGGGTGGGGGGTGGGGTAAGGGGAGAGACACCAGAGGAGAGGCAGGGGCGTGGGGGGGGGGGGGGGGCAGCATCCTTGAGTACCGGAGCCGGCAAGAGATGGAATGAAGCAGAGGAGGAAGAGTAAGGATCCCTGTTTGCAGCAATGCTGAGACCACATTGTAGGACACAGGGAGGGAGAGAGAGACAGAGAGAGAGAGAGAGACAGAGAAAGAGAGAGAGAGAGAGAGAGACAGAGACAGAGAGACAGAGACAGAGAGAGAGAGAGACAGAGAGAGAGACAGAGACAGAGAGACAGAGACAGAGAGAGAGAGAGAGAGAGACAGAGAGAGAGAGAGAGAGAGAGAGACAGAGAGAGAGACAGAGACAGAGAGACAGAGACAGAGAGACAGAGACAGAGAGAGAGAGAGAGACAGAGAGACAGAGAGAGAGCTGCACACCCCTGGTATTGCGCTATACTTTTTTGGTTGGTCCTGTTGCTTAGCAGACATGGTTAACCAAAGCAACCCAAGCTAAGACGTCAGCGGACCATGCTAAGAGGCTGTGTCAGGGTCACGGCGGCAGGCTACCTCTCGAGACGTGAATAAATAACATTCCTGTCACAGCTTCAGGCACTTATTGACCCCTATATTGTACTTTATTGCACAACTATTTCTTTTTCTAGAATGTCATTAAGCTCTCAGGGGCCGTTCCTTCCGATTTCATGCGTACGTTGTTTGCATGTTTCCCATGCCGTTGGCCTGCAGTCTCTCTCACACACCTTTTGGCTGTCGCGTGTAATTAGTGTGTAGCTACTCACACCCTCCTGTGTCTTTACTGTCACACTACACATGTCTGCCTGGTGCTTCCATGTTATCTGTCATGTTATGTATGTTCCTGTATGTCAGCCGCAGCTGAAGCACATGCGGCCCCCTAACGGAGACCCGTGTCTGAGAAAAAGGTGCAATTGGTGTGCTAAATCGGAACCCCCCTCAGAACCCCCCTCACCCCTAGGTGGCCTTCTGTGTTACCTGATTGGTTGACCAGCACTGGGTTCTGTCCCTCACATAAGTTACAATGTGGGCTTGGATGTGACCAGTCTGGTTCCCACTCTATACCAGCAAATGGATGGCATGACATTAAGGATGATTTGACTTTGACTTGACTTTTGCCTTCACTTGACTCTTGCTTGACATGCCGCTTATAAAGAGCGACGCATCGATACTGTCACATTGCATCCAGTCTGACAGCATCACAGGCATCATGTCGCAGTCGTCATCCGTGTTAAACAACACGCCATCCCAGGATTCCACGGTAAACGCCATCACTTGTCAAGCTCCCTACCGGCAGCGTCCCATAAGACCAGAAAGCTAATAATCGGCTGTAGAGAAGGTCAATAAATTTTGCCTCCGGCCAAGTGTTGTGTTGGTATGGTGAAGACAACGGGAACTCTGGGGACAGAAGATCAGGTCCTTTTTCCAACCCATGTCAACAGCTCCTAAGACATCCTTGATCGTCTTTGGCCAAGGACTGACTGGAGGTTGGAAACCCTACGCACTGTCCCGGTACACCCCCTAAGGCCCAACCCACACCTTCCGTGAACCCACTGTCATGCCAGAGGCACCCAATAAACCTCCTTTCTCCCTTCAACCCCCATGTCACATAAAGCCGTTTGCCAGCCCGAAGGACACAAATTTGACAACACTGCACTAGGTGATGCAGCAGCAACCGGCCGTAAAACCTCTGAGCCACCCACTCGAGTCTCCAGCTTGTCTCCTATCCTCGAGGATTATGAGGAGGGTGGAGGTGTGGTAACGGCAGTGAAAGAACATAGCGGAGGTATAGCCGCCCCCTCCCGACTGCATCATTTCCTGTATCCATGGCGATTCGAACAAGCCGACACCCCTACTATTAAACCCATCATTCAGATCGCTGGTGATCCCATGGGCCTCTTACATGCTCACACAAACAAACAACGCTGAATCACAGCACAGTGTCCTCTTCCACTGTCAGTATGAATTTGCCCTTGGTTACACAGTCCCCGGTACTGGAATTTAAACCATGTCAGATTGTTATTTGGTTATTTTGGCTTTCTGTGGAGATTTTGGGTTGCATTAGCTACCGCTCTATTCAGCGGTCTCGCCTTGCATCACAGGTTTGGTTCTCACGGCCAATTTACCAGTAAATTTCTTCCTCTGGCTCACTTACTCACTACTCATTGTTTCCCTGGTGCAACATTAGCGCATTTTGTTGGTTTTTTTTAAGGTCAGCACGCATAGGGAAGGGCGGGGAATCGGCGGGGCCGAGATCCTGCGTCTACGGGAGGACTTTTTCCATTCCTCTTCTGTAGGACCAGCCAGCTTATCGGCTGGCTTTTAAAAACGCATAATGTTAGCCACTTTAGCGGCGTTGCTAACTTGAAATACTAAAACTTGACACATATCACTGCTGCCCCCCGCATGCTAATCGCTCCGTGGGTGACCATGTTGGACAAGGCCATGTGTACAGATAAACTGACCTGACAGGAGCGGTATGTGGTCGTTGTCTCATGCCAGATTCGGGAGGGGTGGGGCGGGGGGGAGCATCAAATGACATTCCAATCTATTTCTACCCCACCTTGCGCATCACCCTTCCTGGGACAGACTCCTCACCACTTCAAACCTCACAGGAGACCAAATCAACTGTGTTTCATTTCAGGTAGCGGTTTCAAAACAGACTTTTAGTAAGAAGTTGCACGTGGATTACCTCTGTTCCCTTGTGTGGTCTTTTGAGTCATTAAAGATACACGCACTCTTTTATCCATCCATCCATCCATCCACCCATCCACCCATTTTCAGGACATGCTGGGGTGAAGCACTGACCCAATGGTAACTTTCAAGGTACAAAGATATAATGATGCATATCATATCTACGATTTGTTTTTGTAAAGTATTGGGATATATTTAAATATGCATTCCAGAAAAACAAATGGTTTGATATCTGAGCTTTTTGACATTTTTCTAAATTTTGAACCTTTTCAGACTTGATTTTCTTAGAAATTTGTATTGCATATCTAGACATAAGGAACGATTTTTTTTTTTACTTTTTTGAAAAGGGTTTTAAAGAATAAATAATAACCAACTGTGGCAGGGAGCTGGAATTAGTGAATGCATTTGTGTGTGTGTGTGTGTGTGTGTGTGTGTGTGTGTGTGTGTGTGTGTGTGTGTGTGTGGTCCAGGTAAACATTACCAACTGTACCCACAAAAACTTATTTTGATGTTTTGGAGACCGTTTTGTCGATACCCAAAAATTCAATTCAGTTTAACGAATAACTTGTTTCAATCTATAACTTTAATCTATAACTGCAATAAAAAAATAAACATGTTAAGAGACTTGTATTTTGTTTGTTTACTTATGGATAAGGTTAGGTAAGGTTCAGGCTAGGTGGGGGTTACGGTTGGCATTGTTGGGATTATGGTTTTGCCCATACAAAGATATGAGTACAGGTCTGTCTGTCTGTCTGTCTGTGTGTGTGTGTGTGTGTGTGTGTGTGTGTGTGTGTGTGTGTGTGTGTGTGTGTGCGCGCGCGCACTGTACAGTGCATTGCTCGCCATGTTGTCGATCCTCACACGTACGACAGATTACCAAGCAAACCAGAGGGAAATTCATATAGGGAGCGAATTATTGGCAATAAAAGGGATTAATTTCGCCTCGGCTCGGAGAGCGAGCCGCGTCCCAGCTGTGAGTAACGTGTAGCGCCGGTTAGCAGGAGGGAGACAACGGAGCATCCCGGCCCGGCATTAGCGGGATCCCAGATTAGCAACCCCCCCCCACCCCTCACCCCGAGGTTCCCAAGCCAGCGGTCCGGCGCTAATGATAACGGGAATTCTTTACTGTGACAGTCAGAACGTGGACCATGAAACCACATCCCAGAAACAAGACACGCTAGTATTTAATGAGGGGGAAATTACCCACAGAGCAGAAACACAAATTAATACAGTGGGACGACATCGGCTGGTACAAGCGCGATAAGCTTCGTTCCTAATTCATCATTCTCATTCCCAACCCTGTGCAGTTTCGGGGTCTCGTCATTAGTGTCTCTATTACAGCTCTCTGGTCGCGACGCCCCCGCCTACCCCCTCCACCCCTGTCTCTAATTACGACCATCCCGTTTACGTAACCGCTGCTCGTCTCCCTTAGAAACCCGACGAGATCTTCAGATCTTCAGGGGAGCAGAAAAAAAAAAGTAGACCGAGCACCTAAAGACACGACAGGGTTTTAATCATTATAAAGAAAAACAGGGGGGGCATGTCAGGAGCGCAGCAGTGACTTGCGGCACAGCGAGTGCATGTGATCAACATTCCCACGGCAGATCCTCGGTGTGCACCTGCAAACGCCGGCTGGTGAGCGAGCAGGCCGGCCGCGGGACCGGAATGCAGATCCCGGCACATGCGGGACAGCACACTCAACACAACCGCCCACACGTGAAGGTGTAATGACTGGTTGTGGCCAACAGGGGGCTCCCACTCAAAAGGTCACTTCAGGGCCCCCAGTCTCAACCTAGTGTACTGATTATTTGTAACCACCAGGGGGCCCCCAAATGCGCGGTTTGACTGGAGGTAAGTACCGTCGTGTGTGATGCCTGCACACTGTGTCCTGATCAATGCAGCTGATTACCATCTACAAACACAGCTGAGTTTACACAGCACCGCTAAACCACAGCCAAACGTGGGTCTATTATCATACACATAACCTAGGATGGCACCAGCTGCACAAACGATGACAGATCAGCAGACATTATCATGCTGCTGGACACCTTAAAGCTGACCCTGTACAACATATAACCACGGCGGTGATACACTGTTTATGCGGGGCTTGCTGAATTTGCATTTACATTTCATTCATTTAGCATTTCATTCATTTTCATTCAAGTGTTAAGTGTGCTTGCTCCGGGGCCTGATAGCGAAATCAGTTGGCTGTCCCTGGGATTGGAACCAGCAACCTTCCGGTCACAAGCACGCCATCCCAACCTGCTGAGCCGCACACTGCCCTCAGCTATAATATATATACCGTCCTAGCAGTCATTCAGACACTGATACAGAAAGTACCACATCTTTTGGGACCAAGAATTCGGGACACTAAAATCTGTCACCCTTGAATCATTGTATGGGTATAGAAATAATTTCAGACTCTGGCAGATGGAGTGGGACATAAGATTGCAAGATAGGGTTTTAAATTCAAACTAGCATTTAAAAAGGCAGAGGAGGAACTTCACCCCCCCCCCCCCCCCCAACACATAAGCCACAGTCCACACTGACATGTGAAATAAAGTACGAACGAGCTTTCAGGTATCGTACCACCCACTTCACTGTAAACAGTTCCATACGCAGCATCATGCACCCAGAATACACTGTGCCAACGCCCGCACGTGCCGCAAAGCTGGGCACCGCGATTGACGGGACGCCGCGAGGCTGGCAGGGGGGCGTGTCCCAAGGCAGCGTGACACCCACCTGAGCCGGCTGCTCGCTAGCAAGCGTATCCGGGTTCCTGGGTCACGAACTCCCACGGGGTGTTTCTCTGGAGTGAGTGGGGGGTCATTCCCCCAGGCATCTGCATATGGCAGGAGATGGGGAAGAGCCTCCACCCAACTCTAAGAGGGCCGATAGTGGGATTCGGTTAGGGAATATCCAGGTACCCTCAGCGCAGGTCAACACCTTTCCACGGAAAAACCTGAGTAAAACAGTCCAGGCGATATGCCTTAACGGGAAAAGGTATGATGATCCCTTATGTCCGACGTCCGATACCACAGTTTAAGCTTCTAATTAAGAGCAAATTAATTAGACGATCAACCTGGACCTAGATGATACATAATCGGAACTGTGTACTTAATTGCTGAGAGTTACGGTTTACAAACACGGTTCTATATCAAACCTCGTCTCTAATATGAAATACCTAAGTTTCATTTCCACGTACTTGATTTTCCCGTCAAAATGAAGATGGCAATAACATTTGGCCAACAGCCCGGCTGGATTTCCTTGATACTACTCACAAACCCAGATAAAAATGTTTCTTGCTCGAAACACATCCGTGGAGCTACTCGTAGCCTTTTTTCCCACTCCTGTTGAGTGGGTGTTCACAGTGACCCCCCCCCCCCCCGCCTCCCCATCCATCCCCACCACAGTGGCAGTACTCACCGAAACGCTGCTATTTTCCAGCCCTGTCTCCGGTCCCTTGCCTGCTTACGGACCCCACAGGGTTTTGGGTACGACGTGTGAGTCACTTTCAACACCAAATGCTACGGTTTAACAAAGAAAGCGACCGTCGGCATTGCACGATCGCGGACACGTAGTCCGCCTCATTCCCCCGGCTGATCCTGTGAAGGTGCAGCCGCAGAACACCCCCCCCTCCCGCACCGTCCAGATCCTGCCCCGAACTCCGGTCATATTAACACACCCCCCGTCAATTAACAGCACAGCATTCACACCCCCCACCCCAAGTGCGGAAAATTGATGTTACCTGCGCTGCATCCAAATTCCCTAAGATTGGCTGAAGCGATGATTCATATCTTGGAGATGATAACTTGTAAGGAGAGGTAAAACTGTCACTTTCTTTTTCCCTCCTTTTTCTTTTTACTTCCCTTCGTCTTCTGCTGGCACCTTCATTCAAACCCGACGATCCATTTCTCCCCCCCCAAAAAAAAAACTGACTGGCGTTAAAGAAGAATCATAATTTGTGGACAAACGTAAAATTAATATAAACACGGGGGAAATGAAATTATAAGACTGGCTGGTATTTATTTAGAATGGTATTGAATAAGTGGCGCCGAGAGTCGTGGCAGCGTGAGCCTGGAGAGGAAAGGAAGACGGAGGAGGCGAGACTGGGAGGCGAGTGAGTGATGGAGCGGCTGACTGGGAAGACGCTAACGATGCACTCGCATCAGCATCATGGCAAAGAAGGTACGAGGGTGGGATCGAGGGAGGGAGGAAGAGAGGGAGGGAGGAGGGCGGTGGGATGAAGGAGGGGGGATTTGTTAACAGCAGTGATCTCCCCCGGTCCGTCTCTCGGTGCACGGAATAAAAGAAGAAAAAAGCCGTTTTTTGGAGGGGGCGGGGGCGGGGGTGCAGCGAGGACTGCAGAGGTTAGGGGGAAGCTGAAGACCCCCCCACACCAGCCGATGTCGGTGCTTATCGCGCTGCCCGGTGATCTGAAGGCATGCAGCCCATTTAACGCTCAACTCCGGAGCAGGTAAAGCTGTAGTCTGATTAACAGATGCGGTGCTGTGTTCTGCATCGAGTGCTGCATAAGCGCTTATCGGAATGACAAATCTCTCTAGATACGTTCGAGTTCCTCGATAATACTGCGCAACAAAATTTAGGGCGAATTCGAGGTACGGTGGGCCAACAGAAGTAAGCCCGCTGGCACATATACTTACAAGCGCCTTATTGAACTTACTTAAAAGCACCTTATTGTATAAATAGTTTGCACAAAAACCTGACTGTACATACTCTCGCATTCTATTTATGCCTCGAATCTATTTAATTGTAAATATACTGTGCATCTGCTGGCGTGATCCAAACAAAATCTCATTGTACTTACAATGACAATAAAGCATTTATCTTATCTCATCTTATCTTACATGTGCCGCCATTAAGTGCCAGTGTTTTAGTCAATTATTCAAATAGTTTGATAAGGAAGATCATGTCGTGGAGAGAATATTTTTCATCACACATTAATTTACCTGCTAAAAATGGTTTTGACGATATGCACCAACTGTTCCAAGAAACGAGGATTACAAAGACCCGAGATGATTATTTGATGTATTGTACTACCAAAGTTTTTGTGTTGCCGTGGCAACTGTGAAAACGGGCGATTGTTATTTGAGAAAAGCGGACAAGGGTGTATTGGCTAAACAGTGAAGTGAAGAATAACTTTCCTGTATTCTGTCAAGACGAGGACCCGACCATCTGTTCACACACGAGAGACACCGTCAGTGTCGGCAACCCGTTAGGCGACATAGGCTGTTGCCAAGGGCGCCATCTCCTGCTGAGGGCGTCCGTTTACCTGCAGCCAATTTCGCTTTGTCGCAGACAGGGGGCGTTGGCGCCAAAGCGTGCCTATGGCGCCGTATGGCTTTCACCGATACTGGACACGGCAACACCCCAGCTCTGATACTCCCATCTTTAAAGCAACGTGTGCCTGTAATCAGTGGCTGTTTTTGAAGACAAACAAAAAATACTGATGGTGCCAGATTGTAGTAGAAAAATTATAAATCCCCTCCAATAACTCCAGTGAAGCCACTTAGAATAAAACTCCGGACCTCTCAGTTGGTGAGCAAAGTTATCTCCTTTATTCGAGCAACCCAGCGAAGCGCCCCGTCACACTCTGCCGCCGGGTACCACGAGCACCCAGTTGATAAACCATAATTCTCAGTTCCAAATAAGGACATCTAAGTCCTGATTGGTCACAAGCTCCAACAAACCAAGCTCAAACGTATAATAATCACAATTCTCTCGCATTATTGGTTAACCTTGGCAGCAAGGTAAAATCCACCCATTTTGCTCAATTCACTAGAACATGTCTTGACTGCTAGGCTCCTACTTGAGATATGAATATAAATATTGATTATATGACATTGAATCACTATAAATATTTGGTTGCCCTTTGATTAATGATTGATGTATTGACGTATTGTCATTGAATCACTGCAAATGCATGGTTAAATTGATTAATATGATTATCGTAACAACTACTTATACATTCACACTACTGTATAACGTACTGCCTACTGTGACTACTTTATAACTGCAGCTCTCTGTGCACCAGCTGGGGCAGCTTCGAATCCCTTCCTGGAGACAGTCCCCCCCCCCCCATTCCGCTGCCTGTCTCTCCAAGGTCTGATCTCTTTTCAGGTTCTGCGGAACCAACCGCAGGCAGCTATCGCGAAGCGAGAGCACGCAGTATTCAAAACAATCTCTTCTTGCCTAACACATACCAGACCCAATATACTCCCCTCCCGGGCCAACCAATGTCCAATTTCCTTTCCACACACCCCCCCCCCCTTTTGAACACGCGAGACCCGCGCCGTTCACAAATAATCAGGGTCCAAATCGCCGTAGTCTTCCAGAGGAAAACGTAACGAGGTTAAGTGGACTGGTGGTGGTTGGGTGGAACGTGTCTCCCTGGCGCAGCTGGCGTTGCTGGACACATTGATGGCAGCTGGGGGCTGTGGTTCGTAGAGCCAGACAGGTATGGGAGGATCATCCACCCGGGGAACTGGGGAAGCCCACAGGAACATAACAGACTTTGCCAGGGAAGACAGGATACAAGAACAACACCTAAACAGCAATATTATTAGTAGGAACACTACAAGCAAAAGCAATATACTGAATACTAATGGCCTGAATACCCCGGATAATCCTGGAATCAGGGAGAAGAACCAATAGTCCCAGCTGTACTCAAACAGGCCATGTTCTTTGTGTATCTCAGACATCTTCTCGTGCATCACGTTCCTCCAGATCCTGCACGGCCTGAGAGGAATCAGGGATGTACACGCAACATCCTCTTCCCACGATAGCACAAACACCACCTTTCTCAGCTAATAGGAGATCTGACGGTTTTGCAGAGCTCCCTGCTTAACTGCAGATAATTCACCCTTAACGGCCTTCACAGTATCAAGTGTCCGATTAGCCACTTTCTCTACTGCAGTCTGCAGGGCGGCCACCTCTGTCTGAAGGTCTGCCAGTCCAAGGGATGGAATAAACACCCCAAACCATTGCTGAGTCCGACTAAGAGACCGTCTGCTGCGTGTATATGCACGCACGGCTAACGACATCTGCGCCTTGGGCACCAGGCGAACAGGAGGGACGAGATGAGCTAGATAACAGTACCAATCAACTTTCTCCTTTGAAAGAGACAAAACAGTGTAACCCCTTAAGAGAGTCCTTACGACTACAGATAAACGGAGAATCTGACGGCGCCGCTGGCGGAAAGTCGCCAAGGAAAGAGAAGTTAACATAAACCTCATAGCGTACAGATGGGGAGGAAGGGGTTAGAGGCTGAATTAAACAGACGGAAACACACAGTCTCATTCACCGGGATGACGGCCAAGCCATCCTCAGGCAGGGTCACTCCCTTCGCCATCGCGTTCGTGTCCGATGGACACGACACTGCAGAATAAGTACAGTTATCAGGGCTCCGTTGGCATCGAATAGCCGTTATAGTCAGTTCTCGCACCCGCGCCCCTTAACGTTCGGAGTCCTCAGCCTGCCATGCTTTACCAACAGCCCATGCGATAATTACCTGGGCTGAGCAAACCCATCCCTCGCCTGTTCTATTCATGCCTAATAACAGCCGAACTGTAGTGAAACCCCAGTGATTTGACTTATCGACCTGAGTCAGACAGAGGATCGGATTACTTTCACCATACGGGCAAGTGTGGCCTTAAGAGCCTCCTTTACTGCTCGTGAATTAACAGCAAACCAGGAATGCGACATATACTGTAGGTGCTGGTGGAGGTTAATGACCCCCAGCTCACGGGTCATAAGCCCAGCCATGACGGACAAAGAGCCGAAGCATGTTCCATGTAGGACCGCCATGTGATGATAGGTGTACGGAATCCCGTGAAAGGGCCAAGTCGCCGTGTGGGGCATATAATGAGAAACCCAGCAGTCTGAAACATTCAGCTCGGCAGTCACCGCTTGGGCTAAAAGCTCCACAGCACTGGTATCCATCACCTTCCTTTTCCCTCCATCCAGAATCTTCTGTGGGTTTGGCTCTGCTGGGAAAAGCGGGTCTCCAAAACGTTACAGCATCGATGCCGAATACAACTGTCACAATAAAAATGGCTACAATGGAAAGGCGACACAGTTGTGGTGCCTCTCAGGGGCCAGTCTCGAAAGAACCAGCAGGGTATGACACGTGTCTGCAGTGGGCTTGGTGGACCCACAAGTCGACTCCTTCCACCTTCACTGTGTGAAGGGTCACCATCCGGACCTGGTGTGCCCCCCCCCCCCCATCTCCGTATGCCCCATCTCTTCCTCCTCAAGACACGGGCTAAAACCCAGCTCCCTGGTTCGAGTGTCACAGCTCGTCGCATTTCTCTCTCTGGAATCCTCCAATTGGCATGAACCTGGTCTCAGGCCGCACCTATTGCGCAAACCTGTAAGATAAGTCAGCGAATCTCCATCCACGGTCTCCAGTGTAACATATCGTGAGGGAGACAAAACACACATCGGCCTTCCTGTCAACACCTCAAAAGGAGCCAACTCTTTCTGGCGGTGTGTCCTGGCCCGCATGATCAACAAAGCCGAGAGCAGGGCATCCACCCAGTGCAGGCCCGTCGTCTCTGAAATTTTGGCCAGTTTCAGTTTTGGTGTTCGATTTGCCCTCTCCGCCATCCCTCCACTCGAGGGGTGATAGGCGCAATAATGCTGCAGGTCAAATTGCATGCAATGGGACAATTTACCCAGGGTCTCTGTGACAAACGCAGGACCGTTATCTGTGGTGATTTTAGACGGAATGCCCCTCCGAGGAATCACCTCCTTTGGCAGATATTTAGCCACGCCCAGAGCATCAGGGCGGCGACAAGGGAATGCCTCCACCCATCTGGAAAACAGATCTACAATCACCAAGCAATACTTATATCCCCTGCATGACGTTAGCTCAGTAAAATCTATCTGCACTTTTGTACACATTAGTACATTTGTAACGCAGCACGATGATTAGAACGACGACCAGACAGACAGCCTGAGCTTTGTGAAGGACGATGCACTTCTGCTCAATGCTGCGCTGCGCCATGAGAATCCAGGAGCCGCTGCTCACCAACAAGACGCCGCCTCCATTATTTATAAATGTTCCCTCGCTTCCGTGGAAATCCACAGCGGTGGGGCGGCATAGGGAAATACATTTGAACAAAAATGGCTGAATGAAGCCGGGATTACCAGAGATCAGAGTAAATCTCTTCTCTGTTGTTATATAAATCCGCGCACATGCAGAAGCAGAAAAAATATATATAAATTTTTTTTTTTTCTCCATGGCCTCTTGATGCTGGAGATAAATGTAGAATTGAATTAACTGTAGCTTCTTGGATGCGGAACATTCCAGCAAGGCGGGGGGGGGGGGGGGTCAGCATGTTCCAGCTGACCAATGAGTGTTCTGCGATTTAAATATAACGCCCTGTGACTGGGCTGATTTAATCCCACAAAGGCCCACTTGACTCATCCCTATGAAGTACAGCCAATGGACAGCTTCACTCGGCTGAGTGTGACTATTTGGGAACAGGAGGTATCTTTAAGAGAGTGACTAAAGGACTGGGGCTCGTGAAGGCAGCTTTAAATTGGTGCTCATCCCCTGCTTGACGCTCGCCAGCTACGGGCTGCTCGACAGCCTCATCCGTGCTGCCAGTGCAGGCCATTAGGTAAAATAGGCGGCCACTTAGGGCGCCATCTATTGACAGGTTGCTGTCTTAGCGAGCCAATTTCACTTTGTCTCAGATGGAGGTGACGCTTGGGGGGGTAGGTCCCAGTGGTGAGAATCACCGAGACCCCGGTTTTGTCAATGCGGCCATCTGTTCCACTGGCTGAACTACATGGACTGCACCTCGGAAAGTTCTGGCACACGGATCGTCACTCCCAACGAGGACGAGACCTGATGCCACATGCGACGTCTATCTGGGGCTGCTGCTTCTCGGGGGGGGGGGGGGAGGGATCTGCTGAAGTTCACCACAGATCACCAGCCAGGATGCTGATCCAGTCGATCCCACATCTGCCTCCACTCTGCATACGCTCTTGATGGAAGGTTCACATTCTTCATGGATTTCATTTCAGACGTGTTTGAGAAACCAGGGCCAGACAGTCC
This sequence comes from Brienomyrus brachyistius, assembly GCF_023856365.1. NCBI lineage: Eukaryota > Metazoa > Chordata > Actinopteri > Osteoglossiformes > Mormyridae > Brienomyrus > Brienomyrus brachyistius. The sequence continues at coordinate 624,051 of NW_026042310.1, forward strand.
CTGGAGCAACTGAGAGGTTAAACGCTTTGCTCAGGGATACAAACCAGCGACCTTCCGATACTGTATCTGTTTGACAAATATAATAATGTAATGGACGTCCAATGAGTCCGGAGGTCACAACTGCACCGTATAACACTGTCCCTGTTGTTCTCTTGGGCACATCCTTGCAGTCCAGCTCTCACACCAGCGTGGCTTGTGATCGATGCCCTCTCCTGGACTGTTTAATCAGTGCTGACTGGACTTATAAACTGCCAAATTGGCCTCCAACCCAGCTGTGAAAGACAAACTTTAACGTGCTTTCAGGTCGGGGCAAAACTTTGGCTTTAAAGCCCCCCCCACTCTATCGGCCAGAGAGCCGGGAAACACGGTGACTTTGCCGGTTTTAGCTCCCTTGCGCGATAAGTGACGCAGTTCGGGTAAATTGTGATGCGTTGCAAATCATTTCGCTGTTACAGGCTCGCATTCCGTCAGAAAAACAACTTCTTCAGAGGAGCAAACGGCACGCTGCTGAAAAATGCAAGTCCGATATTTCTCGCTCAGCAAAAACCCCCACGTACTTTATCATCGTCAATTTTTTTCCGGCTGCCTTGTAGCTTGCACTCCCTCTCTGGACATCTCCTTTAACTTCCATATTTTGAAAGATGAGCTGGCATCCTTCTGTCTTAAAGGTAAAGCTGGGGTTTGTTTGGTTTTGCAGATGCCCGCCTGGCAAGAGAAAGACCACCTTTTGCTCTGAACTTCCCGTTATCTCACACCACCACTAAACAGCCTTGATGACCACATCCTCTTCCTGCACTTGTGTGTCTCATTTAATATTGTTTTCAAATTTTGATTTTACGCTTTTTATCCAAAGCAGCAAATATTTCTCGAGAAAATAGGACCAGCCAGACCCTAAGGCAGATGGACCCGATCCTAGGAATTGAACTGGCAACCTTCCGATTTCAGGCATACTGTCTCAGGCCAGAAACTGCCCCCCTCACATCCCTTACCCAACACCAGATCGGTGATAGGCCCGAGCTGAGCCAGTGCACCTGGGAGTTCTAGATTTTAGTTTCCATGGATACGCCTTGGCTTTTCCCGCATTTTTAATGGGATTTCCTGTTATCTGTGCAGGTGACGTGCCTCATGTGAGGAAAAGCACCTTTAAAAGTAATCCAGTTAGACACAATGGAGCTGTTATTGCCTCCTAATGCCCTTCAGGCTGGCCAGTAAAGTTAATATGGCGAGTGTTAATGCAGCTTTACGAACTTTCTACGAAATCTCAGGCTGACCGCACGGACTTTAAACAGTTGCAAACCTTAACGTTATTGTTTTTTTGTCGCTGAAAGATATTCCTGACTGGAGACACGGAAGGGAATTAGGGGGACAGGAGAAACAAAGCGGCCGTAGATGATTGCATTCTGAGAAGCCGTGAATCGTGTGGTTTTATTGATGACAAATTAGCAGCGGGAGCGACCTTGGAACGACGAAGAGTAGTTTCTCACTTTAAAAGCGACACTTCCTCTGCTGGAAACACACAGCCAGGTCCGCACTCCCGCAACACCTACGGCTGCTGGCATTCACCTGTATTTATACTTTGCACTCTAGTTTCATTCATTCCAAACGCGGTGCCACTGCAGATTCCATCACATGATCAAGTAGCCTCGAATACCCAGAATGCAATGGAGAAAGCCAAACAAGGACACTGGTGTTCATGCTTTGAGAAAGAAAACATCAAAGCAGCGTTACGCCTCCAACTGACAACATTTTGTCTTTTTTGTCAGTTCTATTTTAAAATTTGGTTGCTTGAGTTACTTTAGTCATCTTGGCCCCCAGGACATCTACATCAAATTGACCGTGATCCACATTTGTACATCTCACACGGAGCCAATGCTATTAATAAACTATCCAGATATGCTCAGCGAGCATCATCCTTTTGTTCTGTGTCTTCTGTGACTCAAGGCAGTCATCTGACGAGATATTCACTGTAACATTTAAGCATTTTTGTAGTCATCGTGGTGTGACATTTATTATGATAGCATTTCCTGTGTTTTCAGTTGCACGCTGTATTAAATTTAGAGACAGTTAGATTATGCTTCGGTCGTGTAATGCATTTATATAATAGATTTCAATCTGGTTTAGGGTTAAAGATAACTTATGGGTTTCGGATGCTGGTTAACTGCGTTACGGTCGACAACAACAAGAATAATGTTGAGACTCTTAGGTTGAAATTTTCGGGGTGGGGTGGCGTGGTTTCGAACAAATTCTAAAGCTTAGTCAAGATCAGTTTGTCATGTGAGGTTCATTTCAATTGTCCAATTCAAGCAGATTTGAAAAGCGCCTTTCAGCGATTAGTTATCCCGTTTCCGTTACTTATGCGGAGGCGCCAAGAAGAATCGCTGTCTGATGCTGCCATCTGCTGTCCACCAAGAAGAACTGCACGCGTTAAATAAAAGCCGAACTCCAGTGGCAAAACAGAAACGTAATTCCTAAATTTACACAGACTTACCCACGCTTGCGACCTAGCGACAGCAATGCACGCACAGCTCTAATACATTTTGCTCGTCCTCTATGACCTTTTTCCTCTCATCGTTAGAGCAGCACCCTGCCCCTGCTGCAGGGCTCTATGCGCCCGTGGTGAACTTCAGCACCGGCGGTGCGGCGGTGCGGCGCGGCTCGGCTCTGCGGATGACTCATCAGCCTGATGTGGCCCCCGTGTTAAATTTACCGCTCACCCCGGACAGGGGCTGACAGCACTGTTTCCAAGGCGACGGGAGCTTTGCCTGCTGGAAGTCCCAGACTTTCAGGTTAAAATTTTGAGCAGAAATATGTAAAATGCGCAAAATGCACGCAAAGAGCGTTTTCTCCTAATTAAACAAATTCCACATTTACCAGACCAATAAGTAATTTCGGGAGAGATCGTCGTTTTGGGTGACCTTTTCTTGCAATTTCACCGCCTTCTATAGGCATGCTTGCCTGTACTCTCTGGGCATTACGCCAGCCGACAATATATTTACATTTATATTACATGTATATATCTACATTTGTATTAAATTAGCAGACGGGCAAATCTGTAATGGTACAATATCATTTGGGGGCTGAGATGTGCGGTGTGCGATGACGCAAAAGACCCATTGTCCTGCCGGATTAATACCCTTGCCGAATTATATCGGCGTGTGTTCGACCGGAAGATACACACATTGCAATAAAAAGGGAAATTTTGATTGTTCTGTGTACAACATAAACGTAGATGCGAGTAGGAGGCGCGCGTATAAATGAAAGAAGACAATTCGATGTCTCCTGCTATCATGCGTGGGATATTGCCGCGCCGCTACACATTTTTATTAACTGTGTCAAAATAACACAAAACCAACCCATTTCAGGTATCAGAAAAAACCACTTTAGAGCCGCCAGAACAAAGAAAGCAATTTATCCCCCACACTCCGCTTCCCTGCTCTTTACAGTCACTAACAGGCATGATTGTCTGCACATGGGAACGCCTCTTCCGCCTGGAGTCGCACAGGCTGCGGACCCTCCGGTCTAGTAATGGCCGAGGGTTAATTACGTTAATAACCTATTAATGTAGGCTGTACTGCTAAATGGACCTCATAGTCGTACCGGAACTATGCTGATTAGCAAATCTATATAGTTACTCAGTAGAATCAAACAGATAAATGCGCACAATTAATGTACAGCCTACATAAAAATTAGGGAACGGGGTTTAAACAATCTGGCTTCTAAATAGCTGGCAATTCATTTCCTATTCTCTTAATGAACTCAAAATTGTTTACAAATTAGCCTGCAAATTGCTGTCAAGAGCCATGTTACACTAACACAATAAACAAAATAAACACTTTTAAATGAGCATTCGCTTTATTTGGAATAAAATACAACATTTTAGTTTTTTTCCCCGTTCTGCCAGAAAGTGTTGATAAAATTATGACTATCTAAAACAATAATCTTGAAAAATTGCAAAACTGAGAAACAGTCGACACAGGGTTGTACACGGCTGAAAGGTCGGATTTAATGAGTTTAACACCCATGACCCGTAACCACGCAACGCAGCTGGTGGAGAATGGTTTAGTGGCGCCCTCTTCGGGGGGGTATATTTACTGCAGCATCTGTATTTCGACGAGTTATTGACGAGGAATAGATTGACTTGCTACGGAGAGAGAACAAGAGAGACGCCTTGAGAGCAGGAAAGCAAATAATGGACGAGGGATTAAGGGATGTGGGACAAAAGGGATGCAAATACAATTACGGAAGATGAGAAATGCTGAACGTAAAGAGTGGTTTAAGGACATGAAAGCTCTCAGAGAAATGGGCGATAATTACCAAGAGGAAGAATCTGGTCAGAGACATAAAGATGAACGATCTATGAAATGTCAAGGGGGCGAAGGGAGCTCGCAGAAGCCCCCCCCATATCACATCACCTGAGCTCTTCACACAGGGAGCTGAATCCATGCCACACACCCAAATCATTTGTATACTAATATTTAACACAGTGCTCTTCTCGAATGAGTACCAGAATCACGCCTATGTGTGCCGTTTACTGATAATATTTAAGACTGCGGCTTCTCGGTTTTATCCAAGCTATTTTTCTGCAAACAGGACGTAACATACAGATGCCGTTTTACTGAACAGATTTAACAGCATAAGGCAGCTTCAATGAAAATGCGTGTTATTTCAAGTTTAAGCCCTACAACCTCTCCCTGATTCCTATTTGAAGGTCAGTCCCAAATCTCCAGGCACTTTGCACACCTTCCCATGCCTCCGGTGAAATTGGACTTTGTTGCCGCTGTTCTGGCTTTCTGAACCCGCAGGTGTCTTTCATAACCGGCTTGTTCCAGGTGAGTGATCGAGATGTCCCATCAGACAATATCCAGGTCATTTCTACAAAAGGGACTCATTTCCCCCATCGTGGTCATTTGTTGATGGACACCACATTAAATTTCTGAAAGGAAATCGCCATAAACGTGTTTGCGTTTTCATTTAAAGGCGGCCGTTCTTTAAAACGTTAAATAAAAAAAAATGGTCTGACGGGATGTCATGTCTTTACTTACCTCCATCACCTGTTAGTCTGTCTCAAACTGAGTCTGTCTTTTCACAAAAGAAACCTCGCCTCGTCTTCCACTCTCACAAACACACGAACACCGCCATGTATTTCACGCTTAGATTTACTCCCTCCATAACTCCTTTTTAACCCTCTAAGTCCCAAATTTACGCAAAAATAGTTCAAAAACCCGAAATCTGCGACAAACATGAAAGCACGTACAATGAAATAAATATTAAATCAATTCAACCACTGCTATTCACATTGACAGGGAGTCCTGTCAAGACTGTACGTAGTACGTAACTCGGGGGACGGATAGATAACTCTGACCCCGCCCTATTCCTTTACACACACTTTTTAAAAACTAATATTGCTAATATAATGAGCTCCCCCCCCCTTCTTTTGATCTGAGAATATGAACAGACTAGAATAAGTTATTCTTACATCAGAACAATTTTAGTCTAGCATTTTGTTCTGCTGAGGCAATGAAGAACTACACAAAATCACCCCCACCACTACTATAGTCATACATACATATGTATATAAAACATTATCCATTATAGGGTAGTAGAATAGATAGGAGGGGAATGATTGATGTCATAAATCTCATTATTACATCACCATTGTCGACGTTGTCATTCCGGCTTTATTATGAAGTAAAAAATCCGGCGTGTTCAGTTCATAGTGGACGTGTGTTGGATCAGATGGAACCAGAACTGTCCTTGGAGTCTGTCTCTGACTCGGGTACCGGTGTGTGTCGGCGTGACAGTGTGTGTATGTATCAGTGACGGCATCTGTGTGTGGAATCTGCTTTGTTTCATGACCGTGTTGTGAGTTGTTAATCCGTGGGGGGGGGGGGATTCTGAGTTCCATGTTTCCGATAGGATAACTGTGCCCCGGAATGGGGGGGGGGGCGGTCTAGGTGGTGTTGGGGCTGCTGGGGGTGGGCTCGATCTGGGCCGGAGGTGGTCTGTCCTGGAGGTTCCTCTGATTCCGGCTGGCCTCGCCCAGACTCTGTAGCCTCCTCTGCTGATGCTCTTCCAGTTCCCTCCACAGTTCTACTCGTTCACGCTCTCGCTTCAGCTCCCTGCGTGGAAGAAACGAAAGTCATGCACAGGTACACACCGGTACTCACAGATATGCACTGATACTCTCAGGTACGCACTGATACTCACAGGTGCACAATGATACACACCGGTACTCACAGATATGCACTGATACTCACAGGTACGCACTGATACTCACAGGTGCACAATGATACACACCGGTACTCACAGATACAAACTGATACTCACAGGTACGCACTGATACTCACAGGTACACAATGATACACACCGGTACTCACAGATATGCACTGATACTCACAGGTACGCACTGATACTCACAGGTACACACTGATACACACCGGTACTCACAGATACAAACTGATACTCACAGGTACGCACTGATACTCACAGGTACACAATGATACACACCGGTACTCACAGATACGCACTGATACTCACAGGTACACAATGATACACACTGGTACACAATGATACACACTGGTACTCACAGGTACGCACTGATACACACCGGTACTCACAGATACGCACTGATACACACCGGTACTCACAGATATGCACTGATACTTACAGGTACACACTGATACTCACAGGTACGCGCAGGTATGCACTGATACTGAATGATGCTCACAAGCACACACTGGTACACACTGTTATGCATTGATACACACAAGTACTTTCAAGTACATATGGATACGCTCTGACACTAAGGGGTACTCACTGATACATACAAGTATACAATTTTACACACTAGTATGCACTGATATGCAGTAGTACTTAGAGACACATGCTGATATGCACTGATACTGACAGTCAGGCACTGATGTCCACAGGTCGTTAACAAAAAATAAAACTAAGACATTTTTTTAAATGAAAATTAAATAATACAACTCGGCAAAAACGGTAAAAATCGTTTCCAAATGAATCGAAATAAAATAAAAAACAAATGTCAAATACTTCCCCTCGCTGTCTTTTAATACTATTTAGCTGGCTCTTTTAACTGGTCTCTCCCAATGTTACCAATAAACCATTAATAAGACCTGGAACATGTTTTGCCTATTTTGCCGGCATTAGTGCATAATCTGCACTGTGTATTAATGTAGGATTCTCTATAGATAAGACACACAATACAGCCCTACCCGTTTCAGCCTATACCTATTTATAAAGCTGCTAAATCTGAAACTGAAAGTAAAATACATGAAAACTAAACAGAAATATATGTTTCATATAAAAAATAGTGAAGCAGCACTCAAAACTGAACTGGATTTTAAATGGAAAACTATAGGAAAAAAAGGAAAATAAAAACTAATTTTAAAAATGGTACTTATAACAACACACTGATCCTCGCTTTACAACGATTCTTTACTCCTACTGCAGCAGGGAGGCCACTCACTTCTGCTTCTCTACTTTGTAGGAGGCGGTGAGCTCGTCAAACAGCTTGCTGTTCATCTCCATGAAGGTCTTCAGCACGTTGTAGATGAGTGACACAATGGTCCTGGACAGGGACAGGAAGGGAAGACGTGGCACAGGGGATGACCGACGGAGCGGTGACATTAACGGGGCCTCGCTCTGCCGGTGCCGCTGCGCCCAGAACGGCACTGTGTCACTCCCAGCTCCCGTGTCACCATAGCGAATTACAAGGACACCAACCAAGCCTAGAGACGCTGTGTCTGATGCCGTCTGGCAGAATTCCCAAACATCCCTGCAGCTGCTGCATGTACCTTTACCAAGGGTAGGGTGGCCATGCCCTTCTTGGACGGCAATCTGCATCTGTGAACTCAGAAACGATCCCTTCCCAGACCAGTCAGGCAATCCCTAACCGGCTGTGCTTCTGCCAAATTTGGCCTCTGGCTTCTGGTCCGATTTCCAGTTAATTATTCGCTCTATTTATCCTGCTGGGGAGCATGACGCAGGGTGGGGGGCAGGGGGGCAGATGGTACAGTGTATCAAAATTAGAAAGTAATATAGTGATTAAAGGAGGATGGTTGAAGGAAACAGGACCACCGGGAATGGAGTCTGACACAGACCGCTTAGGGGAGGGCGCGCAACCTTTGACCCGCTCTGATCTCGCACGGGCGGTAGGACACTCACTGGTTCCAGTGCTCTTTCGAGACTCTGTAGAGCGTGCAAAAGACCAGAGGGAGGATGACCTGGCAGTTCTCCTCGATGAGGCTCAGGATGTACTCATTGTTCCAGAAGTATAGGGCCCGTTCGGCGACCTGGCAGGAGGTCAGAGGTCAAGGCAAACAGTTGGCGGGAAGGGAAATGGCGGGGGGGGAGAGAAAGAAAGAGACAGAGAGAGAGAGAGAGAGAGAGAGAGAGAGTGAGGACATATTATAAAAAAACAGGAAGGGAGGAGACAGACTAGAGAGTTTTGAAATTATATTATGTTCTAAAATGCTAGTATCAATTTTTACATTATACATGCATCAACCCATCCTCTCATTTTCAGTAATTACTTAACCGTTCGCAGTCCAAAGCCAGGACTCCTTTAATGAGAAGCTGTTTACGTAGATAGTTAGGCGATTAATGAGCTGCCTCTCTTATTCCAAACCTCCCATTCATCTAAGATACTAATGTTTCTTCTCGTGCATTAAAGCTTTTAGTATGTTAGGGTTAAGCGCCCGATATCAATTCCGTTACTGTGTAATGTTTGCAGCGTGTTCTTCTCACCTGCGATAAAATTAAATTATGCTCCTGTTGAGGTTAAATAATAAAGAAATATAATAATGGGGGCATGTAGAGACACCCTCACCTGAAAGTGGGGGCTGGAAATGCAAGCTGCGATCTGCTTGAAAAGGGGTTCCTGCACCCGGACGAACTGCGAGGGTTCAATCACGTCCAGGATCTCCTCCATCTCCCCGAGGAACATCACCTGCCGAGGGAGATATCAACTTCAGCTTCAACTTCAGCTTCATTTGTATAGCACGTGTAAAACAGCTATAGTTGGCCAAAGTGCTTCACAAGTTAGCCAACAATAAAACAAGGAACAATAGAGACAATACGATACACAAAAATAGAATGAAAATAAAATAAGGTACGATAACGCTGCACTGAGATGTCTGGGCTCAACTCGAACCAAAAGCCAAGGAAAACAGGTGGGTTTTAATTAAGAACTTGAAAGTCTCTAAATTAGGAACAGATCTGATGTTCTGAGGTAAGCGGTTCCACAGGACGGGGCCTACGGCCCAAAAGGCCCGATCCCCCCTATTTTTGAGCCTCGTTCTGGGAACATCCAGAATCATCTGGTTAGAAGACCGTAGCGCCCTAACTGGGGTGTGGATACTTAAAAGTTCATATAAATAAGAAGGGGCGAGCCCATTTAAAGTCTTAAAGACAAGCAATAAAATCTTAAAATCAAAAAAATTTGATCAAAAATTTCAAACCTTACAGAAGTTACCCAGAATTCCAGGTACACATCCCATATAAGCCAAACCCGCATTTCAGAGTGACACAAATTAAAAGTACAGCAGCATTAGTTGACGAGGGTTTTACTTGCACAAAAATGTCCTGAAGGCAAAAGGAAAAGCAACTGGTGCAGAGAGATAACCAATCGGATTGTAGAGGAGGCGGGGTCAATCAATCAGACCTCGTGGTCCCACCTCCTCTTCAATTTTATTGGCTATCTTTCTGAACCGATCATTTTTTGGTTCAGCCGTCAGAACATTTTTGTGAGACTCCCACAAAAGCACAGCAGTATCTACGGTAATTATGACTATTAACATGTCGGCAACAACACACTTATGTACAATAAAATATTCTCTGAATTATTACGGCATATATGGACAGCAGGGCCGGTAAGATTCACTGATTCGCATCGGTGCACCGCCATAAAGGTTCATGATGTGATCGCCCTGATTAAAAAAGTGTGGATGCAATTTGGGATGGACTTGGGATGCATCGTTTCTAACATCCATCCATCCATCCATTTTCCAAACCGCTTATCCTATTGGGTCGCGGGGGGTCCGGAGCCTATCCCGGAAGCAATGGGCACGAGGCTGGGAACAACCCAGGATGGGGGGCCAGCCCATCGCAGGGCACACTCACACACCATTCACTCTCACATGCATTCCTACGGGCAATTTAGCAAGTCCAATTAGCCTCAGCATGTTTTTGGACTGTGGGGGGAAACCGGAGTACCCGGAGGAAACCCCACGACGACATGGGGAGAACATGCAAACTCCACACACATGTGACCCAGGCGGAGATTCGAACCCGGGTCCCAGAGGTGTGAGGCAACAGTGCTAACCACTGCACCACCATGCCGCCCCCCGTTTCTAACATATTTGCATATTTATAACATGTGCATTTGCGGTAAAATTCAATTTATTCATATATTATTATTATTATTATTATTATTATTATTATCATCAATACATTACTATGCCTTTATTATTTAGAAATATGGGCACTAGGGGGTGGCATGGTGGTGCAGTGGTTAGCACCGTTGCCTCACACCTCTGGGACCCGGGTTCGAGTCTCCATCTGGGTCACATGTGTGTGGAGTTTGCATGTTCTCCCCATGTCGTTGTGGGGTTTCCTCCCACAGTCCAAAGACATGCTGAGGCTAAATTGCCCATAGGTGTGCATGTGAGAGTGAATGGTGTGTGAGTGTGCCCTGCGATGGGCTGGCCCCCCATCCTGGGTTGTTCCCTGCCTCGTGCCCATTGCTTCCGGGATAGGCTCCGGACCCCCCGCGACCCAATAGGATAAGCGGTTTGGAAAATGGATGGATGGATGGAAATATGGGCAATAAATTTTGACCAATAATTTTATATTTAGATTGACACCGATTTACTGGCCTGTTTCTGTATCTGCACCAAACTGAATTACATTCCATCGCATTGTGTTAGTACAATTGTGTCAATTCACACTGCATCGCAATAGGGGTGAATCATATTGTATTGAATTAGTGGTTAATTCATATGAGTCTTTAATGTATTGAATCGTCTGCAATGCATAGAGATGTGTATCATGTCGCCTCGGTGATGGAGATGCACATCCCTTTTGGACACACACTGTAATTAGTGTAACTAATTTAGTCTTCAGCTGTGATATAAAGTCCAATGTTAAACTATAAATAAACTCAAATCAAATCACTATATTTGTTTCATCATTTCACACTTGTTATCTACAGCTGTGTGAACCATTTGTGTGTTAAGTCCAAAACAGCAGCGGCAAAATGTTATTAAACCAAAATGAATACTGCAAATATGAAGCATCCAAAAATGGTAATATACAGCATCGTATTAATAAATAGTCCACAAATAATGAACAAATAAATATAATAAACAGCCATATGAATGTAAGTATGGATGACAGTGAATGAGTTCTCTCACCAGTGATCTAGGTTGTCCAGTGCAGTGTTCCCCAAACCGGCCCTTGGGGATGCTCAGAAGGTCCATATTTTTGCTCCCACCTAGCTCCTAATGTGGTCTGGCAGGGAGCAAAAACGCGGACTGTCTGGCAGGGAGCAAAAACGCGGACTGTCTGACAGGGAGCAAAAACGTGGACTGTCTGGCAGGGAGCAAAAACGAGGACTGTCTGGCAGGGAGCAAAAACGCGGACTGTCTGGCAGGGAGCAAAAACGCGGACTGTCTGGCAGGGAGCAAAAACGTGGACTGCCGGGGGGCTCACTGAGGACCAGGTTAGCAAACAGTGGAACATAGCTTGTTTTGTCGCTATGCCATACACCCACAGAACCTACACATCTGATTTCCGATAACGACCCCCATCTCTATAAGATGTTTTCCCTCACCTCCTTCTGGGTGCAGGTCTTCGGCCAGTACTTCAGCAGTCCGCGGACGATCTGAGGCCGAAACACAGAAGGCGAACGATTTAGCACTTGCCGTTAAGTGAGGCCGACAGGCCCCCTGCTCAGGGCGGCTCCAGGCGGTTTGCAAAAGGTCAGCCACTCGACAGGGACTCACGTATTCGGTGACGGTCGCGTCCTTCTCCATGAACTGCACTACGCAGTAGGCCAGCTGCAATCGAGAGCACAGGATTCACACAGAGCCCAACCGCTTATCCATCATTTGATTACATTTTAGCGTTACCTGAGCAAATCCATTAGACAAAGCACCCTAATCTTTTTTTACGTATGGATATTTTACTCAAGGGTACAACAGCGGAGCCTTTTTGGGGATTCATGCACCACCACGTGACCTTCCTTGAAGACATTTGGACTTTACCACCAGTAAAGGATTTTGAGTTTCAGTACATTATTCAAGAAATTACATTAGATAATCAACACTTTTTATAAATTAGGCTCTGCGTTAATAATTTTGCTCTTCGCCCCACTAATGTGAGTATTTTAAGAATGTTTAAGGTAGGCTAGGCTATGATGTTTGTTAGGTTAGGTGTACTGTATTAAAATGCATTTTCGCATTACGATATTTCTTCCTTATGATAGGTTTATTGGACTGTAACCCCATCTCCTTCATTACCAAACGAAGTAGTACAAAAACAAAACACTGTGCTGTGTTTACATATTTATCATCATTATTTTACTCATATTTATTGTCGGAATGAAGCACCTTAATATGTATTCGTATTTAATGCTGTGTCTTCCAGTGCCTGGAAGAACATTCATTGTACAGCATAACAGGCAGTTTACTGTACAGATGACAATAAGCCCTTGGGGGGGGGGGGGGGGGGGGGGGAGGTAAGAAAGCATCCATCAGTGCTCATCCCTGTCAGGGTGGTGATGAGCCTGGAGCCCATCCCAGGATGCAGAGGACGCGAGACGCCAGTCAGCTGCAGAAGGAAGCAGACAGACCGCTGGCAGCGGGACTGATCCTACAATCGTATAATATTTACAATTTTTACAGTTTTTTTTAAATCTTTTACTCACTGCAATACCCACTGTACTATGGCGACGTACTTTATTTTTGGGAAAGCAAAATCAGTCAGTATCAAGAGGTTAAGGGCCCAACAGTGACATCACTCTGGTGGACCTGGGATTCGAACCAGCGACCTTCTGGACACGGGCACCGCTGCACGCACGTACTACCATTAGATATGATTTAGCATGTACAGAAAATGGAGGCACTGGTAGAGGAGGGTGTGTTTAGCTTCTGATCATGGTTCCCCTGAAGGCAAGGTGGGGGGGTGGGGGGGGGGGGGTCAGGGGAGCCGGAGGTGTGTCAGCAGGGTGTGAACCTGGCACTGCTCCATGCAACACCAGGAAAAAAACACACACACACACACACGCTCCCAGCAGCTTGTTAGTTATGAGCCCCGCGGGCCCGGTGCTGATACCCTGGGGTGGGGGTGCGACGAAAATGACAAAATGGGGGGCGGGTTGGAAAAACATGACGTAGGTTTTCATGGCTTAACATGAGCAGCAGCAACGGTGGGGGGGGGGGGGGGGTGTTAAATAAATCAGGTACTGAGGTTTGCCTTTTGTAAATATTATTGCTTCCTACTCAAGTGGACTCTGATTGGCCCATTTTTACATACCTAAAATACTTTCCCCTAACCTTCTCTCCTAGTCCAAATATGACATATTAATATATCCATTCATCCATCTGCCACCTTCTTATCCTCAGCAGTGTTGTGGGGTTAGGGTTACATATTAATATCATTATATATCATTATACATTTCTGAAACTGCATAAATGACTGCCACAAATATAATGTATCATAACATTATCCACTGGGATAGGATGTGACGGTGTTGTTTTTGCTAAAAACGTTTTTACCGATACAGATAAATACAGACACGATATACACTACAGTAACTCACAATCACACTCTAGTGGTGACGGAGATTAATGGCATGAGATTGTGTGCATAGACCCGCCCAAACTGAACTGTTAATAAAAAGTTTTGATATTGGGATTCGGTAAAATGGCAGACTTTCTGTCACTGGAAAGTGCCGTCATCGATGCAAATATCCCAGCTGTAACAGAAGAAAAGCAAACGGACCGCATATATTATTTACTGCTGCAGGAATTTTGCAACATCTGTTAATTAAACTTGCACGTTCAGATATAACCTGGTTCCCAGACATCTGCTCCCCACATCAACCCCAAAAACACCTGTGAAATAACGTGATTTGGGAGGCGGGCTGAATGAGATGGGCACCTGCAGACAGCCAATCAGAGAAGAGGGGGCGGGATATCGATTAAGGGAACTTTAGGGATCGAAGGCAAAGTTTGCACATGAATCAATAACGTGATAAATGGAATTAAAAGATCACTGCTGTTAGCCTGAAAGGTGATTTCATAGCTGACCTGACAGGGGGTCGCGGTTACTGTATACTGAAGCGACTGTATGTTCAAGGGACATTTATCTATTTAGCAGATTTCTATCCAAAGCAAAGTACATTTTTTTTGAGAATGCAGTGTCAGACAGTCCCTGGAGCAACTGAAGGCTGAGGGTTTTGCTCACTTGAGAAAATCACACTGCTGGCATTAGGATTTGAACCCAGCACCCTTCTGATGCCAGGCACTGCGTCCCACCCCACTGGGCTACACGTCACCCCGCACCTAATGCACTGCTATTTAAAAACACTTCATTCATGCACATTTTTCCACCTCTTCTGACGTGGGAGGAAAACAATAGTCTGGACGATGCCTTGGTTTCCAGTAAAGTTTCATTTGTGGAGTTTTCTGCTAAATGTTTGCGAGATGCTTTGGGAAAACTATACTAGAAAAGAATCTATAAAAAAAAACTTGCCTGAAAAGATAATATTGCAAATAAACATTAGTATGTATGTGTCATAAGACATTGACTGGAAAACAGCATATACACTGAAAAAAAGGGTAATGTAAACTAATATTGTTATTTATGCATGTGGTGTGTGAATCAGTGGGTAGCACTGTTCTGTCACACCTCCAGTGCTGGGGGTTGTCCACCTCTGCTGATTGTGTTCTTTGTATATTACGTTGTGGGGACCAAATGTACCAACAATGTGACAGAAACCTGTTATTGAGACGTTCTGGGGACCATTTCTGCAGTCCCCACTAAGGTAAACTCATTTTTTATAATAAAAAAAAAAATCTGTCACTACAATCAAAAAACTAAAACTCAGAAATCTTGTGTTTAGTTTGGTTACTTACGTTTAAGGTCAGCGTTGGGTGGGAGTTAAGGTCCCCATTACTGAAATTAGGGTTTTACCCATAGAAGGATATGAATACAAACGTGCATGTGTATGTCTGTCCTGCAATGGAGTGGCAGACATGCCTTCGCAGTGACACACGCAGCGAACGAGGGTGCAAATACGGCAGATAGTGGTTCTCCGTCTGACGCTACCTGTCGCATCCATCATGGGGTCAGTTTTTACTTACTCATTTACCGGTACAGGTGTATGCGCCCGGGAGAGAAACAGCGTGGTCTTAAATGCCTTTGGCCTGTTTGTGACCTTGAGCTTCGAGCTATGACCTTGGATCTGTAACCTCGGCCGTCGGCGACCTTCAGTCTGCTCGAGACAATCTGTACCCGTCTGTGACCCCAACTGTTTGGGGAACTTGGGTTCATGCCGTCCGTCTCCTCCAATTGACTGTACTGCTCTGCAGCCGTTAGTGTAGAAAAGTCGCAGGAAAACAGAAGGGGGAGGGGGGGGCGGGGGGTGGTGCTCACTTGTGCGTGGAAGACGGAGAGGGACTTGGCCGTGTGCAGAGGGATCAGCACCCTGACCAGGAACTGCTTGTGCTCGGACTTGAGCGGCAGGGCGAAACCATTGATTATGCTGTCCGCAAAAAGACAGAGAGAAAGGGGAGTAAGAACCGGCTTAACAAGCATGTTATCAGACATTCCCTTCAATTCTCAGTACACAGTCACATGGGGGCTCTCTCCCCCCTGACAGATGCTCATTAAGCCTGGCCACGCCCCTCCCCACTGTAAGTCAACTAATATCGACACACCAGCACCAAAGTCACAACAGGTCACCCGGCACGAATGCCCGATTGCCGAAGCGTTACTTGTCGCGGATGAAGAAGAGTGTAGCGTGTCCGAAAGCCCGCTAAATCCACCGCGGAGCCTGAAATCCACCAAACTGCGTTACAGCGCAGCTCTGATGTAAGACACTATGACACCATCGATCCTGTGACTCACGCCCTGCTCCCCGCAGCACGTCACATGGTCGCACACCTGACCAATGGCTAATTATCAAGTGAGCGGAGCCTCTCGCAGGTCACCTCGGGCCAATCAGGACCCGAATCTCATCATCTTCTATCACTTTCTCCCCCTTTGCTTCAACCTCCTGGTCTCTCTTAAACTCTTAATCCACTCTACCCCCCCCACCCCCACTTATTACCATGTCTCCACCCGGAAAAGGCAGATATCTCCCCAACCTGGGGGCCACGTGGGAGGAGGTAAAAATATCAGCATTACAATAAAATCAGAATAACCCCCCAGGCTTCCCTCCTTCTCGCTGACTCATCCTTCCCCTTTCCTACACCGACATTTGCCAATGAACAATAAATAAGCAACACATATGCCAACCCCCCCACCCCTAATGAAAATGGAGTGTCAGAAACAAACGGCAGAATAATGTCATCCCGTGGGGGTAGAGCAGGGTCGGGGGGGGGCGGCTGCTGACAGAATCTCCGTGGCGTATGAGCGTGTCACTCTGCTGCTCTTCTGACGGATGCCTACCTGCCCAGGATCTCCAGCAGCTCTGCCACACCGCTGAAGTGTTCGGTTTCGTAGATGAACCTGACGGGGGAGACAGGGTGACATGTTACTGCGAGGGCGTCACGTGGAATGTGTGCGGGGGGGGGGGGCACAGTGCAAGAGGGTGCAGCTCTTAAATTCCACGTAATAGACGTTCTGAAGCTATACTTTTCCATAAATACCATTTAGCGAGATTATTGGGGGGTATCACCATCTGGATGATTATAGACACGTACGCGTTGGCATAGCAACCCACCGTGTCCAGGCATAAGCAGCTATGGGAAATGGATGGATGGACGTTAAGCAACAACTCTCAACCCAGTCTTTAGAGACGCCACAGACAGTCCGCATTTACGCTCCCTCCCAGCTCTCGAAGCTCATTTGAGTTTTACTTACACATGTTACTTAAAATGTTCTGAGGGCCGAACGAAAAACGAGTGTTCCAAAGAGTCAACCAATCAGATTATAGAGGAGGTCGGTCCAAGCAACTGGAGAAATCGGGACCAACCAATCTGATGTCTTAGTCCTGCCTCCTGTAGTTGCCTGGATGTACAATCTGACCAGATATCTCTCTGAACCAATCGTTTTTCGTTCTATCCTCAGAACGTTTTTGTGAATGTAAAAGTGCTCACACTTTTACATACATTTCACACTTTGTGTTCTTGATTGGCTGGGAGCTGGGAGGGAACAAAAACGTGGACAGTCAGGGGGTCCCTGAGGACTGGGTTAAGAAACGCTGCTCTAGGATAGCATAAAGTAGGGTGTTTGCTGGGTGATAGCCTGTCCGCCTGGTGATAGCCTGTCCGCCTGGTGATAGCCTCTGCCCGCCTGGTGATAGCCTGTCCGCCTGGTGATAGCCCCTGTCCGCCTGGTGATAGCCCCTGTCCGCCTGGTGATAGCCCCTGTCCGCCTGGTGATAGCCTCTGCCCGCCCGGTGATAGCCTCTGCCCGCCCGGTGATAGCCTCTGCCCGCCCGGTGATAGCCCCTGCCCGCCCGGTGATAGCCCCTGCCCGCCCGGTGATAGCCCCTGTCCGCCCGGTGATAGCCCCTGTCCGCCCGGTGATAGCCCCTGTCCGCCCGGTGATAGCCCCTGTCCGCCCGGTGATAGCACCTGTCCGCCCGGTGATAGCCCCTGTCCGCCTGGTGATAGCCCCTGTCCGCCTGGTGATAGCCCCTGTCCGCCTGGTGATAGCCCCTGTCCATCACGTACGTCAACATTTGCACAACGGCGTTTAATCGCCATCGTCTGGGGAAAATACGGCCGTCAGAAATTAGAACCAAACACAGCATTAAAACATGGGCTCCCATGGCTCTTTGCGGACTGGGTCTCTCACTCACTGTGCGATAAACTCCTCTCATGACACAAAATCCATGTGTGATTTAGGAGTGGAGCTGCCTGCCTTTCCAGCACCGTGCATCATCCAGTAAGAGGGAACACAATACCGAACATTTTGACGAATATGTGACAATGTGGTGACATTTACCACAGTAGGAAACAGGAAACTCGTGACTCAGGTGAAGATTTTTCCAGCCTGTGATTTAAGTTTCCCAGAGAATAAAATGCAAATAAAACTACAAAATCAAAAAAGATAAAAAAAAAAAAATTAAAATGTATGGTGGCCCAGGAGGTCCAACAGGCACAGAAAATCTTTTCTTAGGCCGGTCTCTACCTGTGTCCACCTGCTGGGTGTGATATTAGGGTACAACATTTTCCATGGAACAGCGATCAAGCAATACCAATGATGAATATAAGTCATACAAGCTCCTCTGACTTATACAGACTATGGGTCTCAAAACCCAAAGATATAGCTTCTTCGTACACAAGATCCAGCACTTAGTGTTGGGCATTTCAGGTCCATAAGCTACAAATCCGGCCCAAGATTTTGTTTCTACCAATCAGAAGAGCATAAAGAGTCACAGACACAGAGTAACTCACCGGGTTGGTAGAAACAAAATTCTGATCTGGATTTTTAGCTTCTGGACTCGAAATGCCCAACACTGCCTACACTCAACATAGAAGGCACTGTGCCACATTAACAGCGGTTCCAGTTCAGGAATTCATGTAAATTAGACTTCATGGAGATTAGGGAATTAATCGCATTTTTGTGTCGCATTGTAACATCCGGTTTAGTCCGGTCTTCTATACCGCCGTCACCCCGCTTTGATCTACAGATGCAGCTGGGCGAAAGGGCTCCGCTGCCGTCGGTAAAAATGCGAACGTGTTCCCCACACCATCTTTACCCAACACCTCCCTCGATGGCCGAGAGTATCCACATTTTATTTACAGTGCTGTGCGGAAGTCTTAGGCAGTCAAAGAAAACAATGTCTATACCAGGGGTCTCCAACTCCGTTCCTGGACAGCTACTATCCAGTAGGTTTTCTGTTCCACTTGGCTTCTGATGAGCCACACCTGTTCCTGGTATTTACCTGAGAGGTAAATATGTAGAGGTAGGATAGAAAACCTACTGGACAGTAACTCTCCAGGTCTGTATTTGGAGACCCCTGGTGTAGATGATCTTCACCTTGGTGTAAAACTGCAATATTATACCCAAGTGTGTCAACTTAGCCATTTCAAAACCTCTCCTAAAGTCACCCCAGTATTTGCAGCGGCCGTCTAATACACACATGTATATTTTGACTGGACCACTACCCCACCTGGTTTGGCTAATCTTTACCTCATTGTGGTATTTAACTAATCGAGTTAATTAAAGTGAGCTGGTGGTGAAATTTAAGAAACACATGGAATGACCGGGGTGCCACCGAGAAGAGGTTTCGGGAACTGGAGTGGCGTCCGTCGGCAGCCTGCAAGATTTCAGTAACTTTTTTTGGGGGAAAAAAGCCATTACATTGCTCTGAATTTGCATAAGTTACTCAACTAATGTTAAATTGTGTTTTTATTCTGAGCAAATAAACACTCACTACCCGGAAAAACAGCTTTAGTCATTTCCTTTACTTTTGCACAATACTGCATATTTATTTAGCAAACACTTTTATCCAAAGTGATATACATTCTTTGAGAGGGGAGGGTCAGACAGTCCTTGGAGCAATTCAGGGTTAAGGACCTTGCTCAGGGGCCGAACAGTGACATCACTCTGGTAACACTGGGACTGAAGCAATGAACCTGCTGACCACAAGCACAGCATCCCAACGCAGAGCTACACACCGCCTCTAGTAACAAGCACCAGAGCTGTGGCCCAGTGTCGCAGCACACATTCACCTGCCCTTATTAATTAAGATAACGATCCTCGCACCCAACACCCTTCGTAGCGGATCGCTCCGTGATTTCCTTACTAGCCAACAGTCGCTAAACAAAAGTAACATGCGAGTCATCCTTGATAGAGCCTCTGAATCCCTCCTCCATACATATTTATTTCGAGTTTTTTTTTTTTTTTTAACGTTACTGTGTATGATCAAGGCAAACACACTCGGGGAATCTACCGAGACGAGCGCTGGGTTCTTTCGTCACGGATCGCTCTGTATTAAAGGCACATTCCCCCAGCACACACGCCCACCTGAGGAAGATGTTGTTGATCTGCTTGCGGATGTACGCTCGCAATCCCAGTAGCTTGCCGTAGACGCGGTGCAGGATCGTCTTCAGGTACTCCCTCTCCCGCGGGTCCTCACTGTCAAATAGCTCCAGTAGCTGGGGGGCGCCGGAGAAGGCGGGCAAGTGAGAGCGGGAACAGGACCGTGGCGCCACCGCTGACCTCGATTACAGGGCCAGATAAGTGCCAGTGGCTAGTCACACGTGCTTCCTGGAAGGCTACTTATTGGCTGGCCTTTACGTCAATCATTCATCAGGTCTACCTGATTGGTTCAGTAGTTATCTATATTGTTCCCTCCAAAAATATGTTCACATTTACGTATTTAGCAGACACTTTTATCCAAAGCAGCATACAAGTGAAACATATTATACTACAGACATATGTGTTGTCAAGGAGTTATCTAGGCATAAGTGTAACGTTAAAATAGATTTTTTTTTGAGTTCTTGATGTAGCCTGTATTTTGATCTATGTCCCCAAATAATATGTCAGATCTTAATTAGGGAAATTTTTCACAAGGAACTCGTGGATCACGACGGCTTCAACACCTTCTGCACATCCGCACAGTGACTTTGCCAATTCCATGCCAGGTGTGGATTTATTCAAATAAAACACACAGTAACCAAATGCAAGCAAATATCACAAGGCGGTCGTAAATCATTCTCTCTCTTACACACATTCAGCAAAAACCATCGTGCCTTATTTTCTCTTCATGTCTTTTACCTGGAGGACAAACTTCTGGTCCACGTAACGCTTGGCTATGGAGGGCTGAAAGTCGGGGCTTTCCAAGAACCGGAGGAAAAACTCGTAGACGAGCTGAGAGAGGGACACGCATAGGGTCAGGGAGCGGCGGTGGCAGAAGGATGGGGCATTCAGGCAGGGGGCCGGAATCAGACATGGGGTGGGGGGGTCTCTACCTGGAGGTGTGGCCAGGAGGCCTCCAGGGTGGGCTCATCCTCTTCAGGGTCGAACTCGGGATTCTCACTGGGCGGCAGGGTGCGGAAAATGTTGACCGAAATCTGAGGTGCCAGAAGACATTTGTGAATCAAATCACTCTCCACCAATCTCCATTTCCCCAGACCCTCCCTCGCTATCTCAACCCCCAGATGAGGTCACACTGGACAGAATGGCAGCACACACACACACACACACACACACATTTACAAAGACAGACTTGAGACCTGACCGCCCAACACAAACTGGACTCCCGGAGGTGTGAGCGAAAAATGCTACTTGCTGTCCACCTATGATGACCCACACGCCAGTACTGGACAGCGATTATGGAAGGTGGGTGAAAGCACACCAATAATTATTATTATTTAGAATAAATTATTACTATAATTAATATATCTAAATCGAACATAGTGTTATTGTATGGGTGCCGGACTGGCATCCAGTCCAGGAAGCTCTGGTGCCCTCTGCCCATCTGCCCACCCTCTGTCCCTGGAACCTTCTACTGGATGCATGGATGGAGGCATGAATGGATGCATGGATGGGCACATGGATGGATGCATGGATGGATCTCTACCTTAACACTATACAGATATCAGTTCCACAAACATCTGCATGCATGCATTTAGCGTCACTGAAGTCATTCCCCCCCTGCCTACCCCCCTCCTCACCATCTTGATGGCCTCAGGGTAGATCGGCTCGATGAGCACGCCGCGCCCAGTGGCCACGCTCTCCACCAGCTCGTTGAGCGCCGCCCTCTTCACTTCCTTGCCCTTGAGGTCGGCCACGCAGTCCAGGAAGTCGAAGAGCACGCAGCACTGCTGCAGCTTCTTGCAGAAGAGGTCATGGAGTTCTGCCGCGGGGGCATCTGCGGGGGGGGGGGAGGGCAGAACGGGACAGGCGGGTCACCCAGAGGAAGGACGGCGACAGGGTCACGGACGGCCAGACGTCACGAAGAAGCCAGGGGGCAGCGATCAGCTGGAGATCTGAGATCTCTCCCGGAACTGATTAATTAACCTACACCCAAACGAATCAGGTGCACGCTTACATGAGAAGGTGAACTTTAACAACAGGTCAACAGCTAATAGACCAAGACCATCAAGCTGCAGCTGAACTCCAATAATTGCCATGCATTAATTACCAGTAGACGACCACTGGTGGCATATCTGTTAGCATTGTCGCCTCACACCTCTGGAACCCGGGTTCTAGGTGTGTGCATGTTTTCCCTGTGTACTCCATCCATACCCCCGCCTCCCTGCCCCCCCAACGATGGGTTGCCACCCTATCCTGGATTGTTCCCTCCCTTGCACTCCAGACCCCTCCCTGCCCCAACACTGAATAGGATAAGTGGGTACAGAACATGGATGGATGGACCACCGAACTATATATATAGTATATTCGAGTACATACATATACTTACATTTATTCAAAATAAAATCTGTTCAGCCTTCTATTCTATGAACGGTCCAACTGAATTAGGATTAAAACACATTAGGAGTGGAATTAAAACAGATCATTTTCATGACTACATGCTTCTATAATGTTCCCATGACAATAGAGCAGACTGAATCTCGGAGGTGTTCAGGCTAAGTGACACTGTTCAGGAAGGACGTCTAATCTAAGACTTAAGCACTCCTAACCCTTCAGTGTACGGCCAGCCTCCGCCTCTTGAGTGCTCCGAGACGATGGCCGAAGTCGACTGGAAACAAGAGAGGAAACGGTAACAGAATAACGCGCCATTACAGTGCGCCTTATATTCCAGCATCAATAAAACATTACTGCTTTTACTGCAGGGCCTGGAGATGCGGCGATCGATGAACCGACATTAGCGCTCACGGCTACATAACGACATACTGAAGGCTCCTTTTAAAACACGCCAATCAAGTGAAATTAAAGCAACCGTGTTCAGATTAAAATAGTATTGTCAACTTACATTTTAAAAAAAACGAATTAATATGCACAAAGTTGTGTATATTTATTATGCACGAATTTATATATTTGAGAATGTCCCTACTGGGAGCCGACCATAGCAGCAAGTGTACATTATACCGAAATGCAATTCAATTAAATAATTAATCAATTAATTACTGAATGTAATGATGGGGTTGACAGTTACAGTACAGGGCATGAAGGATCCCCTCACGCATCCTTCACGCCGGTCTGCTGAACCGTGCGAAAAAACGGTTTCGGTAATTGAATTATGCAGAAGAGTCATGTGTTTACTTCTGCAGCTGTTATGTGCTTAGAGCCACCCAGAGGTCAGAGTGAGAAATGAGGGAGACACTGACCGGGTTATACCATGCCGGTGCATCCGGGGGAGGAGAACGCGGTGTTCAGAAAGCACCCTGGCTCGCCAGTCACGCTCACGGCGGGAGTCGGAGAACGTGCTAGCTGCACCTGTGAAGTACTCCCCGGGGAACAGGTACAGGGGGCGAAAATGCCGGGCCATTTTTACAGGGACCAAAGTGGCCGGTGGCAGCGCCCCCTATGGGGCGGGATGGGCAAGCCCGTCTTCCAAAATGCAGCGATGGTCTGCGACACTTTGCCTGGGAAATTTGGGAATATGTACCCGCTACATTAACCGTGACGCTCGCGGCGAGAAGTTCAAGATAATTAAAAAAAAAAAAAAAAAAAACTTTAATTAGACCGATGGGCAAAAGATAAATATCGTGCACGTTTATAATTACTGGAAGAGGTAAAAAGCCTGGTTTAAAATAATCCTGTAAGTGAAAGTGACAAACAGCTGGAGGCGAGTATGGTAAATGACATCACTGCAGATTCTGTGGGTGTATAAGTGAGGTGGGAAGGAGGCCTACGCTTATATATTTATATATATAAAACAACTAAATATATACCTCAAATGCACATATGCTTGACTACATGGTAATTCTGAATGTTAGAAAACCTACACTGGGAAAAAGTATCAGAGCATGTGGGAAAACTGGTGGGCGGTGGGGGGGTTTAGTGGTGAGTAAAAGCTGCAAATGGGGGTTTCGGTCTATGGCACACCATGTCTGGGGGGAGGAAACGAGAGGGGCGGGGGGCAGGATAAGGAAACCAAAAGTGAAGTAGCTCTTTGTGAAGATGATGAAAAGAGGAAGACTGCAGGAGGAAGGAGGAAGGAGAGGATGAAGAGAGAGGAAAGTGGAGGTTGAGGGGGCGGGGCCAGCAGGCAGGGGCGCCGTGGTGACCGAGCATCTTGGGGTGGGGGGGCAGGCGGTGACGAGGTGATGCTTCACGGCGATTACTGAATTAAGCACGCCGCAATATCCTCCCCTGAATGCTGCCGCTAAATATAGAGCCGGCACAGGGAGGGAGGGGCCGAGGGAGAGAGGGAGATGAGGCCTAACTAGAGGGATGACATCATCTCTCCCCCCCATCCTTGCTCTCTGCTGCTCGAATCTGACTCGCTGAGAACCTCGGCTAAAATAAGACACATTCTGGACATAACGAACTATTACCATTCCTGACAGCCTCCAACACGAACCTTAACACAGGAAAAGTGGGATCAAAATCATTTAAAAAGATTAATAATGAGTCAGGGTTTGAAGTACAGTGGGCCCCCCCTCCCCCCATAATAGGGAACTGGTCATGTTTAATTATGTACATTTGATGAGGCAGGTTAGCTGGCTCTAATGACTGGATGAATGTACCATTTACACCCCATGCATTATCTTCAGCCACGGATTCCGCGCTAAAAATAACGGTCCGGATTCCATCTTTCCTGCTGGTCTTCGGTTGCTAATCATCGATTTCTGATAAGTCACCAGGCATGAACGCCCCACCCCTCCGACTCCTTCCTCATCTCTTCCTCTGGCTCCGTTACGATGAGGAATTGGGTTTTTCTGCATAAGTGAATTCTTCATTAAAACACCGGTGAATTAATCACCCCTTACAGTGACCTACCCTTCAGCCCCTTGCTCTCCTTAGCTCCCACCTCCCCTCCTCTCTCGCCGTCTCTCTCTGTCCTTTAGATACATTTACGTTCCGATTTTGTCGCTTGACTGACAGAATTTTCCAAATCTACTTATGGCACTACACGTTGATAAATATGAACGTCGACCAGAGCATTTCAAGTTAAGTGTCTCGTTCGAAGGCACAACAAATCAGGTAACTGATCCGGCACATCATTTCCCATCATGCAACTTGTAGATTTTGTCGTATTACTAACAAAACGTTACTAAAGCATTGTTTAGGGAACTATAATCAGACACTGTGATATCTGTGTTGAATTACAGATCAAAATGGCACATATAAACTGGACAAGCAGCGGGACTCTTACAGTTAATCCGATAAAAACAATCTAACGGATATTAGCTATTAGCAGGCTGCGCCCTTTTGTCACTGGGATGGCTGACACCGGTCTAGAGAACCATAAACTGCTTTCTAAACCACATTAGTGCTGATAGGGCTGTCTCTCTCTCTCACATAGACACATAGAGCGGTTTGTAATTATATCTTTGTGGGGACTCTCCATTCATTTGTATAGGGAAAATTCTAATCCCAACACACACAGGGCATTAGACATACTGACAGCTAAAATATTCAATCCGAAAAATCTGAGATAAAGCAATACATGCATCCCTTCATTTTGTATTCCTGCGTGTCCTCTGTAGGGAGCCTGGACTAAGACTCAAACCCCAGTCCCGGTGATGTGTGGCAACATCGCTAACCATTCCTATGGCCAAACCATAAATCTCACCCACAAATCTGAAATGTTCCCAAACTCCCCACAAATACGCTTAAAAAAATCAGGACCATGCCTACTGCAGTTGGACCATCATCGCCATAGCAATGACCTCAACTTAACAATAGTGTCAATTAAAAATCTCGCTCGCAATAACCCAGCACGAGAGGTTCAACGTACAGGCTACACAGGCCACTGAGACGCAGACGAAACGCCCAGCTGGTTTTCATTAGCTGTGGGGAAACACAGGGGCAAGGCAGCTGTTTAAAGAGTCAAAATCAGACAGACTGAGGAAATCTTGCCTTCACACACACATCCAGGCTCTCCGGAGCATCCCACTGACACCAAGCCCGAGACCCGTATTTGGTGATGAACTGGAAACAGCCACAGTCCAGATGACGTCACTCTCACTTCCGGAAGAGCGTCACATCTGTGATGCTGTTGGTTATTTCATTTCTGTTGTTGTGGATAAACTATTAATGGGTGGTTCATATATGCCATTGACCATCTACCAAATTTCTCCCTAATATTAGATATCCCACATTCTTCTTTAAATGAAGCATCAGATTTTAAGCTTCCCACATAAAAAAAAAAAGTATATAACTAAAGCTTGACCTACACATACGAGGTCAAACTTACTTGGCTACGGTGTCAAAGGATATTTTCCAAAGTGTTTAATTAATTTGTTGAACAGATATCTAGTGTTAAATAGTGTTAACCAGAAAGTGTTTCGAATGAAGTTTAAATCACAAACGCCGCTCTAATGGTGCGCCACACTTTCTGTGTTAACAGACGAAGAGCCAAGTGAAGTGAGCAGGTTCTTCAAACAAGAACTGCTCACCCTGCATGTCCCCGAAGCGGGGGACGCGCGTCGACATCTCAGCGGGGAATAGGGCGCCTGCTTAGCGACAAAAAAAAAAAAAAAAAAAAAAAAAACCTGACTGGTGCACCTTGAGAAAAATGCTAGCTAAACAAATTTCATTTAACGCTACGTATATGCAGTTATCACAGACTACCAGAAAAACTCTGAATTATTCTGCGTACATTTTGGGTACTTTAACCAGCACTCTACCAAAGTGTGCCTATTAAACCAAACCTTTACGTTACGCCCAACCAGCACTCCATCATTTCGTAGAACTCTCGTACTTTCATTTAGCAGTTACCACAATGTATTACACATTATTTATTCATTAATCTTCTATACCGCTCGCGCTATACAACATTATGGAGGGGTCAAATAATTAGAAAATTATAAATGAGTCTAAGCTATATAGCCACTACTCTCTCAGAAAAAAAATTTAAAAATCTCACTGGGGCTGTACCCTCAAGGGTCTGCCAATTGTACCCTTAGCTGTAGGTAATTATACCTTTTAAGGTACAGAAAAGGCACATTTCTGTACCATTGATGGTACATTAATGCTGCTTGTACCTTTGGGATGTTCCTCAGAGTCCATTTCTGTACTTTATAGGTACAATTACTTATAGCTAAGGGTACGATTGGCAGGTCCTTGAGGGCACAGCCCCAGTGACAAGCACAGGCACTAATTTTTACCCTCTCTTTCTGAGAGTGTAGATCACTAATACGGGGAGCTATTGAAGATTTTAAAATAAACAAACGTCGAACAGAATAATATTTCGTCCCTAACGTCTTATCCAGCGCAATAAACCTGGAACCAGTCCCAAGAAGCATAGACCACAAGGCGGGGGAACTCCCTAAACGCAATAAAAACGTCAGCTAATGGCAGGCAGGCAGCAAATGCGCCAAGTAACATCCCTGCCTGTACGCAACCCACAAAGCATTCTGCCAGTCTTGTTCAGATGAATATCGAATGCGTCAACTCTAATTTAACACCTGCTTGTACTATTTGCGTACAGCCAAAATAATAATAATAATTAAAAAAAAAAACACTTACGACTTATCAATTAAGTTTTATGTTTCATAACTGCAGTCAGACTGTATGTGGGTGATGAGTAACAGAATGACAAACCAACAGTTGGGATTTTAATTCCACTCAGATCACGCACCCTAACTTGATGTTTGAGTAAGTGCCATATTCAAGCTTCGATGCAACTTTCTACTTCCACTCTTATCTAAGAACAACCAAAGGAAAAAAGAAATCTGGGATATCATATTACCATTTCATTTGGTTCAAGCTCGTTAAGCCTCTTTACTGAGGGCCAAAAGAATGAGTCCCTTTTTAAGCGCTAATCCTGCTTTCAATTAATTTTGTTGAATGATGCATTCGTTAAGTTCGTCATTCATCTCTGATCAGCAAACAAACACAAAATATAAATCGGATACATCCCTTGAGTTCATTTCAGGTAACAGGTAAACTGAAAAATTATGGCTATTGGTTCCGACTTGTGTCTGAGATGTATTTTTACAAGCCATCTCAAGGTAACCTAAAGGAATATTCGTCGGAGCGATTCAAAACTCCATAAAGGAAAAAAAAACGAACAATGAATCCTTAATTCCTTCAAAGGAGGACACCAAAAACAAAAGATGGATAAAATATCACCTAGTTAACTTCAAATCTACACATTACCCCCACATAAAATTCATATAAATTCATATATAAATCCAACACTTAATCTGTCTACTACAAGGTTGAGGAGAACCTTGAGGCAATCTCAGAAAGCGTAGGCCGTGGATACACCAAGGATGGGATGTCTGTACGTCATACACTCTCAAACAATATGTGCTATTTAGGGACCTGAATAGATCTACACAGGTCCTTTGACTGTGGGAAGAACACAGAAAGTAGAGGAAGCACAAACAAACAGCAGAACATACCAACTTAACAGACACAACTAGGGTCAGAATCAAACCCGCGGCCCCAGAGATAGAAGCCTACAGCTTGAGGGATTCAGCAACAGGCAAAATTTTTCTTAGTAAACCAGTACATGCTATTAAGCAGGGAAGGGTGATCGCTAGCGCGAACTAGCTCTTTTTATAATGCTCTGTCATCCATGGAGCTTGTGGGCCCCGAATACAAAGCACTATGGGTAATCTTCAGCGATAAGGACTCCGGTCAGGTAGCTGAGATGGGAAACAAAACAGGACCTGAACAGGAGAACCGGAGTTACTGTTACAGACAGTGCCGGTCAACCCATTAGGTGACGTAGGCAGCGTTCTAAGGGGGCGCTGTCGGTGAGGTTTACACAGGGCGCCACACGGGCAGGTACTAGTACTGGTTACAGGTGGTAATGGCAGATGGGAAAAGATAGAGTAAAAAAAAAAAACCGAAGCAACCACAGAGTACACCTTAAAGGTGGAGGCCACTGTGAGCGACCCGGAATGGCAGCTAAAGTCAGGAAAATCTCGCCTGGGTGTCGCCTGTACTTGTGAGGAGCGTTTCACACGCTCGCACTTACAAACTGAACTCTTGTGTTACTGGGCACCGGACCAAGCGTACTGGGAAGATAAGCAACACTTGCATGCTTCAAGATTCGGCACCGGGAAGACACGTACGGATCTTACGTAAGAGCCAGAATTGCGCGTTACTGCCTTTGTCATTACAGTGCGGCTTCGATTCCGGCGTGTAACCTTATCTGAAATGTTCTTTCCATTTCTCTAGAAGATTGTATGACTTGATCTTTATATCAATAACCAGATTTTACCATAAAAAATAACTTAGATCTATTTTTAATCAGTCATTGCTCCCTTAACCACCGAGAGGAATACCATAAAAAAGTATACTATGATTATTATTAATAAATTAACGGCATCTTTTTTGATAGTTATATTTTATTTAATCTATAGTATTCAAAAGAGGGCGTTGGCATTTTTTACCCCAATTCCGTGTCTCTAAATGCTTCTAATATTATTTCTTGCCCCGTAAGTTACCCCAGAACCATGACATAAATCGCCAGTTCAAAGCCCGAGAAACCGTTTAGTTGAGAATATTCTCCGAAACTTCACGTAGGCCTACTGCCATCGGGAGAACACGTACCTGTCACATGAATGAATGAATGAATGAATTTGCGATTAAGCACTATCAACACGTTCGTAAAATAACACCTGTTTTTTTACACACTAACGTTCAAGACAATCTAATGATGTGGTGTTTCCTGTTGCCCCCGAACTTACTGATGTATACGACAGTGGATGTAGCCAGTGTAACAATGTATATTTTATTAAGTTAAAAACACAGACCTTTGAGCAATGGGAGGGCAGTCAGCTCAACCTGGGAGCTTTGGTAGCGGAACTGCGAGGAGCTGTGGGAGCGTCGCTGCCGGGCCCTGCGCATCGACCGCCGGGGGAAGCCATCCACCTTCTCCGCGCTCGGCACCGAGAAGCCCGTGGTTGGCGACGAAGGGCTGGATGGGGGCAGTTTGGTATTTTCCATGGCCGTGGTTTGGAGCGGCACGGAGACGACGGAATAGCGGTCCTTATGTGGATGCAAGCCGGATAGGGGACAGTCCCGTATTACTGTCGTTTAAAATGAGTGAAAGTCATACAAATCGCTCTTTTTAATTAGAAGGATAACGGATGGGGTTCAGGATGGATGGGGAAGAGGAAGCGGAGGCTGAACAGGGTACCGGGGGGGGGGGGAAAGAGAAGCTATAGAACAACCCGCTGCATTAAATTGGACCGCAAAGTAAATATCGTCCTGTTAATTCCCCCGACGTATTTTAGGAAAAAAGGATCTTGCTGCCTTCTGGATAGAAACATCAAACAGACATGTCTAAAATGATGCAACAACGGGCCACATGCATTACTATAATAAATGTTTCTGCCGTATTGGCGTTATCAGCCAGCCACCGGCCTAAACGTTGTATTAATTTGAATATTTACCAATTAAACAAATCTTCGCGTAAATAGACTAGCAAACAGACCTTCCCATAAATAAAATCAAGTAAGGAACTTGTAGAAACGTGTCGGTTATGTAAATCCATTCATCTGAGTGGCTAATTCCATGATGGAAAATCGAGATTCCCTAAATCCAGTCAGTAGTGTCTTTCTTAACGGACCAAAAGCAAGAAATGCATTTAAGGTGTTTCTTTCGGACTCCTCTTCAGACGTTTCTTTTTTCCCCGTGGTAATTTCTTGGTGTACCATGCAATTCCCTGTCCCTCGCTGATTTAGACCAGGTAGTAGTGATCCTTGTAGGGCGGGGATGGCGGGTCCGGGCACGCCGACATGTGCCCGTCTTCAGGCAGGATTTGCTACTGCACTCCACCTCCACCTTTACCCCCGTCCGCAGTCTGCTTAACGCAACATTAAACCCAAACGTGTGTACCCCCGATCCCCGTCTTTATCTGCCACAGTCCGCTGCTCAGGTGCTGCAAGGGGAGAGAGAGAGACTGCGGATGACGCTTCCTACTACCCTTATTTATTTATTTCCAGTGCCTTTCATTCAGCCCTTTGCATGCACGTATTTCTTAATCTCCTTCCTTATGCAGTCCGCCAGCATCCCCCTGGAAGATTTACTCCGTTTTTCCTTTTCACGCCTTTCAGCTTCATGTGCGATTTCTTCCCTCCCTCTCGCTACTTCGCCCCTTCGCTCCCTCCCTACCGCCGTCTCCCGTTTGTCTCTGCCGTGAGATTTTCATTCACACACTGAAGCCATTGTCCCGTTTCCAGCATCCGAGCGCTTTCTCTCCGTTTTAATCACCATCCGCGCTCCGTCTACCGCTTGCCTTGTCTTGCCTAGTGCGGCGGCTCTATAAAAATGAGATTTATTTATTTTTGGCGCATCTGTTGGGGTGTCGTCATGCTGACCGCGTACGTTTCACCCTCCCTCTTTAAAACATACACGCTTGAATTATATAGTTTCATAAGACAACCGTGGTTTAAATGTGAGGCTTCCCCCCCCCCGCAAATAGCATGAGAGATCAAGGTGAAAGCCTCTAGTAGTGCGATTCATTTTTATTGCAAAATCCCACTGGTGTCCTAAAAGTGATTAGGTCGGCAGCTACACACACTCTTATGCATCTGTATTAAGGTGTTTTTATCGCCAGACATTCAAATAGATTTAATTTGATCCATCTAGGATCCATGTTAGCGATATATTCGCTTAGTGTATATATCGTAAATGGTACGTGTATAGAAAGGAAGAAATCAGTGGGAATCAAGCTACTCCCGACACAAATAATCGTTCCTTTTGGATGTATTTCCATTATGTAATGCAGCACTATGTCAACTGGGTATTCTCACTATGTATATAAACAAGAATGTCAAAATGTTAGCTGTTCGTGAAAAAACTCGTAATAAAGGCAGGGGGGTCAGCAATGGGCTAGATGAACTGACTCAGCTTTAAAAAAAAAAAAAAAAAAAGCAATATTGTAAAACGTACAAGTGAAAATTGTTAGGCCGAGTGTTTAGTATCCTTAGCAACAAGATACCTGCATAACAATTACGGATGGGTCAAATATGTAATTGTGATTATTTAAAAATACAAATGTCTAGCGGAGGACCCTTTAATGGACCAAGGGCTACGTATGCCGTTATGGGGGTGTGATTGGCAGGTAGATATTCCCAGCAGATACAGAATCTGAAGACATTTTTTGCTGTTTCACATTACCGTAGCGACACAGGATAGCAGTGTCAGTTGTCAACAGTGGCTACATTTGACTTTAGCGAGACTCAGTTTCTTGATCAGACATCTTATTCTAGGAGTTCTAAAATGATGAGGAAAAAACATTGTTTAATTAACTAGAGCAGAACTAGAGGAAAGCGTCTGTAGTTAGCAGAAGATGCCATGTTAATAGTACTTGAAGTGCTCCATGTTTGCAAACAGACATTGTGTGACACAACTGAGTATATTCACAATTTAGATTTTATTTGTTAAAAAAAAAAAAAAACATACAAAAGCAACTTTAACATGAATAACTCCAAACACACTCCCATCCCCTTTGAACCTGATGGGTATGCAAACCACACGTCATACCAGTATCAATCAATAAATCAATTCCGTGTCTATTTTCAAATATCATTAACATTATCATACACCTATATACAATGTCATAACCTGAAATTTAATGGTGAAATAATGGACTCAGATGAAACCAATACCAGTCTACTGTCACATAAGACAGGAAAATTGACCTCATTGTCACGCCCATAGTCACTTGTCAAATTTGCATACAAAGCTTAAACCAACTCACTTGGTGTGTGCATTTACACTATCATAAGAAGCAGTGGTCAATGTTTCTGTGTTATCTGACAATAGATTCTTACTGTTGCTTCATCACACTCCTTATTTGTATAGCACCTTAGCTCACTCGATATCTGGAGTGGCCTAGACAATAATAAAGCTAATTAATCTACATAAATGTCCAAGACTGCATCATGCACGGACCACGTCCCCCTGCAACCACAGTTCACTCTTAAGCGTTGCAGTTCAGCACCGAAGACCCTTTTTCGACTGAGATGATGAGTCCAGAATCTCGGACGAACACCCACAGAAATACGTCTGACACGAATAAGACAGACGCATATATATGTGAGCACATGCACATAAAGCTGGAGGAAAAGGAGAGGGAATGATGACAGCCAGTCTGAGCATGTCTGCATACAGTAAGAGAGAAAAGGTATCACTGCCACACTGTCAGCCCGACTGACTACAGGAAGAAAAAAAAAAAAAAAGAGCAGGCAGACAGACAAGGCGAGTGTTTCGAGGAATCCCACCTCTCCTCAGTTGAGCTGAAGACATTCTGCTGCACCTCTATTTTCAATCAGACCCCATAACCAGCACCCACCCAATCTTCTCTGCCACCTCCATGTCTCAAACCCCCTGAACCCACCAGAAGACCTTAACTAGTAAGCACAGCTTACAGAATGGCAGTAATACAATCATATTCTGTTGCTCGGCTTTATGACCAAAGCCTTGCTCATTTTTTCCATGTAATTAGTAGAAGGAGGTTTGGCTAGTTTTCCCACTGGGATGCAGCAGATTTCTTATACTCAAGACACTCGTGACAAGGTCTACAATTCACAAGCATGCTCTATGTAGAGGTTCAATGCACTGTCTAGGATCAGGAAGACAATATATAGTGAAGTCAGTTCAACATGCAAAATAAATAAAAATAAAAGCACTTGATTCTTCAATAGAAAAAAATGCTAGAAATATATTCAACAGGAAGTCAGTATTACACAGCACTACAGGGTGTGAACCTATCGTTCAACCTCTTCCTGAAAGCCCTCAATCCCATAGCGACTTACCTTAGCAAGTACAGTTATTGGACCATTAGCTATTGCTGAGCTCTTACTGAACACTTAAGTATAGGGGCAAGAGAAGCAAATGATAAAAATATCTTTGGAAGTCCTGAAGCAACGTGCGTGAGGCGGTCACCACTCACAGGTACGACAGGGCGTGCTGGAGCCGCCTACATCGAGTTTAACTGAGAAAACCGTGACATCATCACGGCAAAGACTGGACCTGAAATGGTTTAGAGAAAGAAGTTAGTCATTCAAACACTGCTGCATGTCATTTAAAACAGAGGTTCAAGCTTCAATCCATCTTTTCCTGCTATCTAATCTCCATGGATTTTCTTTCTACTTGTATGCAAGCAATTGCCTGAGAGTCTGAGGTCACAAAGTGTCTGAAGAGGCTGGGTATGTCACATGTATATTTTACAAGGGTGGGGAAATCGTGCAATATTTCCCCCAGCACTCGGACTGCCGACAAAATCAGCTGCCAATAAATCTCGATAAATACAAGCAGTTAACCTACACTATGCTGGCACGACCACATAGGTTTGTTATGTCTGACAAAGTCAAAACAAGTAATGTTCTTGATAGAGCATTCTGCTCCAGGAAAAATCAACTGCTTTGCTGTAGGACAACACAATAGTGTCGGGGGGGGGAGAATGTCGTTCCATGTTAAACTCATTAACAGGATAAATTTGGAGAGAAAATGGAACATGGCTTATAAACAGGTATTCTGTTTACTTTTCTTATCAATGAGAGAAAAATTCAGTGCAGCATAAACTACAGAACAAATAGTGCCATCTTTGTATACAGTAACACAACCAGGAAAAGTAAAAGCCGCAAAAAAAAGTGAAGACGTAGCCCTTAGTAGCTGACGTAGAAGTTCAGAGGCCCGATATCACACTCTCACTGCCAGACCGCAACAATCACACCGACACAATGCAAGGAAGCATCTCGACATCAACGGGGAAATGTACATTCCGCATTTCCATTTTCACCACTTGCATTATTTATTACGTCAAAATGTCAGGAAGGTATTCAAGTTTTTTTTTCTAATGTGGGAAAAGAGGCTCCGGGTTTAAATGGGCAGCCGGTACGAATCCAATCAACTAGAAGACAGGAATGGGGAGGGATGTAGAGCCTTCCCAAACTAACAGTTCCAGCAGAGTCGCTACAGTAGGTGTATGATTTTTTCATAGCAGAGCAGCTGAGTCATCTGTTAAACTGCTCTTCTGCGGCACAGACTGCAATTCTTCATTCGCTGATGCTGACCAAAAGTACCAGAGAGTGACAGGAAGGGGGAGGGCGGCAAAAAATTCCTCTAAGGGACAACAGGGATAATTGGTCAGTATACCCCTCCACTGCCCGCCACATGGAGGTCACCAATGGCAAATTGCTCCAGTTGGAGCTCCAGCTTAGAGTCATGGGATCCGTGGGCATGAACCAGAGAGTGGACAGGCAGAGAGGTGTGATTCAAATAGGCATTTCGTCATCGGTACCCACATTCCCGGCAGACGGGCAATGCGCACAACCAGACACACAACCGGAGACCACTAAAATCCGGCAGATAAAAATAATTTAACTTTTTAAAAGTTGTATAGGTGTCTGTTTTTCTCTTAGACATTCTGTGGTGACTGTAGCAGAGGAAATGAGACACTGACAGCATCACAGAAGGCAAGCTGCACATTGAGACTAATGACAGTTTATAACAAGCTTGTGGGGGGAAGGTATCAATTTGTACTTTTATGGTAAATGATGTTATTCAAAAGATTACAAGGATGTACATCAGCGACACCAATTTGCTGTGCTAACTAGGACTAAGAACCTAGTTAAATAGATCTATCATTACGGGGGGGGGGGAATCTCATTAATATTTAAACTTAGAGACATTACATAGACATATCTTTTTATAAACCACAATACAAACTGTACTTTTCAATCAAGCCAGAAACAAAAAAATGTTTATGTAATATACCATCTAGAGCAGAGTAAAAAAAATATATATATAAAAGATAACTTACCCCAAATCCAACTCACCCACAATGTGGACATCTTAGCAGCACCGCCCATTCTCACATATAAGCACAGCTGATTTGATACCCATTTATGTTCAAGAGCCGTCTAGCCCCACAGGGTTAAAGGGAAGCTCGGGGGAGGGGGGGGGGGGACTCCATTGGCCATTAGCTGCACTATAAAGTGAATCGGCTTCAAACTACATCTGCAATCTGGTGACATTTGATCTCCCACATCTTACTCTGTGCCGACCCGATAATACTGGCTGCCGGTGCAAACGACCCAAGGCTCTGGTGTATAGAGGAGTTTCGGTATTTTAGGAGGCGGCACCCCTGAAGAGAAGCAATTCAACAGGGGACATCTAGGATTACTGTTAACGTGCAAGCGGACATGCAGTGAAATTAGGGGTAAAAAAAAAAAAAAAAAACCCAAAAAGACGCTTTATTGACGTGTGCGTGGCTGTGTTTACCGTTGTATGCAGACATATCCTTTAATCAAGTCAACTCAGAATAAAAGAAGACCTGGCGGGATCAGAGGAGTCAGAGATTTCGATGTTTTATTTAGGCGGCTAAATGAAAACAGCGACTGATAAGACAATTTATCTTAATTACCTCTAAAAGAAAAAAAAGTAATTTTTTTTTAAAAAAACAAAACTGAGTAAAAGGTTGATATTCGTTCAAAACGGTAGAACACCCGTGAGTGACAATATCGAGAGGACAGGCAAAAAAAAAAGAAAAGAAAGAAATTATGAAGTAACGTGTAAAATTGAATATAGCGGTTCTCCCTTAACAGTGCAGGGTCCGGAGCAGACTGGTGCGTTGAGCTTTAAATACAGTAACAATATAGAAACAGAAGCCAAAGCTACAGGGATGTATACAGGCATAGCAAACAGTTAAAACGCTGAGGTATTCCCATCAATATTATGTTTTACTGCTACGCCAATATATTGAAGTACTACTAGGTTTTCTATAAAACTGAAGCGAAAACAAGGATTCACACCAAGTTAGACTATTACACAAACGAGCGATTCGTCCATCTAGAAAAACAAAGTGGTCTGGAAATACAAGGTTCAATCATTCGGCGCTAATTGTTTTTTTTTCTCCGAAATTTTGTTTCGTTTAGCCGGTCGCTCGTTTTCGTGTTTCGGTTCAGTCTGCGCTTTATCCTACGACGTGGAGCCGGTTCCGGTTCGGTTGCGGCGGAGGTGGCTGCTGCGGTGCAGTGCGTTCGGGCGCTCGGTCGGTCGATGCGATGCGTGTAGTCGGTCTGCCGGCTCAGTCTGCCCATCGGTATGAACTTCATTTGTTTTTTTTTTTTTTGTTGAGAAATAGTGTTATATCGATAGCTTGGCCAACCACGTTCCCACCCAAACCTCCCGTCACACTAAAGGTTACGGTCATCCTCATCGAATCATTCCTCATCCTCACTCACTCGCACACAGAAACACCCCCCCCCCCCTCCCCAGCCCACCATCAAGAAAAGAAAACTACCCGGAAATGAGAATGACAAGAAATGGAGAGGGAAAAGAAGAGAGATCTAGGGGACCTGGGCTCATACTGCCTTCCCATGACCATTCCACAGTCAATGCGCTTCAACAAAAGGGTAATAATAATAAAAAAAAGTTGTTCAGCTAGAGACGTGATGCGTCTGTCCCAACTGAGATATTACCGCATGTAAATTTCAAGGTATTATCACAGACTAAGGGCACCAGGAAACACGGCCAAAATACACCTAACACCCTGTCTGAAAAAGCATCTATTCTGAGCCCACGCACATTTTTAAGTTCTTTAGCCTAAATGCCAAACAGTGTTCATGGGAAGCATCAACGGGGATGCATGTAAAACTACAGGCGTGCCGAGAAACACAAAAACAGACCTAGAGGGTAAACTTTTAAAGCAACACCCAACAGGACGGGCCTTCAAGACATGGAACAGGCAAATGCTGAAAAATGGAATATGAAATATGTTTTTTAAAAAAAACAGCCTTTCCCACTTCAATAAATACAACTAAATTTCCCTACAAAACTAGGTTCACTGACACACACAAACCTCATCTTAAAAAAAAAAAAAACCCACCCT
This sequence comes from Brienomyrus brachyistius, assembly GCF_023856365.1. Taxonomy (NCBI): domain Eukaryota; kingdom Metazoa; phylum Chordata; class Actinopteri; order Osteoglossiformes; family Mormyridae; genus Brienomyrus; species Brienomyrus brachyistius. The sequence continues at coordinate 662,194 of NW_026042310.1, forward strand.
TCTTTCCCTGATTGGCATAAAATATTTGTTTCTTTAAAAAGTCATTACTTTAAAGGCTGTATGATTTGGAAACAAAAAAAAAGTTACTTCAGTTATTTTAAATATGAATCCAATGTGTGCCAGTTTAACTTTGACACTGTAATCCTATATTAAGGTATGGAGAAAAAAAAAATCACTTCCAATCTTATTCAAATCGGCTACCTGCTCTGAAAGCATTTCACTTTCATGCTCCATTAAACAAACCTCACCCCAAAAACTATATACTGATGTATGTGTATATGGGGGTTTAGACGGGAAGGTGTTAACCAAAAATAAAAAAACTGAAAAACAAAAAGGATTTTAATAGCCCCTGCTGAAGCCATTGCTGTATTTATCATCAAAATAATCATCCTTGTCGAACCCTGAGCCCACTGTGTAGCGGTTAGGTGGACCCTGGAAAGAGGTGGAGGTGGAGGAGGAGGGGGGTGCAGGCGGGGGCACCAAGCTGGCACCTCCAAAATCCCTGCCGCTGCTGCCCCGAGGATAGCTGCGAGCGTAGTTGGCAGCGGAGGGGGGAGGTGGAGGGGGGGGCAGGAGTGCGCGGCGGCCTCCGGGGGGGCTCCGCTCACGGTAGTAGCGGTTGGCGATAGGCGGGGATAGGGGGCGCTGTGCAGGGTGCGGCAGCCGGCGGTCAAAAGCATCACGCTCATAATAGCGTGAGGAAGAGCCCGAGTACGGGTCGTAGCGGACGCTCCTGTCGTAAACATCGCGATCGTAATAGCCGCGAGGGGGAGGAGGGGGCAGGGGGGGAGGCGGCGGCATACGCCCACGGGGTGCATAGAAGTCCCCAGGTGGGGGGCGAGGGGGCAGATAAGGAGGGTGATGGTGCGGGTGGGGTGGGAAGTGTGGATGATGGGGAGGTGGTGGAGGGAACTCATCTCCCCGACCATCTTTGGGTTGGTTGGTGCGAGAGAGGGACACAAAGATCTTCTGGCCCTCCAGCTTGGTGTGGTTCAGCTCGCCGATGGCCTCCATGGCCTCATTCTCGCGCTGCATGTGGACGAAGGCGAAGTTCTTGACGATGTCGCACTCCACCACTTTGCCGAAGCGCTGGAAGAGCTCCTTGATCTTGCCGGCCGTGACGCCCTCGGGCACGTTGCCCACATAGATCTTGGTGGCGTTACGCACCTTAGTGGTGGCGTACTCCACGGTGATGCGCGAGCCGTTGAGCTCGTGCTTGTGCAGCGCCGCCACGGCCTTCTGCGCCGCATCCTCCTCCTCCATGTGCACAAAGCCGTAGTTCTTCAGGATGTCGCAGTCGGACACCTCGCCATATTTCTCAAAGAGCGCACGCAACTCCGCCTCTGTGGTTGACGAGTTCACGTTGCCAACGAAGATCTTCACCATCTTGGCTTCTTATGGTTACGTTTTCTAAACAGTGCAGCAGTATGGAGTTCAGACGGAATGGGGGAGGGGAGGAGAGTGCTTCCTTTGGGCAGCCTGCTCTTAAGGTGCCACAACTGAGTTCGTTCTTCTCACCAGCAATTTAAAAACTTCTGCAAAAGGGAGAAGAGTTTCACACATGAGAAGCTGTTTCAATAGCAGCTTGAGTATGAGATCCCACCCATTCACACACAAACTGCAAAATTTCTGGTAGAACCGAATTAGATCCTTCACACAACCAGCATTATGCACAATGTCACTAAGCTGACAAACACTCCACAATGCCAGGCCAATGCCTGTTCAGGTACGATTTGGACACTATGCCAAGCTCCACGGTCTACCATCCAGTTTAAATAACCTTCACGGGATTGTTTATGAAGCCAGTAGCACAATTTACAAGCTACTTTAGTTGAAATCTTCCCCTCAATACACGCCCCGCAAAACCTAATTTATTTAGGGTCACCGTTACCAGAACCATACCCTATGCCCCCGGGGAGAGGGGTACAATGGTAAGATGGACGGGGACTCGTATATACATTGTAGCGGACGGAGAAATGGAAACACACTTGGGACAACTTCCAAACGCTTATTCAACCGAACTGAATATATTTGCACTGTGGGAGCAAACCAAAGGACTTGGAGAAAACCCACAAACGGCAAAATACTGCGGGATCAGGCGCTGAAACCGGTAGCGCGACAAACCTCCAGTTTTCTCAAACGTGTAAGATACCAGAACTAGAGGGGGGAAATCGAAACTGACGCTTTCACAGAAATACTCGATATTTACTTCGACTAGCGTGTAAACCGACGCTGTAGTTACCAGAGTGCACTCAAAAGAAAATAAAATTATTTTACAATTAAGAAAGTGAAACGTAACCTCAAGAAACGATTAACGCAAAATTGCGCCCAACGCGACAGAAAAAATATACATAATCAAATACACTTCGAGTAAGTCGGTAGTGATCTCTGCTAACACTTTTGGCTTTAATTATTAGATTACTTACATCGGCAGGTAATCAAATACAGAATTAAGCGCTTAACTGGAAGGCAGACGAGCGCGCACGCAGCCCAGCGCGAGAGGCGAAATGCTCGCGACCCGCGCGGGCGCTGCCACGCCAAGCAGGGAGAGCTTAATGGCGATACAAACACATGTATTACAGACCGTATGCATCTATAGAAACCACGTGAGCCGCGATTGTGTGCTTAGCCAGCCAGTTACCTTCAGGCGTAGCTCTAAATCGTTATTAAAATCGCACAATTAGCCGCTTATTAGCAAGAGTGTCTAGGCCTTCGGTAAGAATGAATGGGGCGGCCGTGCGGAGCTAATGCTCTTAGCCTGCTAGCCAGTCGCTTACGCCGCTTATATAATAGAGCACGACTCGGAGCTATTCAGTTAGCAAGAGCTAAAATGTACATTAGAGCGACTTATGATGTGGAGGAAAAACGGTCAAATTGCAAGGGGAAAAATCCCTACGTTTCAACAGTCCTGGAAACATGTTTGCGTACTCACCTTACACGAATCCGGCTGGGCCCGGACTCTTATTTGAATCCTCCAGCAGTTGGCGAAAAACCGGAACTACCGCCGCGAAGCACGGCGGACATCCTCAAGGGGCGGAGACCAGTGCCACCTGGTGGCCAGCAGCGAGCTCGACCCTCCCAGGCACCTAGGGCATAGCACGCTTTAGCCTCGGATAGAGCGACCTTTTCAGTTAAATTAAATTTGGGCACTGTAGTTTGTATTGTGTGAAGCCAAATGGGTTAACTGACTTTTACAGGCAGAGAACTTTTGCTGTATTTGCCTATTCGGATTGAAAAACTAGTTTATCCAAGGACAGTATCGAAGCTGTTTGGATGTGATATTAGTGATGTGAGTCGCTGGTAATGACATGCCTGCTGTAATCCAGCTGAACAGGATTGAAGAGTGTAAATCAAATGTGACACTGCCACATTAACTTTCCATTCTTTGGTCCCATATTTCAGGTCTGAAGGCTTCACCCCCAGCTGTAGACGTGATAGTTTGCGCACACACCCCTTAAACTGCCAAAAATGCCTTTCTACAAGTGGTGTCAGCATTAGACCATAATGCTAATTGTGGAGTGAAATGGCTTAATGGTTAGGGAAGCAGACTTGCAAGACTCAAGACTGCAGGTTCGAATCCCCAACCAGCAAAGTACTACTGAGGTACCCTGACCAGGATATTGCCCCCAAATGCCAAATTAGCTGCCCTCTGCTATGCCATATGGGTTAATTCGCTGTTGTGCAGTGGCGTCAGCGACAATCACTAAATTCAAATAGTCACGAGATCTTAAGATATGAAATTCCACACTTTGCATGCTGAATTTCAAAATGGTAGCAAGTATGCTTGCGGTATGTGTCAATTACCCAAAGTAATTTTAGGGAATTGATGAAGACAATTTCCTCTAGTAGCAATCCTGCTCCTCATGGCAGGAGGGCAAGTTCAGGCACTGGCAGTTAAGGGCATCCCCCACACCAAAACAGGGCTTGAACCAGCAACCTTCGTCACAAGTAGGGGATTTGCTTTTCTTTCTTTTCTTTAAAGCTCCAGTGTCATCAGGGGTGAGAGATCAAGCCCAAGATAGCAGCGCCACCCCCCCCAATTCCACCTATGCTCCTAATTTTTCAATCACCCTCACGACCTCCCCCCTGGCTACCATGACAAAGAAATCACAAGAATACAAACTTGTTTTAAAAAGGGAATTTTATTTGTCGTCAAATTACACCTTAAGTGCTCGAATCCGAAGACTGCTTCTGCATCTGTGGAGAGAAACCCATATAAATTACCATGTCACAAAGGACTTCAGCCAGTCTTAAAAAAAAAAAAACGTCAGTCAACATCCTGAAATTCTGTCCATGTGGATCAGAGGACGAGTACCACTCAGTCACAAGAAAATCAGTCTGGGGCGGTACATTCAACTCATCACTTCAAGGGGATGAATGGATCAGCTAGTTCAGGACATCAGCAGTTCCACCATATAGGAGGCAAGCATTGTGTTAATGCCTCGTTTGAACTGGAGACTTACATGCACTGTTGTAATGAATTAACAGCAGACTCCATTTCACAGAAGAGCTGCAAAGAGATTAAATGGCATTAGATAAAAATCACAAGAGGAGAAGTTGTGCATTTACTCAAGAGGCTTCAGATTCTAAAGATGACATCACCAGTATTCAGGCATATGCTTGTCATTTATTACATCATCAAGTAACCCCAGGAAGTCTGAACTGTTGATTCAACATGAGCATACCAACCTGATCACCCAGGATGCTCAGCCACCCATGTCCCTAAAGGCAGTTTCAGTAACCGGGAGGGGAGGTCCAGCAAGGCCACCTCCCCGTCTTTGGCTGCCGCTCGATCCACAATGCACCAGAACTTCATGGCTCATCCAAGGCCCAACCTCTATTGTCCCACATCCCTGTTGTGGGACATCCAAGTGCATGTCCTTCATAGGCATTTGAATTGCCTTATTTCCAGCCCCTCACTAGGATTACGGGGACAAACCCCCTCCACCACAGCAAGTTGGCATCAGCCACAGCCATTTGCAGACTGAGCTCCCTGCGAAATGAAAGGAACTATGAGAACGGCAGGAATACAAACAAAGTCAGCCATCATGCAAATCTGTCCCATCAGACAGTTGGGTACACCAACAGGTCATCCCCTTCTTGCTTTGGCAGAACCAGTGGGTTCACCTTTTCAGGTTCTGGCTCTGACAAAGCGTAAGACGTGCACAGTTCTCATCACCGAGACATATTCCAATGTCCTATCCCCCAAGGGTGCTGCAGTAACAGCACTGTGGTTCAAGCTTTGACTGCTCACCTGTCGATTCTGAAGCAGAGGGCACCCAGGACTTGCATGCTGCATCTGTACCAAGGAGGGGAGAGGGAAAGAAATCTCAGAAATCCTGGTGTCACCCTCAAATGGTAAAGAACATTCCAACACTGCAACGGTCAGCAAAATTAATTCTCAGCAGAAGGTTCAGACGAACGAGATTCCAAGAGAATCATCATTTCGAGGCAGATTAATGACAGGATTAAGCCAATATTCCAAAAGCACTCACCGATCAAAAAACGGCAGCCACCATCAGCAGGGAAGCAGGGTGATCCTATAAATTAAAGCAATGCTTCAGAACACAGCAAGGGAGTAACACACAGCACCAAGGACAACAGGCAGTCACTCATGATGTTCAGGTCTTTTCACATGGGTTCAAAGTGAGCTAGTTAGCTTAATCATTGAGACTGCAGGCATAACTCACCAGCTGTTAATACAAAGAGCAAGACACTCCATTGCAAATGTACCATAGCACGTCTGCTACACTAGTCAAGAGCACGAAGTGGACGGTCTAGGTAAAGGCTTGAGAATAAATGTAAAATTACTCACCATCACTCCACACAGGAGACACAAAGCACCAGGCAAGGAGTTTATTCAAAGAGCCACTTCTGGCATCGGAGCCATGACATTGACTGCATGGACCAGGCACCACAGTGCTGTTCCTGGAATAGAATGATTACAGCATTACACACCCCATCAAGACAAACCATAAACTAGGCAACTAAAGTCTCCACGTTCGCAATCACGAGCTCATTACAGGTCTGTGAATGGTTATCACTGCGAAACCATTCAGGATAGCAGCTGATAGCTTAGAGCACACGCCGATTAAACGGTGGCACTCAACACCAAGGCCACGTTAAAAGAAACCAGCCTCGACTTGTGTATAAGTTACCAATTTCAGTGCAGAAGTGCACCAGCCTTAATTCCCAATCCCACAAATATCCGTCAGGGTACATGACGGTTCATCAGAAATATCCCAAGAGAACATAAAAACCATTAAGTAACGCAAGACAAAGGAGCCAAACCATGCAAAGTTAAAATCTGAAGGACATTACGATAAAGCGGCTGCATCGTAATTAGCAGCAAAACGATCTTTATATATTTAAGTGGTGTAGCTGAACGCAGGTAAAAGTTCTAGACACGGATGATAGTCTTAAATGGGGCCTTGAACTTCCAGTATACCGCACGTGTTCCTCCAAGTATACCACGTGCTGCATTGCCATTAAGCACACTTCAGTCGATTTAAGTATTAATACGCCAGAAAACAAGTAGCATACATTCGTACCTTGGTAAGAAAGGCCTTTTGTAGGCATGGCTCCCTGGAAACACAAGAAATAAAAGTAACGTGAATCACCGGAATGGATTAACATGGAAGACAGCCCTTGTCATTTGTAAAATTTCTGTTTCTCAATCAGTTAAAAAGGTTGCAATCACAGTTGTTCAGTACAGGTCTGTGAAAGGTTATCATCACTGAGAAACAATTCAACCTCTAAAAGTAGCGACTCGAGTGTATGAAATCCTCGGCACCTAAGCCTTTGGAAAATTCTAAAAGCCATCTCTTCAGGCAAATATCGCCACATGGTTGTAAAACGTAGGCGATCAACATCAAGCAATCTAAAGATGAATAGAATACGCAAATAAAAGCATTAGGATGGAAATGGATTAATAATTGCCAAAAATGCTCGTGGTCTGAAGGGAGCAACTTTATATACTCTCCATTGCATTTAAATCAAATACCTAAAATAAAATTACTCAAGACAGTTGCACGTGTTATGTGAAACAATAAGACTGGAAGAACAATAGTTTAGAGCGGGGGGAAAACACAAAACTATGTACAAGAGAAAATACATACCTATCTCACGCAGACACCAGCACAAAATGACCGTCTCACTGGTTTCTGCGCTTTTAAATTGCGTATTTTACCCCGGAAGCAGATCTCTGCGGTCAGGAACCTGTTGTTTTTTTCCCCTAAATACCTTTCTTGCACCGATAAACGAGCAAACATTAACGCCCCTATTAAATAATTATTTTGCATTTTTTTTACTTTGCAAATCATACATTATACGCATGTTCTATTATTTTTATTAAGTAATAACATGGAAATAATTCTGACCCTTACTTCCGTTAAAGCGCGCGCCTTCAAAAGAACAGTGTTCCCGCGCTGTGAGGAGAGCAGCTAGCGTCACGCGCACCCCAGATAACCAGACAAGCCAGAAAGACCAAACAGGCTCTTTTAGCGTGGAATTTAGTTTACAAGCATAACATTTCACCACACAAGTATTTTATTTGGAACAACAATGATATTTCATTTAAGAACAAGACACTTTTTTTTATCATTCTTGGTTTAATAATGGAATCCTTGTAGTCTCACAGTTATTAAGCTCTGATGGGCAGCGTCTAATTATTTTTTTATTTATAATAATTGCATCTTCTCTGTCTATACTGTATATATATATATATATATATATATATATATATATATATATATATATATATATATATACACACACACACACACACATATATACCGGAAGGATCGACACGGGGTCCTTAAAAACCGAGGTCTGTGTCCATATTTATAAAGCGGTGTAGTCATGCTAGCTGATCGGTACCATGCCCGAGCACGTTTGGCCCATTCAAGTCCAGTTCGCTTGACTAGTCTGGTCTAGTGATGTGTCGGTCGCGAAGAAAACGGCTCTTGGAACCGGCTCCTGCCCGTGAGCCGGAGTCAGAGCCGGCTCTCTTAAAAGAGCCGGAATTCCCATCACTAGTCTGGTCACTCCGTACCGTGCCTGGCCGGCTTGGAGTGGTGGGCAAGACCACGATTAGTTGGATTCGGGTATGGTTCGGAAGTAGTTCGATCGCCGACTCTGCAGGGTGGTTCGGGAAGCTCATTAATATTCATGAGAGAGGCACTGCTTTTAGGAGCATGAACGTTTTATTATTATTATTATTATTATTATTTTAATTCTAGGTAAGTATTCCTGTCTCCACCAGGATTTGGTAAAGCAGGAGAGTTGTCCTAACCCGTAGGAGTTGCGAGAAGATGGCATTCAGAGGCAGACAAGCGCACACATTGTGGGAGAGGAGGAATGTTTTGGAAGTTCTGGACAACAATTATCTTCTAAAAAGATATTGGCTCCGTGGGGATGGAGTATGTATTTGCTAACCAACTTTGTACATTATGCAATTGTACGAACCCCCTAAGGGGACAAGATGGTGCAGTCTGCAGTCACTGCTCAATAAACAGACTGAGGAAGTCTTTCGTCCCCCAGGCCACACAGTTCAACAACGCGTCACAGAGATGGAAGAGCGATTTGGATTCCCAGGCATCAGGCTCCTTCTGTGCTCCATCTGCATTTCTAATATATATATATAGTTTAAATGTTTTACAGAGTGTGTATTTTATAAAGTACATATTTATAAATATATATAATATACAATATATATGTATATACCCTGTATTGCCAAAAGTATTGGGACACCCCTACAGATCATTGAATTCAGGTGTTCCAATAGCTTCCATAGCCACAGGTGAATAAAAACAAGCATCTAGGCATGCAGACTGCTTCTACCAACATTTACGAAAATTGATCGCTCTCAGAAGCTCAGTGAATTTAAGCGTGGTACGGTGATTGGATGCCAGCTGTGTAATAAGTCCATTTGTGAAATTTCCTCACTACTAAATATTCCACAGTCAACTGTTAGTGGTATTATAACAAAGTGGAAGCAACTGGCAACAACAGCAACTCAGTCATGAAGTGGTAGGTCATGTAAAATCACAGAGCGGGGACAACGCATGCTGAGGTGCACAGTGTGCAGAAGTCGCCAACTGTCTACAGAGTCAATAGCTACAGACCTCCAGACTTTGGTTGCCCTTCAGATTAGCTCATGAACAGTGCATAGGGAACTTCGTGTAATGAGTTTCCATGGCCGAGCAACTGCATCCAAGCCTTACATTCACAAGTGCAATGCATAGTGTCGGACGCAGTGGTGTGAAGCACGCTGGCACTGGACTCTAGAACAGTGGAGACGTGCTCTCAGGAGTGACGATTCATGCTTCTCTGTCTGGCAATCCAATGGACGAGTCTGGGTTTGGCAGTTGCCAGGACAATGGTACTTGCCTGCCTGCATTGTAAAGTGTAAAGTTTGGTAGAGGGGTGATTATGGTGTGGGGTTGTTTTTCACGGGTTAGGCTTGGCCTCTTAGTTCCAGTGAAAGGAACTCTTAATGCTGCAGCATTCAAAGTCATTTTGGACAATTTCCATGCTCCCAACTTTGTGGAAACAGTCTGGGGATGGCCCCTTCCTGTTCCAACATGACTGCGCACCAGTGCACAAAGCAGGGTCCATAAGGACATGGATGAACGAGTCTGGTGTGGAGGAACTTGACTAGCCTGCACAGAGCCCTGAACTCAACCCGATATAACACCTTTGGGATGAATTAGAGCAGAGACTGCGAGGCAGGCCTTCTCGTCCAACATCAGTGCCTGACCTCACAAATGCTCTCCTGGAAGAATGGTCAAAAATTCTCATAAACACACTCCTAAACCTTGTGAACAGCCTTCCCAGAAGAGCTGAAGCTGTTATAGCTGCAAAGGGTGGGCCAACTCCATATTAAAGCCTATGCATTAAGAATGGGATGTCATTAAAGTTCATGTGTGTGTAAAGGCAGGTGTCCCAATACTTTTGGCAATATAGCGTGCATATATACAAATTGTTTCCATCCATCCATCCATTTTCCAAACCGCTTATCCTACTGGGTCGCGGGGGGTCCGGAGCCTATCCCGGAAGCAATGGGCATGTGGCAGGGAACAACCCCGGATGGGGGGCCAGCCCATCGCAGGGCACACTCACACACCATTTACATATTGTTTCATGATAAAATATTATATATTATCATAATGTATGGTAATAATGATTTGTGCACATAGTCACTTTGATCTGTACAGCTTTTTCAAGGTACTGACCACTGCATAGCATCCATAGAAGCAATCTCTGCATCTGCACTCCTTGTGGTTTTATTGTACTATCATATTTTTCAAGCTACTGGATAACTAAGTACCTTTCTACAGCTCTTAACGAGCCTGTATACATTTTCATAGTTTTCCATTCTTATATGTAGTTTAAATACTTAAAAAAGAAATGATAGGGAAGACAGAGGAGGGAGGAAAGTGTGTGTAAAAACGCTATACAGTACGGTATAGCCTGCTCTGGGTGTTGTACAGTACACTTACTGATTGATTACAAGATGTGATGCGGGAGAGAATGTGTGTGACGTTGGTTCTTGAAAATGAACTGTACAGTAATTAAATTACCCTGTAGAAAAAAAATATGTATTGAATATCTAAGCCGTGTGGCTACTCACCCATTGCTTCGTCCATTACGAGCGTCGGTTCATGCCTTGTTGTGATCAAGTTAAAATTTGGTATGGCTCACAGTTTGAAAGTCGTTTGTAATTTTTTTTTTTTATTTTCCCTGCAAACGGTCGCAGTTAAGTGGATCAGTGGATAGTGAATCAGCAGACGCGACTGTACAGCGAAGCCTGTGTTTTTATGAAGTCATTCTAGGCACCAGCCAGTTCCATTCAGGGCTTGAAGGTCTGGAGTAAACCAAGAGGAATGGGAGAAAGGGACAGACCTGTGCTTAACCCAGTGTTTCCCAACCCAGTCCTCAAGGACCCCGAACAATCCACGTTTTTGCTCCCTCCCAACTCCCAGCCAATCAGGAACATCGAATACCTGGCACACGTGCGCTAGGAGCTGAGAGGAAGCAAAAACATGGATAGCTCGGGGTCCTTGAGCACTGGGTTGGGAAACACTGACTTAATACATTCGAACTTGCTCTTTTAGAACAGCATGTCCCCTGCACACTTTTTTAATCATTTCTGGCCTTTTTAGCACTTTGCGACCAAAGAGGCTCATAACCATTCTGACAATTTTCTAGCTGTTTTTTGAAGAATGCATTAGTTTCCTTAGTCTCTTCTGAGCCCTGCTTCAGTAAATCTACTTCTTGCCTAAGTTTCATATTATCTATCCTCCGCGCCAACCGGTGCTTTGTTTGACTAGCATAGTTCTCTTCCTCGAGACGCTCTACCATCTTCCTCAGTATATTAGCTGTATGTTTATGCTGAGCACTCAGACTGCCAACTGGTCAATCTGCACTTAAGTTCTTGTTGCCCTTTCCGATGCAGTAATATAGAGATGCAAGTAAAAAAAAAAAGAAAAGATCATTAAATCTAATTGAAGTTCAAAAATGATTTTGTCTACTTAATTTCTTGTTTTGCTAATGATATCCGTCTTCCCTATACTTCCCCGTAACTTCCAAGTTAGTGCCGGTTTGTGGTCAACCAATCAGCAAGCAATCGCTGTAATTTTTCGAATTAAAAGTACCGATTCTGGAGTAGTTACTAAAACAAGGTTCTAGAACTGCCTATAAGGAACTACAATCAGGTCAGGTTCCTGCAGTATGAACGAGACAAAAGTTCCCGGTTCTGGAAAAAAGTTCCTGCAGTGTGAAAGCACCTAAAGAGTAGTAGTAGAACAATCATGTCGTGGCTTAAATTTGTCCACTATGGCCCTTTCAAATCTGTCCTCCTAATTCTCCCCTATATCAAATTACATAGTAGTGGTGGATGAAATGGCTTCTTATTGGTTCTGTAAAGTCTTTGGGTGTCTAGGAAAGCGCTATATAAATGTGACATTCAACCTACGTATGCGCACAGAATGCTGCAGTTCCTGAAGGCCATTTAAGAACAACAGGATATATTTACCAGGTGCTAAATACTGAGGAAAAACTACACATCTCAGTCAAACAGGCTTCCTTTTACTTATAATGTACAAGTAAATCATTAACAAGGTTAATCATCTTAAACATGCTGAAGTCTGAAGTAAGTATTTCACTTAATAATCAGTGACCCAAAAGAAATGAATACCCAGAAGAGGTATATAATATGGTGCGGGATCGAGGATGATCTTGGGATAGCAGCATCACATAGTGAAAAATGAAACAAGCACACTACGAACAGTGAAAAACAGAGCTGTTTCAGTATCTCAGCTAGTGTCAAAGAATAACTGTATGGTTTTACCACTATTCATCACTCCGGTTAAAAAAATGAAAAAGTACTTTTTCTAAAACTGGGCACGTGCTGAGATATTGTGTGCTTTGGGAGTGTTGGCCCAGGTCAAAGTGACACAGGTCATATTTACAACTTTAAAGCCTTACAGAAATACAAAACTGTATTATTACCAATCTTCAGTATACTTAAAGAAAACGTATTAGTTACAACACAATACATGGCTATTAATAGCGATTAGGAACACAGACCAACAAAAACTATTTTTGACAAAAATAAAAATTCTGAAGCAATTACGGATAAACGATTATATCATTCACAGAAATACAGAGGCACAACTTGCACTGTGGCATTTTCTGGGTCAAAAACAACTATGCCCGGCAACTTTGCACATTTGTCTAAGTTGAAGACATGAGCCTTTAACCGGTGAGCAGTTACAACGTGTCATAAATCGCAGGTTACAATAGAACACAATGTTCTGTCGTCTGCACACTGCAAGATAATCTACTAGGCATTTCCAGCAGGTGGCAGCAAGAGGTCAATCAAGAAAAAGCAGAAGAGTTGCTGGAGATGCGAAGGTATCTGCCTGTCTAATTTTTACTGTCCAGATAAATTTTACTGTCCAGACATTACACTGCAGAATACAGTATTTTTAAAAATCAACATTATTCCATCAATCTAAAATTAGCGCGCGCTACCATCCACAGTCCGAAAGTACAGACCGAAAAGTGAAGTATCAACTAACATTGATACATATAGACTTTGACATGCACTGTTTCTACAAGACAGGCGACGTTACTCGCTTCACATGGGAGAGGTCATAATGGTTTGGCCCCTACGTTCATATTTCGTCTACTCCCACACTACACGCATCCGAAGCAGAGCTTCACTCTGTGCTTCACACAGATAAATCTCTTGCAGGTGGTGCACACGGAAGCCGTCGTTGCGTCCTTCCAAGGGGGACAATCCTGGCAGCGTTTCTCCAATACACCACCAGCGGCAGCCTGCAACGATACCTGTATTAGTCCGGGAATCATCCTAAAACGCCTACAGTTCTGTTCACGTCTGCATCTCGCACTTACTGTAGGCAGCGGAGGGTTGAATCCTGCACCTGTCGTTACAGCAGCCTCCACTCGAAACCTTCTTATCACCAAAGCAGCTGCCGGAGCCCTTGGAATCCTCTCTGTTCTTTGGATGTGAGGAAGCACAAGTTCCCTTCCCAGCTCCTCTAGAAACAATCTCCAACGCTTATTGGAGTTACTTTTTTCCCAGTCTGGCTGTATTGCCAGCCAGATCACGAAAGCGTTGTATGCGGATATATCCATCATGTTATAAAAGATCATATGGGGCCACCGTAAAGTCTTTCGTTGGCAGCTGTAACAGGCCATCAACCTGTCTAAATTGTCTACCCCTCCTTTTGTGGCATTATAATGCAGAATCATCTCCGGTTTCTTGTCTTCCCTGTCACTGATCTGTCCCTCTCGATGCAGTGTACTCATCAGTATCACATTTTTGCCCTTCCGTGATATGTACGACACCAGAGTAGTATTGGCTGTATATAAAAACTCTGAGGATGTCACTTTCCTCTCCTTCAGTGTGGAAATCTCCGGCGGCAGCTCTGGCTTTTTGCGCAATATTGGGCCAACCATAGTCATGTTGCGCTTGAGGAGTTTTTGCCCCAGGTCATATGATGTGAAAAAGCCACCACAAGTGATGTGGTGGCCGCTGAGGCCCTGCGTCATGTCGAACATCACCCGCATTCCCTGGTCTCTCTTTGAGATTACGTCCTTTGCCTTTTCGGTGCAGATTTGCATGTTCCATGCATAGGATGAAGCAGCATCACATGCAGCCCAGATTTTTATGCCATACCTTGCTAGTTTGGACGGCATATACTGCTTGAATGAGCAACGGCCTTTAAATTTAATAAGGCGCTCATCCACAGTCACATTGGATCCTGGATTATACATAAGTGGAAGCTGCTCAACCCACTTGTCCCACACAGGTTGTATTTCTGCCAACTCGTCCTCCTGTTGTCTGGCACATTCTTTTTTCCACTTGTCAAATCTTAAGCAATTTGTGCATTTGTTGAAGTCCATCCATGACATTACTGCACTGAAAATAGGTCTTCCTGTCTTGGGATCCCACAGACTTCTAGGTTTCTCACGTTTTGATTTGTAGACACTTGAGAGGATGAGGACCCCATAGAAGGCATGCATATCCACGTCATCCATGTCTTTCCATTGCTTACGGTAAATGCGTTTTCCCTCAAGGTTGGTCATTTTCAGAAGGTCTTTCTGGATTGACTTGGAAATAAATAGTTCAAATGCTGACCTTATGTCACTGACCTGTCTCACTGCCAATTTCGTGGGCCCGGGTACCTTATGTAATGTAGCAGGACAGTAAGGTTGTGCAATATCTGGAGATGATGACCATTTAATCTCATTAGTGGGCATGAATAGTTTTCTTGGTATCTGCTGGGGTCGCCGTGGGGCTTTTTGGTTGTTAGAGTTTCGAGTTCTGTACTTCAGAATGAGTTCATCTTCTGCATCACCCTCACATTCAATGTCCTCTTGATACTCCCATTCTAACGCATTCTCATGGTCTTCTTCACTCCTTGACGATTCTTGCAATTCTGGTTCTGAAAATGAGTAGATGAGAATGATGTGACCCATGTAACGCATTGCCTTTTATCTATTTTGACAACACCCTCCCAATTTGCGTGCAACATGTCGTGAAAATGTAGAGGATTCTCACATTACACACAGCGGAGGACAGGAAAGCAAATGCTGTTTGAGCAACGTCTAGTGAAAAACATAACAATGCATCAGAACTGTCTGATTTGTGTACTTGTGCGTCTCTCGGTCTCTATGAATTTGATGAACATGATCAGTCTGTTTTGACTCCCATGAGTCAAATTGACCCACACAAGACACCACAGTAGGGCAGCACGACATTTGGCAAAAAAAAAATCACATCGTCATATCTAAAACTTTTTCTGATAAATATTACGATTTAAATGAATGTCAACTAGTTTGGCAGTGTTGCTGATAATTGTGCTGACAAATTTGCTCTTGCTCAGTATCATGACTATGGAATGCAAAAGATTAATGTCTTTTGGTTACCAGTTCATGTTTGCTTTTTCTCCTTCTCGTCCATTTTTGTTACAATCTCTCACAAATGCGGCACATTGTGAGTGAGCGTGACAGCAGGAACAAAGACGACTATGGCTCAGACAGCACATGCAACACTCGTGTAAAAGCAACGGCGGTAAACTTTAGCCGAATTTTGTAACACGGCACATAATCTTGAAAAGGAACAACAATTAAAACTGCAAAGCATGTTGGGTATTTCTGATGACTGAAAAATGTTTCAGCTTAACTTATTGATGGCTGCAACCTAGCTAACTAACCTTGTCATGCATGACGTGCAATGTTCATATCACACATTGTACAGCTCTACAAGAACCTTTAAATCAGAGTAAATTGAGATCGACTTCTCCTACCGAACCGCGAGTTTTCCTTCTGCCTCAAGCAGCTAAGTAGCTGAAATCAAATGAGTCATGCTTTGCATTTGTCTTACTTGATATCGCATGTCCTGTGATATGATAATTGCACACGTGCACTTTGCGATGACCACGCTGAAACGATATATCGTGCAGCCCTACACTGGAGCTTAAGCAGACTTCTGACAATTTTACGTGCAAAAACACGGTATAAAAGTGAAAACACTCGTACCTTGGGAAGAACGGTGGTGTACCTGAAAACAAGAGAAATAAAAGGGATGTGAAGCACCAGGATGATTCCAAGGTCCCCGGGCCACAAAAAAATTAGACACTGTGCGGATTGATGTGGGTTGGGGGCCTAATATGGTATTCTTTTATAGCGTTCAGGTTCTCTAGCTAACACCCCAGAACATCTAAGATCTAACATTTTGAAGCTAAAATCACCACATTTAGAAATTGGGAATGGTCAAGATCAAGAAAATGAAGAGGAAAACAATATACAAGCAAAATCATAAGGATAAAAAAATCCCAAAGAATTCCCATGGTCTAAAGGGGAAAAGAGCTGTACACACACTCCCATTCATTTAATTAAAACTACTAAAATAAGATTGTTCAATAAAACTATACATAGTGGAGCTACACGTACAACCATTAAAAGGGCTTAGGAGGACAAGGGAGAGGGAACTCGGTCACAACAGATGTCTGCAATCATGCTAAAGCAATACAGTTCAAGATAATACGCCGAAAGCATGTATCCCCCAACCACACACATCATTTAAACACCACTCTTTCACCTGTGTCTTAAAGGCAAGACAAAAATTGGTACTCTCACTATCTTTGGTCATGCCGTAAGATGCAAAGATGGTCTAACGTTCTGACTGAAACGGGAAAAATATTTCGTTATGAACTAGAGATGTGCCCTGTGTTCCTCATCCTGGGCATCACAAGCAGACATGTATGAAAAAACAAGAGATTACACTGCATTCTTACTTATGCTACAAGGAAGAGCATTTTATTGCAGTGGATTAATGAAAAAGAAACTGTTTAAGGCTGGCACAGAGTGCAGTTTGAGTTTAGTGTCATTACAGTACCGTACAGCTATATTACATTCAAAAACAGACCAATTCTATCAAACGTGGGAACCCAACGTGAACTATGTAGAGCCTGGTGTCTCTACCATCATGCTGCAGTTCTTCTTATATGTTCCGCTGCACATTGCATGGTATTATGGATTACGACAATCATGATCATTATCAGAGTAGTGAGGGCTGAATATTGAATGCATTGCCATAAATGTATTCAGCAATGTATTCCGTTACAGTACATAGAGAGTGCTGTATGCAGAATACTCTTGGAATATTTTTAAATGACATTTTTGAAAATGCACGTATAAAACAGCCATGCGGCCTCATTTATTTTTTTTATTTGCTTCTGTTTGCCATATTTCTGGGAGGTGAATCTGCTATTTATTTTTTGCATATCAGCACAAACCTCAATAAAATATCGACATGAAAGGACATAACTCTTCCCCACCACTTATTCCTTCAATCAGGTTCTGAAAAGCTGGCTGCCCCAGAATAGAAGAGGACTGTACATCCGCGATGCCAAAAGTAAAAATCAGACCATTCACCTTTTTTTGGGAGCCTTGTTTTTTTGCAGTGCCCAGTTTTCGTTGTTTTGATGGCCTTTCCTCTTCAGCTTCTGAGTTGTCTGTGCTTTCATCCTCTGAGAGGACTCTCTCGTTTCGGCTTGTTTTATGCACTCCAGCATGCTTTTTCTGCTGGGATGAAAAAGACCCATAATTAAATCTTTTTAGCTCTTTGTGAAATTCACAACAAATTCACAAAAAAAGCCCCGGTAGGCATAGCAAAATAACTGATATTTTTTCACAGTTTTCACCAGGGGAAACAAACATTGTAGAAAATTATGAAAAAAAATGTAATTCCACTCGAATAAACAAGCATATGTTTTAAAAGCTGATGAGCAGCATAAACTACCAAAGGAAGCAGGGGAGCTAAAATGCTAGCTAGCTGTTTCATGTTTTTGAAAGCACTGTATTCAGAATACTTTCAGAATACATTTAAATTACATTTTTGAAAATGCACGTGTAAAACAGCCGTCCTGTATTTGGTTAATTTATTTTTGCCCTATTTCTGGGAGGTGAATTTGCTAATTACATTTTGCATATCAGCAAAAACATGAATAAAATTTCAACATGAAAGGACATAACTCTTCCCCACCACTTATTCCTTCAATCAGGTTCTGAAAAGCTGGCTGCCCCAGAATAGAAGAGGACTGTACATCCGCGATGCCAAAAGTAAAAATCAGACCATTCACCTTTTTTTGGGAGCCTTGTTTTTTTGCAGTGCCCAGTTTTCGTTGTTTTGATGGTCTTTCCTCTTCAGCTTCTGAGTTGTCTGTGCTTTCATCCTCTGAGAGGACTCTCTCGTTTCGGCCTGTTTTATGCACTCCAGCATGCTTTTTCTGCTGGGATGAAAAAGAACTGTGATTAAATCTTTTCAGCTCTTTGTGAAATTCACAACAAATTCACAAAAAAAGCCCCGGTAGGCATAGTGTGATGCCCGGCTCGTCCGCTCCTCGTGTGTGCCACGCCCCCCGATTACCCATGTGTGTTTCCCTGATCGTCGCCAGCTGTGTCTAGTTATTTTGATCAGTCCTGTCTATTTGAGTCCTTGTCTTGCCAGAGTTGATTGTCCGTCATTGATGTTACCTGATGTTCGTCGATGTCCGTGCTTCCTGGTACCTGTTCCCTAATAAATCCCCAGTATTTCCCCGTACTACGCTTGCTCGCCTGCTTTCTGCCTGCTTGCCTGCCTATACGCCTTGCCCGTATCCACGGATCGTGACATATAGCAAAATAATCAATATTTTTCACATGGAAAAAAAAATTGCAGAAAATTATGGAAAAAATTGTAATTCCACCTGCATAAACTAGCATATGTTGTTTTAAACGCTGATCAGCAGCATAAACCACCAAAGGAAGCAGGGGAGCTAAAGTGCTAGCTAGCTGTTTTATGTTTTAGAAAGCACTGTAATTCAGAATACTTTTACAATACAGACGCTCCTCTACTTACGAACGAGATACGTTCCGAACGGCCATTCGCAACTTGAAATGCTCGTAAGTCAATTTTTGTCATTATTCAACATCATTTTAAGGGTACACGCAAGTACTAAGAACTAGAATGCTGGGAGTACGCATCGTACGCTGCTGCATGGCGGGAGTAGTGGCCAGAAGTCATACTAGGCGGAATGGGTGCGCAGAGAAAAAAAATAATTATGTTTGCAGACAGGAAACAGGAGCCCAACGAACACAATTTGGACTTAGTTCTCTTCGTTCGTACAGTATGTCTGAAAGTTCTTAAGTTGAAAGTTCATAAGTAGAGGAGTGTCGGTACATTTAAATTACATTTTTGAAAATACACGTGTAAAATAGCCGTGCTGTATAATTATTTGTTTAATTTCTTTCTGCCACATTTGTGGGAGGTGAATTTGCT
The DNA here is from genome assembly GCF_023856365.1 of Brienomyrus brachyistius. Classification (NCBI taxonomy): domain Eukaryota; kingdom Metazoa; phylum Chordata; class Actinopteri; order Osteoglossiformes; family Mormyridae; genus Brienomyrus; species Brienomyrus brachyistius. The sequence goes on from NW_026042310.1 coordinate 681,551, forward strand.
AATTACATTTTGCATATCAGCAAAAACATGAATAAAATTTTAACATGAAAGGACATAACTCTTCCCCACCACTTATTCCTTCAATCAGGTTCTGAAAAGCTGGCTGCCCCAGAATAGAAGAGGACTGTACATCCGCGATGCCAAAAGTAAAAATCAGACCATTCACCTTTTTTTGGGAGCCTTGTTTTTTTGCAGTGCCCAGTTTTTGTCGTTTTGATGGCCTTCCCTCTTCAGCTTCTGAGTTGTCTGTGCTTTCATCCTCTGAGAGGACTCTCTCGTTTCGGCTTGTTTTATGCACTCCAGCATGCTTTTTCTGCTGGGATGAAAAGGACCCATAATTAAATGTTTTTAGCTCTTTGTGAAATTCACAACAAATTCACAAAAAAAGCCCCGGTAGGCATAGCAAAATAACTGATATTTTTTCACAGTTTTCACCAGGGGAAACAAACATTGTAGAAAATTATGAAAAAAAATGTAATTCCACCTGCATAAACAAGCATATGTTGTTTTAAAAGCTGGTGAGCAGCATAAACCACCAAAGGAAGCAGGGGAGCTAAAATGCTAGCTAGCTATTTCATGTTTTTGAAAGCACTGTATTCAGAATACTTTCAGAATACATTTAAATTACATTTTTGAAAATGCACGTGTAAAACAGCCGTCCTGTATTTGGTTAATTTATTTTTGCCCTATTTCTGGGAGGTGAATTTGCTAATTACATTTTGCATATCAGCAAAAACATGAATAAAATTTTAACATGAAAGGACATAACTCTTCCCCACCACTTATTCCTTCAATCAGGTTCTGAAAAGCTGGCTGCCCCAGAATAGAAGAGGACTGTACATCCGCGATGCTAAAAGTAAAAATCAGACCATTCACCTTTTTTTGGGAGCCTTGTTTTTTTGCAGTGCCCAGTTTTCGTTGTTTTGATGGTCTTTCCTCTTCAGCTTCTGAGTTGTCTGTGCTTTCATCCTCTGAGAGGACTCTCTCGTTTCGGCCTGTTTTATGCACTCCAGCATGCTTTTTCTGGTGGGATGAAAAAGAACTGTGATTAAACCATTTTAGCTCTTTGTGAAATTCACAACAAATTCACAAAAAAAGCCCCGGTAGGCATAGCAAAATAACCAATATTTTTTCACAGTTTTCACCAGGGGAAACAAACATTGTAGAAAATTATGAAAAAAAATGTAATTCCACTCGTATAAACAAGCATATGTTGTTTTAAAAGCTGATGAGCAGCATAAACCACCAAAGGAAGCAGGGGAGCTAAAATGCTAGCTAGCTGTTTTATGTTTTTGAAAGCACTGTATTCAGAATACTTTCAGAATACAATTAAATTACATTTTTGAAAATGCACGTGTAAAACAGCCATGCGGCCTCATTGTTTATTTACTTTTTGCCATATTTTTGGGAGATGAATCTGTTAATTACATTTTGCATATCAGCAAAAACATGAATAAAATTTTAACATGAAAGGACATAACTCTTCCCCACCACTTATTCCTTCAATCAGGTTCTGAAAAGCTGGCTGCCCCAGAATAGAAGAGGACTGTACATCCGCGACGCCAAAAGTAAAAATCAGACCATTCACCTTTTTTTGGGAGCCTTGTTTTTTTGCAGTGCCCAGTTTTCGTTGTTTTGATGGTCTTTCCTCTTCAGCTTCTGAGTTGTCTGTGCTTTCATCCTCTGAGAGGACTCTCTCGTTTCGGCTTGTTTTATGCACTCCAGCATGCTTTTTCTGCTGGGATGAAAAAGACCCATAATTAAATCATTTTAGCTCTTTGTGAAATTCACAACAAATTCACAAAAAAAGCCCCGGTAGGCATAGCAAAATAACCAATATTTTTTCCATAGTGTTCACCATGGGGAAACAAACATTGTAGAAAATTATGAAAAAAATGTAATTCCACTCGCATAAACAAGCATATGTTGTTTTAAACGCTGATCAGCAGCATAAACCAGCATTAGGAAGCAGGGGAGCTAAAATGCTAGCCAGCTTTGTGGCCAACTCTAGCTTGGTTGAGTTTTAACTTGAAAACATTGCTTATCATGAGCTGGTTCTTTTAAATTAGAAGTTGATACTTCCAGCACTGACAATGTCTTTACCATTGACAGGTACAACTGGCATTCAGCAGCAAATGAACTTCCACTACTTCTTTGAAAGTCAGAAATATGATGCTTACATTTCTACAACGTGATAGTACTACAGTTGGTCATGAAAGCTGGTCTACAACTTTGCACTGCCCTCTAATGGGCAAAGGGAAAACCATGCATGTGAAGATTTAACATAAAGACTTAAAAAACACTGCATATATCCTTTAAAGGTCTTCGAAAAATACTCTAAATTACTGCCTTGTAAAATGTAACATGGACTAAACACAGATAATTTTATTTATATATTCTGAATACGCACTTCTTGTTACATGTATTCCGTTGTGGGTGGCAACTCTACTAGCTATGTTAAACCCGCCCCCTGTGACGAGCAGCGAAGCCGTCAGAGGAAAAACACTCCGCAATGAATCGCACTGTAGGTGTATTACTAGTGTTACGCTCTACTACAAAAATATCGCACGACTTATTTAAGAAAAATCAGATTTCAGCTTGCAGTCATTTCAATTTCTCATCCTCTTCATGTTTTGTATAGGGGAGTCCTAAGGGAATTTTAAGCATTTTTGGCCACATCGCCCAGCCGAAATTGGTACTCGTAACTGTCTGCCTTCGGTCATGCCGTAAGTTGCAAAGTTGTTCTTTGAAATAACTGATTCAAACAGGACAAAACATTTGTTTGGAACTAGAGATGGACTCCGTGTTCCTCATCCTGGGCCTCGCAAGCAGATAATGCTGCATGACAAAACAAGAGATTACACTGCATTCTTACTCACGCTGCAAGGAAGAGTATTTTATTGCAGTGGATTAATGAAAAAGTACCAACTGTTTAAGGTTGACACAGAGTGCAGTTTGAGTTAGTGTCATTACAGTAACGTACAGCTATATTACATTCAAAAACAGACCAATTCTATAAAACGTGGGAACCCAATGTGAACTATGTAGAGCCTGGTGTCTCTACCATCACGCTGCAATTCTTCTTAAACGTTCTGCTGCACATTGTCGTAATCCATAATACCATGCAATCATGATCATTATCAGAGTAGTGAGGGCTGAATATTGAATGCATTGCCATAAATGTATTCAGTAATGTATTCCGGTACAGTACATAGAAAGTGCTGTATGCAGAATACTTCTGGAATATTTTTAAATGACATTTTTGAAAATGCACGTATAAAACAGCCATGCGGCCTCATTTATTTTTTTTATTTGCTTCTGTTTGCCATATTTCTGGGAGGTGAATCTGCTATTTATTTTTTGCATATCAGCACAAACCTCAATAAAATATCGACATGAAAGGACATAACTCTTCCCCACCACTTATTCCTTCAATCAGGTTCTGAAAAGCTGGCTGCCCCAGAATAGAAGAGGACTGTACATCCGCGATGCCAAAAGTAAAAATCAGACCATTCACCTTTTTTTGGGAGCCTTGTTTTTTTGCAGTGCCCAGTTTTCGTTGTTTTGATGGTCTTTCCTCTTCAGCTTCTGAGTTGTCTGTGCTTTCATCCTCTGAGAGGACTCTCTCGTTTCGGCTTGTTTTATGCACTCCAGCATGCTTTTTCTGCTGGGATGAAAAAGACCCATAATTAAATCTTTTTAGCTCTTTGTGAAATTCACAACAAATTCACAAAAAAAGCCCCGGTAGGCATAGCAAAATAACCAATATCTTTTCACAGTTTTCACCAGGGGAAACAAACATTGTAGAAAATTATGAAAAAAAATGTAATTCCACTCGCATAAACAAGCATATGTTTTAAAAGCTGATGAGCAGCATAAACCACCAAAGGAAGCAGGGGAGCTAAAATGCTAGCTACCTATTTCATGTTTTTGAAAGCACTGTATTCAGAATACTTTCAGAATACATTTAAATGACATTTTTGAAAATGCACGTGTAAAACAGTATTTGTTTAATTTATTTTTGCCCTATTTCTGGGAGGTGAATCTGCTATTTATTTTTTGCATATCAGCACAAACCTCAATAAAATATCGACATGAAAGGACATAACTCTTCCCCACCACTTATTCCTTCAATCAGGTTCTGAAAAGCTGGCTGCCCCAGAATAGAAGAGGACTGTACATCCGCGACGCCAAAAGTAAAAATCAGACCATTCACCTTTTTTTGGGAGCCTTGTTTTTTTGCAGTGCCCAGTTTTTGTCGTTTTGATGGTCTTTCCTCTTCAGCTTCTGAGTTGTCTGTGCTTTCATCCTCTGAGAGGACTCTTTCTTTTCGGCTTGTTTTATGCACTCCAGCATGCTTTTTCTGCTGGGATGAAAAAGAACTGTGATTAAATCTTTTTAGCTCTTTGTGAAATTCACAACAAATTCACAAAAAAAGTCCAGGTAGGTATAGCAAAATAATCAATAATTTTCACATGGAAAAAAAAATTGTAGAAAATTATGGAAAAAATTGTAATTCCACCTGCATAAACTAGCATATGTTGTTTTAAACGCTGATCAGCAGCATAAACCACCAAAGGAAGCAGGGGAGCTAAAATGCTAGCTAGCTGTTTTATGTTTTAGAAAGCACTGTATTCAGAATACTTTTACAATACAGTCGCTCCTCTACTTACGAACGAGATACGTTCCGAACGGCCATTCGCAACTTGAAATGCTCGTAAGTCAATTTTTGTCATTATTCAACATCATTTTAAGAGTACACGCAAGTACTAAGAACTAGGATGCTGGGAGTACGCATCGTACGCTGCTGCATGGCGGGAGTAGCGGCCAGAAGTCATACTAGGAGGAATGGGTGCGGAGAGAAAAAAAAAATGTTTGCAGACAGGAAACAGGAGCCCAACGAACACAATTTGGACTTAGTTCTCTTCGTTCGTACAGTATGTCTGAAAGTTCTTAAGTTGAAAGTTCATAAGTAGAGGAGTGTCGGTACATTTAAATTACATTTTTGAAAATGCAGGCGTAAAATAGCCGTGCTGTATAATTATTTGTTTAATTTCTCTCTGCCACATTTGTGGGAGGTGAATTTGCTAATTACATTTTGCATATCAGCAAAAACATGAATAAAATTTTAACATGAAAGGACATAACTCTTCCCCACCACTTATTCCTTCAATCAGGTTCTGAAAAGCTGGCTGCCCCAGAATAGAAGAGGACTGTACATCCGCGATGCCAAAAGTAAAAATCAGACCATTCACCTTTTTTTGGGAGCCTTGTTTTTTTGCAGTGCCCAGTTTTCGTTGTTTTGATGGTCTTTCCTCTTCAGCTTCTGAGTTGTCTGTGCTTTCACCCTCTGAGAGGACTCTCTTGTTTCGGCTTGTTTTATGCACTCCAGCATGCTTTTTCTGCTGGGATGAAAAAGAACTGTGATTAAATCTTTTTAGCTCTTTGTGAAATTCACAACAAATTCACAAAAAAAGCCCAGGTAGGCATAGCAAAATAACCAATATTTTTCACATGGAAAAAAAACATTGTAGAAAATTATGGAAAAAATTGTAATTCTACCTGCATAAACTAGCATCTGTTGTTTTAAACGCTGATCAGCAGCATAAACCACCAAAGGAAGCAGGGGAGCTAAAATGCTAGCTAGCCGTTTTATGTTTTAGAAGGCACTGTATTCAGGATACTTTTAGAATACAGTGGTACCTTAGTTTGTGAGCATAATTCGTTACGGAAACGTGCTTGTCATCCAAAGCACCCGTATATCAAAGCGAATTTTCTCATTAAAATAATGGAAACTCAGACGATTCGTTCCACAACCCAAAAATATTCATATAAAAATGATTAATACAAAATCCATCCATCCATCCATTTTCCAAACCGCTTATCCTATTGGGTCGCGGGGGGTCCGGAGCCTATCCCGGAATCAATGGGCACGAGGCAGGGAACAACCCAGGATGGGGGGCCAGCCCATCGCAGGGCACTGATTAATACAAAATATAAAATAAAAATACATAAAACAAATTAACCTGCACTGTACCTCTGAAAAGAATCATGGATGAGGGAGATGAGAGAGAGGAAAAGAGGGTTATTTTGTAGGACGACTTTCACTATAACTAAAAGAATAATAGCTATCTGTTGGCTCACTGGAATCTTTTTCTTTTTGTATGACTTTAACAAGGAATCTATCCAACGACAGCCGCTTTTGCCTCCTTTTCCATTTCACGGAAATGTGGACATTGCATCGTGGTAATGCACATTTGTTGCTCGCACTGTTACGCCCTTATTCAGGTGGTGCTTCTCTACTAAATTTGACTATATGAGTGAGGCACGCTGACTGAGACCGAGCATGGGAAACGATTACCCACAATCCCGTAGCAAGAGAGAAGAACCATCGGCTCAGTTGTGATCATGCGACACTAGGCAGATTAAGAATATACGTAATACTCGCATTGCAAGACCTTGCTCGTTTATCAAGTTATAATGTATTACAAATTTTTGCTCATCTTGCAAAATACTTGCATACTAAGTTACTCGCAATCCAAGGTTTTACTGCATGAGCAAAACAGCCGTGTTGTATCATTTGTTTTTGCCATATTTCTGGGAGGTGAATTTGTTAATTACTTTTTGCATATCAGCATAAACATGGATAAAATATCAACATGAAAGGACATAACTCTTCCCCACACCTTATTCCTTCAATCAGGATCTGAAAAACAGGCTGCTTCAGAATATAAAAGGACCGTACATCCGCGATGCTAAAAGTAAAAATCAGACCATTCACCTTTTTTTGGGAGAGGAGTTGAATTGCAGTGCCCAGTGGTCGCCCGTTCGGTGGCCTCACATCAACTTCTGAGTTGTCTGTGCTTTCATCCTCTGAGAGGACTCTCTCGTTTCGGCTTGTTTTATGCACTCCAGCATGCTTTTTCTGCTGGGATGAAAAAGACCCATAATGAAATCATTTTAGCTCTTTGTGAAATTCACAACAAATTCCCAAAAAAAAGCCCTGGCAGGCATAGCAAAATAACCGATATTTTTTCAGTTTTCACCAGGGAATACAAAAAAAAACATTGTAGAGAATTATGAAAAACAACAGCATACGTTGTGTTGAAAGCAGGGGGAAAAAAATCAGACCATTCACCTTTTTTTGGGAGCCTGGTTTTTTCGCAGTGCCCCGTTTTCGCAGATTCAACGCCTGATCATCTTCATGATCTGAGGACAGCTCCACCTGCATAAACCGGCATATGTTGGGCTTTCAAAGCTGATGAACAGCACCAATAGACTGAGCATTTTTGTATATTAAAAACATTATCAATAAAAAAAAATTATTACGTGCCCACGAGATGTCACCATATAAAGCGACGTTTCAAACGTTCGGAAGGTTTCATAACTTTCCGAAAGAATTGATCCAATTGGCACGATCCATCAGAATCGCGATACTTGCCATCACTGACTTAGCGAACCAGAAAATTCATCGCATTCAAAAGCCGATACACTTCCTGCAACACTTCAATCTTCTGCTTCACTACTTGCCTCAATCTCATACATTTCCGGTTCCAGGGCTTGTGGGGAAGGTGTTTCAGCCGTGTAATATACTGGCTCTGAAAATGTGCAGATGAGAATGATCTGACCCATGTAAAGCATTGTCATTTATCCATTTTGACTAGCCTCCCCCCCCCCCCCCAACTTGCACTAGAGACACAATGAGCATGTACAAGATATTCACATTACAAGTTGAAGAGAACACGAAAGAGGACGCTGTTTCACCAATGTCTGAAGAATAATGAATTACAATAAAGCAGTTGCATTCAAACTAGTAGCAAAATGATCTGTATGTATTTCAATGGTCTAGCTGTACGTGGGTAAGAGTTGCTGAGACCAACAGTCGTTTTCAATGGGGCCTTGAACTGCCGGTGAATCGCATGCGTCTCTCTGAACATCCCATAAGATGCATAGATATTATGCAGAATTCCGTTGATTTAAACGTGAAACGACAATGTAAAAAGAAGTGCACCCTCATACCTGGGGAAGGCGGGCAGTCTGTCGACATGGCAACCTGTAAACACAAGAAACAAAAGGTATGAAAACCACTGCAACTGACCCAATGAAGACAGCCGAAGTTACTTGTGAATTTTAAATATGAAGTTTCCAGTCAGTTGAGATGGTTGCAATCACAGTGTTTGAGTACAGGTCTGTGAATGATTCTCAGTAATGATGACCTGAGTTTGACCTCAAAAGTACGAACTACAGAGTATTAAGTGAAAAATAAAAGGCACTATTTGGTAAATGCTACTATGTGACCACTAGATGGCACCATCTAGTGGTCACATAGTAGCATTTACCAAATAATCCGTCAGAATCCAGATATTTGCCATCCGTCATTGCCATCAGAATTTACCATCCGTCAGAATCCCGATATTTGCCATCACTGATTTATGGAGAAAAAAATTCACTGCATTCAAAATGCAATACACTTCCTGTAACACTTCAATCTTCTGCTTCACTACTTGCCTCAGTCTCTTCCAATTTTGGCTCCAAGGCTTGTGGTGAAGGTGCTTCAGCCGTGTCATGTACTGGCTCTGAAGATGTGCAGATGAGAATGATCTGACGCATGTAATGCATTTTCCTATGTCCATTTTGACTAGCCACACGCCCCTCAATTTCCACTCGAGACACAATAATTATATACAAGATATTCACATTACAAGTTGAAGAGGACACGAAAGAGGACGCTGTTTCACCAATGTCTGAAGAATAATGCATTACAATACAGCAGTTGCATTCAAACTAGTAGCAAAATGATCTGTATGTATTTCAATGGTCTAGCTGTATGTGGGTAAGCGTTGCTGAGACCAACAGTCGTTTTCAATGGGGCCTTGGACTGCTGATGAATCGCATGCGTCTCTCTGAACATCCCATATGATGCATAGATATTATGCAGAATTCCGTCGATTTAAACGTGAAACATCAATGTAAAACAAGTGCACCCTCATACCTGGGGAAGGCGGGCAGTCTGTCGACACGGCAACCTGTAAACACAAGAAACAAAAAGGTATGAGAACCACTGCAAAGGACCCAATGAAGACAGCCGAAGGTATTTCTGAACTTTAAATTTGAAGATTCACAGTTAGCTGAGATGGTTGCAATCACAGTTTTTGAGTACAGGTCTGAGAATGATTCTCAGTGACATTAACCTGAATTCAACCTCAAAAGTACTAACAAGAGAGTATGAAGCTGAAAATTAAAATGTACTATTTGGTAAATGTTACTATGTGACCACTAGATGTCACCATATAAAGCGACATTTCAAAAGTTCCCAAAGTTTCAAAATCCAATCGCCACGATCCGTCAGAATCCTAACATTTGCCATCACAGTTTCAGGGAGAAAAAAATTTATTGCATTCAAAAGCCGATACACTTCCTGTAACACTTCAATCTTCTGCTTCACTACTTGCCTCAGTTTCTTCTAATTTTGGCTCCCAGGCTTGTGTTGAAGGTGTTTCAGCCGTGTCATGTACTGGATCTGAAGATGTGCAGATGAGAATGATGTGACCCACGTAATGTATTGCCATTTATCCATTTTGACTACCCCTCCCCCCCCAACTTGCACTAGAGACACAATGATTATATACAAGATATTCACATTACAGGCTGAAGAGGACATGAAAGCGGACGCTGTTTCACCAATGTCTGAAGAATAATGCATTACAATAAAGCAGTTGCATTCAAACTAGTAGCAAAATGATCTGTATGCATTTCAATGGTCTAGCTGTATGTGGGTAAGCGTTGCTGAGACCAACAGTCGTTTTCAATGAGGCCTTGGACTGCTGATGAATCGCATGCGTCTCTCTGAACATCCCATACGATGCATAGATATTATGCAGAATTCCGTCGATATAAACGTGAAACGACAACGTAAAACAAGTGCACCCTCATACCTTGGGAAGGCGGGCAGTCTGTCGACACAGCAACCTGTAAACACAAGAAACAAAAGGTATGAGAACCACTGCAAAGGACCCAAGACAGCCGAAGGTATTTGTGAACTTTAAATTTGAAGATTTACAGTCAGCTGAGATGGTTGCAATCACGGTTTTTGAGTACAGGTCTGAGAATGATTCTCAGTAAAAATAACCTGAATTCAACCTCAAAAGTGCCAACTATGGACTATGAAGCAAAGACTAAAATGTACAATTCGGTAAATGCTATTGTGAAACAACTAGATGTCACCATATAAAGCGATGATACAAACGCTCCGAAGGTTTCAAAATTTTCCCAGATAATTGTTCCAATCGTTATGATCTGTCAGAATCACCGATATCGGCCATCACTGATTCAGGGAGAAAAAAATTCATTGCATTCAAAAGCCGATACACTTCCTGTAACACTTCAATCTTCTGCTTCACTACTTGCCTCAGTCTCTTCCAATTTTGGCTTCAAGGCTTGTGGTGAAGGTGCTTCGGCAGTGTAATGTACTGGATCTGAAAACGTGCAGATGAGAATGATCTGACGCATGTAATGCATTTTCCTACGTCCATTTTGACTAGCCACACCCCCCTCAATTTCCACTCGAGACACAATGATTATATACAAGATATTCACATTACAGGCTGAAGAGGACATGAAAGCGGACGCTGTTTGAGCAACGCCTGAAGAATAATCTATTACGATACAGCAGTTGCATTCTAACTAGTAGCAAAATGATCTGTATGTATTTCAATGGTCTAGCTGTATGTGGGTAAGAGTTGCTGAGACTAACAATCGTTTTCAATGGGGCCTTGGACTAAACGTGAAACATCAATGTAAAACAAGTGCACCCTCATACCTTGGGAAGGCGGGCAGTCTGTCGACACGGCAACCTGTAAACACAAGAAACCAAAGGTATGAGAACCACTGCAAAGGACCCAATGAAGACAGCAGAAGGTATTTGTGAATTTTAAATTTGGAGTTTCGGTCAGCTGAGAAGGTTGCTATTAAAATTATTGAGTACAGGTCTGTGAATGTTTCTCAGTGATGTTTACACCAGAATTCAACCTCAAAAGTATCAAGTAGGGACTATGAAAATTAAAATGTACAATTTGGTAACTGCTACTATGTCACCACTAGATGTCACCATATAAAGCGACATTTCAGAAGTTCCCAAAGTTTGAAAATCCAATCGTCACGATCCGTCAGAATCCTAACATTTGCCACACGGTTTCAGGGAGAAAAAAATTCATTGTATTCAAAAGCCGATACACTTCCTGTAACACGTCAATCTTCTGATTCACTACTTGCCTCAGTTTCTTCCAATTTTGGCTCCCAGGCTTGTGTTGAAGGTATTTCAGCCGTGTCATGTACTGGATCTGAAGATGTGCAGATGAGAATGTTCTGACCCACGTAATGCATTGTCATTTATCCATTTTGACTAGCCTCCCCCCCCCCCCCCCAACTTGCAGTTTTGTACATACAATAAGTAGATACAAAATATTCGCATTACAAGCTAGAGAGGATGGAAAGCAAATCATGTTTGTTTGAGCAATGACTAGTGAAAACATTACAATGCATCTAAACATGCCTGATTTCGGTACTTACGTGTTCTGTCTGTCGCTGTGTATTTGATGAACATGATTAGTCTGTTTTGACTCTCTACTACCATTAGGTGAAATTGATCCAGACACTTTACAAAGAATTCTAACATGTAGGAGTGTAGGGTAACCACTACACGAGTCAATTTTCAAGACCCTCAACGAAACAGAACACAAGACGTCAAGTTTCACGGTGAGCCAACAATTGTCGTTGCTTCCTTTCTCTCCATTACTCATAGAGGAGAGAGAATCGACCCAAAGACACCAGGGAGGGGATGCATGACATTTGAAAAAGAATTCACAACGTGATAATTGAAAATTTCACGATAAATATTGAGATTCATAAAATAAGAGTATGTCAACTGTTGGTCGTGTTGCCGCAATTTGTTCTGAAATATGATTTGCCTTTGCTCAGCACTGTTCTATAGTTGATACTAATAACGCACATCGTGCAGCTTGACGACGACCCTTAAGTAAACTGTTGTGTGAGACTTCTCTTAAAGATTAGTCTTTGAAATAATGGAAAATAAGAACCCTGCAAATTTTCTGTTTGTACCAAGCAGCTAATTAATTGTAGCATGATGCATTTGATTTCATTTGCCTTACTTGACATGTTATGTGATGTGATTATTACCCGTGTGCACGTTGCGATGACCACGCCGAAACAAAATATCGTGACCCCTATGCCAGGGGGTTAAGCAGACGTCTTGACAATTTTACGTGCAAAAACATGGTATAAAAGTGAACACACTTGTACCTTGGAAAGGAAGGAATTCTGCAGACATGGCTACCTGGAAACAAGAGAAATAAAAGTGACGTGAAGCACCAGGATGGACCCACTGACGACAACCAAGGTCATTTGTAATTTCAAGTCTTGAAAATGAAGATGAATATAATATGCAAGCATATGAATATATGAATATAATGTGTCCCTCATCCTAGGTCTCCCAAGCAGCTTTACTGCATGGAAAAAGCTGCAAGGAAGAGCATTTTATTGCAGTGGATTAATGAAAAAGTACCAACTGTTTAAGGCTGGCACAGAGTGCAGTTTGAGTTAGTCTCATTACTGTACCGTACAGCTATATGACATTCAAAAACAGACCAATTCTATAAAACGTGGGAACCCAATGTGAACTATGTAGAGCCTGGTGTCTACCATCATGCTGCAAAACGTTCTGCTGCACATTATCATTGTAAGAACGAATGAGCTAATATTGTGTTGTTCCACTTGCTTGCTCAGTGGTTTGTATTAATCTTTTACTTGTTGCAAATGGAGAAAATATATTGCAAAAAAATAAATTATACAATACAAAAATTATACGATCGAAACAGCATTTCAAAATATTTTTATTCATTCATTCTCAGTCTCACCAAGCACAGTTAAACAGATAAGATTATATTTCTTAAAAATAACTGACATCTTCTTTACAGAAGACCATTACACAACCAAATGATTTGTAGGGATTTCTAGGGAGATATCTATAGTGCATACACACTCACTAGCCACTTTTTGGTACACCTATTCAACTACTTATTGAAGCAAATATCTAAAATCAGCCAATCATTTGTCCGCGGCATAATGTAGAAAATTATGAAGATATTAGGTCAGGAGTTTCTGTTAATGTTCATATGAAACACCAGAATGGGGGGGGGGATGATTCAATAGACTTTCAATTGATGCCAAATGGGCTGGCATGAACATTTCAGACACAGCAGACAGCCGCACTGGGTGCCATTTCTGTCAGCTAACAAAAAGAAACCGAGGCTACAGTGGGAACTGGCTCACCGAAACCGGACAATGGAAGATTGGAAAAATGTTGCCTGGTCAGATGAACCTCTAATTCTCCTGCAACATTCAGATGGTAGGGCCAGAATTTGAACATGAAAGCATGGATCCATCATGCCTTATAAGTCCAATTGAGGCTGGTGGTGGTACTGTAATGCTGTGGGGGGGGTATCTTCTTGAACACTTTGGGCCCCCTTGCACCAACCGAGCGTTGCTTAAATGCTACAAACTACCGGAATATTGTTGCCGAGCATGTCAATGACCTTTATGACCACTGTGCACCGAGCTTCTAATTGCTACTTTAAGCAGCATAATGCACCATGTCGCAAAGCTTATGCCATCAGATTGGATTTATGAATATGTCAATGAGTTCACTGCACTCAAATGGCCTCCAGAGTCAGCAGATCTCAATCCGACAGAGCACCCAAGGGACGCGGAGGAACAGGAAAGCACCGTGAAGGTGCAACAGCAGATAAACCTGCAGCGACTGCATGATCCCATCAAGTCAACATGGAGCAAAGTCAACGTTTCAAGCATCTTGTTGAATTTATGCCACAAGGAATTAAGGCAGTTCTGAAGGCAAAAAGGGTATTAGCAAGGTGTACCTAAAACAGCAGCCATGTTCCATTTAACACACGCAATTTGGCCAGCAGATTGAAACCTCACTTGATATGATGCAAACATTCAGGAAGAAATCAATTGTTCCTATTTTCATCTCTTAGAAGCCCCATATTCAAAAATCACTAGTTCAGGGAGAGAAGATTTAATGCAAAAGCCTTCAGCAGCATTTCAACTCATCTTCCTCTTCACTACTTGCCTCAGGCTCCCGTGACACTGGTTCGAAGTCTTGTTGTCCAGAAGTTCTTCTGGCCGGCTACTTGCTCTGAAAATGTACAGATGAGAATGATGTGACCCATGTAAAGCGTTGTCATTTATCCATCTTGACCAGCTCTCTCCAAACCTGCACATGATACACAGAGTATGTAGAAGATTTTCGCATTACAGGCTGAAGAGGACATGAAAGCGGACGCTGTTTGAGCAACGCCTGAAGAATAATCCATTAGAATGCAACTGCTGTATTGTATCTAGTAGCAAAACGATCTGCATGTATTTCAATGGTCTAGCTGTATGCAGGTACAGAAGAGTAGTTGACAGTGACAGTCTTCAAATGGGGCCTTGCACTGCCGGTGAATCGCATGCGTCTCTCTGAACATCCCAGATGATGCATAGATGTCATGCAGAATTCAGCCGATTTAAACGTGAAACGACAATGTAAAAACAAGTACACCCTCATACCTTGGGAAGGCGGGCAGTCTGTCGACACGGCAACCTGTAAACAAGAAACAAAAAGGTATGAGAACCACTGCAAAGGACCCAATGAAGACAGCAGAAGGTATTTGTGAATTACACTTCTCAGTTAGCAGACAAGGTTGCAATCACAATTGTACAGTACAGATCCATGGAAGGTCACCACAGAGAAACAGTTCAACTTCAAAAGTAGCAACTAAGGAGTACAAAATCTACCGCACTGCCACACTCACAAAAACACTGCATGGCTTCACTGGTAAGTTAGGTTGAAAATACACAGCTTTCTTGAGCCACGGCACTTTTTTTTTTTTTTTACACTGAAAAAAAATCCGACACACCAACCACTCTCAAGTTATTTATACTCACTCAGTGTGAAACCTGAGCCTGTTTCGATGAACACAAAGCTGATATCCAGGCAGGAATTGAAGACAGACAGATACACAAAGCTCTTTAACAGCTCTCAGTCTCTCTCTGAATTCAGCTTTTATACGAGTCAGGTTTGAAAAGCTCAGCTTACACAGATATGTTATGGAAAACGGGAGTAATGTTGAAATAGTGATGTATTCTAAACAAAGCTATTACAGCACAGAAACTCGACGATGGCATAGTATTTGCAAATTAAATTAGCAAAAAAAGGGTTTTGGATCAATTAAGTGAAATTGGATCATTTCCCACGGCACACATTACAATCTCTCACTACACACTAGCGTGCAGCGGCACACTGGCTGAAAATCACGGCGTTAGCTGAAGGAGTACATAGGGTGTGATACGATTTACATGATGTGGAAAACACAGATACTGGACCGTGCATGATTTGTGGACAAATTGGTGGCTTAATGGTTAGGGAAGTGCACTCGTGATTGAAAGACTGCAGGTTCAAATCCCCGACCAGCAAGGCACCACTGAGGTACCCTGAGCAAGGTACTGCTCCCTGGGCACTGAATTAGCTGCCCCCTGCTATGTCACACATGAGTTAAATGCAGAGGACACATTTCATTGTTGTGCACTGTGGTGCGTCACTGACAATCACTAAATCCTAAAAATGTAAAATATCCTCGCAAAAGGCGTAGCTAGAGACTGGGCTTAGGGATTCTGGGCTCTTTGCACATCCCCCAACGTGAATTGATCATAAGGCCTGATTCGGCTATGGCAGAGTCCTTCCTAGGCAAAGGAAGGACTCTGCCAAATAACACGTGGTGCATTATGGGTGTTTGCATGTACCGTGTCCTGCTCTGATCAGGATTTGTCAACTCTGCGTTAACCTTACGAAACTTAGGACGTATCCCAGGTCAGACTTGGAGTGGATGTGTCACAAATGTATATAGTCATCAATACTATTATAAAATTGAAAGACACGGCTTTATTAGTGTTATAGTTTTTATAAATCTTCTGCCAAAACACAACCTAAACAAATATTAAGTCCCCCCCCCCTTTGCATAGCAACGTATTTTAATCAGACTGCGCTACTCCATTTTCAGTCTATGCCGTCCCTACCACCAGTCTATTTGTGAACTCCGAATGTGCAAGATAACCGACATTGACTAGGTGCTTCCTGTAGGTGGCAGCACAGAGCAGAGGTCAACCAAGAAAAAGCAGTCTTCTCAAAAGGAACACATGTCCGGGTCCAGGCTAATTTTGTCATAAAGATTTCAAAATGCCGTGGTGTGCCATATCACATTCATACCGGACCAAGCTTAGACTAACAACTTCCCACCAGCCAAATGTAGTGTAACCATAAGCTTCTGCACGCATAACCGAGCACAGCATGGAAATACAAAGGGAACGACGAACTAGGCTAGACTTTACTATAAGGCTGAGGCCCACCCCCGGAAATTGAGGCACTTTCCAGGTGGCTCCAGTGTTTATGGTAATGGCCCCCTAATCGGCCATTGCAGCCTTGTGTCGCAATTATAGAGTAGGGACCAGTAGGCATCAATTCACTCGTGACTCAAATTCAGCTGATGCTTGACCAAACTGAGGCCACAGAAGTAACAGGTCTCTAAGGCAAGATTATGTTAGAAGCAGGCCTTCATTTCTTCATTTCTATTGCCTACTGTTAATACATCATGCCAATGTAACCCTGTATAAAAACTATATGCGATAAGGCATATATTTTGCCATGAACTACATCCATGAACTACCAACTACTGTCAGAACAGTAAATACAAACAAAATGAATGCACGTTACTCCAAAAAGTATTTGTTTTGAGCTTATTCGGTGTGCATCATTTGTTTGTTGCTGTGGAAATATGGTTTCCATTTCGATTTCTTTCAGAAGTTATAACAATATAGTCAGCAACGCTTGCTTGAGTATCATAACTTACACTTATTCCTTCACAATACTAAGCCACAGAACAAGTTCACAACTAGAATACTTGCATTCGCAGAACATAGAGACTAATTTCAACATTCATAAGATTTTAATTATAGTGTCTACAAATTTTTATATCGGACCAAAAAAAATATTCGGGAAATTTCAATAGGAGCAAGTTGTTTTATATTTCACAGTTTAATATTAGTTGTCATGCGCATACCACCATACTAGTCTTATGAGTACACGTGTGGAACGATCTTCATACCTGTACTTTTCATTTCAGATTAAAAATATTAATTAATTAATGAAACAAATCCCTGCCTCCAATCTCACCATTCAACACTAGGCTTTACCATGAGGCTCATTGCCATCGCAGGAACTCTGCGCACTTCCCAGGTGGCTCCAGCGATTACAAGTAATGACCCCCTAATCGGGCATTGCAGCATTGTGTGGCGCCATTATAACGTAGTGATGCAGGGGTCAATTAAGAGGAGCGCGACTCGAACCGCTAATAATAAAGGCAAAACTATGCCCTGCTCGCTATAAGTGCTTAAATTTAAACTAACCCGCCCGCAAGCGATTAGAATATCCCAGAACTAAGTTTTTCATAAGCTGCCGAGCCGAAAAAAAAGCCTTTAAGGAGCCAAAAGTGGATTCAGGCAAGAGACTGAGCGCAACGGGTCATACTATGAAACCCCGATTTAAGGCAGTTTTCTGCAGCTTATAAAAACTTAAAACCCGCAAGCAGATCAAAATGTATCCGAAAAAAAGTGGAAATGTGGAAAAAAAAATAAAATGGATTTCTCAGAGCTCTAAGCATAGTGCCGTGTGTAGTTATTTTTATTACCACTATTATTAAATTAAGGGTCCAAGCCGGATGGACCCCTGTTTTCATTATGAACAATAGTAATGTTAATAATAATAATAATAATAATAATTATTATTATTATTATGCCAACTTACCTACGAATTGCATTTAAAGGCAGACTTGATGAAGGGATCACATTCGGGGACGTGGAGATTACCTGTACAATATGCAAGCAGTCATTAGGATGTAAACAGAAAAAAAAATGGCAAAAATGCCCACGGTCTAAAGTGGACAGTTTGATATAAACTCCCATTTTTATAATTCAAGGAACTAAAATAAGTTAAGCAAAAATATTCAACATGGTATGCGAAGACGTTCGACCGTGAGAACAATGTTTTACGAAGAACAAACAAAACTACAAGCAAAACAGGATGGACACTCACCTCAAGCGGACATCAACGCAAAACAGACCGTCGAGGTCGCTTTGGCGCTTTTAAACCGAATTATTTACCCCGGAAGTAGATCCCTGACCCGAGCAGCCTGTTGTTTTATTTTTCTTATATACCTTACTCGAATATCAACGTAAACGACTAAATATTGACAGCCGTGTTTCTTTGTGTTGCATTGTTTAATTTTGCAAATCATAAAATATAAGCATGTTTTATGTTTTTATTAAGTAATAAAAAATAAATCATTCTGACCTTTGAAAGCGCGCGCTTTCAAAACAGAACAATGGGCCTCATTCACCAGCCATTCTTTTAAAAAGTACTTTAAAGCCCACTTACGTAGTTTTCACTAAAATTATGACATTCGTAAGTTTTTCCTTATTTGGGAGCTGGTCTTAGGTAAGAACAGAATCTTCGCACACTCGCGCATACTTGAATGCTGACAATTTTGTACAAATAATTGGTCATTGCGTTTTATTCAATTCTGCAGTTGCTTGATATTATAGGACTTAAATTACAATAATATTTTTATCATTCATAATTAATTAAATGTTTATTTTCATTATTTTACAAGGCATTATAATTTTCTAAATAAACAGTACACTGCAACTCATATCAATTATGTGATTATTGAGTACTGTGCCATCCAATAATCAGTAGGCCTGTTTCTGCATTCTAATTCCAGTCACACAATGCCATATTTACTGCTGCCTCAGGATGTTGCATATCGTGGCCTGAGGGGGAACTCATCTGCCAGGACTATGTAGAACTATTTGCAGAGACTTCTTGGGATATTTTAGGCTATCAAGAGCTGTCCTTGTGGAACTTTGCACTGTTTCTAAATAAACAGTACACTGCAACTCATATCAGTTATGTGATTACTGAGTACTTTGCCAATGCCAAATTCAGTAATTTGGCACCAGTATTGCGGAGTCAGAGCAGATGGTCTATCTCTGTACCACCACACGTGCAACTGCTCTGCACTTTGGGATATTTCAGAGGGAGTTAGGAGACAGGGTGGATAAATCAGAGGCGTCCAACAGCCATGCTCCCCTGCGAATCATGTACGGAATAAATCAACTGGTCACACAATACATGAAATTTCCCTGTTAGAATAGGTCCCAGTCAAGATAGGATTTCAATCTATTGTTGATCTACCAAGCACCATCTGCGCAATGGACTGCATGGACATGCGCCTTAAGACACCCTCCCCAGATATATTCCCATTTCTCATGAGCAAACAATACCACTCCATAAATGCTCATCTGCAACTACCAAAACCACCTTCTGAATGTGGTGTCCTGCTTCCCAAGAAGTTCACACTACTCCTGCATTTTACAAAACATTACAAAACATTAGGACCTCATTAGTCCTTTGTTTCCCCTTTTGGTCATAACATTAATCTTCCGGTTGCTTGCGCCCTTCCCAGTTCTAGTCATCCTATTTTGACCCCTCACGATCCTGTTTGTTTCCCTGCTCCTGTTTTGGTCCAATAAAGTCCCTTTTAGTTCTTCTGATGCCTGCCAACGAGTCCTTTGTTTCTCATGTGATGACAATCGGTATGAAACGTGGTGCACCGCTTCTCCCACAGGCACCACAAGAAGAGGATGTGTGTCCTGACACACACCTAGGACTGGGCAAAAGACTTGTTGTCTAAGTTCAACAGCACACTGCTCATTTGTAAATTAAGTTATAATATAAATGTAAATTTTACAGTGTGATTATAACTGTCAGAGTTCGGGTTGGACGGGCAAGCAGGAAGCGGGGAAGGATGAGACAGGATTGCGGGAAAATGAGGATTTAATCAGGGACCGAGAAGACAGGACAGACGGCAACAAACTAACACTTACTAACATTATCTAACATCAATGACGGACCAACGGCAGGGCAAGACTGGACTCATATAGACAAAAGACAGGGTGAAATAACAAGACACAGCTGGGCATGATTGGGGAAGCACACGTGGATAATCAGGGGGGCGTGGCACACACGAGGGTCGTACGAGCCGGGCATGACAATAACTTACAGTTAATCTCAAAAAAACACATCACTTTACAAACTCAAGCTAGTGTCAGTGCATAATATTTGGTGACATGTTAAATGAACTGCACCTTCATAATGCTTTTATAATGCAACCATAGAACATCCATAAGCAGCATGTAGGTACACGTTAACATCCTAACATATCTTAACAGGTTTAATATACATTAATAACAAACATTATAATCATACAATTGATTTGTCAGATTCATTAAGTTAGGAGAGCCAAATAAAATAAAATGTAGGCTAATGAAGAGAAGGACTTGTCCCACACATTATACATATTGCAAAATATGACAAACGTGCATGCACTTGTAAAGGTGATGTAGCAAGCTAGGAATATCAAATTTAACCCCTTATAAAAAAAAAGACTCCTCTTGAAGTATATATTTCTCTGGATACAGCGTTAAATGAACAATAGCATCCTATGCATCTTTTTTGTGTTATTTTATATCCACTGATTAAAATACTGTTCCTTGTTTTTGTATTGTTCTCTGCTAATTATGTTGTAATGGATCATAACACAGGGGCGGCATGGTGGTGCAGTGGTTAGCACTGTTGCCTCACACCTCTGGGACCCGGGTTCGAGTCTCCGCCTGAGTCACATGTGTATGGAGTTTGCATGTTCTCCCCATGTCCTCGTGGGGTTTCCTCCATGTACTCCGGTTTCCCCCCACAGTCCAAAGACATGCTGAGGCTAATTGGAGTTGCTAAATTGCCCATAGGTGTGCATGTGTGAGTGAATGGGGTGTGAGTGTGCCCTGCGATGGGCTGGCCCCCCATCCTGGGTTGTTCCCTGCCTCGTGCCCATTGCTTGCGGGATAGGCTCCGGACTCCCCCGCAACCCAATAGGATAAGCGGTTTGGAAAATGGATAGATGGATCACAACACACCCATTCAAAGCACCGTCGGGTGACTCTGTCTTGAAAGGCGCTATATAAAATAAATTGAATTAAAATGGAGCTAAGCAAGTTTAGGTCTGGTCGGTTCTTGGATGGGAGACCAAATAGAGAAGCTGTGCTGCTACTAGAAAAGGTGTTGGAGAGTTTAACTTGTGGTCCGTGTGGATCCCAATGCCTCGAGGCAGTGATGGGAAAACTGTGCTATAAAAATGTTAGCATCCTTCAGATGAAATAGAAAACTACCATCCTGACTCTGTGAGGTCCTAAAAGATCCCTGGGCATCTTTTGAAAAGGGACTTTCAAACCCTCACCAGGAACGAGTCCGACTTACTGCCGACAATGCAGACCTAGCTCTGACACCTGTTGTATAGGGACCAAACAGTCCTTATAAGGAAGCCTGGCATCCCACAATCCCAGAGCACTCCTTGAGGGACACGGTTGAATGCCATCTGCAAGTCCACAAAGCACAGGCAGACTGGTTGGGCATACTCCCATGCACCCTCCAGGACCCTGTGGAGAGTATAGAGCTGGTCCACTGTTCCACGGCCAGGGCGAAAACCACACTGCTCCTCGTGAATCAGAGGTTCGACAACCCGGCAGACCCTCCTCTCCAGGGCAGAGACGGATTACGGACCAGGCCAGCGGGGCTGCTGCCCAGGGGCCCTTGGGGTGCAGGGGGCCCGGGGGGCCCCTAGCCCAAAACAATTTGCAACGCTTATCAACAATGTATTTTCGTTTGTCTATTTTAGAGGGCCTACATTCTTTGATCCTCTGCCTACAAGGGCCCCTGACCCTATAGGGAGGGTGTTTGGCTGCCAAGGGCCCTTGAATTGTCGTGGTTGTGGTGGTGGTGCTGGTGGGAGCTCAGGTTCATCTTGCCTAAACTCTTCAGATACCGGCAAACCACGATTTTGTGCTAGATTATGCAGCACGCTACATGCGTGTACAATGCGACACTTGTTGTGGACTGTATAGTAGCACCCCACCGGTTTTGTCCAAGCAGTGTCAGCGGCCTTCAAGCTACCCTATAATGCGCTCTGCCACCGCCCGAGCCCGACAAAGGGGGGCATCATTATAACATTGCTCCTATTCACTCAAGGGGTTTGCAAGCAGCGTGAGAAGTCGCGACTTAAATGGGCACCTATTGTCCCCTAAGGAACCGTCAAATGGTTAAATCAAACAAAACTTACAATACTGGACCAAATTATAAAATGGGAAAAATCGTCTTACCGATCAGCCTGCCATCACGTACCACCCCATTTTTAAACTTGTTTCCATCACTGTTTCTGAGAATGATCAAATCATAGGTTGAGCCAGGCCATCTAGGCACAACATTAATGCAGGGGTGTTAGAAGCATTTTGAACGTGGGGAGGATACCCTGGCATAAAACTAATATTTTATGTGAAATGTGGGGTGATCCAAACGAATAATTATGAAACGTGAGGGGGACACGTTGCCCATGCATTAATGAGACGCATGTTCGAATTGCACATAATTTGAGTGAAAGTGCTTTCTATCTACATAAGCAATGTGAGTGCAGTCGATGGCTCCGATTACATTGGGAAGACCGAACATCACTGCAAATTGCGTTTTAATGTCTGCTTGTTCAACCACAGTGTAAGAAAATTTTATATATCTGGGTGACAAGCTGATTATGCCGTCCCATACAGCTGGCATGGGGCGACTTGGTGTTGACTAAATCACTATGATCCCTGAATACGCGCCCTCTTCTAATTCTTCCTAAAGCTACGTCTTCCAATAACGCTGGCATGGCAGTTGTAATAGTTCGGTCATTTTCTGCACCGTTTTATAGTTACAAATTTAATAAATTTCAGCTGCTGTATATTTGTAAACAACATACAATTAATGTCGGTGTATTGGATAAAGTCAGCGTCATGATTGAGTTTAAAAAGGGAAACCACGGTAGCAATGATTTACCACTGGGAGCCGTCCGTTCACAAAACTGAGCAGAAACGTGCATATGCCACGTGTGGAGCTGCCGTGAGAATGTGCGTAGCGGCACGCCAAGCTTCGTTTTTATACATCTCGACGTGAGCGTGGAAACGGACGTGCGCACCATTTATACATGAGGCTCCAGGACCGCCGAATAAACCTTACCTGGGAGGTTGAGGAGTGTGGTCCCCTTATAGATGGAACATACCCTCCAGTCCCCCGTCTTGAAGAGGGGGACCGCCACCCCTGCTATTATGGACATAAGCGCAGTCAGAACCCCCCCCCCACTCACCCCCCACCTTCCAATGACAAAGGGAGGCTACCCTCTCATCCACCGCGGTAAACCCCAATATACAGGCGCCCAGCCAGAGGGCAATAAGTATGCCCACCCCTGCTCGGCACCTCTCCCCATGAGCAACTCCAGAGTGGAAGAGGGTCCAACTCCCCTCCAGGAGACTAGCTCCAGAGCCTAAGCCATGCGTGGAGGAGAGTCCGACTATATCTAGTTGGAATCTGACAACCTCGCGCACCAGCTCAGGCTCCTTCCCTGCCAGAGAGGTGACATTCCATTCCTAAAGAATTAGTTCGGATACAATAATTGGTCATTAACAGCAATTAGCAACACAGACTAAATTCACCTAAAAGAAATAATTCGGAAGCAATGCTGGATAAATGGTTTTTAATCATAGACAAAAAGAACCACAGCACCACACTTTGCAAGGTTGCATTTTTTTTGGTCAAAATCAATTATGCCCTGAAACTTTGCATATTTGTCTGCCATGGCAGGTTACGACAGAAC
Source organism: Brienomyrus brachyistius (assembly GCF_023856365.1). Lineage (NCBI taxonomy): Eukaryota > Metazoa > Chordata > Actinopteri > Osteoglossiformes > Mormyridae > Brienomyrus > Brienomyrus brachyistius. Next base: position 705,469 of record NW_026042310.1, read on the forward strand.
ACGATGCTGTGGCATCATTAACGATTTCTTCACCACCACTGAACGGGACCCGCTGGTGATGTAGCTGCATAAGCAGCAGGGCTCAGGACACCGTATGTCATGACATCACATGAGATGACCACCACACAGGACAGCCTTCATTCACATCTAGCTTATCCTGTCAGTGGTTCATGGTTCCCCCCCCCATCAGACCATCGTCGGTACATATTGATCACGGCTGACCGTCAGCACCTCACAAGCCTTGCGGTTTCAGAGATGCTCTGACCCGGTCATCTGAATGATTTGGCCCCTGCCAGTCACTCAGATCTTTACCTCCTGCCCATTTCCTGTGCACGTATCATGTAGCCTACAAGTATTGAATATTACCTTAACATCTGAACGATAATTCACACCTCACTTCGGGCTCGCGCAGGGTGAGGTGATGTAAATCTCGCCAACGGGGGTTGCAGCGGAGAGCGGTGGATGGTGTAAATGTAGCCTGGGGGTATTTTTTTGTCCAGTGGAGATCATGCACATCCATGGACATCAACTGCACATGTTCAAGATCATTGACCAAGTATTTCCAGCAGATGGCAGCAGTAACTTTTACATAGTAGAGGTCATAGAAGCAGCACTGGAGTTGTACGGATACCTCCACATACCCAGCATCTAATTTTTACAGCAGCATACCATTTCTAAAAAAAAAGTAAGTAAATTAAGAGTACGGCGTCAATTTCATATCTTGGTGATAAAATGCACGGTGGAGTGGGGGGGGGGGGGGCACTTATTTTGTAATAAGGATTTCACTATAAAAATACCACAGTATGCCACGTCGCCCAAATACCACCCAAGTCTATACAAACTAGTTCATAAATTTATCCTTTTCACCACATTATTTGTGGTTGTTGCAATCCGCCCTCAGCTGGTCTAGTGGAATATCACCTGACCAGGACCGTTGCATCCACCAACAAGTGTAGCATGAACAGACGCTTCAGTGCGCACCACCGTCCATAGCACGAAATCGTAAGTGGAAAAGTGGAGCATCACCTAGCCTTATAATATGTTGGACGTGCACTATATTTACAAGAGTCGACGTTACTCACTTCACATGGGGGAGGTCAATGTTTTGGCTCCTAATTGATGTTCATATTTCATCTACTCCCACACTACACACAATCTTTGCACATTTTCGCTGCGTGCGTAAGACAAATAAATTTGTCGCAGGTGATGCACATGAAACGCGTCTTCAAATCTTTTGAAGGGGGACAATCCTTGCAGCGTTTCCTCTGTCCACCAGCTGCTACACCCTACAATGATAATGTATTATTAGTTCATGAATCTTCCTAGAATGCCTATACATCTGTTCATAAACGTCACACACTTACCGTAGGCAACTGCAGTTTGGATCCTGCATGTGGACCCTCACCGGCCGCCTCTTGTATCTTTCTTGCAATCAAAGCAGCTGCTGGTGACCTTGGAAGATTCTGTCTTCTTTGGATGTGAGGGAACACAAGTGCCTTTCCCAGCTCTTCTAGAAACAGTCTCCGTCTTTTGCCGCATCTACTTTTTTCCCAGTATGGGTCTACTGCCAACCAGATCACGAAAGCATTGTATGCAGATACATCCAGCATGTCAAAAAACACCACAAGGGGCCACCGCGAAGTCTTCCGCCTGCAGCTATAATGGGCAGTGACCATGTTTAAAGTGTCTACCCCTCCTTTTCTGGCATTATATTGCAAAATGATCTCTGGTTTCTTGTGTTTTCGGTCACTGATCTGTCCCTCTCGATGCAGTGTACTCATCAGCATCACATTTTTGCCCTTTCGTGGTACGTATGACACCAGAGTAGTATTGGCTGTAAATGCAAACTGCGAGGATGTCACTTCCCTGCCCTTCACAGTCAAAAGCTCAGGCGGCAGCTCTGGCTTGTTGTGTCTGACTGTGCCAACCATAGTCATGTTGCGCTTGAGGAGTTCTTGTCCCAGGTTATATGATGTGAAAAAATTGTCACACGTGATGTTATGGCCGCTGAGGCCCTGTGTCATGTCGAGCACCACCCGCATTCCCTGGTTTTTCTCAGAGATTCCACCCTTTACCTTCCCTGTGTAGATTTGCATGTTCCATCCATAGGCGGAAGCAGCATCACATGCAGCCCAGATTTTTATGCCGTACTTTGCTGGTTTGGACGGCATATACTGCCTGAACGGGCACCGGCCTTTAAATGCAATAAGGCGCTCATCCACAGTCACATTGGGTCCTGGATTGTACATAAGCGGAAGTCGTTTCACCCACTTGTCCCACACAGTTCGTATTTCTGCCAACTTGTCCTTCTGCCGTCTCTCACGTCTTGTTGCCCACTCATCAAATCTGATGGCTCTTGAGAACATAGAGAAGCTGCCCAATGACATTGCCGCTTTGAAAAAAGGTATTCCTTTCTCACCATCCCACAGACTGCTAGCTGACTCTCCTCTTGATTTGAAGACACCTGCGAGGATAAGGATCCCATAGTAGGCAAGCATCTCTGTGTCATCTACCTCTTTCCATTGTTTACGGAAAATACGTTTTCCCTCAATGTTGGTCATTTTCCGAACGATTTTCTGAATGGAGTCTGGCAAAAAAAGTTCGAATGCTGATCTTATATCATGGACACGGCTCACCGCCATCCTTGTGGGCCCAGGTATCATCTTTAATTTTGTGGGAGAGCGAGGTTGTGCAATCTTTGGAGATGATGACCATTCAATCTGACCCTTCCTGGACATGAATATTTCTCCTGGTCTCTGCTCAGGTTGCTGTGGGGCATCTTGCTCGACAGTCTTGGGAGATTTTCGAGGTCTGCGCTTTAGATCGGGTTTGTCTGCTGTATCACTCTCAGATTCAGTTGCCTCTTTATACTCCCATTCTGATGCCTCCTCATCGTCCTCTTCACTACTCGACTCGGTCTCCTCCAATACTGGATCCAAGTCCCGTTGTGCAGAAGTTCTTTTGGCCATGTTGGCTACCGGTTCTGAAAATGTGCAGATGAGAATGATGTGACCCATGCAATGCATCGCCATTCATCTATCTTGACCAGCTCTCTCCCAATTTGCACACAAGATATTCTCGGAATGTAAAAGGCTCTCGCATTACAGGCTGGAGAGGACAGGAAAGCAGATGCTGTTTGAGCAACGTCTGCAGGACAATCCATTACAATACAGTAGTTGCATTCTGACTAGTAGCAAAATGATCTGCATGCAATTAAATGGTCTAGCTGAACACAGGTAGGATTTACAGACACCTACAGTTTTCACTAAGGCTAGTAAATTGCACATATCTCTAGTGTCTACCTCTTCCGTCAGTCTCTTCAGACTTCCGACGTAAAATAAGTGCACACTGATACCCTGGTAAGAAAAGCAGCCTGGTCGACCAGTATACATGGAAACAATACATGGAAACAAGAAACAAAAAGGAATGTGACCCACTGGCATAAACCCAATGAAGACGGCCAAGGTTATTTGTACATTTTAAGTTTGCCAATCAGCTGATATCACAGGGTGCTTTTCCGCCACACTTTTGGCACAGTACTTTCCCTTTTCCAGTCAAGTACCAGTACCAAAAAAGTTCCAGTCCCTTAAAGTGCCAATCCAAAATGGGGTATTTTTTTGGTACTTCCTTTGTCAATTGGTTATGCAAATAGTCCACCCCTGAAACACAATATTACCCAAGTTTAACTTGGTAATTTGAAATCTGGTCGTTCTGGTCAACTGCAATTTAATCAAATTGGACAAATTGCCGTCTTGGAAAAAAAAGTTGCAAACTGTTTATTCTTGTTCATATCCTAAGAAAAACAAAATAAATGCAATAATGGCTCTGTGGAGAAATGAAGAGACCCGACATTAAATTGGAATCTGGTGGGAAGAACACATGCAAGATCAGGATGGCATGACAAAATATTTTTGCATAATATATTAGACAAGCCCTGTACAGGAAAACATCACAATGAGACTGTTGTAATCAATTTTATGCTATTTGTAAAATTAAAAAGGAGTTCAACAAATTTCTCGCAAACCCATCCAGGACCTATTTAAACAGCAAGGATTATAAGGATAAGTGTCTCTGTGAATGCATATAGCGCTCATTTAAAAGCAGCAGAGAAACTTTAAACCGAACATGTACTAGATAATGCTGAAAATGAATCATCATTAAAATTGCAAAACTTGCTGTGTTTTTCTCCCTGTAACAGAAAAATGTTTAGTACAACATGCAATTTTGGTACTGATATCACACACTGTACACATAATATATGTGACCCATCACCACGAAATGCGTCTTATGGGTGCAGTTCTACCGATGCGACTTAAGACTCATTTCGTGGCGACGGGTCACATATTATAGCCATTTTTCAAATTCAATACAAAATACCGCGCCCCAAGTTGTAATATCATTCAGCACTGGTAGCAGTTTTTAAAGTTTAGATTAGCCACGTTCAGATAAAATGTCTGAGTGCTGAATTACTCAGGACTAACACACACACACACACACACACACACACACACACACACACACACACACACACACACACACACACACACACACACACACACACACACACACACACACACACACACACACACACACACACTACCTCATTCTCACCATACAGCAATACGACTCAGTATGTCAGTTTGTATGTACGAATAACGTTTACCTGGTGTTCACATTAGCCATGTTCAGATAGTAATTCACCGTTGGAAAAATTGTTTCAGAACATTTGGCTAAATACGAGTCAAGTGCAGAAGAAAGATAACCTACCTCGATGCTGTCATTCAGGCTGTTTGCAATATAGTAGAACACATTTTCCAGGGTTTATCTTCATTTTTGTGATGTTTCACACATTTTACATTAAAATGCAGAAAAAGTATGTGTTTTTAGATCGGTAGATTATACAAATCAAATCATGTAATTTTCGACAGTTGTGTTTTTACAGACTAAAATTGTCATAGGAATTTCAAAATACCGTTATATGTCATATTACCTTCATACCTCTCAAGCAGAAACTAACAACTTTAAACCTGGTCATAAAAAGGTTTGCCGTTCCACTACATTGCTTGCAAACTGCCCTCTTCTGGACTAGTGCAATATCACAGATGTATGCATGCACCGGCACCGACCACGACCATCCGCGTCTGCGGACAACAGTAGTGCTTCCGAGCTCATGGCCATTGCAGGAACTCGGTGCACTTCCCAGGTGGCTCCAGCGTTTACAATAATGACCAATTCGGCCATTGCAGCTTTGTATGGCGCCATTACAGCATAGGAACCAGTGATGTAGGGGTCAGTTAACGCGCGACCAGAACTCGGTAGATGCTTTTAACCAACAGTAGCGTGACTCGAACCGCTATTAATAAAAGAAATAGCGAGCGGGGCATAGTTTATGTGCTTAAATTTAAACTAACCCGCCCGCAAATGACACAAATATCCCAGAACTAAGTTTTTTGTAAGCTACCGAACCGAAAAGCGCCTTTAAGGAGACAAAACTCAAGATAAGCGACCGAGCGCAAGACGTCATACTTTGAAAACCCTATTTAAGGTTGTTTTTTTTGGTTCTGCCGCTTATAAAAACTTAAAATCCCAAGCAGATCAAAATACAGAGAAAACGGAATTCGAGGGAAAAAAATAAAACACATCATAGAGCTCTAAGTCAAGTACCGTATGTAGCTACTTTCATTATAATTGTATTATTAAAGGACAAAGCTGGATGGATCCCTGTTGTTTTCATTATGTTCTGCAATATCATTATGGTTCCGACTTACCTATAAATTTAACTTAAAGGCAGACATAGGAAAATGCTCTCATTCAGGACGTGGAGATTCCCTGTAAGCAAAACAATGCAAGCAGAATCATTAGGATGTAAGCAGATAAATAAATGCCAAAAATGTCCATGGTCCAAAGAGAACAGCTTTATACACGCGCTCATTCATTTAATTCAAAGTAAAGTAAGATTATTCAAGAATAATATAAGTGGTACGTGAAGCAGTAAGACTGTACGAAAAAAAAATTAGGAAGAACAAATTAAATTACATACAAAAGAGAAGGAGCGCTCACACCTGAAACAGAAATCAGTGCAAACAGACCGTCGCTGCCGAATTGGCGCTTTTAAGTCGAATTATTTACCCCGGAAGTAGATCCCTGCCATCAACATCCTGTTCTTTTATTTTTCTTATGTACTTTATTCGAACTTTGATAAACGACCGGATATTAACAGTCGTGTTTCTTTGTTTTGTGTTATTTCATTTTGAAAATCAGAAATTATACGCATGTTTTATTTTTTTTATTAAGTAATAAAAAATAATTTTGACCTTTGAAAGCGCGCGCTTTCAAAAGAGAACAATAGGACTCATTCACCAACCATTCTTAAAAAAAGTTGTTCTTTGGAGCCTACTTACGCAGTTCTCACGAAAATTCTGTCATTCGAAAATGTTTCCTTATTTGGGATTTGTTCTTAGAAATCTATGCACACTGACACACATTTGAGGGCTGACACGTTTGTGCAAAATAGTTGGTTATTGGGTTTACGATTCTATAGTTGTACGAGTTCTTTAATATTATAGGATTTAAATTACAAAAATATTTTTCATTATTTGTAATATTTTAAATGTTTTTTTATTGTTTTACGAACCAGTGTGGTCTTCTAAAATAAATAAACACTAAAATGCAACTCATATCAATTATGTGAACCTTATGGTGGTGGAGGGGTTTGTATGTCCCTAAGATCCTGTTGGGGAGTAGTTGATGTATATTAAAGCTGATAGGATGTTAAGGGATAGTTACATGATGCTAATGAATGTTCCTTAAGTACATTATGAAGGTTAACTGTATGTTTTGCATACATTATAAATGCATCATTAAGGTGCAGTTAATGTAAAATGCTATTACCTTTTAAACACTTTTTCAACACATGGACATTTTGAAAATCCATCCATCCATCCATTTTCCAAACCGCTTATCCTACTGGGGTCCGGAGCCTACCCCAGAAACAATGGGTACGAGGCAGGGAACAACCCAGGATGGGGGGCCAGCCCATCGCAGGGCACACTCACACACCATTCACTCACACATGCACACCTATGGGTAATTTAGCAACTCCAATTAGCCTCAGCATGTTTTTGGACTGTGGGGGGAAACCGGAGTACCCGGAGGAAACCCCACGACGACATGGGGAGAACATGCAAACTCCACGCACATGTGACCCAGGCGGAGACTCGAACCCAGGTCCCAGAGGTGTGAGGCGACAGTGCTAACCACTGCACCACCATGCCGCCCCCCATTTTGAAAATCTATTCCCAAAAATAATCAGACACCTTTTGATTTTTCGCACTGGAGTTTACATGTTAAATATGTCTTTTACATAAAGACAGCTTTTACATAAAGTGAACCATCAAATTGCATTAATTCTGCAAAATCAACTTACCTTCTGATTCTGAGACAGGAGATGGCCTACATCTAGGCAACCTCGATCCTGGAGTGCTGGTGTCCAGCACGTTTCCTATCCTACCTGATGATTCACTATCTGCCTGAGATCAGGTAAGATTCATCAGAGACCAGGCAGGATAGAAAACCTGGTGCATATTGGTGTTATGCTTTGTGGAATTAGAATAGAATTAAGTGATCATTAGTGGTCATTGTTAACACACCACAGCACACAGTGTGCAACAACGAAATGTGTCACATATGTGTTAACCCATATGTCATTTTCATGACATAGTTGGGGGCAGCTAATTCAGCACCCGGGGAGCAGTGCTTAGGGGGCGGTACCTTGCTCAGGGTACGTCAGTGGTGCCTTGCTGGTCAGGGATTCCAACCTGCAATTTTTCAATTACAAGTGCGCTTCCCTAACCATCAAGCCACCACTGGCCACATAATAATCGATCCTTTATTGTCCCCATGGGGAAATTCTTTATGCTTCCCTCAACTTCCTCTTGTAGAGCAAGCTGTCCGCGAAGGGCAGCCACCTATCGGGGTGCCCAGGGAGCTGGGGGTTAAGGACCCACAGACGTGCTGAGGCTGGGTTTGAACTGGCGACCTTGTGATTACAGGCACACGGGCTTAGCCCATTTGGTGTACTAATGGTGAAGATGCTGTTAAATGGTGACAAGTGCGGCATGCATTCATCTATTTCTGCAGAAGACAGAAGATGATTCGTCAAGATTGGAGAGCCAAATAAAATAAAGACGTAGGCTAATGAAGAGAAGGACTCGTTCCGCACGTTTGTGAAATATGACAAACATGTATGCAGTTGTAAAGGTGATGTAGCAGCCCATAAATAGAAAATTGAACCCCTTATGAAAAAAAGACTGCTCATGAAGTAACCTGAAGTATGTGCATGGAAAATTCAGAATATTTGCAACTTTAATTGATGAATCTGCCATCACCATACACTGGATACATAAACATTGGCACTTGTCACCAGGATCACCACTATACATAAACCAGAACTCTTTCAGGGTCACCTATCCCAGGCCTATGACATAAACCAGCTCTATGTCCAAATGCTCAGCTGATGGCACACTGGAGAGTGTGGTCTTTCCAGTACTGTACAGCGACACCTCTGGGCAAGTCTGTCCCCCTCCAGTGGTCAGTGTCTCCCTTCTGTGTTTGGCAATAATTTTCTTGGCCTCAGATTTGAGATCAAACAATTTTTTTTTATATCCACTACTGACAATACTAAATACGACGGCTCCTTTGCTGTTCACTTCCTACAACAGCACCTCCACTTCAGAACTACTGAAGGTATTCTTACATTTGGAGTCTGGGGCTTCCCCGTCTCTAGATTATCATTTCGGCATTCGTGACGTGAATGAATGTATGTTACATTTATATGGTGCATTTCAAGGCGCTCAAAGTGCTTTACAGAACCAAATAGAGCTACTTCACCACCACGGCCCACCCTCCTGGATCATGTGATCGTAGCCATTCTATGCCAGTACGCTCACCCCACAGTAGCTAAGACGGTGAAGAGGCAGGAGAGAATTCACCAATTAGACACATTACAGGCCAAAAGTTTTTAAATACTTAAAACAAATGTAACTGGTTTTGAAGTGTGATGTAACAATTTACCGTACATTGGAAGAGTGATTTAATGAATAGCCACCCCTTGTCTTCATCACAGCAGCACAGATGCGCAGCTTCCTTTCCAGCAGTTTTTGGAAATACCTTTAGTCCAAAACCCTCCCAGCACCCTTTCAAGCATGCAACAGGTTTTTCTCTCATTTGTAGACACTCACTTTGAACTTGCTGGTCCCGCTCATCCCAAGCCTGGACTGTCGCCTGTCCATAAGACCTGATCCCAGTCCTGAATACTCCAGTGTGTGTGTCGTTTAGCCAATAGCAGCCTCCGTTTCTTACAAAGAAAAGCTTTTCTGGCAGTGACTCGACCATGCGGTCCAGCTGCTCCCAGTCTTCGCTTGACTGTGTTATGCAGACACTGGCTCCCCTCTGTTCACATTAATCGCGGCCCTCAGACCTCTGCAGTCATCTTCTGATTTGTTTTGCACGTCACAACTAAGTGTTCATGTTCGGCCTTCGATGTCACTTTCCTTGCCCCCAGACCATTTCGGTCGCTGTTGTTTTTCACTGTAAACAGTAGGTCACTGCATGCTTAGAGACATTTAAAACTCTGGCTATTTGACAATGAGAGAACCCTCCTTCGCTCAGAATTTTTATTTGAGCCCTCTGTTCAATTGTTAGCACTCTAGCCGTTACAAGCAAAAAGAGTAACAAAATAAAGATTTATTCATCTACTCCCACACTACAAACATTCAAAGCACATTTTCGTTGTGTGCCTATGACAAATAAATTTGTCGCAGGTGATGCACAAGAACCGCGTCTTCACATCTTTTGAAGAGGGACAATACTTGCAACGTCCCCTCTTTCCACCAGCTGCTGCACACTACAACGACAATGTATTATTAGTTCATGAATCTTCCTAGAATGCCTATACATCTGTTCATAAACATCACACACTTACCGTAGGCACTGGAGGCAACTGAAGTTTGCGTCGTGCATGTGGACCCTCACCGGCCGCCTCTTGAATCTTTATTGCAATCAAAGCAGCTGCTGGTGACCTTGGAATTCTCTCTCTTCTTTGGATGTGAGGGAACACAAGTGCCTTTCCCAGCTCTTCTAGAAACAGTCTCCGTCTTACACGGAGTCTACTTTTTTCCCAGTATGGGTCTACTGTCAGCCAGATCACGAAAGCATTGTATGCAGATATATCCAGCATGTTAAAAAACACCACAAGGGGCCACCGCAAAGTGTTCCGCTTGCAGCTATAACGGGCAGTGATCATGTCTAAATAGTCTACCCCTCCTTTTGTGGCATTATATTGCAAAATGATCTCTGGTTTCTTATGTTTTCGGTCACTGATCTGTCCCTCTCGATGCAGTGTACTCATCAGCATCACATTTTCGCCCTTTCGTGGTACGTATGACACCAGAGTAGTATTGGCTGTAAATGCAAACTGCGAGGATGTCACTTCCCTGTCCTTCACAGTCAAAAGCTCAGGCGGCAGCTCTGGCTTGTTGTGTCTGACTGTGCCAACCATAGTCATGTTGCGCTTGAGGAGTTCTTGTCCCAGGTTATATGATGTGAAAAAATTGTCACACGTGATGTTATGGCCGCTGAGGCCCTGTGTCATGTCGAGCACCACCCGCGTTCCCTGGTTTTTCTCCGAGATTCCACCCTTTACCTTCCCTGTGTAGATTTGCATGTTCCATGCATAGGCGGAAGCAGCATCACATGCAGCCCAGATTTTTATGCCGTACTTTGCTGGTTTGGACGGCATATACTGCCTGAACGGGCACCGGCCTTTAAATCCAATAAGGCGCTCATCCACAGTCACACTGGATCCTGGATTGTACATAAGTGGAAGTCGTTTCACCCACTTGTCCCACACAGTTCGTATTTCTGCCAACTTGTCCTTCTGCCGTCTCTCACGTCTTGTTGCCCACTCATCAAATCTGATGGCTCTTGAGAACATAGAGAAGCTGCCCAATGACATTACTGCTTTGAAAAAAGGTATTCCTTTCTCACTATCCCACAGACTGCCAGCTGACTCTCCTCTTGATTTGTAGACACCTGCGAGGATAAGGATCCCATAGTAGGCAAGCATCTCTGTGTCATCTACCTCTTTCCATTGTTTACGGAAAATACGTTTTCCCTCAATGTTGGTCATTTTCCGAACGATTTTCTGAATGGAGTCTGGCAAAAAAAGTTCGAATGCTGATCTTATGTCATGGACACGGCTCACCGCCATCCTTGTGGGCCCAGGCATCATCTTTAATTTTGTGGGAGAGCGAGGTTGTGCAATCTTTGGAGATGATGACCATTCAATCTGACCCTTCCTGGACATGAATATTTCTCCTGGTCTCTGCTCAGGTTGCTGTGGGGCATCTTGCTTGACAGTCTTGGGAGATTTTAGAGGTCTGCGCTTTAGATCGGGTTTGTCTGCTGTACCACTCTCAGATTCAGTCGCCTCTTTATACTCCCATTCTGATGCCTCCTCATCGTCCTTTTCACTACTCGACTCGGTCTCCTGCAATACTGGCTCCAAGTCCCGTTGTGCAGAAGTTCTTTTGGCCATGTTGGCTACCGGTTCTGAAAATGCAGATGAGAATGATGTGACCCAAGCAATGCATCGCCATTTATCTATCTTGACCAGCTCTCTCCCAATTTGCACACAAGATACTCTCGGAATGTAAAAGGCTCTCGCATTACAGGCTGGAGAGGACAGGAAAGCAGATGATGTTTGAGCAACGTCTGCAGGACAATCCATTACAATACAGTAGTTGCATTCTGACTAGTAGCAAAATGATCTGCATGCAATTAAATGGTCTAGCTGAACACAGGTAGGATTTACAGACACCTACAGTTTTCACTAAGGCTGCTAGTAAATTGCACATATCTCTAGTGTCTACCTCTTCCGTCAGTCTCTTCAGACTTCCGACGTAAAATAAGTGCACACTGATACCCTGGTAAGAAAAGCAGCCTGGTCGACCAGTATACATGGAAACTAGAAACAAAAAGGAATGTGACCCACTGGCATAAACCCAATGAAGACGGCCAAGGTTATTTGTACATTTTAAGTTTGCCAATCAGCTGATATCACAGGGTGCTTTTCCGCCACACTTTTGGCACAGTACTTTCCCTTTCCCAGTCAAGTACCAGTACCAAAAGTTCCAGTCCCTTAAAGTGCCAATCCAAAATGAGGTATTTTTTGGTACTTCCTTTGTCAATTGGTTATGCAAAAAGTCCACCCCTGAAACACAATATTACCCAAGTTTATATTGCAATCTGATCGAAAGAACACATGCAAGACCAGGATGGCATGACATGACAAAATACTTTTGCATAATATACTAGACAAGCACTGTACAGGAAAAACATCACAATGAGACTGTTGTAATGAATTTTATGCTATTTGTAAAGTTAAAAAGGAGCTATTTAAACAGCAAGGATAAGTGTCTCTGTGAATGCATATAGCGCTCATTCAAAAGCAGCAGAGAAACTTTAAACCGAACATGTACTAGATAATGCTGAAAATGAACCATCATTAAAATTGCAAAACTTGCTGTGTTTCTCCCTACGGCAGAAATTTTTTTAGCAAAACATGCAATGTTGGTATTAATATCACACACACACACACAAACACGCTATTTTTCAAATTCAATACAAAATACCTCGCCCCAAATTGCGATGTCATTCAGCACCAGTGCCAATTTTTACACCAGTGGAAAACCAACCCTTTCAAGTACTGTACTTTTGATAATTTCTCGAAGTAGGTACCTGGTGCAGTGGAAAAGCACCCACAGTTGTTCACTACAGTGGCCTGTACTACAAAGCGGGATTACTGGCTTATCGGGGTAACTTGTCGGATTTAATGTAGTCTGGGCAAAATGTAAGTGAACGAATGTGAAGTCAATTTAAACTGTGGTACCTTAAATCCGACAAGTTAACCCGATAAGCCAGTAACCCCGCTTTGTAGTGCAGGCCACAGGTCTGTGAAAATTTATCACATCCCTAAGATGGAGCCCGCCAGGGGCGGACATCTCTGCACACTCTCCTCGCTTTCTATTGGTTTATCTTAGGCTAAAATCTGGGCTCATTCCACACAGACTGAGTGCCAGTGTGTGTGTTCAAGCACGCTGAGCTTGTTGGGACCAGTTTTATTACCACAAACTAAAACTAAAACCAAATCATTCGTGAACCAAAACAAAAAAATGTGTTGCACTTTAAACTGCAAAAGGTAGCACCACACCACCAGTCTTTTTACCTTGTTTATCCACAATATTCCCTCTTTTAAAAGGATGGTTTGGCTGTTGAGCTGTGCAACTGGGGAATGACTTGCTTCCATGATGTACATCTTAACAGGTCAGCATCTTGTCTGGAGCGAGATGATTTCATAGCCATGGCAGTATAACCCAACCTAACAACTATTCTATACGATTATATGACACATGCACAACAATCACTAGGTCATCAGACGACGGGGGGTAGAGTTTTTCCCGGTGGCTTTCCGGTACTATAGAGACGTTCACTGTCATGTCAGAGCTTACTACTTCCATGATTTACCAAGATAGTAGCATGTGACGTGCTTTGCTATCCGGATGTAATAAACAGAAGGATGTGATGAATTTATACAGATAATAGAGTTTGGGCATCACAATACATCTCTCATTAATATTTTAGGTCTTATCAAATTGTGGGCATAAGTAAACGTTCAAATAGAGTCAAAAATACCATGTTCGTTACCTAAGGCCCTACAATGATGTGCCGTTTCATACTTTCATATTGAATTCATAGATAACCGCGAATTTGGATTAACAGCAACTACGCAAATTACAAATGTCACCCATTTTCTGATTTTGATCACCAGTGTAAAAACTTGTTTTTATAAATGCAAACAGCAGGCAACTAGGCTTTCACGTTCACCACTACCTTGGAGATTGCTTTGCTGTCTTGTACTTCAAAAACAATCTTTTTAAACTTGCGTTTCTCAAAATACAAATAATGAAGCTTCAAGGATTTGTTTTTCTTGATATGCTAATGTTCGCTAAGTTTAGATTAGCCATGTTCAGATAAAATGTCTCCGTGCTGAATTACTCAGAACACACACACACACACACACATTAATGTTACATACACAGCCACAAGTTGTAATATCATTCAGCACTGGTAGCAGTTTTTAAAGTTTAGATTAGCCACGGTCAGATAAAATGTCTCAGTGCTGAATTACTCAGAACTGACTAACACACACACACAATGTTACATACACAGCTGGACACTGCACTCTCTAACACATACACACACACAAACTACCTCATTCTTGCCATGCAGCAATACGACTCAGTATGTCAAAAGCAATTTGTTTGCGTGTACCAATAATATTTGTCTGGTTTTTACATTAGCCATGTTCAGATAGAAATTCAACTTTGGAAAATTTGCATCAGAACGTCTGGCTAAATATGAGTCAGGTGTACAGGAAGGAACCTACCTCGATGCTGTCATTAAGGCTGTTTGCAATATAGTAGAACACATTTTCCAGCGTTTATTTTCATTTTTGCGATGCTTTGCGCATTTTACATTAAAATACAAAAAAGTATGTGTTTAGTTCTGTAGGTTATACAAATCAGATCATGTAATTTTCGACAGCTGTATTTTTACAGGCAAATTTTGTCAAAGGGGTTTCAAAATACCGTTATATGTAATATTACCTTCATACCTCTCAAGCAGAAACTAACAACTTTAAACCTGGTTATAAAGAAGTTTGCCGTTCCACTACATTGCTTGTATTGGTTGCAAACTGCCCTCTTCTGGACTGGCGGAATATCACAGATGTATGCATACACCGGCACCGACCACAACCATCCGCGTCTGCGGACAACAGTAGTGCTTCCGAGCTCACTGTCACCCCAGGAACTCGGTGCACTTCCCAGGTTGCTCCAGCGTTTACAGTAATGACCAATAAAGCCATCGCAGCCTTGTGTGGCGCCATTACAGCGTAGGAACCAGTGATGTAGGGGTCAGTTAACGCGCGACCAGAACTCAGCTGATGCTTTTAACCAACAGGAGCGTTAATCGAACCGCTATTAATAAGAGCAAAACTATGCCGCGCTCGCTATATGTGCTTAAATTTAAACTAACCCGCCCGCAAATGACCCGTATATCCCAGAACTATTTTTTTTGTAAGCTACCGAGCCGAAAAGCGTCTTTAAGGAGACAAAACTCAAGACAAGCGACCGAGCGCAAGGCGTCATACTTTGAAGACCCCATTTAAGGTTGTTTTTTTTCGGTTCTGCCGCTTATAAAAACTTAAAATGCCAAGCAGATCAAAATATTTCCAAAAAAATTGAATTGGAGGAAATAAAAAAACACATCATAGAGCTCTAAGTTCAGTACCGTACGTAGTTACTTTTATTATAACTATTATTAAGTATCCAAACTGGATGGATCCCTGTTGTTTTATTATGTTCTGCAGTATCATTATGGTTCCGACTTACCTATAAATTTAACTTAAAGGCAGACATGGTAAGAGGCTCTCATTCAGGACGTGGAGATTCCCTGTAAGCAAAACAATGCAAGCAGAATCATTAGGATGTAAGCAGATAAATAAATGCCAAAAATGTCCATGGTCCAAAGAGAACAGCTTTATACACGCGCTCGTTCATTTAATTCAAAGTAAGATTATTCAAGATTATTATATGTAGTACTTGAAGCAGTAAGACTATACGAACAACAATTTAGGAAGCACAAATGAAATTATATACAAAGAGAAGGGGCACAAACACCTGAAACAGAAATCAGTGCAAACAGACCGTCGTGGCCGAATTGGCGCTTTTAAATCGAATTATTTACCCCGGAAGTAGATCCCTGCCATCAGCTGCCTGTTGTTTTATTTTTCTTATGCATTTTATTCGAACTTCCATAAATGACCAGATATTAACAGTCGTGTTTTTTTGTTTTGTTCTTTGTTTTTTAAGAATGGTTGGTGAATGAGCGCTCTTCCAAAGGTCAAAATTATTTTTTATTACTTAATAAAAAATAAGACATGCGCATATTTTCTGATTTGTAAAATGAAACAATACAAAACAAAGAAACACGACTGTTAATATTTGGTCGTTTATCGGTGTTTGAATAGAGTGCAAAAGAAAAATCAAACAACAGGCTGCTGATGGCAGGGATCTACTTCCGGGGTAAATAATTCGATTTAAAAGCGCCAATTCGGCCGCGACGATCTGTTTGCACTGATTTCTGTTTCAGGTGTGTGCGCGCGCGCGCCCTTATCTTTTGTATATAATTTCATTTGTTCTTCCTAAACTGTTGTTCGTACAGTCTTGCTGCTTCACGTACTACATATAATATTATGGAATAATCTTATTTTACTTTGAATTAAATGGATGAGCGCGTGTATAAAGCTGTTCTCTTTGGACCATGGACATTTTTGGCATTTATTTATCTGTTTACATCCTAATGATTCTGCTTGCATTATTTTGCTTACAGGGAATCTCCACGTCCTGAATGAGAGCCTCTTCCCATGTCTGCCTTTAAGTGAAACTTGTAGGTAAGTCGGAACCATAATAATACCGCAGTACATAATGAAAACAACAGGGATCCATCCAGCTTTGTCCTTTAATAATACAATTATAATAAAAGTAACTACGTACGGTACTGAACTTAGAGCTCTATATCTGTTTTATTTTATTTCCTCCAATTCCATTTTTCGGATATATTTTGATCTGGTTGAGATTTTAAGTTTTTATAAGCGGCAGATCCGGAAAAAAACAGTTTTTTGGGGGGGGTTTCAAAGTATGACGCCTTGCGCTCGGTCACTTGTCCTGACTTTTGTCTCCTTAAAGGCGCTTTTCGGCTCGGCAGCTTGCATAAAACTTAATTCTGGGATATTCGTGTCATTTTCGGGCGGGTTAGTTTAAATTTAAGTACATACAGCGAGCGGGGTATAGTTTTGCTTTTATTAATAGCGGTTCAGAGTAACGCTACTGTTGGTTAAAAGCATCTACCGAGTTCTGGTCGCGCGTTAACTGACCCCTACATCACTGGTTCCTACGCTGTAATGGCGCCACACAAGGCTGCAATGGCCGAATTGGTCATCATTGTAAACGCTGGAGCCACCTGGGAAGTGCACAGAGTTCCTGCGGTGGCAATGAGCTCGGAAGCACTACTGTTGTCCGCAGCCGCGGATGGTCGTGGTCGTTGCCGGTGCATGCATACATCTGTGATATTCCGCCAGTCCAGAAGAGGGCAGTTTGCAACCAATGCAAGCAATGTAGTGGAACGGCAAACCTTTTTATAACCAGGTTTAAAGTTGTTAGTTTATGCTTGAGAGGTATGAAGGTAATATGACATATAACGGTATTTTGAAACCCGTTTGACAAATTTTGCCGGTAAAAATCCAGCTGTCGAAAATTACATGGTCTGATTTATATAACCTACAGAACTAAAAACACATACTTTTTTTTATTTTAATATAAAATGCGCAAAACATCGCAAAAATGAAAATAAACGCTGGAAAATAAGTGTTCTACTATATTGCAAATAGTCTTAACCTACCTCGATGCTGTCATTATCTTTCCTGTACACCTGACTCGTCCATCCATCCATCCATTTTCCAAACCGCTTATCCTACTGGGTCGCGGGGGGTCTGGAACCTATCCCGGTAGCAATGGGCATGAGGCAGGGAACAACCCAGGATGGGGGGCCAGCCCATCGCAGGGCAAACACACACACCATTCACTCACGCATGCACACCTACTGGCAATTTAGTAACTCCAATTACCCTCAACATGTTTTTGGACTGTGGGGGGGGGAAACCTGAGTACCTGGAAGAAACCCCACGAAGACATGGGGAGAACATGCAAACTCCACACACATGTGACCCAGGCGGAGACTTGAACCCAGAGGTGTGAGGCAACAGTGCTAACCACTGCACCACCATGCTACCCCGGCTTGTCTAATATATTATGCAAAAATACTTATATCATGTCATGCCATCCTGGTCTTGCATGTTCTTCCGACCAGATTGCAATTTAAACTTGGGTAATATTGTGTTTGAGACGGGCTATTTGCATAACCAAAGTCATTTAAAATCCCATCCTGAAGTACCAAAAAAATACCCCATTTTGGATTGGCACTTTAAGGGACGAACTTTTTGGTACTGGTACTTGACTGGAAAAGGGAAAGTACCGTACCAAAAGTATGGTGGAAAAGCACCCTGTGATATCTCGGCTGATTGGGAAACTTAAACTGTACAAATGTGACCCGTCGCCACGAAATGAGTCTTAAGTCGCACTGGTAGAACTGCACTCATAAGACTCATTTCGTGGTGATGGGTTCATGTTAATCAGAGCAGGGAGGTGGGCAGAGCTATAGATCACTGCTGCGCTCTCTCAGTGCGTTTGCGGATTCCGTTGTCTTCGTGTTTCTTAGCCATGGTCAACTTTGTCGCCAAAACTAATGGCAAAGTCACACGCGGCTTAAGCTAGCTACTTATCTGCAGCTTCCGATTCGTTTAGCTTCTTATTCCTAGCGTCTTATTTCACGACTTAAGTTACTTCCAGCTTCCTTATAGGGGAGTGTTCGCAGCTGCACATGCTGTGTAGTTTTTAGTTGACATTTAGGAAAATACGAAATAAAATATTTTGTCGTGCGATATAGTGGCAGGTATGCCATTGTAAGGAAACATTGAAATTAGCCTGGCCCACACCGCCACGTTTTCAGCAAGGTAAATGTCTGGCATAGGCTAATTTCAGTGTTATTAGAGTGGCACGCCTGCTGTGTACTATGCATTTCATGTTTGCCTCACCCAAGATGAACAAGACCTCCGCATTCCATTTGGAAATATGGCTTCTTATTCAAATGAGTGTGAACAATTGATCAAAGTGTCATGTGACCAGTTTACTGTTACAAATGAAAAATCACATTATGTCCAGGTAATTCCACAATTTTCAATACAGGAAGCCTTTCTTATACGAAGTAAATATACGTTCTGTAGCTCAAACCTTTTATTTATACGTCATTTTGTATTTCCAGAATGTCTTGTAAAAACTGCATCATGGGCCGAGCAAACATTCCCTGCTAGTGGTGCTGCGAATGAGAAGCTAACTTAAGCCGCGAAATAAGACGTTGCAAATAAGAAGCTAAACGAATCGGAAGCTGTAAGTAAGTAGCTAAATAAAACCGCGTGTGACTTTGCCATTAGTTTGGGCGACAAAGTTGACCATGGCTAAGAAACACGAAGACAACGGAATCCGCAAACGCACTGAGAGCGCGCAGCAGTGATCTATAGCTCCGCCCACCTCCCTGCTCTGATTAACATGAACCCATCACCACGAAATGAGTCTTATGAGTGCAGTTCTACCAGTGCGATTAAGACTCATTTCGTGGCGACGGGTCACAAATAACCTTGGCCATCTTCATTGGGTTTATGCCAGTGGGTCACATTCCTTTTTATTTCTTGTTTCCATGTATACTGGTCAACCAGGCTGCTTTTCTTACCAGGGTATCAGTGTGCACTTATTTTACGTCGGCTTTTCACAAATAAATGTTTAAATTGAGGGAAGTCTACTTAATGTCATGGCAGCATGTCATATGTTCAGAGATATGTGCAATTTACTAGCACCCTTATTGAAAACTGTAGGTGTCTAAATCCTACCTGCGTTCAGCTAGACCATTTAATTACATGCACGTCATTTTGCTACTAGTTAAAATGCAACTACTGTATTGTAATGGATTGTCCTGCAGACGTTGCTCAAACAGCATCTGCTTTCCTGTCCTCTCCAGCCTGTAATGCGAGAGCCTTTTACATTCCGAGAGTATCTTGTGTGCAAAGTGGGAGAGCTGGTCAAGATAGATAAATGGCGATGCATTGCGTGGGTCACATCATTCTCATCTGCACATTTTCAGAACCGGTAGCCGACATGGCCAAAAGAACTTCTGCACAACGGGACTTGGAGCCAGCATTGCAGGAGACCGAGTCGAGTAGTGAAGAGGACGATGAGGAGGCATCAGAATGGGAGTATAAAGAGGCGACTGAATCTGAGAGTGATACAGCAGACAAACCCGATCTAAAGCGCAGACCTCGAAAATCTCCCAAGACTGTCGAGCAAGACGCCCCACAGCAACCTGAGCAGAGACCAGGAGAAATATTCATGTCCAGGAATGGTCAGATTGAATGGTCATCATCTCCAAAGATTGCACAACCTCGTTCTCCCACAAAATTAAAGATGAAACCTGGGCCCACAAGGATGGCGGTGAGCCGTGTCCATGACATAAGATCAGCATTCGAACTATTTATCTCGGACTCAATTCAGCAAGTTGTTCTGAATATGACCAACCTTGAGGGAAAACGTATTACAGGTAAGAAATGGAAAGAGGTAGATAACACAGACATTTTTGCCTATTATGGGATCCTTATCCTCGCAGGTGTCTACAAATCAAGAAGTCAGTCAGTTAGCAGTCTTTGGAATCGTGAGATGGGAAGACCTATTTTCAGAGCATCAATGTCATTAGGGAAGTTCCACATGTTATCAACTTCTGTCCGATTTGATGAGTGGGCAACAACACATGAGAGACAGCAGAAGGACAAGTTGGCAGAAATACGAACTGTGTGGGACAAGTGGGTTGAGCAGCTTCCACTTATGTATAATCCAGGATCCAATGTGACTGTGGATGAGCGCCTTGTTGGATTTAAAGGCCGGTGCCCGTTCAGGCAGTATATGCCATCTAAACCAAAAAAGAACGGCATAAAAATCTGGGTTGCATGTGATGCTGCTTCCGCCTATGCATGGAACATGCAAATCTACACAGGGAAGGTAAAGGGTGGAATCTCGGAGAAAAACCAGGGAACGCGGGTGGTGCTCGACATGACACAGGGCCTCAGCGGCCACAACATCACTTGTGACAATTTTTTCACATCATATAACCTGGGACAAGAACTCCTCAAGCGCAACATGACTATGGTTGGCACAGTCAGACGCATCAAGCCAGAGCTGCCGTCTGAGCTTTTGACTGTGAAGGACAGGGAAGTGACATCCTCGCAGTTTGCATTTACAGCCAATACTACTCTGGTGTCATACGTACCACGAAAGGGCAAAAATGTGATGCTGATGAGTACACTGCATCGAGAGGGACAGATCAGTGACAGGGAAGACAAGAAACCAGAGATCATTCTGCGTTATAATGCCACAAAAGGAGGGGTAGACACTTTAGACATGGTCACGGCCCATTATAGCTGCAAGAGAAAAACTTTACGGTGGCCCCTTGTGGTCTTTTTTAACATGCTGGATATATCTGCACACAATGCTTTCGTGATCTGGCTGGCATTAAACCCAAACTGGGAAAAAGGTAGACTCAATGCAAGACGGAGACTGTTTCTAGACGAGCTGGGAAGGGCACTTGTGTTCCCTCACATCCAAAGGAGAGAGATACTTCCAAGGGCTCCAGCAGCTGCAGCCTTCACGAGAAAGATTCTAGAGAAGGCTGCTGAGACCTCAGGTGCAGGATGCAACCCTCCCGTGCCTACAGTAAGTATGAGACGTTGATGAACAGATTTGTAGGCATTTTAGGATGATTGATGAACTAATAAAACCATGATTTTCTTTGTAGGATGCCACCGGTCGTGTTAAGAGGAAACGTTGCCAGGAGTGTCCCTATTCAAATGATTTGAAGACGCGCATCGTATGCATGTACTGCAAGAAATATATTTGTTCAAAACACACGGTGAGAAAATGCTTCACATGTGTGGCAGATAGGAGTAAAAAACGAAAGAAATGAGACAAAATATTAGACAACCCGTTGTGAAGCAAATAACGTTGTTTGCCTTGTAGAAACAGTGCATGTCAAAGTCTAGGATATATTAAGGCTAGTTGATACTTCACTTTTCAGTGTGTGCTTTCTAAGTTTTTGTTAGTCTATGTTTCTAATTGCTATTAATGACCAGTTTTTGTATCGCAATTCTTTATTTTTTTTTTAGTGTACTCAAAGATTTGTGGGAATACATTTTTTGCATATCTCTACGGCTTTAAAATCACAGATATGACCTGGGTCACATTAACCCAGGTCAACACTAGCAAAGGATACAATATCTCAGCACATGCCCAGTTTTAGACTAAGTACAGTCAAACCTCAGATTGGGAGAAACTGATGTGTGAGTGTTTTGCAAGACGAGAAAAAATTTGTTGTAAATTTTAGAACCCATATCTTTTGGGTCACTGATTATTAAGTGAAATATTTCCTGCAGAGTAATTAGCACCAAATGTGTGAGGTTTTAGAGATGTAGCCCTGTGCTTTTTAGTTTTGTGTAAATGGACACAGTAACACTTCTACATTGTTAATGTTTTATTTGTATATTCCAAATAAAAGGAAGCCTGTTCATTGTATGTAGTGCGTGGTAAATGGATCCAACAGTGCTGAAGTAGCTGAGTAGCATTGTGTGTGCATACGTAGAATGAATGATTGTTACATTTTGTATAGCGATTTTCAAGACATCCAAAACACTTTACAGGACCAATGGGGAGTCACTTCATCCACCACTATTGTGTTATTAGATATACACTGGAACCCTGTTTTAGTCCCTGTTCGAGACTAGGTACTTTAATTCAGACAAGAACTATTTGGCAGGCATTTACAGCAATAGCTTGCTGATTAGTTGACCACAAGCACCACTGATAACTTGGATGTTATGTGGAAGTGCATGGAAAAATGTTTAATTAAATACAGTGCTCAGCATAAATGAGTACACCCCACTACATTTGTCAGAAAACCTTTAGTTTCCTTTCAGAATCAACATTTTCTATGAGATACTATATTACAAAATACTCTCACAAATGTGGGCCATTGATTGCAAACAAGATTTGTTGATTTGCACACACAAAAAAGTGATTTTCCTAACAAATTCACTCAAGCCCATGTTGCAAAAATGAGTACACCCCAATCATAGTCTTAGGAGAAAAGCCACACTTAAGACTACAAAATTCTAATTAACAGGCATTCAACCACAGGTGAGTCTAATGATTCATTTAAGAGGTGTCCAGCAGACAGGTGACTATAAAAGGGCATTACTTAACAAAGAAAAGCCCTTCCCATTTCATGCTGTCAGCAATGGCTCCACATGGAAGAGAAATGTCACAAAATCTGAGAAAGGCAATCATTTCTTTACACAACAAAGGTGAGGGCTACAAGAAGATCAGCAAAGCTTTACCTATCAGTCAAAATACTGTAGCAAAAGTGATCCAAAAATTTAAGAAAGATGGAAGTGCAACGATCTTACAGCGACGTCCAGGCCTTCCACGGAAGTTAACATCTCGAGAGGAGCGTCTGCTGATGAGAAGGGTTGAAGAAAATCGCCATGCAAGTTCACTGCAGTTAGCTAAAGTAGTAGAAGACCAAACTGGAGTGACCGTTTCCCGTGACACCATACGGCGCACACTGCAGAGGAATGGCATGCATGGGTATCGTCCACGAAGGAAGCCTCTCCTAAAGCCCATGCACAAAAAAGCACGCCTAGAATTTGCTAGGGCCCATGCGGAAAAAGATGAAGACTACTGGGACTCTATACTCTGGAGTGATGAGACAAAAATCCCTGTTTTTGGAACTACTTGTTTCAAAACTGTATGGCGTCGTAAAGGTGAGGATTTCAAAGAAAAATGCATGGTGCCTACAGTGAAGCATGGTGGTGGCAGTGTCCTTATGTGGGGCTGCATGAGTGCTGCTGGTGTTGGGGAGCTGCATTTCATTGATGGTATCATGAACTCAACAATGTACTGCTCTATACTGAAGGAGAAGATGCTGCCATCTCTCCATGCACTTGGTCGTCGTGCACTTTTCCAACACGACAATGATCCAAAACACACATCTAAAGCTACTGTTGCATTTCTGAAGAAGAACAGGGTGAAGGTGATTGAATGGCCAAGTATGTCTCCTGATCTGAACCCAATCGAACACCTGTGGGGAATTCTGAAGCGACAAGTTGAGCATCACTCTCCATCCAGCATCCAGGCTCTAAAACAGGTTATTCTTGAAGGATGGAAAAAGATAGATGTTGCAATATGTCGCCAACTTGTTCATTCCATGCCTAGAAGACTTGGTGCTGTCCTTAAAAATCACGGCGGTCATACAAAATACTAGATGTAGTACTTTTTGTTGCGGGGTGTATTCATTTTTGCTTCAACCAATTTGAGTAAAACTGAAGATTTTGTGATCTAAGTTATATTATTAACCTTAATTTCATGTTATGGAGTTAAACAAGTGTTCAATAAAACTCAGCCTTGTGAAAATTTTGGAAGTTATTCTTTTGTTCATTGAGCTACTGATTACATTCGTACTTTTCAAAGGGGGTGTACTCATTTATGCTGAGCACTGTACATTGCATGCATAAATTAATAGCTGTGTGCTGTTCTGATGATGATCCGTCCCCCCCACATACCAACAAACAAACGAAATGACTTGATCATCCTCCATTGTTTTAGTGTAGTGGCGTAGCTTCTTATGGAATTGTGTGAAATTTAACCCGTGAGCGTTTCGCATCTCCCACGGTACTTTAATATACTTTAATTCCCAGTTCCTGTTGTCTTCCTCACAAGAATTAGTTGCAATACAATAATTGGTCATTAACAGCAATTACAAACACAGAGAGAAACTTTATTTTGACAAAAATAATTCTGAAGCAATGCCGGATAACTGGCTTTATCATACACAAATAGAACTACGGCAGCACAATTTGCAAGGTTGTATCTTTGGGGTCAAAATCAATTATGCCCTGAAACTTTGCATATTTGTCTGCCAGGGCAGGTCACGACAGAACACGATGCTGTGGCATCATTAACGATTTCTTCACCACCACTGAATGGGACCCGCTGGTGATGTAGCCGCATAAGCAGCAGGGCTCAGGACACCGTATGTCATGACATCACATGAGAGATGACCACCACACAGGACAGCCTTCATTCACATCTAGCTTATCCTGTCAGTGGTTCATGGTTCCCCCCCCCATCAGACCATCGTCGGTACATATTGACCACGGCTGACCGTCAGCACCTCACAAGCCTTGCGGTTTCAGAGATGCTCTGACCCGGTCATCTGAATGATTTGGCCCCTGCCAGTCACTCAGATCTTTACCCCCTGCCCATTTCCTGTGCACGTATCATGGAGCCTACAAGTATCGAATATTACCTTACCATCTGAACGATAATTCATACCTCACTTCGGGCTCGCACAGGGTGAGGTGATGTAAATCTCGCCAACGGGGGTTGCAGCGGAGAGCGGTGGATGGTGTAAGTGTAGCCTGGGGGTATTTGTGTCCAGGACAGATCATGCACGACCATGAACGTAAACTGCACATGTGCACGATAATTGAGTAGGTATTTCCAGTAGGTGGCAGTAGTGGCTTTCACACAGTATAGGTCAACCAATAAAAAGCAGAAGAGTTGCTGGAGATGTGGAGGTAGCTGCAACAATAATTTTTACTCTCCAGATAATTTATACCGCCTAGACATTATACTAGTGATTTTATCAGTGATTTTCAAATCTTAGTGATAAAAAAATGTCATATTACCTTCATACCACCCAAGCCTAGACAACTTTAAAACCGTTCATGAAAGGTTTTCGTCTTTCAGTACATGAATTGTATTTGTGTTTATTACAATATGCCCTCTCCTGGTCTGGTGGAATATCACTGTAGTATGCATGCACTGACCTGGACCATGTGCATCCGCCAACAAATACAGTATGCACAGAAGCCGTCCGAAAGCACACACTGAAAAGTGAAGTATCGACTAGCCTTAATATATCCTACACTTTGACATGCACTGTTTCTACAAGACAGGCAACGTGATTCGCTTCACAAATGGTGGTCTCGAATGGTTGGATTCATTTCTTTTGTTTTTTACTCCTATCTGCCAGACATGCAGGGCATTGTTTCACCGTGTGTTTTGAACAAATGTATTTCTTGCAGTACGCGCATATGCTACGCGTCTTCGAATCATCTGAACGGGGACACTCCTGGCAACGTCCCCTCTTACCACCATCGGCAGCATCCTACAACGAAAATCATGGTTTTATTAGTCCATCAATCATCCTAAAATGCCTACAAATCTGTTCATCAGCGTCTCACACTTACTGTAGGCACTGGAGGGTTGCATTCTGCACCTGAGGTCTCAGCGGCCTTCTCTAGAATCTTTCTTGTCAAGGCTGCAGCTCCTGGAGCCCTTGGAAGTTTCTCGCTTCTTTGGATGTGAGGGAACACAAGTGCCCTTCCCAGCTCGTCTAGAAACAGTCTCCGCCTCATACGGGGCTTGGTTTTTTCCCAGTTTGGGTTTAATGCCAGCCAGATCACAAAAGCATTGTATGCAGATATATCCAGCATGTTAAAAAAGACCACAAGGGGCCACCGCAAAGTCGTTTTCTTGCAGCTGTGACGGGCAGTGACCATGTCTAAAGTGTCTACCCCTCCTTTTGTGGCATTATAATGCAGAATGATCTCTGGTTTCTTGTCTTCCCTGTCACTGATCTGTCCCTCTCGATGCAGTGTACTCATCAGCATCACATTTTTGCCCTTTCGTGGTACGTATGACACCAGAGTAGTATTGGCTGTAAATGCAAACTGCGAGGATGTCACTTCCCTGTCCTTCACAGTCAAAAGCTCAGGCGGCAGCTCTGGCTTGTTGTGTCTGACTGTGCCAACCATAGTCATGTTGCGCTTGAGGAGTTCTTGTCCCAGGTTATATGATGTGAAAAAATTGTCACAAGTGATGTTGTGGCCGCTGAGGCCCTGTGTCATGTCGAGCACCACCCGCGTTCCCTGGTTTTTCTCCGAGATTCCACCCTTTACCTTCCCTGTGTAGATTTGCATGTTCCATCCATAGGCGGAAGCAGCATCACATGCAGCCCAGATTTTTATGCCGTACTTTTTCGGTTTAGATTGCATATACTGCCTGAACGGGCACCGGCCTTTAAATGCAACAAGGCGCTCATCCACAGTCACATTGGGTCCTGGATTATACATAAGTGGAAGCTGCTCAACCCACTTGTCCCACACAGGTTGTATTTCTGCCAACTTGTCCTTCTGCCGTCTCTCATGTCTTGTTGCCCACTCATCAAATCGAACAGACCTTGATAACATGTGGAAGTTCCCTAATGGCATTGATGCTCTGAAAATAGGTCTTCCCATCTCACTATCCCACAGACTGCCAACTGACTGACTTCTTGATTTGTAGACACCTGCGAGGATAAGGATCCCATAATAGGCAAACATCTCTGTGTTATCTACCTCTTTCCATTTTTTACTTATAATACGTTTTCCCTCAAGGTTGGTCATATTCAGAACAACTTGCTGAATTGAGTCCGAGATAAATAGTTCGAATGCTGATCTTATATCATGGACACGGCTCACCGCCATCCTTGTGGGCCCAGGTTTCATCTTTAATTTTGTGGGAGAGCGAGGTTGTGCAATCTTTGGAGATGATGACCATTCAATCTGACCCTTCCTGGACATGAATATTTCTCCTGGTCTCTGCTCAGGTTGCTGTGGGGCGTCTTGCTCGACAGTCTTGGGAGATTTTCGAGGTCTGCGCTTTAGATCGGGTTTGTCTGCTGTATCACTCTCAAACTCAGTCGCCTCTTTATACTCCCATTCTGATGCCTCCTCATCGTCCTCTTCACTACTCGACTCGGTCTCCTGCAATACTGGCTCCAAGTCCCGTTGTGCAGAAGTTCTTTTGGCCATGTCTGCTACCGGTTCTGAAAATGTGCAGATGAGAATGATGTGACCCATGCAATGCGTCGCCATTTATCAATCTTGACCAGCTCTCTCCCAATTTGCACACAAGATACTCTCAGAATGTAAAAGGCTCTCGCATTACAGGCTGGAGAGGACAGGAAAGCAGATGCTGAAATTTGGCATGTCAGCCAGAGTTCTTAAGAACTTCTACAGGGGAACCCCCAGCAGCATCACAGTTTGGTTTGGCAGTTCCACTGCAAAGGACGGGAAAGCTCTGGGATGACTGGTGAAAACTCCCCAGATCATCTTAGGTAGAGCTCTACCATCACTGGAGGAAATTTAATCACACCAGGGTCACCAGAAGGACCCGCAGCATCACAAAGCACAGTAGCCATCCCCAGCACATACTGTTCACTCCATCAGGTAGATGCGAGAGAAGTGTGAAATCAAGAGCCACTACACTAAACCGCTTTTACTCGCAGGCCTTGAGGTTTATCATTTACTTATGAAATGCGGAATTGCACACATTTACATTTTAAACCTATTGAAATTTTGTCACAGATAATGTCCGCATTCGCTCGTGCAGAGTGAGGTGACAAATTTCGTTCTTCGGGGGGTTTCCGTCAAACAGCTGTGGACAGTGTGCGTGTATCACAGAATTATTTTTTTGGTCCAGCAGACATGTGCTTTGACTGTATACAAGTAGGTGACAGCCCTAACTTTCACAAAGCAGAGGCCAACCAAGAAAGAGGAAGAACAGTTTTTATGGTGATCGCAAAATTATTGTGAGGAAACGCAGAACTATATCAAGGATTTTCTCACCCTAACCTCTTTGGGGATCTGTAGTTATATATTATTAATTTTGAACAAATATAGAGAAGTTTCCAGAGCTATTGATATTGATTTTTTTTCAGCTCAAAGCAAAATTCGACGGACAAATTTTACATACATGCCACCTACTGGATATACCTAGTCAATTATCTTGCACATGCGCAGTCGATGCGCAAAAATCTTTACGCTGTGCCTTAAAAATCGCTATATAGATGTGACATTCATTCATTCTATGTATGTTCATAGAATACTTAAACTACTTAAAAATCTGGGCTACACCCGTACCGACCGCAGCCAACCCAATATTTACTTCAAGTCCACTCGTCCGCAACTGAAAGTGCACGCGGAAAAGTTAAGTATGAACTGGCTTTAAATCACCCTTCTTCGATGCGCGATCTGATGCCGTAATGTTAAGTCTATGCGTGCGCCACACATTTTAAACATGGATGATTTGACCGTCCATCGGCAAGACGTGGATAACCTGACCGCAATAAATGTTTTAAACTAACCTGCTTGCAAATGACCGCAATGTCCCAAAACTAAGTTTTTTGTAAACTGCCGAATCGAAAAAAAATAGCCTTTAAGGAGACGAAAGTGAATACAGGCAAGAGACTGTGCGCAACGTATCATACTATGAAAACCCCCGTAAGGCTGCTTTTGCGGTTCTGCAGCTTATACAAACTTAAAGCAGATCAATATAGCCGAGAAATAAGAATTTTAGGGAAAAAATAAAACAGATTTCGCAGAGCTCTAAGTACAGTACAGTATGTTGTTACTTTTATTATCACTATATTATTAAGGGTCTAATCTGGATGAACTCAATTGTTTTCATTATGTATTGTAGTATTATTATGGTTCCAACTTACCTATAAACTTAAAGGCAGACTTAGGAAGGGGCTCTAATTCAGGACGTGGAGATTCCCTGTAAGCAAAGCAATGCAAACAAAATCATTAGGATGTAAATAGATAAACAAATGCCAAAAACGTTCACGGTACAAAGAGAACAGCTTTATGCACACTCATTCATTTAATTAAAAGTAAAGTAAGATTATTCAAGAATATTATAAGTGGTACGTGAAGCAGTAAGACTGTACGAACAATAATTTAGGAAGAACAAACGAAATTGTATACAAAAGAGAAGGGGCGCGCACACACCTGAAACAGAAATCAGTGCAAACAGACTGTCGCAGCCGAATTGGCGCTTTTAAATCGAATTATTTACCCCGGAAGTAGATCCCTGCCATCAGCAGCCTGTTGTTTTATTTTTCTTATGTACTTTATTCGAACATCGATAAACGACCAAATATTAATAGTCGTGTTTCTTTGTTTTATATTGTTTCATTTTGCAAATCAGAAAATATACGCATGTTTTATTTTTTATTAAGTAATAAAAAATAATTACCACCAAACATTCTTAAAAGTTGTTCTTTAAAGCCCACTTACGCAGTTCTCACGAAAATTCTGATTCGGAAATCTCACCTTATTTGGGATTTGTTCTTGGGAATCTACGCACACTGACACACATTTGAAGGCTGACGCGTTTGTGCAAAATAATTGGTTATTGCGTTTACTTCAGTTCTACAGTTGTAAGATATGATTTAAATCACAATATTTTTTGTCATTCGTAATATTTTACATATTTTCATTATTTTACGAAACATTATGGTCTTCTAAAATAAACAAACGCTACACTGTAACTCATATCAATTATGTAAATTGGACACTGTGCCATCCCATACCCAATAGGATCAGGGTTGCCTACCGCAGGCCTAGTACATGAAACTGCTGAAAGCAGCCCCAGGTCTGTGTCCAAATGCTCAGCTGATGGCACACCAGGCAGTGTGGTCTTTTAAAAGGGCAGGGGTGGTACCCTGATGTCCTAGCTAAAATTGCCCACTGTGGCCCTACCAAATCTGGTCTCCTAATCATCCCCTCTGTCTAATTGGTTAATTCTCTCTTGCCGCTTCACCACCTTAGGTACTGTGTGCTGAGCGCCCTGGCACAGAATGACTTTGACCCCTTTATGACCTCAATTTTAGGTCTCATTCAAAGGACGGCGCCATGTTTACATCGCAGTGTCCCCGTCACTGCACTGGGGGACTGGGATGCGGCTGGGTATCGCCGCTAATTTCCGAACTGATTCAATTGCGATTGACGTACATGCTACTGTCTTGGTAAATCATAGAAGCGATGAGCAATGAAGTGGCAGTGAAGAAAGGGACAGTTTTGGCATTACAATATGCCTCTCAATTTTCATTTAAATGTACCACTAATTTGCTTATCAAATTGTGCCCATAAACATTTGTATATTACCGACAAGGCGGCATCTGGATAACCTTTTACATGCTCGTACCTAAGCATAAAGCCCTGTAATGACATTGCTTTTCTTGAACACCACCAACTCTCAGTGTGTGTCGAGACTATCCCTGGTATCCCCAACCAGCAAGGTACCCCTGAGGTACCCTGAGCAAGGTACTGCTCCCCAACCACTGCTCCCCGGGTGCTGAATTAGCTGCCCCCTGCTGTGTCACATTGTCACATATGGGCTAAATGCAGAGGACACATTTCGTTGTGCATGGTGCGCCGCCGTGTGTCAACAATGACTGATCCCTAAATTTAATTCAGACTATGTCAGCAAGTGCACCACCTGGAGGAGCTGGAGCAAGGGCCTTAAAAATCAGTATACAGATGTGACATTCATTCTATGTATGCTCATACAATACTTCCAACTACTTAAGTACAACTAGATACATTTACCAAGCACTACATACTGAGGAAAAACTACACAAACTCAGCCAAACAGGCTTCCTTTTATTTATAACATACAAATAAAAACACTAACAAGGCAGAAATGTTACCGTTTCCCTTTTTACACAAAACTAAAAAGCACAGGACTGCATTAATTATCTCTTACACCTCACACGTTCAATGCTAATTTGTCTGCAGGAAATATTTCACTTAATATCAGTGACCCCCCCATCCCCCTCCCCCCCCAAAAAAAAAAAAATACCCAAAGGAGGTATATAATATGGTGGGGGATCAAGGATGACCATGGGATAGCAACATCATCATATAATAACCCAAAAAAAATAATCAAAGGAGAAGGACGACAGCTTTTAATCTCCATAAAGTAAGATAGAGCCAAACCCTCACTTTTCCAACCCTCAGTTTGAAATCCACAAAACATCTAACCACCCCCCCCCCCCCACTGGGAAAAA
This sequence comes from Brienomyrus brachyistius, assembly GCF_023856365.1. NCBI lineage: Eukaryota > Metazoa > Chordata > Actinopteri > Osteoglossiformes > Mormyridae > Brienomyrus > Brienomyrus brachyistius. The sequence goes on from NW_026042310.1 coordinate 737,260, forward strand.
CACTGAGAGACTGACACAGTCCATTTTCGTAACCTGAGAGATAAATATTTATAGTAGTAAAACTGGCAAAATAACAGAACATCAGGAACATCGGCGATTCTAAAGTTACGTAACCATAGTTACCCTTTCAATCATATTTACCCTCAAGTGCTTCATAATCCGAATGGACTGCAAAATGCAGTAACTGCAAATTCCAGCCCTGAAGTTTAATGCACTTCCAGTTTTAAATTTGTCATAAGCAAAATGACAAGTGTGGGCCCTGTGTGTTCGCAAAATGCAATTTAAAAAGAAAAAAAATCTCGAGGACAGTCTTATGTACAAGAACGTTGTCCCATTTGAAAAAAATTGGGGCAACTGTATTTCTGTACAATTTGTTTATTTCGAATATATTATATCGCTAGACTCTGACATGCCCCTGAATTCCAACAGAGCTTTTCTTTGGGAATAGTGACACAGCGGCTTTGTGGCGTCTTCAAATACTACACTATCACGGACTGTGTGGAGACCTAGTTCATATAAATGTTGGGAGATCTCTTTAAACGGGTTCCTGGTTCCAAGTGGGGTAGGGGGCAGTTTTCAAATCCTTAAAAGAAACAGGAACTCTCCCGAACCCCTATTACTTCAGTGGCAGCACCCCCCGCAGTGGCCCCCACTGTGGCTGTGACCCCCGACCTCCCCGTATTTCGTCCGTCGGCTCAGAATCTCATAGGAACAGTCGTCTCCGCAGCAACCGGACATGCTGGGCGAGGTCTCATCAATCTCAAACCTGAAGTGCAAAGATAGCATACATATTCAAATTATGACATCACTATGCACCATAGAAGCTGCACATATACTAATTATGACATCACTATGCATCATAGAAGTTGCATATTAGTCAGTTATGTTGATACTTCATACCATGCCAACAACCAGGGCTATATTCATGGCAACCAAAAGGTAAAAGCTATATAAATAACTATAAAACAATTAAAGATATTAAGATTTGTTTTAAAAATAAAAATCTAAAAAAATCCTCAGGTTTGACTTTACTAAAAAGGTCTTTGAAAGAGTCAGTAAAATGGTAACTCCACTTAATGGAGTTAGTAGGAGGACCGAACAATAAAATGTGTTAAACGATTAAAGTTTTACATATAGGACACAGACGTGAACCTTCACTTGTAAGTAAGAACATGCGAGTCGGCCTGGCACTGCCCATCTCATATAAACAACCTGGTCCTAATGGTTTTTAACTTTTGTCATGTACGCTACATAGGAAAGAGAGAGTAAGGTATGTAGAGTTTGGAGACACAGTACGGAAGAACCTTGACATCAAGGATATGAAAAGAGAAGAGACCCTGTACCAGAACTTACTGTAAGGCTTCCCTGAAGAACTGATATGCACCGTGATTGTGTTTGAAGACCGTCAACATCACCTTCCTCATCTGTGTGCTAAAGGGCAAGAAAACGGGGGTAGAGTTTATCTATGACGTGCACTGCAACCTCCATGCTTATCTTCAGTTGCTTCAGCTCAAATGTTGCCCAAAATAGAGTCAAGTCAAACCCCCGTCATTAAAAGGCAGGAGCAAAAACCAAAATCAGGCACTGCTACGGAGGTCTACTCAGCTGGTCAAAAGCAGTACTTTACGAGTAAACTGAGCTGACTGTTTCACCTGGAACAAAAGCTGCACTTCACATCTGACCGCCGCACGTACTGGAAAGAGATGCGGTGCAAGTCCGGTTTACTAGGGGACGGTTACCTGTTGGCGATTAGCTGTAAGATCTGGATCAGGAACTTGCCAAGTCCTTTTCTTCTGACGCGGCTCTCCAGCTGCACTTCATAACTGGAACAGACCCATGGCTAAGTAGGGCTACGTGATATCGCATCGCAATTATATGGCACACACGCAACACTCAGCCGGGCTTTACACAACGGGTGAAACATTTGTCCATAAGCAGGGGTTTCAGTACTATACGGACATTTACTTATGCCCACAATTTGGTAAGCGGATTAGTAGTGCACCTAAAATATTAAGGAGAGGTGTATTGACACCCAAATTTGTCATATCTTAATGTTTAAGAAACGAGTTTGACTGTGTGGAGTTTGCATGTTCTCCCCATGTCGTCGTGGGGTTTCCTCCGGGTACTCCAGTTTCCCCCCACAGTCCAAAAACATGCTGAGGCTAATTGGACTTGCTAAATTGCCCGTAGGAGTGCATGTGTGAGTGAACGGTGTGTGAGTGTGCCCTGCGATGGGCTGGCCCCCCATCCTGGGTTGTTCCCTGCCTCGTGCCCATAGCTTCCAGGATAGGCTCCGGACCCCCCATGACCCGGAAGGATAAGCGGTTTCGAAAATGGATGGATGGATTTTAAACTGCAAAAAGTACCGCCACACCACCAGCATCCTTTTACCATGTTTATCCACAATATCTCCTCTTTTAAAACATTCTATGACTGCTGAGCGGTCCCTTTCTTCACCGCCACGTCAATACTTTCATAATTTACTAAAACAATAGCTTGTGGTGTGCTCCTCTATCCAAATGCAATAAATTTAGCGTATCCTTAAGTGTATTTTAAACATACTGCTAATCTGCTTATCAAATTGTTGGCATAAGTAAACGTCTGTATAGTAGCAGCCTCGGGACAAATGTTTAACCCGTATAAAATACTGTAATACATTCCAAGGGCAGTCCTGGACACCAATGGTGTAGGAGTTTTCAATGAATATTGGCAAGAAAATTAATGCAGAGAATTAACCACCGATTCTAAATTTTTAAAAATATTTATAATCAGCTTTTCTACAATCATCCTGTTAGAGACTTGCACTTCCCATTTGCCATATCATTCCCATTTACCGTTGATCAAACATATGACAGTCTTGGCCAATGGCGCAGCGAGGAATGTCATCTTAGACGCCCTCTGACCAGAACCTGACTGGGACTCGGACCGCCGACCCGGGGGGGGGGGTTGATCAGTAGACACTGGGCCCCTTCCATTCCCGGAAAACCCCTCATTCACCAGCGATGACCCCGGTCCACGCCAAAATGGCCACCTGTCCTTCAGAAACCCAGCCTTGTGACGCTGGCGCCACCCCATGGCCTCACCAGTACAGCACTTCCTCGCCGCACTCCACGTCGAACCGGAAATGGGAAAACGCCACGGGGGTGGAGTCGGCGTCGCGCGCCAACAGGTACCACGCCCTCTCGTCCTTCATCTCCTCCTTCTTCTCCCGCTCCTTCCATCCCCATTCGCTCTGCTCGTAGCTGGAGAGCAGAAGAGAAGGGCCGTGGTCAGGAACAAAAAGACCCAACAGGTCCCAATTGCAACCACCCCACAATCGCGTAGCTCTTACAGGCTTTGCATGTTGGCCCTGGTGAGCTGATAGGCCCATTCCACAGCGCTAGGGGCCAAGGCAGAGACGCGCTTGCATTCTATCTGTAGATTCAGTCTGGGAGAACAACACGATAAGTCACGTTGAGCATTTTTATACGCGTGGACATCATTCCATAGTCCCGCATACCGAGAGATGATGGACGCTCACCCGTTTCTGTCGTACTTCTTGAATACGGGAAAAGCAGTCAGAGGATCTTCCAGCTGCAAGGACAAAACCGGTTCATCCATTCGGCCGTTTCGAGTAAAGAATAATCCAGTAAAGCTTTACTGTCACCTCAGCCATGTACAGAATACAATAAGACAAAATGTTTACAGTGTTAAAGACAGTTTTGGTATAATTTGCAAAGAAAAAAAATCCTGTCCAATTATCATCAACTAGAGAGATGCCTCTTATGTTCCCCGAATGTTCTTATGTTGCACTTCTGCTCCTTGGATAGTCTTTTTGGCTTCTGGCTTTCTTTAGAAGACGCTGTGTAGCTCCTGCCCCAGTGCTGCTTACACTCGTACCTGGACATTCACTGTTAGCTCAGCCTAGCTGCACTTATGCCTAGTCAACTCGTCGACAGCCATAAGTTTGTAATGTGCAGTGAACAAAAGCATCTGCTAAACGTGCAAAAGATTTATCATTGACAATTAAAAGACAAGGGGAGAGAGGAGGTATACCTATATTTTCTACCTACAATTGAACTCAGAAACCTCAGTCTGACAGACGGATGTGCTGCTACTATGTACTATTGTTTAGGGTGTTTTTCCAGGTACCAAACTTCGAGAAAGTACCAAAAGTACAGTACTTCAAGGTGTTGGTTTTCCCCCGGCGTAAAAACTGGTACCGGCGCCAAATGACATCACAGCACAAGGCGGGTATTTTGCACTGAAATCGAAAAATGGCTGTAGTGTATTACAAGGCTGGATGATGTGCAATATTAATACCAACACCGCATGCTTTGCACATCCAATTCTTGCGTCGCTAGTCTGCTATATTAAAATGAATCTCTCTTACTTTCAATTCTGTACGAACATTATTGCACTAGGGGTTAAAGTTTCACTACATGTTTTTACTCTGTTACTATGTCACATGAAAAAAAAGCTTAGCGAGCTTCGCAGTATTAATTATTCCTTTTATAGACTATCTTTGCATGAAAGCCACAGTCAATCAATCATTTTCATCCTTGTTTAAAATCAAAGGAATTTAAGAACTCCCTTTCTTGTTTTATAAATACCCCAGTGTTTATTACAACAAAATTACATCATTACGACAGCATGCATATAGTAAACTAAACAAAATTAATTTTTTAAATAGGAAATTTTTAAATATTTCATCACGCCATCTTTTTGTTGTATCTGTTCTTCCGACCAGATCGCAATAATACATCTTATTAACCTTCGTTTATCATTGTTTTCCGAGTTTGCAACTGTTTTCAAGGCAGTGTTTGCATTGTTTCAGCGGCAGGCTACTTGCATAACCAATCATAAAAGAAAGCATTTCAAGTGCCACTGCAGTATCGAAGTATCGAAGAAGTAGCCCAGCTGGTTTGGCACTTTCGGTACTGGAACTTGACCAGAAGTCAATGGAAAAGCGAAAGTAAAGTGCCGTACTCAGCGCGGTCGAAAAGTGCCTTTTTAAGCACCGATTATGTGTACACACACACACACATATATATAGTTACCCTGTACATTGTACTTAACGCTGAGAATTTGTACCTTTACTGCGCTGACAGATTTAATATTTTTCTATTCCTGTCTTTCTTATTCTTTGTACGTGTGTGATTTTAAATATAACGCATCATTTGAGACTGACGCAATCGTGATGTCGTTGTGCTTGTACGATGGCAATAAAGTTATTGAATCGTGAATAAACTTCCCATATCAGCCAATGAACAGCCACACTAAATGACACTGGGAAAGTAGTGCCCCCCCCCCCCCCCCCCCTTCAAACCACTGTCTTTATTTGCCTGTAAGACGGGGGATGAGTATGGATGTCGCACCAAGGGATGAAGTTATGTCATCGGCCCCTTCCTTTACCTATAGGTCATTTCCAATGACATAAAACAGCCTCCTGCTCGTCTCTCCGGCCACACAGATATGCTAAGACCTGTTCGCTACATACACAGGCCTGGTGTGCTTCTCATTCTCCCTGCCCAACATGAAACGGCCAACTGCGTCTGTTCCTCGTTAAACCCAAACCCAAAATCCCTGCTCCCTCCCACCGTCACGCCAGATGGAAAACGCTGCGCGTTGATGCTCTGCGAGGTATCATACAAATGCAAGGGGAAGGTTTTGGAATCTTTGGAACTCCATTACCCTGACCAGGATAGAAGGGGGATGGATGGATGGATGGATGGAAGATATTTATTTTGCATACGCTATTATTCAAAGCAACGTACATTTTCGAGAAAGGAAGGTCAGACAATCCCTGAAGAAATTGGTGGTTAGATCACTCTACGGCAGGGGTGGCCAATCTTACCCGGAAGGGGCCGCTGTGTGTGCAGGTTTTCGCTACGACTCCCTAATTAGATTACTAATTAGAGGACTGATTGGCTGAAGAATCCTCACACCTGGGGTGTGAGCAGCTGACCTACAGGTTATCCCAAAAAACCACACACACACACACCAGCCCTTTGTGGATAAGACTGACCACCCCTGCTCTATGGGGTCAGGGATTTGAACCAGCGACCTTCCCGTCACGGACACAGCACCCTAACCCGCTAAGCCGCACCCCACCGAGCAGAAGATTCCAAGGAGTAGAGATGTTACCTTTCATAGTGCATTTCTGAGCCTTTTAAAGGAACCCCCCCCTCGAACACGTAGGGTGTCGCCCCCAACGCCCGCCGCCCACCTTGTTGGCAGCCTCTACTTTGGCGCAGACGGCGTCCATCGCGGCACGCTCCTCCAGCCGCCTCTGCTTCTTCTCTTTTGCTCGATTCGACTTTCTCTGGAGGAGGGAGAGAGCAGGACAGGGCTGTTACGTCATCACATTTATTACCTCAGACTCGAGCGATTACGTGCAATCAGAACAATTAAAAAGTACTTGTTAATTTCCGACTTTCGATGGACATTTAAACACCATAAACAGAAGGCATACATGAAAACCCCAGATATCACTGAAAACCAAATCAATTTCGCCTTTTTAAAACTTAAGATTAAAATACTCAGCCCCGTGTATCTAGGACAACGTGATACACTGCTATTCGATTAGGCTGATTAATTATCTTGATAACGTGATTATATCAAGAGGACAATCAAACCGTTACACCGGTAATCATGTTGAGAGTTTTGAGATAGCAAATTGACTTTTATAGAAAGAAACGGGAAATGATTTACATCATGCAGTATATTTAACTGGGTTATTTCGGCGGCATAGTTTTGTAGTGTGATTTGCAGGACTGAAGCAATGCGGGGTTACGAAGAACCCCCCCCCCCCCAAATCTCAAACTACTAGGAAGATGCAAACTTCAGAGAAAAATCTCACACGATTTAAAAATGTGCACAAATTTCCAACATTCCCCCCTTTCAGAGCCACAAAATCAGACGATGTTGAGGCAGTACTCGAACTACATCAAAGTATGCGTAACAAAAGCATCAATGTAAGTATATACAGCACTATGCCTGCATTCTACTCAGTAATATTGCATCCTGTCTAAGACAGCATTTGGCAATTTTCAAAAATCCAATTTTTGTTTCGGCCTCCGAGCACGCGATGCTAATCCTTCCGCGTGCCGTCGCTGTGGCCTAACAGAATAAAAATGGATTCCTCCGTAATGAGCGCACACTGCACATAAGTGCAAAAGCACACAAACAAAACATCTACGGAGAGGAAAAGACACTAAATCGGTCTGGATCTTAAAGGGGGGAACATGCAAATCGGCCGAATGAACGCCGGCAGAAAAACAGAAACGGCGGCCGCGGTGTTAGTTTTAAAATCCGTGCAAATTTTAGTGTCGGTACACGTCCATTCACAGGCAGATGCAAGGAGCGATTTCTTGATCGCACGCTCTTTGTTCACACCGCTGCACGCATTTCACTCCTCCGTCACTCACTCCTGCACACACACGCACAAACTCACCCCCATATTGTTGTATTAAAGCGACCTTCTCCGTGCAACTAGATACAGCGCTTTTACCAAATAACTGTTCTCCGTGTGGGACTTTTATAAGAAACGTCCACTGATAAAACACCCAGCTAGCCGACTAATGAGAAATAAATGTAGAAGTTAGCCAGCCGGCTAGATCGCTAAAAGATCGATATCAATATTCCCGTTTTTTTTGGTCCTCCGATCTGGCGACGGGAGTTAGGACCTAAATCGCCCCTGATCTATTTTTCTCTCTTTCTTTGCTTCTCCTTCTTTCTTTCTTTTTTCCCTTTCTGGCTCTCTGCAAAATTAACACGAGAGAAATGCCGTTTCCTCTTTCCCTCTACAGTCTTGGGGAAATTACGTCATGAGCTTTAGGGGTCAAGCCATATATGCCTCCCCACGCTGCTGTTTGAATGCGAAGAAATTGGATTCTCAATGATTTAATACAAAAAAAGATACATACAAACCTCAAAAATATACGTGAGAAATGTATTACTATGTAACTGTAAAAAATACAGATACGTGATTCAAAACAAAAAATAACGACAAAACGAGAAAACAAATGACAACTCATTGGAATCATTTAAATCGGATACTTAGTGTTGCTGGATACAAATAGGGGCATTTTCCGTAATGCATGTTCCTGGCTACGTTCTGCACAATATTTAACGCTTATAAACTTTTCCCTTCTGTCGCCACAATCAGCGCTGGGTCATTTCTCGAAAACAAGGCTAAAAAAACAAAACTATTGGAAATCTTAAATTCTCATAGTACCACTTTAGTTGCGTTTATTCCGGAATGTTTATTTTTTGATGTCGGTGTAATGTATGTGGAGGTAAACCTCAAATTGTGTCTGGCTTCCTTCTCACGCGCATTTTAAATTATTTTGCATGAACTGGCATAGTTTCATGTGTCGTCCTTTGCTGTTACGAGCGAAATCATAGTGAGGATATTGATTGATTGGTTCGATTCCGCTCTTTGTATAACCTGAACAACACCCCCCCCCCACCCACCCACGCTTCGAGCTTGTTTCCTCCCGCAATCCGAAGAGATGCGGCTTCGAGAACTGGCGTCTATAAATTGTACGTAGTGCCTGATTTTTTTTTGTTCGCGTGCCTTGTGCCCTGTACTGCATGGGAAAGTCCCTAGCAACACCCCCCGCGACCCTATCAAGAGTAGGCGGTCGAAAGATGGTTGGATTGTATAGTTGCCATCTTCTTCTGCGTGTAATACTGCTCATATCCAGCAGATGGCCCCATAAAGTAATAATGCAAGTGGAGAAGCGAAGTTACATTTCATTCTGCTCAGCACAATGATTTTCCCTATACAGTAAACAGAAAATAGAATGTTAATATTAGACCATACCTACACGATAACAGAAAGATATATGGATGGTGCAATATAGCAAAGTCATACGTAGAACAAGCAGTCAACGTCAATCTTTAACATGCATTACATATACACATAAAACGAATGTTATACGCCAAGGGGCTTAGCGCGATGAACGGTTGGAAGATGGATGGTGGATGAATGTTAGTTCTTTTCCACAAGGCAATAAAATATATAAAGTAAGGAAAGGTATAAAATGTTTATTAAACGGGTAGCCATATAGGTCAGCTTATGTTACTATTACGTTTAAAGCCGAGTTAATTCCACCAGCATTAGGCTGTTATACTGCTATGTCCTGTACAGTTTCTCTCGAAAAATACTTTGATACTCATGTATTATGGATGTTAGTTGGCGTTTGTGCTGTGATATACAACCATCTCCCCATCCCCCACTTCAGCCTCCAGACAACACCCCCCCCCACCGAAACACACACCCAATTCTGTCTAGGGGGCAGATGGCCCCCCCAGCGGCTCCCTCCTACGCCCTTTGTGCGCAGGTCATATGTCTTAAGGGAGGGGGGCGACGGCATCTGACAGGACCAGGGCTGGGGGGTGGGTAATTATCCTCAAGGCAATAAGGACTTTTCAAACTAAGGCCCCGACTGTATTTTTATAGTAGTTATCTGTAAGTTAACACATTCAAATATTACATTTCCATCTATGGAAAAGTACAAGTCAAATAGGGTTATGCTTTCTATATACGCACTGAGACAATAAGTCAAAAACACGAGCATACAGTATTTATGTAACGTGGTTCATTTGCTCTGCAATTTTTTTCAAGACAGAGCCTGTCCTCGTGTGTTTTTGTTTTTTGGATCGCCCCCCCTTACACTGAAATTTCAGAACGGAGTAAGTAAAAACCCCACCACGGCAATTTTGAAAGTTTTGTGTGCCCACCGATACAGCCCACGGCTGGGATGAGCACAGCTACAAGAAGGGGTCATGCATGGTCATCCCAACATAAACAAAGTTACGAAAGACAGATGGAGGGTTTGGGTGCAGAGGGAAAAAAAACACGACCATCTGAGAGGAAATAGAGGAGCAATGTCAGGAGGAAATAAAGAGAGGAAGGAGTGGATGACTCAGAGACGCAGAGAAATAGGAAGAGTCTTGGTAGTGAATTGTAGGGAGCGTGCACAAACAGGTTGCTCGGCGTGAAAACATCCACGATTGGGCACTTCCTCCACGACGCATTCAAGAAATACGAATTCAGATATTTTGCCCTACAATTTATTTAAATGCACGCGTAGTTAAAATCGCGCCCTAAACAGCGACGGATCTTCTCCGAAGGACATGCATTGATGAATTACCGCTAAGATTATAACTTTGATAGTGTCAAGAGGGGGATATCATCCAACGTGGGGGACCGGAAACCGGCCACAGCACCGCCATAGTATAGGATCTGTTAAAGCACGTTTTTGAGGTGAGCACCGATAGGGGGAACTACTTTCAACTGAGCGGCGAAGCCCTATATGTACTTGTGATAGCAGGGTGTGATGAGGCTTGCCGGCACCCATAATTTACGCCGCCGACTTTATTGTGCCGTTATTATGGAGTGTCTGCTCGGGGGGGTTTGCTGGGGATAATTTGCGCGTTTAAATGTTGCCGTTTTATCAGCCGCTGAGCGATGCGCCGACTGTCCGGTAGCGCCGAGCGTATCGATCCAGGGTCCGTTTTACAACAAAGGGACGCGATCTGTTAAATACCCGGCGTCGCATTCGCAACGGGAGGACAACTTCAAGCAAAAGAATAAATAAAGAAATCTAACTTATACAACAAGTTACCATCCGAGGAACAAAGAAGAGAGGAAAGGGGGAAAAGGTGATTTATTTTCCATTTTTCCCCCCCTGACAAAGCAGCATAAAACACACGTCGGATTGTTGCTTCTCTTTTAAAATGAGTTTCATTCTATTTGTCTTGTCGGAACAATAGGAATAAAGGACCGATCTGGTAAATTTTAAAATAAGCGGGGCAAACGGAGAGGTCGGGGAATAGGGGAAAGGCGAGGAATGAGTAAGGGGGCACTGTTTTCTATTTCTTTAGCCTGATAGCTTAGCATTCCGGTGACTACGTGCCAAAGCTGGACAAGTGTTCAGATTTATACCGGATCATTTACATGCTGGCAATACTCATCTGAGAGATGACACGAATAATCCTTTTGTTTCACTGGCTAAACTGCACCAATGACAAACTAGAAAAACAATGCAAGTGCTTTCTAATTTTAATCCTGCAGCTCTTAATTGACACCATAACGTATGGGGTTAATAAAGGCTATTTACGCAGGGAGATCATGTTCAACTCGGAGCCTTAATTGTCGTTTTTATCACACGCCGGTACTTTTGCGTGCAGGGGTGGGGGGGGGGATGGGGAAATAGTCAGATAAAGTTTGATGGCGAAGTAATCTGCGGATTAGAGTTCAAAACCCGAAATTGTACCTCGGGATTGATTGGTAGCTATCTTTTGATATTTTAATATTGCATTTGCAAAAGTTAAAATCGATAACAAAGCCAAGGGTAACTTGAGTTTCACACGGCGTACCCATTACTTATACCCGAACAAAGGGTACTTAAGCATTAACCGATAGATACAATGACAAGGCTTGTGCCTCTGAAAATAATGAATAATACAACAAACTCGCACTTTTCGGCCCTTGAAGATGACAGACAGACATTATCAGCGCAAAAAAAAAGTTACTTTGTCAGTGATAGCTGTAGATTTAAGGTTTTTATGGGGGGGGTGGTGTTCTGTACTTACAGTGAAATCCCATTTTGAAAGGTTAATTTGCTGAGAAGTGCCTAAGTGAAATATGCAGGTTAAAGTTCGATGCTACTTCATTACGTTTATTATATTACCAATGAGTTACTTTCTTATAAGACTGTCTATTGGTATGTCAATTTTCCCCCGATTGTTTTCAAAAGAATACATTGGACTAGCAAAAGGAATTTGACATGTTTCCTAATATCTCTGTAACTTTAAATCCTTTGGGGGGGGGGATTTAATTATTTCCATACTCCTGGTATTAGAACAGCCAAAGAACATCACTAAGGAGGTTCTCTGTATTTTTAATGGGGGGGGTTAATGCTTCATAAACCTCAGGAAAGGGGTAATGTTTATGATGCGTGTAATATGTGAGATCCCCCCTCCCACACACACCTGACTGGGAAATGATGAAATGTGACTCGCGCAGAGGTCACTCGCACTACAGGCCGTGGCAGGGTTAGCTTGCGTGTGTTAGCGCTGGAGGCCGCTAACGGCGATGTCGCATGTGTGTGTCACTAGGGGGCACCATGGAGCGCCCAGGGTCTGGTGTGCTGTCTAGGAGCCGAGCCAAGACGGGCAACGGAAGCAGTCAGCAGTCGGAGGAAGACAGCAGCGATGAGGACCGGACACACGGTACTGAGTTTCACATGCTACTGTATAACACATTGCGCTGACTCCACACTGCTTAGTGCTAATGGAGATGGTTATAGGTTCTCGACCCATAAGAAGGAAACTTAAGACGGTGCGGCATAACAAATCTTAGCTTACCGTTGGAAGCTAGCCTAGTCACCATCTAAGAATTTTATTTATTAACATGCATCACTTTCCATTTATATACTGTTGCTAATTTTAAAGATTTTTACAGCCCACTTATTTATTAGTTTATTTTGGGTGAGAACTTGCCCACCTGCTGGATCATGAAGCTTTGACTTTGTTGAGCTTAGAACTCATAACAAACGTGTCTGTCTGACCGGCGATCATTCCAGCCTCACTATTACAACATCAAACAAAGGCCCGTCTCAAGAGAATCGGCTATGTTTCACTGTAAAATTACAAAATTGGCCTAGAGGGAAACCCCTGAAACAGACTGAGGAGATTGGACCTGGATACATGTCATGCTTGTACAAATCTCAGAAGCTCCTGCAATGGTCTTTCTTGAGCTTTCCCTTTTCTGTGACGCAGGAAGCATCTGATGTCATGCTGCATTTATGCCGTATTAAATGGCGTCTTATCTCATGTTCCCACCCCGCTTCGTGGCTGAAGGTGTTGTTCACGGGACAGGGCAGGCAAGCGAGATCTGCCTTGCCCCTCGAACTATGAATCACGATGCATCACGTGTGAAAATGCCGAATGCAGAGTGGTAGCCGCCAGGGGGTGCTGTTGAGCACATTTGGCTCCATATTAAACCTTTGGTAGTGCTTAGAAGTTAGTTGTCTTTTATGAAAACTCTTATTCTCCCTTAACTAGTAACTTCTTGTTTCTTCAGCTGTCGTTAAAGGGATCCTATTATGCTCTTCCTCCCTGATCCTAATTTTATTTTTTGAGTCTACATGCTTCAGTGTTCCAAAAACACGGTATTCTTGTCGTACTGTACATCTCTATTCACTCTGTCCATAACTGCCTCTGAAACGCTCTGTTAGAGCTCTTGTCCCCGATGACCCCAGTCCACTGTGGTTGGTCGGCTGCAGTCTGCAGACAGATCCTTGCAGGTAGGCAACCAATGAGGATTGTGTTACGAGGTGACCTCACCATGTCACGAAAGTAAGGCCTAGAATTCTAACAAGATGTTCCAGGCAGATTAGAGTAGAGCGGTCAGTGTGGTGAGAGTTACTCCCGTTGGTATCTACTTAAAAAGGCCTCAAGACTTTGCAGACTGTTCACATGCACGAGGCTATATAACACGCTAAAGGGAAAAAACAGAAAAGCATAATAGCCGCCTTTAATCGCTTGTGTAACCACCCTTACATCATCTGCTTCCATCCTTACAGACAGCATGATCCGGGTAGGTGGGAACTACCAGGCCCAGATTCCTGAGTACAAACCTGGTAAGGATGGATGGATAGGAAATGGGGGCTAGGAGGAGGTCAGAGGGAAGCTGGGGAGGCTGGGGTACAGTGGGGGGAGAGAAAATGGCAAGGGGGGCTGTATATGAGATGATATGAGATGACACATGCGGGAAAAGATGCATGCTGGATTTTCCAGGAACTTTGGCTTAGTTAGTGTGTTAATTCGGTGAGTCTCATATCCGAAAGCATGCGAGTGTGTGCATGTGGTCATCTGTGCGTCTTTGAAGACGAGAGCACATGTTGGCGTAGACCTGACATGGCGTGTCCTTGTCCCTGCAGATAGCCTGGCTCGCTACGCCGAGAATGACCAGCGGGGGGTGCTGGTGTGGTCCCCCAGCTACCTGGTTTCGGAGGCCCAGTGTAAGTACCCGCCATGTACTAGTGGGTACGGTGACAAGGCGCACAGGCAGGCTGTTCTAACACCCTGTCTCCTCTCCCTTAGTGGACGAATACATTCTAATGGCCAAAGAGAAGCATGGATACAACATCGAGCAGGTAAACATTCCACACAGGACGTGAGGCTAAGTCTGAGGTAGCTCTAGATATTCTAATAAAATGCCAGTCCTAAACACTTTCTTAACCAACTAGAGGAGGCGGGACCAAGACATCTGATTGTTCGGCTCCAACCTCCTCTAGTTGTTTAGACTCACCTCTTCTACAATCTGATTGGTTCAGACAGAGAACCAATCAATTTTCATTCTGCCCTCAGAATATTAAATGTACGCGCAACTCTCATGAGCTTGTTTTGGTCTGTAAAGTAAGAAAAACTTCAGATCAAGCCCCCTCACCATCTTATCTTGCTCCTCCCCCTCCCCCCCCAGGCCCTGGGCATGTTGCTGTGGCACAAGCACGATGTGGAGAAGTCCCTAGCCGACCTGGCCAACTTCACACCTTCGCCAGAGGACTGGACGGTGGAGGACAAAGTGCTGTTTGAACAGGCCTTCAGTTTTCACGGCAAGAGCTTCCACCGTATCCAGCAGATGGTGAGGGGGCGCGGCATAGCGGTGGATGGAGCTATGTGATTGGGCCGAGCGCATGTTTTTATTGGTTATTCCCACCAATCACGGCGAAGGGGCGAGGTGACTGAAAGTGTGCTCTGTCATGCCCCTGTCCCAGCTCCCGGATAAGCTCATCTCCAACCTGGTGAAGTATTATTACTCGTGGAAGAAAACTCGAAGCCGCACTAGCGTCATGGACCGACAGGCACGCCGACTGGTCAGCAAGAAGGAGAAAGATGACAGGTGGGGAAGGATTGAGGGCTAGTTACCCGCTAAGGGGCAGCTTCAGGACTTCTCTGAAAGTCTGGGAGAAAAACACATTACCACTAAAGATAGTTTTATATTTTAAAACTATCATATAAAATCTGCTTCAAAGCAGGCTTAGCTAACACATCATTCTCGATTCATCATACTTTAAAATTTAAATATTTCATTCACCATGTACAAATAAACCCTGCATTAGGTCGATGTCAGTAAATAGGTACAATTTTCACCGCATGTTGTTAGACATGTGGTTTGAAATGCTGTAGTTCTTACCTGTGGCGTCCCTCATCCCCCCACCCGTTCTGCAGTAATGAGGCTGAGGAGGGTGCTGACGGGGGGAGCGACAGTGACTTCGAGGTGGAGGTGAAGAAAGAGGTGAAGGACGTCGCTAAAATGCAGCTGGGAGACGCTTCTGTGCATTTACTTACAGCTGGACAGTGTGACATTTCCAGTAGGGACCAGTAGTGGCCACCGTTTGATGGGATTTAGGGCATTAGTGTTAGCAACTAGTTAGTGCATTAGCTTATGGCTGCACCCTGCAGGTTATTTGGCTGTACAGTTGCCTGAGAAATACTTCATATTTTGCATATGGGTGTGTAAGGTTGTCTCTCTGCCCTCATTCCACAGGCCGAAAAACCGGCTACAGGGAGTAAGGTGGGAGGTGGGGACAGGGCTGCATCCAGCCGGCCTGGTCCGCTACGAAAAGAGAGCCAGGGCTCGCAGTACCGGCACCATCCTCTCCGAGCCCGCCGGCGCCCCCCCAAGGGCATGTACCTCATACAGGAGGACATCAATATCGTCTCGACCACCACAGATGCAGGGGCCCTGTGTCTCAAGCAGCTGGACGGCCAGCTGGTGTCGCTGAAGAGACGGGTAATGATGGGGCAAGTAGCTCCACTAAGGTGTAGAACACCGGACTTGATTGCTAAATTAGCATTCGGCTAAAACCAATTAAATAGATCACTAATGTTTACAATTAATGCCGGCTAACACTTGCTTACCCTCCCGCACTGCCTGTGATTGTTATATACATGCTTGACAGCTAAGTACGACTAACAAGTATTTTTTTTTTTGCGAGTTTTGTTAATCCCTATTTTCCGTATTCAGTAAAAATTCTACATAAGAGGCCAAGCTCCCAGCATCTTCATTTTCTGAGACGCTCTGAACTTCTGGTCTTCCAACAGGTCCAGAGCATCAAGCAGACCAACAGCGGCCTGAGGCTCAGCCTGGAGGGAGGAATTGAGACCTTGAGGCCAACGGAGGTGTGTGTCTGTGTACTGCTTCTGAATATAGGATGCTTTGCGCAGCAAAGGTGATTCTAGGGCTTTTTTTTAAAGAAGGGCCAGAAAACAGCAGGAGGGCTGACCTTAATAGCCAATCATGTTTTGAATCAGTGAGATGGGGGAGGGGCCACCCCAGGGGCCTTTCAGCTTGGACCTATGGCCCCGCCTCTATGCACCCCTCTTGTGCAGACTTGCTCACTGTCACGCCTTGTCTGTCTCTCTACAGTCTGTCCCCAAGATCAACTCCCGCTGGACCACAGAGGAGCAGCTTCTGGCCGTCCAAGGTGAGGTGACGTTCGCAGGGCGGGCTGTGGAGGCGGCCGTACGGGCCTGCTCGAGAGGCTCTTGACTTCACCGATCAGGACACGGCCCTATCTGTCGTCCACAGCAATCCGACGCTACGGGAAAGACCTGGCGGCCATCGCTGAGGTGATCGGGAACAAGACCATCTCCCAGGTCAGCTCCTTCTTCATTAACTACCGACGCCGCTTCAACCTGGAGGAGGTGCTACGGGAGTGGCAGGCGGAGCAGGAGGTGCTGCAGGAGCATCCTGGGGTGCCCGGCGACTCCAAGGGGGCAGCCGAGGTCGGGAGAGGTTTTTCGGGGGGCAACGGCAGCACAGAAGAGGATGAGGTGAGAAGAGCGGTAGGGACAGGAGGCGTTCAAAAGATGGGAACTCTAGAGGAAGGAGGTGACGTGGAGGAACTGAACGTCCACAACAGGAGGACCAGCTAAAATGTGATCTATCTTCAGTGTAAATATGGTGTCATTTCATGCCATTAGAAGCAGGGATATCACTAGCACCCCCCCCCCCCCCCCCAAATAAATGGACATTAGTGATATTGGTGAGCAGAAGTTTGTTCAAATTTAAGTGAAATTTGCTGGAAGGCAGAATTATAAATTCATTCTAAGATCTGGTAGTCATATTGGAGAAACGCAAATCATGTACCACAAAACCATGAAGAGATTCAACTGGGAAGCTTAACTGGGACTTAACGAGCTGAAGGATTGTGGGAAATGGGACACCCCGTTCACTGTGACCCAGTAAGATTTCCTTCCCTCCAGGTCCAGATCACCGCAGAGTTCTCTTCAGCTAACAGGACACCCGCTCCTGTCATGGCCGATAGCGCCGACGGCACCGGCGTAACCCAGAGTGCACCTGCTCTGTCTCAGCCGCCCCCGCTGCTGCGCCCCGCCCCGCCAAGTCTCCTCCGCCAACCTCCGCCCCTGCAGACCCGCCCCCACCAGCTGCGTAACCCTCACAACCACCCGCCGCCTCCTCTTATACGGCCCGCCATGGCTGCTGCCCGTCACCAGGGGGGGCTCCGCAACACCCAGGGCTCTCTCCCCAGTTCCAAGTCTCCGTTGTTGTCCACCTCAGCCGAACAGCTACCACTGTCGCTGGTGGGGGTGAAGATGGAGTCACCGCAGGCTAACTGATGGGGCCGCCAGGTGAGGAAGGGAACACGAGGAGGCCTCGATTTTGAGTTGGTGATCTCGACCTGCTCAGCATGCCATGAACAGCTAGGGGTCAAATCCTTCAACCGGACACTTGAAATAACCTCCTTTCTCCCTCTGTCATGTAGATTTCTTCCTCTTCGAACCACACAAAAAAAACAACAGCCAACCTCAACCCCATCGTAGGAAGAACCCTTGTCCTCTGCTCCCCAGATTTTAACAGCTGTTGCCTCCCGACCCATGACTGAGACAGAAGTGACCCACGGGCTCAGCTGACCAGTTGACCAAATTGTAAGGCGCCTACAGGTGACCACAAGGATCCATTCTGAAACCAAACAGTGGTTTTACCACGCCCCAAGACCATCCAACCAAAATCCATATACACTGGAATGTTGTGGCTGATGAGGTGAACTGTGACAAAGGATTTACTTGATTGGTCCCAGGCAGAGTGGCAGGGCGACTCCAAACACGTTCTGACTGGCCGAATGCAGAATGGTATCTATGGAGACACAGCATATGTTTGTGGCATGGCGACATCAATCCCTTGATGAGTCGTCAATCGCCGAAGAGCCATGTAGGACTAGCGATTTAAGACAATAGTGGTAGTTAACCTGTATTTAAGGGTTTTCCGGCTTACTAAACAGAGAACGGTGCATGAGATCATTCTGATCCCTTCACTTGGCTTAACTAGTCCCATTACCAGTTAGTTAATACCCACCCTTTTCTCTACATAAACACTAAACATACTGCTATACACTTTTTTTAGATGGGGGTACAAAAAAAAAAAAAAGCAGGCACCGATATTCCACATAATTCGGAAAAAGTATTTTTATAAAATGCCACAGGTGTTTAAACCGGCGCATGCAGTCCGCTGATGGCTTGAATTTGAGACCCGTTTTTAACCTTTTTGTCTAGAGTAGAACCAAAACACTAAAAGGAGTGAAATTTGACCTGGACTAAACGAAACTAAATATGTAGACCTTACGAAACGCACACGGATGCAGCCGGGCAAGCGTAGGAAGGAGTCTACCCTGTGCTGTGAACGGGTGCGGGATCGGTTTTTGTTGTATGTGGACTTGTCGTTCTGTTAGAACCTTATTTAAAATAAAATACTGCATCTTGTACCATTTGTAAAATCATCCATGTTTCGTTAATCTAAAATCGAATTAAGGGGGAAATTGAAGGACATCACTCCCCCCCCCCCCCCCCCCCCCCCCTCACACACATAAAACTTTAACGGGAGTGTGACCCCATTCTAGCTGAAGAGTTTTGCTTTCGCGAACAGTGGTTCTTGGTTTGTGTCAGTTACTTGATTATCCACACATTAGCACTGCCTGTCATTTGAGTAGTACCACCAGATACTCCTTAATGTGCCAGTAAACCCTTTTTACATACGATTTTATACAAGACGATGTACAATTGAGAAGGCAGAGTCAGCCAGCTCATGGAGCAACTGGGTTTAAGGGCCTCACGCTAGCGTTCAACTTGAATCCACACCGCTGACCCTGGGATTCAAACCAGCAACCTTCCGACCACAGGTAACCTGTTAAGCTGCACACTGCGCCCCCGCCAACACCTCAGTTCCCACTGGATTCAAAACAGACAACTTGACAAACCAGACAGATATTAGTCAGCAAGTTGCATCAGTAGAGAAAGGCGAGTAACCAGTTGAACGGCCTCTCTCAAGCCACGCATGGAGGCAGATCACTAAAGAGCAACACGGCATGGCCCTGTCCAAACCATATCCTTTATTTGATTACCCTATATACAAGCAGCTGTAGAAAACCCATAAGGTAGATATGGATGACTGATGCATTATTTAAAACACTTAAAAGACATGAGTGACGTTTATTCTGCAGCGATGTACGGTTACAGAGATGCCCACATACTTACAGTCCCATATTCGGAGTCTGCATCCAGGATTCAAGATTCGGCTGAGAGTCGCTTATTTCCCTCTATACAAAGTTGAAGTTGAGCAACACAAAAAAAAAAAAATCATTGAACTTTATTCTTATAATATTCATAATTTTCTTGAGGGAAAAAAAAAGGCAACAAAACTCTTGACTCACTCCAGTGCAGCAGTGTGAGACTATCCAGCAACTTAATTACAATACAATCCACCGATAATTACTAAATTGGCCCTTAAAATAAATGACCCCTGCAGTAAAAAATGAGGAAAAAAAAAATTACTAATACCCAAAATCTGCACTCTTGACTATTCCAGTAAGATGCAGTGAGGGGATGCAGGGGGACAAACTTTTGTAGAATGGCACTGGTGGGGGGGGGAGGTGGTGGTGGTGGTGGCATAATTCCTCTCTCTGCATCACTGGGCTATTCAGACTGTCACTAGTGACTTCAAGGTCACCGATAAAGTAACAGTTGAGTCCCAGCAGGTGCCACAACGCATTTCACATTCGGAGTGTCACAGCTGGGCCACCGTACATCGATGGCGGTCCAAGTGAAAGGGGTAGGGGGGGGTACTCAAGTAACATGGTGCCGTGGCACAACTCTGGGTCAAGAAACGAGGGAGAACAGGGACCAAAAAACAAAAAAATAAAAGAAATGCCACAGGTTAGGGAGGACGAAGGATGCCTGGAGCAATGGGGGAGACCGGGGGGGAGGGGGTGCAGAGGGAACCCCCACAAAACAGCGCCCCCTGTAGGCAGCTCTCGGCACTTCCAGCACATGGTCGGCTTGTTCCTTGTCTTTCCCGCCAGCTCCCCTTCCATCCTCCCTGGCTGCCCCCCCCCCACCCCCACCCTCACAGCTTGAGCTCGTTGGTGATCTTGGAGGCGATCTTCTTGAAGGCGAAGGAGGTGCCCGAGATGCGCTTGAAGCGCACGCCGTTGAGCGAGAGGCGGGGCAGCTTGCACACCTCCATCTCCCACTGGACGTAGTCGTCGCTGGCCGGCTCGCCCGACATGCACAGCAGCATGTAGCGCTCGCGCAGCTCGTACTCGCAGCTGTTGGAGTCCAGCACCTTACGGATCTCCTTCATCATCTCGCCGGGCTCCATGGATGACGTGGTCTTCATGCTCCAGGTGAAGCGTAGCGAGCGCGGCTTGGGGCCTGGGTTGTGAACCGGGCCGCCCACTGGGGGCGCCAGTGAGTCCTTGTTCTCGTCGCCAGGGGGGCCGTGTGTGCCTCCCGCTCCTTTCTCGCTCTTTTCAGCAGTGCTGAGCATGGGCCTAGGGGTGGGGGACAAATGCGCAACAAAATATGAAAGAGGAAGAGATGGGAGAAAAAAAAATTAGAGCAGAAGTGACTCAAGGATTTTTCTAAGGTGAGGGGCATAAGAGGTGCCATATTAGCCAATGATAGGTTTTGAATTGGTGAGTGACGGCGGCACAGGCCAATCTGCTTTCAACTGGGTCCAGTGGACCTGTGGCCCCACCCCTGTATACAACCCTGGGAGCAAGAAAAGAAGAAGCGGAAGACGATGGCACCAAATGACGGACTAAGATGGAAGGACGAGATAAACAGACGATCGCACGTGCGAAGGAGGTGCGACTGATACATGGGAACAGAAGCGGACTCCTCCCAAACACACCTGGGACCCAGAAAACTCACCATGCCGCTACAGAGTGACCTGACCTACTTTGCTGCTCCTGCAGCGCCGCCATGGAAGGCATCTGGCAGCAGGGGGCGGGGCTATGCGAGTGCGGCATGGCCGTGCACCTGCACACAGCCTAACGGCACAACTCTCCCAGGTGTGGGGAGTTCCTGACACGGACTTGAGTCAGTCGACGGCATTCATTTTTAGCCATCTTTATGGAGACATGTTCTGGGGGGACACTGCAAAGATGTCCCGTGTCCCCCCCCCCACCCTTTACATTTTCAGATTTACCCCCCCCCCCCCCTTTTTTTTAAAAAAAAAAAAAACAGTGAAGGCATCGAATTATTTCATTAACTTTAGCATTTCCCAGAATGCATTTCACCAAAGCAATGCAGTGAGTTAAGTCCCCATGAAGAGAATGAAATGTAACACGAGCCTGAACGTGTGTGTTTGCATGCACCTGCAGGCCTCCCTTTAAAAAAAAAAAAAAAAAACCACCTCATTCTCATAGGATATAGACAATGAGCTGAGGAACCACAGTATTAAAGGCACACTGTTCATTTCAGGATGACCTACTCAATTTGCTTATATGGTCTTTAGTTAAAACTTCAAAATTATTCTTCAACCAATCAGGGCTTCCCAAAAGGATGTCCCCGATCGACCAATAGGTATGTTTTCGTTCTCTCACCTGGTGGACTCGTGCCGATCATCTCCCTCGTGTGAACTCCTCAAAGGAAAACCAACACAAGTTTAGCTGGAGCACGGCCGGTGTGAGAAGGTTAATCACCTCACCAAGGACACCCCAGACCCAAAGAGGCCCACACCTCTGGTTAGTCTGTTATGTACCTGAGGCTCAGCCCCAGCCACACTCTCCTGGAGCGGAACATGTGATCGGAAATGCTGCCCGTTCTTGGACCTAGGCAGGTGCAGCCCTGCACGATATCCGGGTGACCGGAATACAGAACATTTCTAGAGCTATGTTTCTCTACACAGTCCTCAGGGACCCCCAACACAGTTAATATTTTTGCACCCCTCCCAGCTTTCTGATTGCTTGACTGTTTGGTTTAGGTGTGCTGGGACCTGGGAGGAAGGAAGAATGTCCACTGTCTGGAAACCCCCAAGGACTGGTTTGAGAAATAGTTCCAGAGAAATATTTTAACTATCCCAAGTGTAACCTGTATATTTACTGGACTATTGGGCTGGTCACAGCAGGTTCAGCCTTAAGCCAATTTTAACCTGCAGATAGTTTCATAATGAACCAGCAGTGACCAGCTCACTCCCATGGAAAACACCCTACAGCCCTGTTTAAATTATGTATCTAGTCCCGTCATAGCTATAATACTATGAGTGACGTCTGTGATGGACAACGCCCAGATTTCTTAATGTTGACACATAGAGGTTAAGAAAGAAAAGCCAGGAGGTCCGAGGGAGCCCCCCAGAAACCACCACCATTCCCCCACTCCACCCGCAGCATGCCCTGTCCATCCAGGACAACAGTGCAGGTTTGAACTGAGCTTGCCATTCATCTCTAATATACAAACTATAAAACAGTGGATGTGGTAACTTCACAAGTTTTGTCATTAATAACATTAATAAACCTCTGGCTTCATAATCTTTGAGGGAGAGGGAAAACAAGTGCTAGTATAAATGTGACGTAAGCATCCAACACCATATATACATTCTGGAAAAGGAGATTTGTTTGCTGCCATCTGCTGGTCAATAGCAATACTGCAAAAAAAGTAAAAAAAAAAAAAAATGTATACTGCCTGCATCTACTTCTCACGGGAAGCAGCCAGTCAAGAACACAGTAGGCCAAGTGTGCATTCCACAGCCTGCTTGCTAATCACGTCACTGCAGATAGACACTGCTAAGTACAGCCCCTGTAAAAGGCCACACCTTCTTAATGAATGAAACACCTCATAGGCCACACCCATCTGAAGGCCACGCCCTATGACTGAAACCAATCTTTCAGGAAAATGGGAGAGGCCGATGAACCAGAATGACAGAGAGGCCCCCACGAGTCAGGCGTCGGCAGATGCTCAGTGTTAGTGTCGGTGAAACTTAAAAGGGAAAGAAAGGCGGGAAAGGAGCAAGAACCCAGTAATGACGCACACCACCACAGGGGAGCGCTCTTCTTTACTGCCTACCTTCTCGGTAGTCTGAAGGACAGATTTCTATAAAAAAAACAGCGGCATGTAAACAGACATGTACAGGAAAATGTACACCGACGCAGGTGCGAGCCAAATCCATATCGGTCACCTCAGATGGGCTCCCATGCCGAGTCTGTAACCCAAGAAGCGTGAGATTCTATGACGGCAGGGAGCAGGACGAGGTGGCACTGAGGACAGGGCCCAGTGGTAAATAAGTAACTGGACCACACCTTTCTTGTTCACAGTGCCATTAGTGAGCTGGCAGGTAAATCAAAATATCAAGAGCATCATCTGATCCTACATGAAGACCCCATGTGCGGCTCCGACGGTGAAAACAGCTGCTGAAACACAACCGGTCATCAGACTCCCTTCTCCGCCTTCAAGAAAAGCCTCGAGACCCATCTGTTCCAGGAATACCTCCACTAACCTGACACCGCGCCATATTCCCTGAACATTCTTAATCTTGCACTTCTTGAACAGTTATCTTAGATTTGTTGCTTTCTTTGGAAGATGTTGTGTGGATCCTGCTCCAAAATTGCCTACACTCATACATGGGCGTTCACTGGAAGCTCAATCTACCTGCACTCAACTCTAGTGGACCCCTCGACAGCATGCGTGTTTGCAATGTGCCATTTGCCTCACTTGTACTACGTTGCTCTGCACAAAAAGTACCTGCCAAATAAAAAATGTAAAAGGTGAAGATCACCAGTCCCTGGGATAATGGAAAGCGCTTTGAGATAATGCAATGCTGTGAAAATGCGCTATACAAATAAAGTTAAACTGAACTGAACGGATTTCCGTGCAAAGAAAGGAGTTTCCTGCCAGTATAATGAGGCCAGTCCCCCGGGGGGGGGGGGGGGACACTTATGGTCTATCTGTAGACCGTAGAAGGTTCAGAGAACACAGGATGGGGTCTCACCTGCGCACAAATTTGGAGGTGAACTTGCTGAAGATGCCCGAGGCCCCTGGGCGTCGGGGCTGACTGTTCCCATGGGACAGGGAGGGGGAAGCAGGGGGGCCATTGTAGGCTGGGTTCTGAGTGTCCCGCGTGGGCCGCTGGCCGGCGTGGAAAGTGCTTCGGATAGCCACCCCTCTGGAGAAGTTGGTCACCGTGGAGCTGCTGATGTTCTGTGCCGAGGGTGATGCCGCCGGCATCCTCTGGGGGCCGCTATGGAGTCATTTTTGGGAGGGACAAAAAAAGCAGTCTTTAAAAAAAAACTTTCCTCACAGCCTTTAACGTGTACAGATCGACACAGCAAAGTCGATAAGTCGGACTTACAACATTACCTTGAGGATCCGAACATTGCACAGAGAGCACCGAACAACCTTGAGAGATAAAACCGTCAAAAATCATGTGGAATTTGCTCAAGAGCCCCTCCTACAGGAAGGTTGCTAATACGCACAAGCACAAAGCGGTCATGCCAGCTTTAGAAAAAAAACGGACAACCACCAGCACAGCGAAGGCCAATTCGCACAAATCACTTTTCCGCATGCCGTTACGGTCCATGCACAGGGCGTGTGACGTAAAAATGTCATCATCAGGGGTGTCCCCGCGGACGGTGCGTGTGCAGCCCAGATCCTGGTGTTGGGCAAACTTTTTGCATGTCGACCCCGCAGAGGCAAGGAAACCGAGTGGGCGTTAAATGAGTAGCAGCATAGATGCCTTCGGGTGACACACTTGGGTGAGAAGGTGTGGATTTACCCACATATATATATATTTCTCATCGCCGCAGAAGCACAAAGATAATTAGGTGCACAAAATTCATAAACAGCGCGAACACTGGGAAAAGGAGAAGTAGAATCTCGGAACAGGAACTTAATCCGTTCAGAAATCGGGGTTTGAATACTAAAAAGCTCGAGGTCTGAAGGAATTTTCCCCATAAGAAATAATGGAAAACCAATTAATTGGTTCCTGGCCCCCCAAAACAATTATGCTTAAATATATATATATATTTTTTTCTTTAGCATTTAAACACAAAAAGAACAGGATAAAACAAGAGCAGCATATACTGCAACACATCTAAGCACATTTATCAAAACAGTCATTTGGCAAGTAAGAAAATAAAGGCATCCAAACAATATGTAAAGTTTAAAATAAATAAATAAATCGTACAATTACTGTGTAACTTTTTGGTGAGCAATGGCTACCAAAATGATATAAAAGTACAGGGTATTAGCTGATATTTTCAATACAAAAAGCACTATCACCAACAAATGATGCTATCACAGCGCATGCGAGGCTGAGACTGAAGCGTTCCCCTTTGTTTCCGTCGAGAGACGCGTCGCCTGACTCATTTCCCCGCGGGTACAAGTTCTTAGGTCGGCCTTCACGGTTCCACTTCTGAGATTTAGATCGAGTTCTAGGTCTTTTTTTTTTTTTAACTGGTTGGTTCGACTTGAGAAATTCGAGTTCTAATGAGTTCGAGTACTGAGCTACCACTGTACATCGGTTGATATGTCCTGCACTAAAAGAACATTTCACATACAACAAAACAATTAAGTGCAGTGTATTTGCAACATTTGTTCATCATCGCTAATTTTGTCACATTTCTTAAAACTTAACTATAACCATTCAACTTAACTTTAAAACAGTTAAAAAAAAAAAAAAAACTTTCCCTATACCGCTTGCATCGTTTTTCGTCTTGCAATACATCTTCCCTTTCCTGGTCCGGCAGAATATTACTGCCGCATGCATGCATGCATGCATGCATGCATGGACCGTAGCTGTCTGCTTCCACAGACAAATGTAGGTGTGTGTACTGCAGTCTGTGTGCATGATAGTGCACGGACCGTACGTGCAAGCTGAAACGTGAAGGGTGCACGAGGCTCCAGTGCCCATTAGTGAAGATCTACCGCTACATATTTTATACTGTTGTCCTCAATGCCAGCACCCTCCAAAGGAGACAATGAACTTTCATTGTCATTTCTCTGACCCTTTCGGTTCAGGAATCTTCACGTTCGCTTCTTTAAAATTGCAAGCAAAATCAGGCAAAATGAAAGGCCCATTCACACTGCAGATTCCTGATGAGTAGAGTCAGGAATGCGCCACCTGGTGGTTAGAATGCGCTAGACAGAACCTTGGCGAGTCTCCGCAAAACCACCCATATTTCCTTCCCCTCAGACATTCACGTAAACAAGGACGTTCAGGTTCCCGTCCCGTAAATGTTACAGTGGCGAGTGGGAATGCGCGGCAGGCCAGGCTGATAGCGAGCGGCCAGGGAGAAGACGGATGTAGGAGGGACTGAGAGATCAGAGGCCAAAGGTCAAAACAGAGCACGCCTCCCCAAACACAAACCAGGCCCCCCCCATGTCACATCCAAGGTAAATATGTCCACGGTATCACATCAAATGTTAAACCACTACATGCACACACGCATCCCACGCCTTTATGGACGTTCCAGGAAAGTACCGGAACATTCCTTGATTGAGCACATGCAGTACATAAGAAATGAGTCATGTGGACATCTAAATATATATGGGCATAAATGTGTGACTTTATATCGTGGCTTACATGTACCGTCTTCAAAAATAAAAAAGAAATTTAATGGAGCAATACGAGGAAACTCATGCTATCCTCACCCAAGTTTTGGTTCTCTATGGTACTGCTGAAATGACATTTTTATGAGACATTTAGCTAGCTGCCACATACAGAAGATCGTGGCTGAGGAGTCTCAGTGCACCAGGAGCTCAGACCAAGGGCGGCTACCCCCAGGCGAAGGCAGCTGCTCCTATCCCATTTTGCCCCCAACCTGTCATGCAGTCCCACTTGCCTGGACCGCGATGTCTGAAGGTCAGGGGGGCTGGAGAGGGAGGAGGAAGACAAGGATTTGTGGTGTCGGAGATGGGAGGAAGAGGAGAAGGTGGCCATGGAGGCTTGGGAGTCAATAGTGGTCAGGCTGAGGGGGAGGGAATGAAGGAGAAAACCCAGCCCAACCCCACGGCAGGGTTGGGTGTGAGTCGGGATGGGGCACAAATTAGATCCCACAAAACGAGAATGACACAGATAGATCAGACATGTGGGGGCCACCAGCACACATACAGAACCACGGAAACCGCAGAGCAGGTTTGCGACCAATGTACATCACTGTTAATATGAGGAGGGGGCAGATCAGTGTTTCGGCCAAAAAAAAAAAAAAAAGCCACACGGGAGGGCAGACGGCTGAAGACGGACAGCGTTAGGAAAACGGGATCCACGTCGACAGCGAGGTAGCAGCCAGACGCAGAGACGCGCAAGGATCCCGGGCGGAAGGGATGTGCTCTGATCACACAAACAGTAGGAACCAGAAACGGGAAGGAGAGGTGGAGTGAGAGGGGCTGCAGGAAGGACAGGGATATGCTGAAGAAGCGGATTGGACAGAAGCCTGCGGGCCAAACAGGAGGTGAACTGGGGCTGACCAATCAGAGGCTGGTGGGGGGCGGAGCTCAGCAAGCAAATTCTGACTTGGAGGTTAAAGACGTGCAAGGGCTTCGATCAGAGCGGAGGGAGAAGACGAGGGACCAGCAAAGATGGGGCAGCTCCGCAGCGCTGTAGAGGCGCATGCAGTGTACCTGCTCCCAGTACCGGACTAACAGGAAGCGCCGAATCGGCGCCAAGCTCTTTCCCTCGTTATCACCAGTACCTACCGCTGTGCTTTAATTCCCTGCACAAGAGTACCGATAACCGGGGCTCTGCGGTGGCCCTCAGTGCCCGTCTTGCGCGGTACCCGACACTCTCTGGGACGTCAGCCTGATAACCTGGAGGTCGTTTTCCCACCCACAGCCCACCCCTGCAGACCTGTGATGTGGGTCGCCTGTTTCTGATGAATTTGCAGTGTATAAAAATGAGCCCAATCTGGGACTCCTGCCATCTGAGCTGACAAAAAAAACCTTCCCAGGGCATATAGAGGGAGCAGTGGGGCGTACCTCTCCTTGCCGTTCGGGACGCCCAGGGTGGCTCTCTCCGCGATGGGCGAGTTCCGGCTTCGGGCTGTACCGGTCGACAGGACGCTATTCTGTGGTGGGGAGGGGGGGGGGGGGGGGGGGGGGTCACTCAAGGTACGGGGTCGCAGTGGCAGACGTTGGGGAGGCTGGGTGATGTGGCTTACTGTGGAGGGCGTGGGGGTGCTCTTCTTCCCCGAGGGGAGAGGGCTGGGCGGCACTTTGGCTGAGCTACTGGAACTTTTCCTCCCAGAATCCTCGGCGGCGTACTTGTTGTCGCCCTGGGAACGCTTAGAGTAGGAGGAAGAACCTGAGGAGAAAAAGCAAAAGAATTAGAACATAGATATGAAAGAAGAAAAAAAAAAAAAAAAACACAAACACATAAACAGATGAGGAAAAGAACATGATGTAATGTGTTTTGGAGAAGTATGAACGGGGGTGAGGAGGGAGGAGATTTTTACAGAGATTCAAAAACAGATAGCATCACACACAGGGAAGACAAGATCTGCTGCACGGTCGCCATGTCCTACCTTGCTCGCCACCCCGGCGTGGCTTCGGATTGGATGAGGCGCTGCGCTGTACCTTCAGTGGCGGCGATTGGACGTTGCTGTTGGTGAGCTCCGCCCCCGGGCGGGGTTTCAGCGGCAGGCTTACGCCCTCACCCAGCTGAGGACACAGGAAGTGGCATCATCACGCGGGCGTGACTCACGGCGTCATGGATGACGCTCCCTGTGGGCTTGCGTGTCATCACTTCCCCCGCCTCCACATATCGAGCCCCCTGGACTGTATCATCATCTCAGACCACCCCCCCCCCCAACCCCCGCAGTCACATGGTTACAGTATTAACCGAACAGAGGTGTGGAGGCGAACTCTACGAACCTCCGAATTCTTGTAGTCCAGCAGCAGATATGTTGCCATGACCCCATCGTACTTCTGGCTGATCAGGGAATCCTGGATTTCCGTAAGGGCAAAGCCCATCTGCAGCATGACATCTGGGGGTGGGAGGAGTAAGTTAAGGCCCGCGGGACTCCAGGAAGGAGAGGAACACGCTAAGTGATAGAGGACGGGGGGATGGCAGACAGATAGGCATGGTGAGACACGGTAGGGTGGCCCACACACCCCCCGTTGCATACCTGTCCTCTTGGGGTCCTTGTAGTCGGGCGTCGGCTCTACATAAGGCTTCAGCTCCTCATCGTCATGACCCACGTTCATCCAGCGGTCCTTCATGATCTGCTGCTGGACCAAAGCGCCGGAGAAAAGAGTGAGGGGGGTTTCGAGGACCTGGACTTCTGTGAGACAGTTTTCAAATGAAACCACTCCTGTGAAAAGTGCCCATATATATATATATATATATGTTTTATTGGAGTGAAGTTGTTCAACTGTACAAGAGCAAGACTACTGCAGGGATCCCAACGCCCAGTGGGTGAGGGTTAGGGTCGAATACCGATCACGACACGCCTGGGCCCCCGCAAGGCTCCCACACTGACCTCCAGGCTGCCCCGCTTGCTCGGGTTTAAAATGAGAAACTTCTTCAGCAGGTTCTCACAGTCGGTGGACATGTAGAAGGGAATCCGGTACTTTCCCCGCAGAACTCGCTCACGCAGCTCCTAGAAGGGGACGGGAGCCGGGCAGGCCGGTGAGCGAGGGAGGAGAGGAAGCGGAGGATTTAAAAAAAAAAAAACAAAAACATAATAATATTAAGGAGGACAGGAGGGTCAAAAGGAGAAGAGCAGCGGACAAGGGAACAGGAAGAGAGAAGCAGTGAGCAGGGGAACCAGGCCAGGTCTGACAGAGAAGAGGAGGATTAAAAAGGAGGACAGGAGAGTCGAAACCAGAAGAGAACCGGGCGCAGAAGCGAGGGTGGGGGGAATCAGGCCGGTATCCCTGAGTCCCTCCTGCATGGGGGGCTCCCGTATGCACCTTGAGGTTCTGTCCGTCGAAGGGCAGCGAGCCGCTGACCAGCGTGTAGAGGATGACCCCCAGGCTCCAGACGTCGACCTCGGGCCCGTCGTACTTCTTGCCCTGGAAGAGCTCGGGGGCGGCGTAGGGGGGGCTTCCGCAGAAGGTGTCCAGCTTGTTCCCCAGCGTGAACTCATTGCTGAAGCCGAAATCGGCGATCTTGATGTTCATGTCGGCGTCCAGAAGCAGGTTCTCTGCCTGCGGGGGGGGGGGGTGGGCGGGAAGCAGGAGGCATGTTACACACACACACACACACACACACACACACACACACACACACACACACACACACACACACACACACACACACACACACACACACACACACACACACACACACACACACACTCCCAGCACTCCTTCACCTTCAGGTCTCTGTGCACAATGTACTTCTGGTGGCAGTACTGAACGGCCGACACAATCTGCAGGGGAAACAGACCAAGCCGGGTCATTAGCACCCTCCTGTCTTACTGGTCAAGCTCAGGATTACAGCAGTTTTCCCCCATAAAACAGGGGACACCTTCAGGAACTGGAATGAGCAGCCATCAAGTTACAGATCCTTAACTGCTGCGCCAACTGCTGGCTGAAACGGCACACGGCACCCAGGCCCAGGGGAGGTCTCACCTGTCGGAACTTGGCTCTGGCCTCTTTCTCTTTCATCCTCCCGTGTGCGACGAGGTAATCGAAGACCTCACCTGCAGCGTGGAGGAAGGGCAGGAGCATACCATGAGAAAAGCGAGTGGGGGGGAGAAGAGTGACACAAACACTTGCACACACACGCACGCAAGGTTAGGAGAGACTGCGCGCAGCCAGGGACCCCGTCAGGGCCGCGCAACGCTGGGTGCAGGTGCTGCCGACGGCCCCTTCTCCCACACGCGAGCGCCAACACGCCCAACGGCGTGCCTGAATCACAAGGAGG
Organism: Brienomyrus brachyistius; assembly: GCF_023856365.1. Taxonomy (NCBI): domain Eukaryota; kingdom Metazoa; phylum Chordata; class Actinopteri; order Osteoglossiformes; family Mormyridae; genus Brienomyrus; species Brienomyrus brachyistius. Next base: position 768,422 of record NW_026042310.1, read on the forward strand.
TGACGTCACCCCCAGGGGACCAATAAAAAGGAGCGCTGGCCGGGCCAAGGAAGGGGATTTGGAGCGGGATTTCGGCTGACCCACATGGGTCTGCCAGAGCTGCCCACGTTCAGCTGCAGTCGCCCGTTTCCTTTCCGAGCCGGGATTTTACCACGGCAACCGGGCACATAGCCAGGGAGTAAAAATTTGGTTTTGACTGACGCCCCAATCCCAGAACGATGGGGATAGGGTTGCTAGACACCCCAGCCTGTATTTCTGCCTGTAACTATCACAGCTGTTTGGCTCCCTTCGTTACAGAAGAGCGATAGAGCACTGCCCCCTCAGGGCATCCTATTATCACAGCCCCACCCGCCCTGGTTATGAGGCTCCACCCCCACCCCACACTAACACCAGAGTCAAAGCAGCACACATGGGTGAGCTGACCCGCGTAACGCTAGGAATGGGCTGGGAGAAGCGCGTCCTGTCTTGTTGCGGAGTGAGTCAGGACAGCTTAAGTGACGCCGGTGCAAGGCCCTCACAGTGCCCTCAGACTCCACAACCATTTTCAGTTATACCCACGAGTGAAATCAACGACCAAAATCCCCTGAACGGTTGACTAAGTCACATTTAGCTGCTACGTTACTCGAACCCTGATCTTCGGCATAACTTCAGTAGCCAGTCCAAGGCGCTACCAGTTCTGTCATTCCCATGTGACCGAGTTCAACAAAAACGTCCTCAGGGCTCCTGAAGTGTGACAGTGAGCACAGCCGTGTCACATAATCGCTGCAGTTCCCCCCCATTGTTCATTTCATGCAGGACGATGAGCTGTACGGACATCCCAAGGCGGGGCAAACTCAGCTGACGAGCCCATTCATTCGCCATGTACCTGTCCGTCACGCACGCAGGACTTCAGATCCCAACACCCTGGGCATTCCCCTTACTCCCACTTTCACTGCACCCACAGTCAAAGTCAGCATACCATCCTTCGATCCACAAATCACGACGCGCTGGATGGCTACAGGAGCAAGCCATACATCTCTGAGGTTGTACATCCGCCTATGGCACCCAGGACCATGAGGTGTGCTATTAAGCAGGCGTGCACCGGCCGCGTCCATGCCGGAACGCCGTACGCAGCACAGAGACAGGGCCGATTCAAACTATAAGTGAATACTGGCCCCCTAAACCCAAAATCTGTGTGTGCTGATATCTAAAGAAACCTGCAAAGCATCAAAGATGGAAACTCACGGATATATAGGGCGGATTTAGCCTCTCAGCACAGCTGGGGAGGGGGGCAGTGAGAGAAAAAGGAAGAACACCTCAGTAGTAAACATGGCTGGAGTAGGTCTAACTGCTGCCATCAGCAGGAAAGCAGCTGGGGGGCGGGGGGGGGTGGCAGCTGGAGGCTTGTGCTCCGGACACAGGGGAGGTCACAGAGTCAGACAGGTTCCTTTAGAGCTCCGTAAATATCCGGCCAGGGGGAGGGCACTAAATCAAATGAGGCTCTCACCTCCACTGGCGTACTCCATTACGAGGTACAGCGTCTTCTCAGTCTCGATCACTTCGAATAACTTCACTGCAGAGAGGGAAAGACGATTTCACCGTTTGACAATACTTATGGCACGACGATCTCGTAAAGACACACGACTGCCTGCCTGACTGACTTCCCTCTATTGTTTACAGAACGCAGCTTGCACAAACCGGCCCCACAATGCAGGTGTTCTTGGAAGTGCAAAGCCATAATTTCCCTGGTAACCCAACATTCAGGTTCCTCCTGTCTGCCTCACGCCGAACCGGCACTCAGTGAGAATGCGGGCCGGGCCACACGGCTCTTTCCGACTCACCGATGTTGGGATGATTCAACAGCTTCATGATCCTGACTTCACGGAAGAGCTGTGGGACGGACGGACAGATAGAGACAGAGGAAGGGGAAAGGCAGGATGACTCGATGGCGCCCCCAGTCTTGAGCAGCGGTACTGCAGTCATGTGATTGCATGCCACATGTTTACTATGAGCGTCTACTTCACAAACACCGCACCCGGTTGTCTCTATGGGCCAGACGTCAACAACGAGTTTTACTAGCTTTCTGCTGTTTCTATGGTTTTGCGGGGTGATGTTTATTCATTTCACCGAATTAAAAGACAATGGACAGTCATTCTTCCTGACCACACCCATCTGACAGCACAGGAAGCCTAAGAGCCTAATTATGGGTTAATCGCTTCCCGCTCTTCCATCACAATAAAGTCTTCCTGCTTTACAAGAGAGGTGGGGTCAGCAATTTTTGTCACTCACCTTCTGCAGACTGGATGAATTCATCTGAGTCTTGTCTATGATTTTCACAGCCACCTAAAGTCAGGGGACACAGGGGTTCTAAACCAGGTGACGTTTATCGTACATAAGGCATCTGATTTGGGGGTTTAAAAAAAAAAAAAAAAAAATTCAGACATGCACACCCAAAACGGATTTCAGAAGTGAACATTGATCCAGCATGACATAAACCCACAGAGAAACCACTGGCCAGTGTTATAAACCAGGGAGAGCAGTGAGTAATAGACAAACATGAGTGTATGATGAGTGACCTTACTTAGTCGATGATGTAACAGGAACCTGAACCATCTAATCTCAATTCACACATACAGTCGAACAACCCCTGCCCCCGCAATCCACTCTTACATCATCTACCTGTTATTTCAACCTGAATCTTTAAACCACCCCCCCCTCCTCCAGCCTTTACACACCCCCTTTACACACCCCCAGAACATCACATCACACTGAAATGTGTTCTCGGTGTCACACAGTAAGCTAGCCACAAACACTCATCACAATGCGGTCACGGTATACCGAAGCACTTTATACTTAAATTACTAATTCAGACCATTTACATACCTGTCACCACATATTAGCAACAATATTTTCCAAACCAGGCCAACAAAGCAACCAGCAGCCCAATCAAATGCCAAAGAGACTGACACACACAGTTCAGAAGACAATTATTTCTGATTGGTTCGTGGGATCCAGTTACAAACCGACTGGATAAAATGACTCAGGGGTCAGGGGTCACTTCCAGTCTACAGGTAAACAGCAGCTAAACGGCAACTGTGCCCATGAGACATGTGCCAACAGCAGAAAGTTACATTTCTGCTGAGACAGTAATAATCCGTTAGCAAGATATGACCCAGCCTCATACGGCCCTGTAACTTCACCCCCCCAAGGAGCCTGGCTTCACACCATAAACACGAGTCTAAACTTACGTTAGGGACGTAAAACGCGACCCCTTCCAAGCCAATTAGAAGACAGCCAAGTCATCACAAAACTACGGGTGCGATATCATCGACTTTCCCACATGGCAGCCTGGCGACAGGGACACATCAAAGCCCGTTTCATCGCATGGGGTATGACCAGAGAGGTCATACATTTCAAATGACAGAAATGACAGGTGACAGGTGAACATTTCAAGGGGGGGGGAACCACAAAAAATAAGCTGGACTTGAAATAACATGGATCAGGCAGAACTGTTTCCTGAGATGATTAAGAAACGAGCACATGTGGAACCATTAGGTCATAGGTTCGCATCCCAGAAGCAAGGAGGATTCACTCAACACAAATGTAAAAACAGTTAATTCAGAGACCATATGCAAATACAGTGCAATTCGACATTTCCCGGTGTCCGATCTCTACGGCTGGGCCTCACCTCCTTCCCAGTGAGCACGTGCCGCGCCAGCTTGACCTTGGCGAAGTTGCCCTTGCCGATAGTCTTCAGCAGCCGGTACTGGCCAATGTGCGGCTGCTCGTCATTGGCGACGATGGGGGCCCGGCCGAGCGGCATGCTGGGACGCCCCCCCACCTTGGACTCTGCGTGTGACTGCAAAGAGGCGACGGGAGAGAGGTCAACCTTCTGACAGCGGCAACTCCCACAGACAGACTCAAGAAAGCCAAGAATGAAATGAACTAAATAAAAGCAGGGAAGAACAACCCAGTGCAGAATATGATCAGGTCAGGTTAGGTTAAAGATAAAGAGCCACAAGAGTATTTGAAGCGTTGACACACTGGGGAAGCGAGAATTCAAACACAGAGACAAACATGCCACAAGGACCCATCGCGGTCAACGTAGAAGTAGTGATTTGAGCGCGGCATTCCTCCACAGGGGTTAGGAGGTCGCATTGACACCACCCACCCACCCCATTTAAGCTGGGCTTTTACTCAGACGGAACTGATTCAAATCAACTAAAACTTATCAAATGGAAGAGAAAGTGAAGATCTGCTTATTATAAAAAAAAAAATCTTGAAAACAAGAAGAAAGTCAAATGACAGAGAGCTGCACTCTTTCTTTTCACAGATCCCAACGTCGGAAAGGAAAATCTCATTCCGCCTGTCTGTTATCACCGAGAAGTGAGACTGACTCACTCGTCGGCGACGGATCTTTCTTGGAAAGGCGGTGTGTGGGATTCGGACGCCTGTGCTCTCGCCCGCTTTGCCGGGGCGAGCACTAATAGGAGAGCGGAGGAAACAGAACGTCCCAAAAGCGCGAACACGCGGCCAGAAATAAAGATGATGGGTGAAAGCATTTAAACCATCAGCGAAATATGCGGCCGAAATCCGGAGCCCCATCAAAACTCAAACTCCCTTATGGACACGCGATCCCCGCAGCTTAAAATTACACGAGCTCGACTGGAGCCTGTCCGTTTGATATACATTTTGTTTGCAGCAGATGTGTGGGCCTCTGACACATCAGAAACCATGGAAACCAAAAAAGGTGCACACCGGAATAACATATACGTTTCTCCAGAACCTGTTAAAAAAAAAAAAATAAAACTTGCAAGCTGCACATAGCTCAATCCAACTGCACCTTAACGACGACATATAAACAGATGACCCGGAACCACTGATCCATGCAATTCATCCCTACATACTTAATCCCCACCCCACCCCAAGCATTTTTGGAACATTTTAAGAACATAAAAGCAGTCTTTCCAGATGTTCCTGTGCCAAAAACTAACAAGGTGAGATCGGAAGGCAGTGTGACCTTTTACCAGCCCTATAATTAGGTCACATGTCATCGTCTCCTAAGTTGTGACACTGTCTCGGGCGTAAACAGCAGGCACAGATGCTGCCTAAGGCTTTTCCGGGGAAATCGAGCTCCCGACGTCAAAAAGAAAGCCGAGAGATGCTCATCCGGACTGGCAAGACAAGCTGAACGGGACGGGCGTACATGTGGCCAAAGATGGCCTTGAGAGAGGCCATATTTAAAAACATGGGACGGCTTCACACGAAAGATGCCCGAATCGTTACTCCGTTCAAGGTTCCCCCCGAACTGGATGTGTCCGGGCGATGAGAGAAAACAACCTCGACGCTGCTCAAAACAAGCGAGACCAGCATGCAAAAGCATAGTTACATGCCACTTTCAATTTTAAAATATTAACCTACCTCTACAGGCCCCTAATGCTGATCTCTCGTTTTCCTGGGGGCACGCGAACGTTCGTAATTAATAAAGAAGGCGCTGCCTAAGAGAGGCAAAAGACACAAAGAAAAGGCCCTGCCATTGCGATTTTTACTGCCAGATGAAGCAGTTTCTTTTTTTTTCCATTTTTTTTTTAAACCATGCAATTTGCTCTGCAAGCCACTAACCAGCTATCACCATGACTACGGGAAAAGGAAAAAAAAAAAAAAAAAAAGCCAAAAGGAGTAACTGCCCAGTAACTGTTAGCGTGGCGCTCGGCCAAATGATGCCCTCGATCTGCGCACTGGAGCAGACACAGATCAGCGGTTATCGGGAAACACCCGCTATAAGAGGGGGGGCTCGGATGGGAGGCGCGGCTCACGGGGAGTCACCCCTGCAGCTACCGCGCGCCCTCTCTCACTCGCGGGGCCTGGGTGCCAAGCGGTGACGAGACACACGTGCGCCCCATCTTCGCCGAGGCCACTTCCTTCCTCCTCCGCACCCACGCACTCATTCTTCTGCACGACACGAATCAGATGCTCGCCGATGCTTCCCCAGGGGACAAAAGCTCCCCCAAGGAGCTACTGTGAGGCTTCCTGTAAGGTGTGGTGACTTTCTGATATCACATGCAAAAGAAGATGGAGGCAAATGGCAACATCATACAGGGGCACGTGGGTTAAAAACACTGCAAAATGTTTTGCAGACGGGTTGAGGCCTCGATAAACATGCTCTTGAGGGCTTCAGCTCGTCATACTTTTGCCATTTTCTCTCACCTACCTCCACCCACCCACCCCCAGGGCAGTGACAGAAGCTCACAGGGAAGTTTGGGTAATGCAAGGAAGTTTCGTAACACAGCCATGATGACGGCGTATGGGAGCGTGAGGAGCTGGCAGAACGAGTCTGGCTTCGTCCAGGGGAGCGGCAGAGCGCGGGATCAAGCCACGGCGACAAGCAGCAACACGCCAGGCAGGGGAGGGAGAGACTCTGCACACACAGGCCGGGGGACAGAAACCCCGAATGCCCCAATGGTGTGGGGGTGGCCGCTGATTATCCCCAAAACATTTGACTCTTTGCGAAGAGACTTTTCAGAGACCTGCAGCGTGGGCCCACGTGACCAAAATCCAGTATTTTCTCAAACCTCGCACCTACAGAGAACACCGAGTTCTCCAGAGATGGGCTCAGAAGCGGCCCGGTTCAGGCAGAAACCCGAGCCGCCTCCGAAACCGTGCGCCGTAACCTGAGCAGCGCTGCAGATTCAACTCAGCGGAGGCGCATGTGCCGTTTTTCTCGTTTTGTTAGCAGAAGATTAACAGAAAGTCACATTCCCTCCTATCTCGGCATTCGTGCCTTTCTTGCAGACTCGCACGCAGAATTCTTGTGTGTATCACTCGTTGTGGCGCTAGCGTGCAAGATGGACCACTGGTGGCACGTAAACAGCTGCCTTGGTACGTGCTCAGACAGACATCGGCATTAAAACGGACAAACGCACAACCATGGGGACGGAGAACCGTCACGCACAACACCAGCGGTTCCCTGCTGTTCCTTCTGACATTACCGCCGCCATTCAGAACACAGGGATCTTAACTCAAGCCAGCTGAATCAGCATTTAGCCATAAATCACACTTGTTTTTTTTTATCAATCTCATAAATACCACTTGCAGCCCAAGTAAAAGCCAAGTTGCTAGCAGGTCAATAAATGTGTGGCGTGCGTGGTTTATTGAGTTTGGACGCGGTGCCTCTAACCGGAAGGTCGTCGGATTGAATCCCAGGAGCAATAGAATGATCTTTGTCATTGGGCCCCTTGAGCAAGGCCCTTAGCCACCAGTCTTCCAAGACTCTTCAGACCCTGCTTTCTCACACACGTTATCAGACAGTCCGGCCGAATCACAAAAACATCTGGCTGGCATCGGATGAAAGTCAGAGGGACCTGTAATCAGACCCGGTGCTTATCTGTGGGAACCTCTTCCTCACTGCCTTCTCCAGGTGAGGGCGGCTTGCTGCCATTTCTGCGTGAGATTACTGCATTACGCACCAAGGGCTGGGTATGACACACAAGCACGGGTTCCAGAGCGAGCCTGTCTCACCTCACCTTCTAGCTCAGTAGCCCCACGGGAGTGTGGAAAGCTCTCACCCAGAATACCGAGGGTGAGCTTTTTGTGACAGAGTACATCTGGGCTTCAGACCCCCCCTGAATGTTCTTTATGGCAAATCTGCAAGATTCTTACCCGAGAATTTTTTATTATTTTTTTTTAAGACGATAGAGCTTCATCACATGACCTACGGACCATGATGCCTTTGGGCTTCCCCAAAACCGAAATCCAACAGTTCCTGATGTCAGCCACCCAGGTTAACAGTGCCTAATAAAATGGGGAAACACCCGAGTCCCCAGCAGCTCTCTGCTAGCTTACTTTGGCGTCAGAGTAAATCAGGGTTTCTCAGCCCAGTCCTTGGGGATCACTAGACAGTCCATGTTTTCACTCCCTCTCAGCCAATCAAGATCTCCAAATACCTGGTGTAGGTGTTTAGGAAGCCGGGAGGAATCAAAACTGTGGACTGTCTGGGGGTCCCTGTGTACTTGGAAGAAAAATAAAATAAACTGATTTAAACTGGTGCTTTGTCATCAATTTGGCTTCGGAGCTCTGCTTGCTTGGGGGGGGGGGTGTAACACAGCTATGACCAGACACTCCCAGAGAGGTTAAAAGGGAGGGAGCAGTGAATTTTATGCAAAAAAAAATAAATCAGCAGTTCAACTAATCACACCACAAATCATTATCCATCCTGATTTTTCTCCATAGATAAACTGAATATTTTTCTAAAAATGGGACATTTTAATAATACTCCAGAGAGAAGAGAAATACAGACACCATAATATAATAATACACTCGAGTCTCTAAAATAAAACTACAGATTCCAATTGCAGGTCCCTGCCAGAGAATGAAGGCCAGTTTTTTTGGTATCCGATATTCACCCGTTCAGGAATATAAATTAATGCACATTAATGACTTAAAGCTACCCACTGGTCTTTGGTTAGACATTTTCATAGAAATGGGCAGCACTACCAATGCAGCGAGTCACAGTTAACACGTAGCAATCTGGGTTCAGCTCTGAGGATCACCGCACAGAGAGATAAGACGATCGGCTGGAGGAAGAGGAGAAACTGACACCTGAAGGAAAAGCTGTGAACAGACAGGACAGAAAGGGGGAGGGGGATCAAGAGAGAGAATGCCACCTTCCCAGACACGCGACACTTGAAATGGCAACTGGAGAGGCAGTAGATGGCAGGCAATGGAGACACAGCGAGAATGTAGAATGCAAAGACGACGCAGGGAAGCTCCCTTCAGAATGCTGAGGTGACCTGCAGGAGCCGGGAAACGGACTGGACAGTTGGATGTAGGGAGGAAAGAGGGATTGGGGCAGAGATGGAAGGAGAAAGGGTGCAGCGTTGAGCCCACTGTATAGGGTGGAGGGAGTGCGAGACCCAGAGAGCCTCCATCAATCAGACTGCGAAGTCGATCATCGTCCTCAAGGCCCGGAAAGCATGCGCGTCTCTTATACAACGCTGACACGGACGATGTCGCTCTCAGAATACAAGCCAGGTGCAATTGATGAGCCAAGCAAACAGCCATTGGGATCACAGAACCAGGGTACACGGAGGAAAAAAAAAATGTCAAAGGATGGCCTTAAGCATGCACGTGGCCGCTCAGTGACTGCAGACAAGAGGGCCTGACCCATCTCCAGCCCATCTCAGAGACAGACGCATATCCCCTGTCCTCTGCGTCCCCTCGGGCAGCCCGGCCTCGACACGGGTAGCAATGAGCACCTGGGGCCCAAGTTAAACCTATTTAGTGGATAATTTTACCATTAAGGATGCAAACTCGAAACCCAAAGGAGACTGGACGGGTTCTGCTGTGATCTTAGGTCTGGGACCTTCAGCAGAAATGCTCCAGTAAAGCATCCCCCAACTGTGACGTAAAGCTGTGAAGCAGTAAGGTCTGCACACAGATCAGGCCACTGCAAATGTTTTGCAGGTTCCTGGAAAGGTTCTTTGGGCTCCTAGCAATCTCGAAAAACGTCCACCAGGAACACGCAGCAGCCCAGCAGCTACAGCGAAGCAAGCAACATACGCACTCACACTGGTTTGCAACGTCGACGACACACTAGGACAAGAAAAACGCACAATGCAAGATCGGCTTTTGAAGCAGTGAGAGGTTCAGCCGAGTTTCAACCATTAATTTCTTGCTCCAGCTGAAGATTTGGTGGCCTGGATCTAGCTACACACTATTGGTAACCACAGTTGAACAGACAGCAACAGGGTCTGCATGGAATGGATCCAACCGCAAGTCAGACGACAAACGTGGTTATGAACCAGCAGCACCTGCTGGGCCGCCGCCAGCCCTGGCAACAGCTCCAATTCACCATCTTGAGGGTAGGAAGCTGCAGGTTTCATGGCCCATATCACCTTTAAAGCTCCAGCGAACGACGCTGCTGAGGAAAACCAGCCTGGCCTAATTCTGCGTTCCAGTTTGTGCCAAAGATGGTCCAGCGGGGCGTTGATCCCATCTCAGGGACAAACTGTTTCCAAGTTTTTTGGGGACTGTGCTTAGTGACACTACAAGTCTGGATGCCCGCCGCAACTCCTAATGGCCACTCGGTATCCAGATAGCCTGACATCGTCATCTCCGGGCCAGATAAGTCACCAAATTGGGGTTTGCGGCTCGGTGGGTTTGTGGCTCGGAGGCTTTGACCTCCGTGCCTGTGATCAGGAGGTCTTTGGTTTGAATCCTGTGCTTACCAAAGATGAGAAATGCGAAAACGCAATCCAAACACATTACAAACCCCTTCTCAAACAATTGGCAGTTTCATTTCCACTGTCAACTGCAGGTCAGGCATCAACAATTATTAACCAGACTTCACACCCCCTAACTCCTGCCTCATTCACTCAATGTGTAACATTTCACATTAAATCAAGAGCTTAGACATCACCAGCCTACAGTGAAATTCAACAGCAGGGACATTCAGCCTCGTTCAGCTACATGCAAATAGTATAAGGAACATGTTTCACATTTATTACGGCGAGTAATCTGAACTTCCAGCTGCCAGGTGTGTTCCGTGCCCCACTCACCAGACAGTGCCGAATGATGTCAGGCTGATGTCTCCCTGAAGCTCACATTATGACCCAACTTCTTAAACCCCAAGATCCCGCTTTCCGCTATAAGGCTCTGCGCAAGTGCAACATGCAATTCGGCCTGTGACAGGACCCAAAGCACCAGAAGCCATAAACATAGCGGGCAGGGACAGAAGGGCGGCAGGTGGGGGACAGGGTGATAAAAGGGGTGCGGTTAGGCTTGTGGCTTGAGTACTGGGGTATAAATATCGCAAGGGGCTATTCATAGGCCACACACTGAGACAGCCAGGATCCAGACAACATCTAAACTACCCCTGCCCTCACTTCTATTCTCGATTTACTCCACCCCTCCCCCCCCAAGGGGGCACTGGGTAAGGTGGCAGTTAAGAACGTATGCTTGCAACCAATAGGTTGCCAATCCTAGTCCCAGGAGAGGGTCTGTTGAGTCTCACAGCTGGATACTGAAGCAGCTCCTTAATCGGCTACTTTTGAAAACAAATCACTAGTAAATCCCACAGATGACCTAATACGCAAGACCATTTCAAAACATTAAAAACACATGGGATAAAAACTGTAAGTTTGAAAAGAAGCGTTCTGTTTGTTTATTCGCTAGGCAGAGACTGCACAAGCAGACATGTCAACCTCCACAGAACTTCCCCTCTCATTCAGAGGGCTTCTTCCATCACAAGATGTGCATGTTATCTCACAAACAATCAAAACAAAAGCAGCAACAGTGACAAGTTCAAACGCCGAGCCGAGGACGTGAACTCCTCATCTGAACTCACGGGAAAACGATCAAGGTCCAGCAGCTTCAGAGAGCTCTTTACTGACAATAATCTTGTCATTTGACTTTTCTAGCTGCTTTTTGTGGGGGGGGGGGGGGATAATTATACAAAACAAAACATTTTCAAACGGGGTCTACAGAAAAAGTCTGTCAGAGAGCCTAGAGGGAAACATCACCGCAAACTGAACATGACTTTGTTGCTTTCTCACATTTGTTTATTCCCCTGTACTAAAAATATTATAAATTTATATATATGGAAAACGTAGACAAGGTGACAAACGGACTGATTTGTTGTATGATAGGCAGAGACATATACTAACAGTGACCAATGCTGGATCGGAAATACCGAGTAATTCACACAACAAAAGACAAAGTAACCTGGAAACGAAACAGGCAGGCAGCCACCCTCCCCCATACATGCACATCAATCGTAACACAATGACGGACAGGCACTCCCCTCCGGAGAGATTCCCACGCCCAGTGAGACTGGACGTGCCGGTTTTCAGACAGCGGAACGGGCGTTGAACGTTCCTCTCTTCCCAAAGTGTCCGAAAGCCATGAACGACCCTAAACTCTTTAATTTATCTTAACATCAGCTGAACGGTTGGAGCCCAACCCACCATTTCTATTTCATCTCAAGACCATAATGAGCTACTTCCTGAAACAATCCAGTTTAAATCTGTAAGATTATTATTATATTATCGCAGTTGCTTTAGCGGCATTTTTATCCCCCCAAAATTACCTCCCGATCCTACACACGACCACACCACAAAGCATCACGATTTACTCAAGTGCGTGGTCGAATACAGACTGAGCAGCCAAACGTACTCTGTACGGGAATCCCAGTTCCCTGGATGGCATTTCCCCCACCTGCCGCCGCGGCATCCGGGGCGCCGACGTAGACATTGGAGATTCCCCCCGATAAGTCCAGGCCCGGAGCACGCGTCGAGGGAACGCCGAAGCGAGACGGGCCAAGGCAACAAGCTGATCCACGGCGACTCGCGAGAGAGGGGAGAGGAATCGAGAAAAGGGAGAGCACTTCCACCTAGAGTGAGGCACACCGACACTCAGGTAAAAGGCTCACACCCACAACGTCAGCGCCAAACCAACCGCTTCGGGTTCCCGCACGGAGCAGAACGTTGACGACAGCTTTTTTACCTCGAGCATCTTGTCACAAGTTGAGGGCAAAACAATGACGACTACGGCTCCGGTTCCTGCAGGCCAATCGAACCCTCCCGGCCGCCTCTTAAGCAAGCCGGAGCCGCTGCTAGATCTGCAGGGCAGAGCCGGGGCCGGATGCCTCACAGATTACAGAGGCTGGGCTGGGGAGGCCGGCCCTCAGGGGCCGAGGCATCGCTTTTGTCATGGGCCCCTGACGCAAGCCACGACACGCATGTCATGAAACGTGATGTACAGACAAAGCTGTGAACCATGAGAGAACACGCACGCCAAAGAGACCTTCATCCTGATCGCTTACACTGGTGCCCACCGGCAAAAAGCAAGCAAAAGCAACAGAGAGCGATTATGAACTTCAAGTGAATGCACTCGCCTCAAATTTCCAGATACGCATGGGATTACAGACATTAAAAAGGGATAATATTATTTCCATCCATCCATTTTCTATACCCGCCTGTCCTAAGCAGGGTCGCGGGGGGTCCGGAGCCTATCCCAGGAGCTATGAGTGCAATTTCATTTGACATTAATTTGGTAGATGCTTTGATCCAAAGCGATGTACTTTTTTGTGAAAGGAGCCAATCCCTGCAGCACTTGAGGGAGGGGGGAATAAAGGAACTCACTCAGGGGGCCAGTAGTGAAATTACTTTGCCAACCCTGGGTTTCGAACTGGTGACCTTCCCACTGAGTCTTAACCCACTGAGCTACATACAGCACCCTCATATTAAAAAGCAAAGCAGTCCATTGCATACAGCACAGGCATCAATAGCAGAATACCTTGCTGTTAACGAGTTGTGCCACTTAAACTTAGCAAAATTACTTCCTTAAGGGTGTTTGGACTTCATACTCCACAAATAGGGAGAATGACAGCAATAAGACACACCAAAATAAAACCAGTAACCATCTGGTTTAACCCAGCTGAGACAAGAGTCTCAAATACAGCAATGGCCCCCTACTGGGGGAGGGGGGGGCTAGGGATGCCACTAAGCAAATATATTATGGGATGGACAGCTTATCCCAGTCACCTCCAGTCCATGCTGTCACACAGACAGTGTGGACTCCAACAGTGACCCCTTACAAGCAGATGTACTACACTTCCTGGTCAAACTCTAGGAAGCACTTGTTCAGGGGGGGGGGTGTAATGTCCCTATGATGAGTTAAACGGGCTTCTTGGTTACACGATCACCTAGGCGACACGGTATAGCGCGACCAAAGGGGATGTCTGGAACGGATCCCCCTGATTTAAACACCAGACATTTCTTAATACCAGCAAAAGCCATCTTTACATTAAGTCGCACCGCCCGTGTGTGAAAAACGGCCCCCGTGGGTGTCGGGCGCGTCTCTGATTACTCGTAGGCGGCGAACTAGTGATCCCTTTAACTAGTTAACCTGGGGAGGCGATTAGGGCGACAGCAAAAACGCCCGGCGAGCCGGTTCATCGACCCGCGTTACCCAGGAGAGCCGACTTGCAGGTCGGGACGCGTCAAGCGGCCCGAAGAGTCCGGGGGGGGGGGTTACACATACGGTAGGCAATGAAAAGGGGAAGCGCGGCCAGCTAGTTACTCACCCAACTAGTTAACTGCACCACAACCGAGCTAAAATGAAACTCAGTCGAGGCAAACAACATTTTATCTGGGCTGCCTCTGTATAACCGCAAGCGCGAGCCGGCGTCGCGATACGCGACTATGCTCCTCACTGACAGGAATTAAATGTGAAATTAAATTAAAAATTTAAAACACCCCCATGTTATCGGTTAATATCAGAGACCCCGTGGGAGTTTCCAGCAAAAAAAAAGCAGCGAAACCGAAAGAAACCGAGCTCATCGCCGGCGCTGGCCGGCTCGGTGTGACGGCTCTCCTCCCCTCGACGTCGGTCACTCCAAAAAGTTCAATTGCGGTGTGGGATAGACATGTCCGGACATATTAAATGTGTTTTAAATATCACATTTTTATACAGTACCGGTAGTTCGAAGCAGCCGGCTAGCCGCCCCCCCGGTAGGTACCGAAAGTCCCCCCCAGTGGACGCCCGCGGCTCTCCTTACCTGGCCGGTCGAGTGCTCGGCGGCTGGCAGCAATGGCGTCGGCGTTGACATGTCTTATATAAAAAACAAAAATTAAAATTAAAAAAAAAAAGTAGGGAGGGGGTAGAGGAAGCTGCTCAGGGTCCGAAGCACATCGATCTCCAGCTGTCAGCAGGAAGAGGGTGTAAAAAAAAAAAAAAAAAAAAAACACACACACACACACACACACACACACACACGCCGCGATCAACAAGTTGGCTCCTCCATCGGCACCCGGCTAGAGAGCAGCTGGCCGGCGGCAAGTCCCTTGGCGGCTTCGCTCTTCAGCCACCGACGGATAAAGTCATATATCTTTAAAAAAAAAACGATAAACGGACAGGGAGGCTGTCGGAGAGCTAAATCGCGAAGGATAAAACACCGGTGCAAGCGGTGGGGGGCCTTCCGACGAACGTCATCTGTTACATCGGGGTGGTGTTTTCTCTTTCCCCACCCGCTAAATCCGTCCCGGCTGCGGATGAAGGGAGGAGGGGAGCGGAGGTCCGCCGGCTATGCGGGGGCAGCCGGGCGCGGCGGCTCCGGGGGCGGCGCTCTCACGCTCGGCTGGCGCGTGCCGACTGGGCCCGGGGATCCAGACTTCGGTCCGAGTGGCAGCCGGCTCGCGGGACTCGGGCGACCTTCGACAGGAGAAAGAAATCGGGGAGGGGGGAAAAAAACAAACTAGTGGATCAGGAAGAATGAGGTCGCAAAAGGGGGAGAAAAATGCGGGCAAAGAAGAAAATCCGGGTGTGGAGGCAGCGCGTACACCTCGGCATTACCGCAGCCAGCGGAGAAATAATCTGAAAGTCGCCCCAAGTCAGGAAAAAAAGGCTGTCGATTATATTGCAGCAATAAGAAATGGCCGGGGTGTTGCAAGTCGAAGAGGAAGGAGAAAAGAAAAAAAAATCAACGTCTTATAAAAGCAGCCATGATCTTCCCGGTTGTACGCACAGGTGCTCCGTACCTTCCGAGCGCTTCGGGAGGGGGGGTAGTCGGCGGATCTCCGAAGGCGGACGGCACTCGGTCGGTGCAGTGCCCGAAAGCCGACGCTGCATCTGCTGCTGAGCCTAAGTACCGGAACAGGCGCCAGGGAACATGGCCGCTGTGCGGACGGTGCCGGAGGGGAGGAGGGTAACGGGGCTGTCCGTCGGAATTCGCCTTCGACAGCAATCGGTTCCAGTCGACCAACATCGATTATGGCATACCAGACGATGTTAGATTATACAGCAATATATATATATATATTCCCACACAAAAATACATTTTCAGACTATAATTTAAGTGACATATATAATTTCTATAATCACATCAATACCCCAATGTATCAACTTACTAAGTTACTGCGATGCATTAAAAAAAAAACTTGCACATATTTGGCATAAAAATCAATATCATCGACCTTTCATTTAGAAGTAGCGTAAGCTTTAAGATATAGAATGTATCATGCTGTATGAGCAACATATCTAGCTACAAGCAACACATATATGTGTATATAGGCATACAATTTCAAAAATAAGCATGACATCATGTCATTCTATGACATTGAACCATGCCGAACAACTATGGAAAACAAGTAGGGGTATTGCGCTGAAGTGATATACAGGGGTGAAAAGGTGTGCTTTTCGGTTGCTGGAAGGGGGGATCCGCAATAGCGCATATAAAATAATTACAGCTCGAGTCTGACTAACACGGAAAACGTTGCGCCTTTGCCGCCACCAAGTGGACACTGGTTCTTATTACCAATTAATATATCCCAATGACAAAAATTCTGAAGTATTATTAGCGGAGATCTTAAAAATGTGATATTTAAAACACGTTTAATACGTCCGGACATACCACACCGCAATTTGTACAGTTTGAATGGTCAAAAATGCAAATGATATTCAGGATATTGAAAGAACAAATTTTAAAAATGGTCTTAAATGTTATACTTATGTGCGAGTCATTGTAAAGAAACGAGAAAAACTTTTATTGAAAACATATTATGGAATTGTTTTCAGATTACGAAATTTATTGCCTTAAAACGATTATTTGTATACCTGTCCACTGGAGTTTTCTCAAAGTCCTGCTCGGTTTTTGGTAGGCCCTCTTGCATGCAGCCTCCTGGGCATACTTTCAACAACGGTGTTGCAAATGGCTCCGTCAAAGCTCTCCCATGCGCGGTGGAGCATGTCTATCAAATTTTGTTTGTTGTTGGGTGGGTCTGTTGGGTACTTCCTCGCCATCTCAGCCCAGAGTTGCTCAATAGGATTGAGATTTTGCACTATGTGGGGGCCACTCAAGCACTTTCGCCGCCTTCTGGGAGAGAAAGGCTATACCACATGCTTTTCAGTGTGCTTGGGGTTGTTATCTTGGCGACATCCAAGCAGTTTGGCAGCAGATGGGATAATCTGGGTGGACAGGAGCTCCTCATACACCTCGGAATTCATGATGCCATCAGTAAAATGCAAATTGCTGACACCAGAGCTGCCATGCAATCCCAAACCAATGCGCTCCCGCCACCATGTTTGATGGTTGGATTTAGGCACTGGGCACATACTCCTCCTTTGAGTTGCACCATGCTCTCTGATGACCATCTGATCCAAACATGTTGAATTTGGAGTCATCAGACCATACGATCGATTTCCAGAAGCTGGTAGGCTTGTTGCGTTCTTTGGCAAATTTCAGATGTTTCAGTTTGTTCTTTTTACTTTCAAATGCCTTCTTACAAGGAATGTTTTTCATGGCAGGCTCATTGATGTACCTTTCTTTTTCTCCATTTTTTCCTACAGAATAATGGTTTCACCGATCTCGGATTTCTGGATGATATCGTGCACAGAAGTGTGCCTCGTGTCACGGGCTCTGGAATTTCGATCAGGAGGGCAGGGCATGGTGAGGGCGGGAATAAGGAGGCGGATGATCTGTTTGCAGCGCACAGGATGAACGGCTCACAGAAACCGAAAACACGGGAAACATCACGAAACAATGGACCACGAGGGGTCAAAAAGCAAATAGGGAAAAACAAAGACTAACTATCAAGGGTCAGGGCAACGAGGAGCAGGCAGGCAGGCGAAGTACAAATAACGCAACACAGGGTAACAGGGACTCTGAATACAACTCAAATACACCATCTGAAAAGAACATGAAATATATTACTGACATACAATATCAAAAATGACAGGAGGAACAGAACAGGAACTTAAATACAAAAAGCTAACAAAAGTAATGCAGGACAAGTGAAAACAATTAACAAGTGAAACTAATAAAACTAAAATCATGATACTCAAACTAGGAAAAAGAATCTTACACTAGGGGAATAACAGACAAGTAACACACAACCATGGGCACAAAGTCAAAAACCAAAACGGGATACAAATCACAAAACACAGGAACTAGAAAACTGATACAAATGAAACTAGGGAGCAAAATCAAAAGACAAAAACAAAGGAGGCAGGATTCAAACACAGGACTGAGAGGATTACAGGTAGCTGCATACTCAGCTCATTGAACTATGCGGCTGTCTGGGGAGCAAGAGAATCTTTAAAGACGGACAATGGGTAGGACAGGATGGCTAGTGACACCTGCTGGCCAAACATGGAAAAGACATGAAAGAATCGGACAGATGGGTGCAGACCCTGACAGCCTTATATCAAGTCCAGTGGCAATTTTTTTTTTTTAACAGAAAGACCCTAGCTGACTGTGAAATTTTATGATTCTTTCCCTCAATGTATTGGGTATTTCAGCAGTTTTAACCATGTTGGAAAACTCAACTAACCCTATAAATGCTCCTGTGGGGAATGACCACCAAGACTTGTAGAAACTAAGGGCACTCAATTAACTGCCTATTTGGGACACCTGCTGTTATGTGTTGTGTTAAATGATCTCTGTTATGACTGGGAACTCCTCCCGTTGTCATCTATTCGCCCAACTCTGAATGGCCAGGTATGCAAATGATTATTTGAAGGCAATAAATTACATAATTTGAATACGATTCCAGAATGTGTTTTGCATAAAATTTTTTCCTTGTTTCTTTACATAGCAAACACATAATTGTAACATTTAGACAGTTTGCTCTTCAATATCCTGAATTTCATTTCCATTTTTGATTACACTGTACTTTGGCTACACTGTATATATAAATCAATTTATGAAATAGTGATAATAATAAAGCTACAGTCGAACATTTGAATCTATTGTTTTTCTGCTTATGTGTTCTGTATAATGTGATTAATGTACTTTGTGCTGAAGTACTTTATTAAAAGTACTTGTAAGCTATTCACTGGGAAATGTTTGGATTGAGATATGTTAGAAACAGCTCAAATTCCCTTTTATGACCCAAAACCTATAAGGAAAGTACTAAACCTAAAAATACATGTTGGAGCTGGTGACATGACAAGGCTGGTTCTGTCAACACAGAGGGTGTAAAACCCCGCTAGGGTGTAGTTCGTTTTATCTTTGTACGTTTTTGTTTTTATGTGACTATCGTCATACATAATATGGGAAAACAGTATTTTGTTCATAGCTAAAACAAAAAGAAAAGCATCGATTTGATGCTGGGGGAACCGTGAGGACTGAAAAAAAAACGCATTATCGTAATCAACGGGCTTTTCCGCGTGCAGTCGACACAGAAGTCGATAACTTCTTACGTTCGATTTATACTCAAAGAAACAGAAGTAATCGTTTGACAACGATTGGGCAGCTGGTTGCTATTGTAAAAACTGAGTCAGTTGAATAGAACCGATATGATATCTGAATAATTAATGCGGAAACAGTGTAAAGAAAGAAATTGGGATATATAGTACAATGATCTGTTATTTGATAGAAACTATGTGAAAGCAAAATAACCCACCAACTTCAAGATCCAAAAATCTATGTATAAGGGTATCTGGTGAATGACGTTTTTGTGAGTTATTGTGAAGCAGGACAATCGTTATAGAGCGTGACCTTGGTAATTCCCAGTAACCCCAAGGGAGTCGTGACAAAGATCAGAAAAGTGGGGAAATCCCTACGTTAACTTTCCCAGGATTTCCCGCCACATTCGCTTCACTGTTTTATTGCCTCTAGAGATGAAATGAAAATATGGAGGGGGCAAGCAGAGACAACTGTAGCCTCGATATCCCGTATAGGCCTACATAAAGCAGCCATGGAAGACGTAATGTGTTAATTTTACGGGGAAACTTGTGAAATAAATAAACGCATAAAGTGGGAGAAATACAAAATACGTGTTTTCTGCACGTTTCCTAAAGTTTTGTTTACATCTTATTGTGCCAAAGTCACATGATACAGGTTAAAATCATTCGCTTAACACCAGACTCTGAGTCAGGGGATTCTCTCTTTTCCTGTTACTGCCTTCCACATTCAAAAATTCTAATAGGGTTTAAAACGTCGCTTCCCGACTGTGTTGTGAGGGATAGAAGAAGCGGGAACATTTTCATAGATTTATAAGATTGTCTGATCTTACAATAAAGCCGTGGTCTTGATGACAGCGGGTCGGTGTCTTGCGACAGCACGGCTTATAGCTAAGGAACCCCATCAGAAAACAGCAGCAGATCACAATGAACCGGAATGGGACTCTCTGGAGATCAGCTGCATAGGAGCTCGCATTTGGACGCCTACTTGAACTTATCTGGGCAGTATGTCCAGGATGGGTGGGCAGCTAGTTTAACAATGTGCGGGTGCGCCCCTTGTTATTCAGTATCAGTACTTATTGAGAGGTCTGACTAGATAACAAAACACCTGAAGCCCACAAGAAAGGTCAATGTTCAGTCAAACAGTTCAATGATAAATTAAACACATCCTTTATGTTTATATAATTACAACTTCTTGCATAATTCGCATATCTACCATTTTGCGCTGCCCCTTCTTACCGGCTCTCTATCGCTGTTCTATACCATAAGCCAGCAAATGGTTTTGGATCGCAGGCATCGTCACCAGAACCTGTTCGTTCATTGGTCTACAGTGATGTCATACGCTTTGTGGAGCCCACCTCTGTTTTACTTCTTCACACACAGTCCAACACACACACGCGCGCGCACGCACACACATACACATCCAAACACGCACACTTAGATTTACACATACATACACAAACACTGAAACTGTTCCTGAATATGCCGATTTTGTCGTAATGCCTTGGACGTTTCCTTTCTTCATAATACTGGCTCGCTTGCCCATCTCATTAAATGTCTAGGATTTCTCTTAGCCCGACATGGGTGACAGATAAAGACAGAAAAATCCCTTGCATCACTGCGGAGCACACAAGAAGATAAATCTGCATGTCTGGATTTTGCTACACAGCGAGAATTTCGCTTTAGAAACGGAAGACTTTCTATTAATTAAATATGACGATACGACGGAAAGGGCATTCATAACGTGAGTGAACGATTGGAATTTAAGTTGCATTTTATTTGAATGTGTTCATTATTGTTCCTGTAAGCAGTACTTTTTAAATTAATATTAATTCGTATTGTGGACATGGACGAATAGCATCACACCATGTGAGACACAATCACTTATGTACACATTTAGTACCTTCCCCTTTAAGTTAAATAAGGCGAAATGACTGGTTTAAGTGCAAATTGTTGTCATTTATGCCATGTAATACAACGGTCTGTTTCAGCGAAACTCAGCCTCTCTCGATCTGAACAGAATCTAACGTGTGACATACAAAGGTCGCATTATTTTTTAAACTATACCATAAATCCCCTTCACTCCGTCCCCCAGTAGTCGGGGGGCAAATTCTATGGCTGCTGCTGAGAAAAGCATAAACAATACATTATTAATCGGACAAAAACACGGCGGTACTATTGATATTATGCTGATCTACGGCTTTTATCAGAAAACGAGGGATTCAGTCAGACGACACTAAATACGATTTATAAATAGAATACGAAATGTTATATTCAAATTGCATTTAACTGCTTTCACTAAACACTAGGCTATAACTAGCTTCTGAAGATACGGCAATCTCGTGGCAGTAATAGTTATTTAAAAATTGCGCTTCTAATAACAAAAAATATTACTATCTAGGCCTGAGTAAGCTAATAATAATAATAATTCGATAGTTACCCGGTTGGTCACTCGATTGCTCATTTTCATTGTATTACTGTGTTTGACGGATTTACTGGAACAAAGAACGCTCGCATAGTATTTGATCTAACAATGCCGGGAGGTTAAGGCACCGTTAGCGACACGCATGGACCAAACAACGTTATAACATAAATATGTGCTATTTGTCATTAACGTTTAATGCAGACTTTTTCTAATACTTTCTGATAGTGACGCTCAATTTGCACCTAAAATGCAATGCCAAAAACGACCGCTAACCTCCCGTAACACCTTCATTAAACTGCAAATGTTACGTGACGTAGCGATTATTGTAACAGAAATCTGAGTGTGAAATTAAACAATAACCTTTCGCTAACCTTCACGTGATTTCTATACCGCAACCGTTAGCGAGACAACGCCAGTGAACGTTCTTTTACAGCAGTATTGAAGGATGCATAATTTTCGTTTTATACCGCACATAGACTCAGACCATTTCCAGCGTGTGCTCTCCGTCTGGTACGCTTAAGTTTCCTACACTCATTCACAACATGGCTGTCCCAGAACCCAGTGTCAGCACGTTATTATTTTATTTAATCTCCATGGTGGATGGAAGCAACGCTTCTTCCGTTTAGTGTTTTCTAAAGCTCATAAAATAAAATAAATTGGGACAGATAGTTAAGGACGTAGGTTTGGAGTGAGATAGATCTAAAAAAAACAAAAAAAAAACTGATGTTGTGACTAGACAGACAGAAGCAGGAACAGGTACAGCAAATGGGAACATTATGATCCACTGCGAAAGGATATGAGGGTAGGACTTCCATGTGCTTGTTTATGTCCTCTCCGCAAGCTCGGGACTGACAGGGCTACCAGACATTGTGCTGTACCCAGCCCTGGAGCCTGCTGCTCTGAGGGAATCTGATCAGAATGATGCTGACTTGGGCCTGTGACAAAAACTGGGTCAATGGCTTCTTACAGGCCATAAAGTTAGAGTGAAGGAAGGGACGACTGTCACCAAGCTTTGGCTGTGGAGAAACAGTGCATAGCTTGAATGCTTTGCCTGTTGGCCTGTGTTTGGGGGAGTGTTGGGGTACGTTTAGTCGTACTGAACCTTTCTGGTGCTCTTTTGTTCTCCCTGCCTCAGATGCCCCCACTCCCCCTTGACGAGCGAATAGTGGTCATCCAGCGCCCCAAGACTTTGCCCCTCTCCTTGGGCTCTCTGCAGTCTACTCCTCAGCACTCCATCCGGAACAATCCGACAGCCCCTCCCTCGCAACCCCACCCCCTTCCACCCCATTCCCGCTCCCGTCCCTCTGTCTACCCGAATGCGGAAGGGAAGCCCAGCTCCTCCAGCAATCAATGGCGAGCCAGGGAGGAGAGAGCGGTCGATGCGGAGTCCAGCTATAGCGCTTGCGGTCACAGCCATGGCGATGAAACGCTGACGTTTGGGTCAGGCCGGAATAAGCAGCGGCACACTTTGGATATTAAACTCTCTCTGGGCAGCAGAGGAGAAGGCAGCTTGGAGAGAGGGCCGTGGAGCAGCGAGTCCCACGGAGGGAGCTTGAAAGGCCGGAGGGAGAAGAAGCTATCCCTGCACCTGGATCTCAGACAGGAGGACGGGAAAGTGGGTGGAACCTCAGGAAGACCCGGCGAGGTGGTTGTGCAGCAAGTCCAGAACCCCTTCCGTGTCAGAGACCTCCATTCCAAGCCATCGTCAGGAGCTTTTCCCGGCATTGTACTTGCAGAAGGACGGCATCCAGAGCTCAGGAAAGAGACAGACCTATCACGCGACCTCAGGGAGGTATCTTCTGTGGGTGACAAGGCCAGCTCCAAATTGGGAACCCTCCTCCAGGCTCCCTACCTCCACCATAGCCTTCCTCGGCACTACGGTTCCACCCCAACAGCCCACCATACCTCCACCTTGCGTAACCCATACCCTCCAGTTATCACCGCCGTTCCCTCCCATGCCCTGCCCCAGTTTCTCCCTCTTAGTGGTCAGTCCCGCTTTTCTCGAGGCAGGGAACGCCACCTGCAGCACCTCCACAGTTTGCCACTTTCCCCCAGCTCTTCTCGAGGCTTCCCCAGCCCGGACCATTCTTGCACTATCAATTTACAGCACCCCTTCAACTGCGGCTGCTGGAGGCTGGTGTGCCGTGACAGAGGAGGCGGTCACTCTCGAGGGTGTCAGGGGTGCGGCCAGAGCCCCTCGTCCACCCTTTCCCGTTCTCAGGGAGCAGGAGGAGCAGGGAGTAGTGGTGGTATCTTCACATCTGGAGTTATGGGGTTGAGGACGCTTGGCGGGTGCCTGTCCAATGCATCCACCACAAACACCTCCTCATCTGGCAGCACCATGTCTGACTGTCGCGCTGGGCTCCTGGGGCCCCTACGCTGCAAATCCTGCTCCGGCAATGGCTTTGGGAGCCCCACCTCCTTACACAAGAAGCTTATTGGGGGCTGTTTACCATGTTCACCACTCTCAACCTCCAGCCCTCTTCGAGCCCTCCATAACTGCGTCACTGGCTGTGACCCGAAAGGCAGCCAGGCTGGCAGCTCTTCCTGCAGCTACTGCAGCAGTGACCCCATCGTAGTGACCTACAACCCCCGTCGACTAAAACCCCCAGAGGTCACCTGTGGCAGTCGGCCACTGATGTCTGGGAGATTCTCACTCGATGATGACGATGATGACTACAGCGTGCGCACTATTTGGCCTGAGGAGCTTTCCCAGAAGATGACAAAGTCAAAGGTCCACCATGACCAGAAAGGTCTGGGAATGGCCCCAGGACCCAGAAATCAGTACCAGAGCAGCAGCAATGGGACCAGCCCCATGATTCTGGACTGCCGCAACCTGCTGGAGTTCACCCGGTCCCACCTCGCAGACCACGCCGGACGCCGACGGCTCCAGCAGGGCAAAGCAGCTGTCCTGGACTTCATTGGGTCTGGCTCCAGTCAAAACACGGGCCGGGACTCACTGAAGAGACTCTGGACCAAAAGTGAAGACAGGGGGATGATGGATGGCAGTGGGCAAGATGAGGAACCTGGCTTGATGCGTTCATTTTCTTCAAGATCCGCTTCACCCATATCGCCTCTCTCCTTTTCTCCTCCACCCTCAAGTCACTCCACCCTCAACAAGCCCAAACCTTGGGAGAGGGGGACCCTCCCTTCTGCACGTTCACTTCACCTGGTCCTGAACTCACTCAACGCCGAGCAAGATGAGGAGAACATGAGAGGTACGGATGGGCAAGCCAACTGTAACAGGAATATGAAATGGTGTGCCCACAGTCCAGTACTGTTTACGGATTTATAAATAGAGCAGACAATGGTTTACTCCCAGTGGATCTTCATCTGAAGAAGCTTAGTCCTTTCTAGTGGGATCAAAATGTTCTCTGTTCTATAAATATGTTTAGAGAAGCCATTTAATATACTGGCTGCTTCTAGTTCTAGGCTGCATTTCACTACAAAAGTGACATGCATATCCCGGGCATGTAAGTTATATTGTAAGCAAAATGATATTTCTCTGGTTCCTAAAAACCGGGAATTGCTCACTGTGGATTTGGAGAATGACGTGTTGGGTTTCATTTCGCCTAAGGTCTTTATTTTGTTTAAGAAATTATTTGAACTGCCAGCCACTTTACCTGGATATATATAAGATCAGTCAGATGTTAATGAAATTAGAAAGCTCTTAAGCTAAGTCTCCCTATGCCTCCTGAAGGGGATTTTTATGCCAGTTCCTCTGCAAATAGACCTAGTGACAACAAACATATTTTCATGAATTAGAGCCATGTCTAAGATAAAATTAGAATAATTTATGTCCTTAAGTCATATATGATTAAATTTTGGTAGTATACCAAAGAGACCCCTTTGAAATGCTTTTATCTGATTACAGCCTTCTCTATCCTATTCTCCTCCTACTCCTTCCTGGAAAGGTTTCCGGATTCGGTCTGCATTGCAGTGGTCTGCATAGTGGTATTTCTGATGTTTGATACTAGTAATCTTCCCTTCAGCATTTGGGGACCAAATATTCTTCCCGTAATACTCAGTGTATTTTATCGTAATCTGCCTTTTCTAACGTTCCTCGTATCTCCATTCCTCCCTACAGTCCATCTCTCGCTTCCACTGTCTTCTTCACTCCCCACCTCTCTGTCAGACGAGGGGTTGACGACTCCAGACGTGGAGAACGCTGCTATCAGCTCCATCTTGCCCTTCCTGTTTCTCGGCAACGAGAGGGACGGCCAAGACCTGGATCTGCTGCTGAGGCTCCACATTGGCTTTGTTGTCAATGTCACCACCCACCTGCCCCTCTACCACCTGGACACTGGACTGATCCACTACAAGCGGCTGCCCGCCACAGACAACAGCAAACAGAACCTCCGGCAGTACTTCGAGGAGGTGTTCGAGTTCATCGGTGAGTTTAGTCGGGGGGGGGGGGAGAAGACCTCTTGCGGAGTACGTCCATTCGTGCTCCTGCCTGGTTTAGGAGCTGGTTGTTTCGTTCGGATCAAACTCAGTTAGCTTGACTTGCCTTTTCTCCTGAAATATATACAGGTGGCCCCCGGGTTAAGAACGCCCAACTTACAGAAGACTTTAACTTATGAATGTATTCCCATAAAGACTATTATATTCAAATTCAGGTTAAATACAAGGGTTCGTAATAATGAATGCAAACACTATGTGCGAACATTACGCAGCTTCAGCAGTTTGTCGACTCAAGGTACAGTACAGTACCATGTGTAGTCACTTTTATCATTATTGTATTATTATTATTGTTATTATTTACTGTGTTTTTCTTCCGATTTACCTACAAATGCACTTAAATAGAGACTTTGGGAATGGATCTCGTTGGTAACTTGGGGACTCCCTGTACTGTATTTTAAATTATGACATATTCATGCCTGTTTTCATATTCATGTTCATTCTCATTAATCATCTTGCTGGCTCCTTTATACTTTAGTGTTAAATTTACTTTTTTTTTTAGTTTTGCAAGTGTGTGTTAAAAGATGTTGATCTGAGGAGACCCTAAATCCTGAGAAGTTCTGCAGAGCTTCTTTTCAACGTGAAGGTCGAGAATTAAATTACCGCAATAAATTAAAATTAAATGAAGTTCTTTGAGTACCCTGAGGCAGCCACCGTGTAAATTGATTTGAAAAAAAAAAATGTCTGTTGCTGAATTGCTGATTTGCTCCCCCCATGGACAGAAGAGGCACATCAGAGAGGAAGAGGGGTGCTGGTGCATTGTCAGGCGGGCGTGTCGCGCTCGGCAACCATCGTCATCGCCTACCTGATGAAGCACACACGCATGACCATGATGGATGCCTACAAGTATGTTCGGAGCCGGCGACCAGTAGTCTCACCCAACCTCAACTTTATGGGCCAACTGCTGGAGTTCGAGAAAGACCTCAACTCCGGGATCACCCCGCGAATCCTTACGCCCAAACTCAACGGCCTGGAGACCCAGGTGTGAGTGATGTTTCGGGGGGGGGGGGAATGGGGGAGGGTGGGGGTGAGGAGTCGAGGGAAGGAAGGAGAGAGAGTACGACTTGGCAAAGGAGAAGCAGAGAAACTGGCGGAGGAGAGACGTGGGCAGCATGAACAGTCGCGACAAAAACACTGTGAAAATGCACGTGCGTTAACTCAGATGTTTGTGAACGAATGGGAAATAGAGAGAAACTGAAGAGAAGGCAATGAGATCAAAACAGAACTCAATGATTATTGCAGAGAGACAAAAGTCTTGGTGTATTTAATGTAATGAAAATAGACAGGGACATGGAAAAGGAGCTATGTTCAGCTACACGAGGTCTGTCTCTACCAGACCAGGCCCCTGGTGGACAGACCTATAGATGTAGTACAGGAAAGATGAGTTCCCATTCGGATTACCAGCAAACCTAAACCTCAATTTGTATTTATAAGACGTGCCAAGTTTTTATAACAATTCAAATAGCTGCAACCCTCCTAGATATCGTGCTTCTGCTCCTGCATGTAATTTGTAGTATAAGCAGTTGCATTGCAATACTGACGTGCACAGTGTGTATAGGTGCATATATTGCAGGTGCAAAAGCAGTATATTTCGGTAGGATTCTTAGCAGTTAAATACCACACCGTACTGTTTCACAGAGTGTTGTGCTGGACCAAACTATAGTTTATATGCTACAGTGTCCTAAACTGCAGTACTTTTACTATGGTTAAATACATTTTCCCCCTTTTCCTGGATAAAGTGCAATAAATCTACACTTTGCGCAGGGGAAACCAGAGGTAAACCAGGTGTACCAGTACCGGCTATGACTGAGCGAGGTTGGATCAAACTGGACGACTGTGATACAGATTCACCAAACCAAATCGACGCCGATGGGACTCGTTAACTTCAAAAATCATTAATATGTGGACTTCTCACTATGCTGGATTATTACTGAAACAATTCCCATTTCTGTCTGTCTGGGTTTTTTTTTTTTTTTTTTTTGACTGTATCTTTGAATATTTACTGTGTTGAAAAGTATATACAGGAGTAAGTATGCAGTACTGTTTCATTTTTGTAAGCATTGATTTTTTTTGTCTTTTCTGTTATAACTTTTGTCAGCGAAGGAAAAAAATCACTGCTGACAAGAGAAACAAAGCGATTAGATGTTCTATCTATTTCAGGACAAGAATTGTAAAAAGTTCATAAGGCTTTTGCTAAGCGAAACACCGGTATATAATAAATAGAACGATATAGGTTAATCTGGATAATCAGTAATTAATATCAATATACGCATTTAATCGTATTTAGTATAGATACATGCTGAAATCAATAAAGGAATAATATGATCGTTAAGGGAATTGTTTGGCTGACTAGTCATAGTTTTAGAATAATGAACGAGCAAGGTTTTAAATGGGCTTTAAATGACTCCCGATCTTTTATTACCACTCATGTATAATATTATCGTGATATTAGATAATCGATCTCTGCTATTTTTCAACCCCACTTTTATCTCTGTATAACTTTTTTAGCTATTTTTCCTCTGTGGTTTAAACGTTACTGTACCACTGCTAAAGCACTATGCATTCTTACGGTCTATAATGTTAGATTAACTGGTGATAACGTGTGAGCTTTACTCTTATATTCACTGTGATACCGGATATTTCCCTGTTTATAGTAGTTTACGGTCCGTTGTCGCGGTTGCTTCGTTCTGTCGCTCGGTGGCCGGGTGGCTGTCGCGGAAGAGGATCCACTCGCTTAAAGCGATCCTCACAGTACGGCAACCAACTCAGTCTCAAACGAGCACAAGAATTCTGTATATATAGGCAAGGCAGAGCGCTAACAAGTGCTTCAAATATATCCGAGGTTTGTCGTCGACCATGAAGCTCCGCTAACATATTCCGTTTTCGCGGCATAGCTGTTCATGCATTTATAATTATGAGCGTGACCGCTTGTTTGTATTTGGTTGCACCAGGTGTTCCAGTAACAGGTGTACATATAATGTAAGTTTAGCTTATGCTTTGTTGTGCAAACGTTTTCTATAAAACGCCAAGATGCCCCCTGAGGACCCGACATGAGTGTCCATATCGGATTTCGGAGGTCCTACAGCTGCTAAGAATGCGCCATTTGATAAGCTGGTTCTGTTAATTCAGAAGTTAAGGTGACGTGACGCGTAAATGGATTGTAGGCCTATAGTCTTTTACGAGATGCTGAGGGTTTGCACAACAAATTTTCTCCACAAATTACCTGGCCAGTAATGCAGGGATGTGCTCCGAGACATATTAAAGAATTCTTTTTTTTTTTTTTTTTGTTCTTTGTTAATATTATTGTCACGCCTTTTAAAAAGGTGAAACTGTTAAGTTCGGTGTATACACAATTAAGGTTTGATGCAGAAAGTGAAGCACCGCCCCCCAGAACGCTCAAATGCCTTGGTTAACGTGTCTTCCAGATCGAGCACCAGTTGAGGTGACAATGCTTCGTTTTTACTCTTGGCAAAAAAAAACATGTTTTTCAAAAAAAAAAAAAAAAAAAAGTTAATTAGATTGCTCTTCAGCTTTTGTGAGTTTTTTTTTTGCTTAAATTTTACTTGCATGCAGAACGGTGCGTGTGCGTTTGAAAGCGCATGTTTTAATTAATATTTACAAACTTATTTTGATTTTAGTATATTTCATTTTTAATGTGTACATATGTTTTGGAGTTCGGGCGCTTTAGAGTTGAATCATTTTCCCTGATTGCTAAACAGGCTACTGAGACCTTGTGGAAGCACATACTCCATACAGTCCTTGCCTTTACTCTTAGCGTCAGTCCCTCTCACGTGCGCCAGACATGTACAGCATTTATTAATTTTCACATTATATATTTTCACACCGTTTTAATACATCGTTCTGCGAGTATTGCTTTAAAATAACCCCCTTTAAAAAGTGCCCTCGATCGCACAGGCTACATTTATATTCCAGAAGCATAGCAGCCTCCATTGAATATTTCTCTGAAACAATGTGGATCGTTATTAAATTTGTTTTAATCGAAGCAATATATCCACCCAGTATCGCGTAAACTGCACTGACTTTCACTGTTACTGTAAATGGACCTTCCCATTCTGGCGAACCAATGTCCGTGGTCTTCTCTAAACACTGAGAAATTCTTCCATGTTTTTAAGGCTGGCGCTGAGCATAAAAACGCCGGGAGATGAGCCAGCAACCACATGACGTTTGCTAATTATCCGTGACTTTGATTAAGGTCCTCCCAGTTCCCTTTATACGAAAATTCAAATCGAGGGGAGCTGAAGTAACTACATCTGTACGTCTGTGCGATTTCCTCCATAAAAAAACAACGCTGTCGAACGTATATTTCGTTATGTAAATATTTGGTTCTTTTTTCCTGGCAGGCTGCATATTTTTCAATTTTTTTGATAGAGTTTGTGCTTATATTTATTAATGTATTCAGTAGGCCTGTTTGGTTTTGATATCCGTTTTCTTGTGCCAAATGTGAAATGGAGTACAGCAACAGTGTGATGAAAGGCGATTCTTTTTTTATGGATCGCAATCTTGCTAACAAAATACTCTGCTTACTGTCCTCACTAGCATTTTTTTTTCTTCATGAATTTTGTTGAGCTGACGTTCCGATGACGTTGTGACACCGTTGCTGTACCAGGCTACCTTAAATAATTACGACAGGGGCCTAAATTTAATATGAGTGTTATGGGTTTGTATTTGGTTGCTCCAGATGTGAGCTGTTCATTTTGACGAAGATACAGAAGATGTATCACGTGCACTGTAGTAAGGTACACGCAACATTACAGCAACGTTACCAGAATGTTATGAAGCAGCCTGGATTTTATCTGCAGCGCGTTTACAGGTTTTGCATAATTTTGTGCACTTGGATTCAGATTTGCATTCCTTCCCCTCGGTTATTGGTAACAGAATGTAGGCGAAACATGTCCTTCTGACTCGTTACGGCTGTATTAACATGTTTGCCACTGATGCACCGTGTTTATCTATTCATTTTTTTCCAACAATGTCCGATATCAACGAGGCAACTGCTTGTGTATTTCAGCATCCACCCTTGAGCGTCGCTGTGCTTGAGGCGGCGGTCCTGCTGTGATTCGGCAGATATGACGAAAACGATGATGACTGCATTACTGCTGAAGATTCGTTGTAACGAGAATCAAACTTTTGAATAATTATTTATACGATAACAGGGCTGTACCCATTGAAGACAAATATGCAGGAGAAAAAAAGGCAAATACTGTCTCATGTTTAAATGATCCTCTATAATGACTTTCTGTGAAATCTGCCTCACTGGGATAGTTTATTAAAGGACTTTTTTTTAGACAGATGTGTTTGTGTTTTTATTCATGCAAATTCAAAATATGGCTATTTTTATTATTATAGGGCCATTGCTGTATGTTTATAGTAGATATAACCGCACACACATACATCACCTATCCCATACAGTCTAAATTGGCTGTTGTCATCCCATTACTAGCAAAATGACAACCTGTTTCCACTTCCTGTCATCCGTGAAACAATGACGCAGACTGGTGACAGTCACAGGACCCTAAGGGACCCACAACAGGGACACGCTAACGCCCTTCGGAGTTACGTCACAGCTCAGACAAAATGGAAGATGATAAGTCAGGTGTGGACATTCAATGAAATGGCTCTGCGGCTACAGCGATAGTCAGCATGCTGCCGGGAAAGAGAGCTGTACCGCACGGATCGTAGGCGGAGAGCTGCGGTCACATCCAAGACTTAATTAGCACTGAGCGCCACCATTCCTTGCGGCTCAGCGAGAATCTCTGCTTGAAACGAAACGTGCCCCCTTTTTTAGAAAAGCGCCACTCGATGTCTTAGCTGCCAGGAGCCTTTTCGATTTCTGCGGCCAAGTACGCGAGATACAGCAAAACTAGTCAAAAGCATGTAAGCACAAGTACAACCACTGGAGAAACGCTTGACCGTTAGCCATACCACTTTCTGCGAGAAATGGAAAGGCGTCTGTACATTTGTTTTCCCAAACATCCATCAATCCATCCATCTCAACTACTTTCCCATCACAGGGCTGCAGTCAGTCTTTGCCCTATCTCGGAAAGCACAGGGCACAAGGCAGGGGAAATATTGGTTTCTGCTTTATTGCCTGTATTTTAACTCAAGTGAGTGACAACAACTAATTATTGCCGCTTTTTCTTAACAACCAGTCCGGACCTGCGCCAACTGCTGAACGTTTCCAATCTAAATCAGTAGAAGCGCGGTTCAGATTTGACTGACCTAATTTGCTTTTCCTTTGTGTGGTTGTGGGAGAGAGTTAAAAGTTAAAGATCGCCAAGCCGACAACGGTATGTTAGATTTCTGGAAAAAAAAATCTTGCTGCCTTTCAAAAGTCCAACAACTAGCTAAAATATGCCTAATTGCGGAAAGTGTTTTTTTTTTATTTTAATTTTTTTAAAGAATATTAGACGACACTGAGTTCCTTCGGATTACCATCCGAGATGAGCACCTGCTGCAGGAGGTGGCTCCGCCTAAATGAATACACATCCTCTCTAGGGTGTGGCATAGTACCGCACGCCTCCTATCCAGTGAAATAGAAGAACTTGGGCTGTCTGATCCGCGGCTATAAACTGATGTTAAACGCCGTATTAACGTCTCGTTTAGTTTATTGAGCATAATCTTGCTGCGGGATCCCTGCACTTGCCGGTAAAATGATTTCGTCATAAAGGGTTCCGGTATAAAGAACCGGGAGGAGAATCACAGGTAATAGAAGAAAAGTTGTTAGCTCGCAAAAGGACAGGTCCGCTGGATCTAAAGTCGCGTCTTGATTTATTTGGCTGCTTTTTAATAGGTGCCAGACCTTACTTCTGTTTTTAACTTTGGTGGGTGGGTTTTACGAATAATTTCTGAATTACCTAAGGTTCTTTTATATATGTTTTGTTTTGTGTATTCCGCGTTCATTTCGGGCAAAACCTTTTGCTCTACGCGAAGATTTTGCTCTGCTCAATGGGAAATAACGGCAAAACGAAGAAAACGTACAGGGTGGCAATTTTATTTATTAAGTTTATTTATCCGTACGCTTGACGAAAAGAGGCTTTTATGTTAAAGGCCATTTTCCATGTGTTGGTGGTTTTTCACGTGTTCATTTTCTTGACTGATTTCAGAAATCACAGTGAACGATATAGGCCCACGAATTTTCAAGACAAGCCTACAAATTATATTACAAGGGCGTTTGGTGAAATTAATAGGACTATTCGTATAGCAGAGGCAGCAGGTGTGGTGTTCGAGTAATTTGTGTGGCCCTGTGGTCAATACAGGCAAAGCATTATTTGCACACATGGTCAGACGAGGCAAAGAATAGGCTGCGTGTTATTTACATAGGCTATTTGCGTTGTTGTCATATCAGGGAATGCCGGAGAAATATTTTCCCTGTCTGAATATCTATGACACTATCAATATTGGTTTTGGTAAATGCCTGCATCCCGGAAAACCTACATAACTTGTAGTAAGTGTGCACAATTGGGTATTTACCCAAGCCATTATGTTGAAGTACCTAGATCAGGGGTTTAACAGCAGTAAGCCGCTGGGATTTACTCTTACAACCATTCGGTCAAGGGTCCATTTCCACACGCTTCACATCACGGCGCAACCTATGCATGCGTCATTTTCTTCCTTCAATTACTCGTCTACGATTTACAGAAGCGGCGTTTAACGGAGAGATATGCAAGTTAAAGTCGTGACCAGACTCCCATCATTAATATTGTAAATATGTTTTCAGTTAATCGCATACGCCAATATTAAACGGATATCGTTATAAGATGTTATGTTTCGTTTTTTATATTAAACTCGTCTGAGGTCGTAAAACAGGATTTGCTCAGGTCCGTATAGAAGCGCAGTAGCGCTTGTTTACAAGCAATGCTCCTCTCATTAAGACTCGGTGTACATGTACTGGGTTGCGATTCCGGGGGTCTCTTTGGACAGGTGGCGATAATGAGCCCCCAAGGGTGGCTTCAGCCCCCGGAGACCAGCGCAGGATAGTTACAGAACCAGCGTGCCCGTCCCACCCGGCAGTAATCCCACGAAAAAACATCTCGCTTCTTTTAAGTAGTGACCCCGGTATGTCCTGGCGTTGAAGCAATTAAATATTTATAACAAGCTGATTGATTGATGGGCAGGTCCCACATTTTAAAATGGGTACACCATTAAAAATAGATTTTTATTTTTTGTAAATGCGTCTCATTTTTTTACTCATCCGGCCTACTCTATTATATCCCAATGTAGCGTGGTATCAAGCCTAAGGTTACTAAAAACCAAAGTTAACTAAAAACCCAGAATTCACAGCTAAAACCAAAACGTTAAGTTAGCATCTCCTGGAGAAACTGATGGAGAAACATTTTCTATACTGAATATACAGACTGTAATCTTTTTAAAAAAAAATTTATGGCATTGTACCATAATTGGATAGGCAATTAATTGCAATTAAGACCGCTACCTCTTCATAACCGTGTTTGTGGGGGCAATTGAGATGTTTCTTTAGTTTAATCTTGTAAGTGCATGTGTATTTTTGTAAATTTTATGATGCTGTGTTTACTGTTGATGTTACCGAGGTTCTTTTACACACTCGATTTTTAAAGAGCTTCGCGTGGGATCAGATTGCAAGCAGACAGCGCTAAATAGAAGCGTATGTGACCGCGAAGACGCATTGTGATCCGATCACCCGCACCGCTTGCTGAGGTGGTCTTGACCAAGTATCTTTTGTAGTGTGAATGCTAATGAGTCCTTATGTGTCCTCGACAAGGACTGAACGGTAACTGCGCACGGGACAGTGACGAGATCCGGACACCCTGGAGATGAGTGATAGTCACAGGCGGGAACGACATGGGCATTAATTATGGCGTAAACTTAAAATAAAAACTGGTTAATACAACCCCTCCTCCCCCCAAATAATCACAAAATGGGTGGAGACCTCAACCCCACCCCACCCACCCCAATGTTCAACTCAAAATTACACCCTTGGTAAGCGTTGACGTGTCTCACTTGCCTACTTAAGACCCTATTGACTGAGACGCGTTTTAAACTCTACTGTAAACAGGGACTTACGGGGAATGTCTGACAGGCCAAGACAGACTTTTAAAACTCAAGAGCAAGTTTAGAAATAGCAACGGAATTTTTTTTTTGCCTCTAGTCGTTTTTATTTTGTTTAGTTTTGGACTTTGTCTTGACTTTATTTACTTTGTGTATCGTGCTTTTAGTTTGCTTTTAATTTTCGACTAACAATTCCTTTGTCACCTTGTTCATTTTCACTGTTCATTAATGATTATAAGATAGATACAGACATAACCGCCTCCTCTCCCCCCCCCCCCCCCCCCCCCTTTGGTTCCCCCCAGCTAATGGCTCGATGTCATAGCCGGATCCTCTGCTTGTGTCTCATGCCCTGCCTGATGGTGGCACATCTGCTGGTCTATGTAGTGGTGTCCATCTGCATCGCCATGTCCTACCACCAGCCCCAGCTTCCCGTCCGCTTCGCGGCCACTGGGGTGTCTTCGGGCTCCCCCGAGCTGGCGGCCCACCCTGTGAACCCGTTCTGGAGCCTTCGGCTGCAAGGCGGAGCCCTGTGGAACCAGCTGCAGCACCCCCTGGACCGGCAATACAACCCCATCCTCAGGGGCAACAGCACTAATACAAGCCCAATGCCCGCTGCCAGGGCACAAGAGCAGGGGAGCCGAGTCCAGCAGGGGGTGCCAGAGTGCAGCCCAGACCAGCGCTGGGTCTCCCTCATCAGGGACTTTAGTTCTCTGCCCGAGCAGATGAGAGATTTTGTCGTCTCCATGCACTGCACCCAGTATCCCCTTCTTTTGGACCAGCCGGACCTCTGCAGCCACAAAGACGGCGATGGGGAGGAGCTTATGCTCTTGGTAGCAGTGAAATCCCAGATGGGCAACTTTGAGAACAGACAAGCCATTCGGCAGACATGGGGTGCGTCGGGGTGGGTGAGGGGGGAAGAGGGAGCCAATGGGGGCTTAGTGCGCACTGTCTTCCTCTTGGGGAGACAGGATGGCTCGACGGGGGATCACCCGGAGCTGGGAGCCCTACTGGAGCTGGAGAACTATCGGCACAGGGACATCCTGCAGTGGGACTTCCGGGACACCTTCTTCAACCTGACGCTGAAGGACGTGCTGTTCTGGCGCTGGTTTTCGGAGCGCTGCCCCAAAGCGCGTTTCATCTTCAAAGGCGACGACGATGTGTTTCTGCGCACGCGCTCCCTACTGGACTTCCTGCACCAGCAAGAGGCGACGTTGGGTGCCGGACCCAACGGCACCGATGGGACGCGGGACCTGGTGGTGGGGGAGGTGATCAGCAATGCAGACCCAAACCGGCAACCTTCGACGAAATATTACATCCCCGAGAGCTTTTTCAAGGGGGTGTACCCGGCCTATGCGGGCGGGGGAGGGGTGGTGTACTCGGGGGCCTTGGCACTGCGTTTGAGGGAGGTCTCCGAGAGGGTGCACCTCTTCCCCATCGATGATGTCTACCTGGGCATGTGTCTTCACAGGCTGGGCATCTCACCCACCCATCACCCGGGGTTTCTGACCTTCGACATTCCAGAGGCTGACCGAGGCAAACCTTGTGCCTATCGCTCCATCCTCCTGGTACACAAGAGGAGCCCCCAGGAGATTCTCCACCTATGGTCCGCCCTGCAGACTCCACCACCTCCTTGCTAAGCCGGCGGGGGTGAGAGCTCCCCCGGGCAAAGCCAGAAGGGGCTGGTAGAAAGGGCACGTCGAGGCTCAACGGGAACCATCGCTATGCACGGAGGGTGCCAGACACGTAATCTCGGACAGTTCCAGCCGACACATGGCCACGTGGGACACGGCAAGCTTGTCTTCCAGCGCCCTTCTGCGTAAATTTTAACGTTTTGGTTGGATCGCCCAAGAACAAAAGATGTGACATTTATATAAAGCGAGTCTTATAAAAGAGACATCCTGAAATATTCTGCGAGTTAGACAGTACTGCTGAATGTCTCAGAGCTGTAGCTGCCGTTCTTTCAGGAATTTCAGATCCTGATGGGAAATGAGATACAAAAGAGGAGCTGCTGCGGATCCAACAGACGGCGTCCAAGGCCTGCATCAAAAGAGTCTCGTTAAAGAACAGACAGAAATCTGCGTGCATCCCCAGAATTGTTTCAGTGAGATATTACGCTGGTAGATGGACTCTGTGTTTACAAATTACAGGCTGTGTGGCTTTGGTGCTGAGCTGAGATAACAGCGCAAGTTTTATTTGACACCTCAGAATTTAAAAATAGACACCATTAGTGTTCTGCAATATTCTGTTGCCTGATCGTCCAAAATAATTTTGTCATTTGACTGTTTGTAGAGAGTTTTTTTGTTTTTTTCTTTTGATTGAGAGGTAAAAAATTGGTTTTATGATAGCTAAACCTTTTGTATTAATAAAATGCATGTTTCGTATGCTCTGTGTTTAATTGCCTGAGTTATCCAGAAACTCGACTCCAGTTATGCTTACATACAAATGCTTTTTTTGAGAAAGATCTCAATTCTTGATCAAACAGCTGTAGAAAAACATTAAACAGTAATATAGATACGTTTTTACTATAATCCCACCCATTTATCATCCATAATACTTTAATTACAAGGTTGCAAAATTAACCCGAAGCTTGTTCCAAGTTATGGATTCTTTTATTGAAAAATGTATGCAGTTTATAGAATGCACTCTTGTGTGCAAGCTACAATCACTCAATATTTATTCATAATTCAAAGTCAAAGAATGAAAATTTAAAAAAAAAATCATAATACAATGGTTGAATGTGCGGACCTGGGGGGGCAGCAAAGGGTGGCTGTGGTGCCCTAGACTGAGACCTGGCCACTCAGTTGTATTTGCATTTTGATTAAGTCGGACTTTGATTTAAAAAAGCTCATTTTATTTCATAACTGTTTCTCTGTGTCCCTGATGATGCACGGTTAAAGAATGAACTCACTGCACTGCTGAGCTAAATGTGCTCTCAGAACAGCAGTGATGCAGAACTTTGGGAATCTTGTACTTACTGTAAGCTGGTTCCCTTAACTGCAAGAAAACGATACATTATGTATTTAATAATTCCACTGCCTGATTTATTAACAATGTTGATCTATAGCATGTAGGTACCTTATATATTCCCTTATTTTTAGGCACCTTATATTCATATATTCATCCCAAAATGTCCTGGTCCCACCCTTGCCACTCCACTGAAAATTTTACGGCTCTTAAACTGTCTCGTCGGGAAGGCAAGTTTAGACCTAATCCTAGGTTTAAATTGCAATGATTACAAGAAGGTCCCGCGTAACCCTGCAATGTTTCAGAAACTTCGTTATATTTAAAAATTATAGTTCGCAGCTAATTTATAATTCATTTAATCGCACGGACAAGTTCATAGACGTACAAACTATTTTCTGTCGTGCACATACTTCTATGCAGTGACCTGTAATTGGAAGGTCTGGCGCGTATCGCCGGTTTTATAATCAGCCACCAGGGTGCGCTGTCATATACAAGGGCCAACTTTAAATTTGACCCCGGATGTAGATTGAGTGCAGAGGTCAAAGTATACTCGCGCGTGGATTCTGCGTATGTGGTTGTTGTTGAAGTGTCGTAGCTATCGACTTGCGAAGATAGCTTTGCGATCAACAACCCACCAGAAGACCATCTTTAAGAGCACTGAAATGGGATTTCGTGTTTAAGTCCTTACACTTTTTCACTTCGTGCTTATTGGATTTTGTTTCCTGTACTATAGTCCGTTTGAATATTTAAAAAAAAGACAACTGCAGTAGTAATGGGCTCTTCCAAGAAGCACAAGGAAAAGGGACGAGAAAGGGATGCCGAGGATAGGCACCGGGAACACAAAAAGCACCGCCACAAAGACCGGGAGAGGGAGAAGGAGCGGGAGGGGAACCGTGATCGCGAAAAAAGAAAACGCTCCCGGTCCAGGGAACGGCCCAGCCGGGGAACGGAGAAAGACAAGGAAAAGGAGAGCCGCAGTAAGGGGGAAAGAAGTGGCGTCGAGCCGCGACTGAAGAAGGAGAGGAGTGACCCTGGAAACGATGACAGTGCATGTAGGTTGTGCGACTATATAATTCCGAAGTCTTCCTTTGGCCAAGCATCATTATAATCAGAACATGGGCTGCTAATACGGAAGTAGAAGTTTGGTCGCGTGAAAGTATGGCAAGCATGTAAAGAAATGTTTTAGGCAAAATGATCACGACGTCAGTTACTTTAAAGAAAAAACAAATATCTTGCTCTTAGTGTTTATGTCTTGTTCGCAGTCATTGGGAGTAAATCTGCAGCAGGAGACGCATCACTCAGCATCGAGGAGACTAAGTGAGTTTCGGCGACAGTCCCCAATAAGAGATGTAGCGGCGTTAACAGGGTGGATCATTTCTCATTTGGTTTTTGTGTATTTTTGTCTCTCTTGTTTGACAGTAAGCTGAGGGCCAAGTTGGGTCTGAAACCGCTGGACCTCAATGAATCCAAGAAAGGTGAGCTGGTCTGCATGTCGAGTTTCGTCGTCGTTGTTCCTGCAGGTTGGACAGACTTTGTCGGTCCTGTTGGGTCCACCTGTCATTTGCAGACAAGGCGTTGGAGACCTAAGCATAGAGCATTAGTCAGTGCACTGTATAATATCTACCTAAAATACCAAGTAAAACTGGCACAGAGTCTTAACCTGCTGAGCCACACTGCTTATCACGTTGCCCCTACAGATTGTTAGAGAGAGAGAAGGTGGTTGCGGGTTTGTGATTAAATGTGAAAATGTAATCTGAGTGTTGTGTGCTGAATCGGCGTGTTCTGTGACTGACTGGGATGACACATCAGAGGTGGGCACTAAGGAGGATCCCATGGTGGCCGAGGTGATCAACCCTGCCCAGATCAAGCAGCAGAGCGAGATTAGGGAGAAGCTGGCAGCTGTGAAGGAGAAGCGGCTTCTCAACCAGAAGCTGGGGTGAGCCTCTCCGGGCCTTTGGCTCTTCCTCCCCTATGTGCAAGTGAGGACGGGCTGCTTGCTGACATCTCCTCCTCCTCCTCCTCCTCCTCTTCAGTAAAGTGAAGACGCTCGCTGAGGATGACCCGTGGCTGGATGACACGGCCGCCTGGGTGGAGAGGAGCCGCACGCTCGCCAAGGAGAAGGAGCTGGCAGAGAAGAGGGTGAGGAGTCAAGACACGCGTTGTGGGAATAGAGGGGTGCTTTTGTTTGTTGTAATCTCATCTCTCTCTCTCCTCTCGGCCTTTAAGGCAAAACTGCTGGAGGAAATGGATGAGGAGTTTGGGGTGAGCACCTTGGTGGAGCAAGAGTTTAAGGATAGCAAGAAGGTGAGCTTGTCAGTCTGTCTGCTGTATCGTTTTCTGGGAATTTGGTGCTAATGTGTCATTTTAAAGAATATTCAGACTATGATGTCATTTAAGGATATTATGTCATTTAAAGAATCATAATTTAAAGAATGTTATGATGAGTTGGTCTTAAAGAAGATATAGAATTGTTTCTGAATCTTTCTGGAAGTCTGGGTTGTGGTTTTGGTTCTGATAGTGTTTATCTGTGACCGTTCGCTCTGCAGGAGTCTTACAGCGCCCACGATCTGAAGGGTCTCACTGTCCAGCACAAGATGGAGTCTTTCAAGGAGGGAGAGACACTCATCCTCACGCTGGAAGACAAAGGTCTGTTGCTGGGCGGGGAGTGCTGGAGGGTGGGTTTACCGCGGATCGGCGCAGGTTTCTGACTTCTGGCACTTTGCGTTTGTGATGGGATGGTCCCAGGTGTTCTGGAGGAGAAGGAAGACGTGCTGGTCAACGTGGGGCTGGTGGACAGGGAGAAAGCGGAGAAGAACGTGGAGCTTAAGAAGAAGAAGCCTGAATATAAACCCTACGAGGAGGAGGAGAGCGTGGACGACATGGTCACGGTGAGATGGACGCGCCTGTGTTTCTGTTACCCAGAATGCCTGTGCGTTATTGCCCAGTCCACCTTGGAGGGAGATACTTTGCTGAGTATTATGCCTGTCGTCTGTGTAATTGCTTTTAATGATGTATTTGACCGAGCTGAGCTGTGCATGTCCTCCCCGTGTCATTGTCGGGTTTCCTCTGGGTTTGCTGTTTTCTTCTGACATTCAGAAGCATGTTTTGGTGAATTGGGGTTGTCAGATTGTCCTTAGGTGTGAATGGTCTGTGTCTTCTGCGAAGAGTCGTCACCCGTAATTTCCACAATCCCGCCTAGAAACGGGGTATGGATGACTGTATTTGACCATATAAGTTACAAGTACATAGTGATGGGAATAATGGCTTACACTCATTGGCTGGATTAGCCCAATGGACATAACAAAATACCCAATGGGATGGCAATTAAATTTGGTGCTGAGTGACTCGTGTGCAAATGTAACCAGAGTGGTTTGCCGTTTTCCAGGACGGTCGCTCTCATGTTTTCCCTTTCATCCGGCAGTTCAAGTCCCACTCCGTGCTGTCCAAGTACGACGAAGAGATCGAGGGGGAGAAGAAGAAAGGCTTCCGGCTGAGTGCGGGCGGCCACGCCGACAGTGAGCGCGAGCGGGAGCTGCAGGCCATCCGGGAGACGCTGCGCAATCAGGCGCAGTCACTGCAGCTGCCCGCGTTAACCATTGCCTCGGAGTTCTACACGCCACAGGAGATGGTGAGGGAGGGGGGCTGCGCAGGGCCACCTGAGCCGCATTCTTAACGACGTTGCTGGTAATGCGACACCGTGCAAATGCGTTTAGGCAGTCAGCGGCTACTTAGCGGGGGTAGTAAGCGTATATTTCTGCTCCGAAACAATTTAACTTTAGGACATATGCAGTAATCGTTTTCCAACAAGTTGCTGATATCTTTTTGGACACCGCTTCAGTTCCCAAACCTAATTAACTTAATTAGTTAAATGGCACGATGAGGTACTGATTGGGTGGGGGTAGTGGTCTGGTGAAAATTTACATGTGTGTATTGGGCCGTTGCTGCAAATACTGGGGTGATGATATGAGGGGTTTTGCTGTGCTGCGACCCCCTTAAGTCATGTGATTATGAATACACCAATCCGAAGAGGAGTTCACTTTGCTGGCCTGGCATAATAATATCATTTATAATAATAATAATTGATTCTTTATTGATCCCCATGGGGAATCATGTGCTTGGCGGTATTGGTGCCTATATTCAGATATCGTATAAGAACAGAGTATGCATTAAGCAAAACAGATAAGTAGAAATAAAGATTTATGGAATAAAATTAAATAGTGATCAGTGCAAGCCGTATAATATACTAACAATTGTTATAAGAGCGGTAAGGGAACAGAGGTATTGAATATAGATTATAAGAATATTAAAATATATTACAACCCGTAGATGGGGGGGGGGGGGGGGGGGGGGGGAGTGCAGAGTGAATGGGGGTCCGAGGCAGGTACAGGGGGCTTGTTTATGAGTTCAGCTTCTGAAGGAAAGAAGCTGTTTTTCTGGGTGTAGTTCTGGTCTTGATGGTCCTGACCCTCTGGCCGGAGGGGAGTCTTGTCTGTACTGTAAAATGGAGTTCTAACCTTTAGATAGCCGTGGCCTCACATACATTATGCCAGAATCTCATGGTCACCTGGACTACATGCGATTAATGCCGTTAATGTGCAAACCTCCAGCATTCTGTGCACCAGCGTAGGGGAGCCCCTGATACAGAGGAGTAATGTGCATTAATGTTGCCTCGTTCGGTCTCTGCTAGCACACTTGCCTTCATGGGGGCAGCGTGTGGCTCTGTGGGCGAAGCCTGTGTGCCTGTAATCAGAAGGTCGCAGGTTCTAACCCAGCCTCACTACGTCTGCGGGTCCTTGAGTCTCCCTGGGTGCCTCAACAGGTGGTCGCCCTTCGCTGACAGCTTACTCTACAAAGAGCAGACAATTTATGCATGGGGATCAGTAAATGATCTATTATTATTATTATGCTGCAGTCATAGATGATGCCATTTTGTCCTGTGATCCTCCTACCATGGTAAACGTGTCCCCACGATGTCCGTTTCAAGGCCACCTTCAAGAAGACCAAACGGAGGGTGAAGGTCAGGAAAAAGGAAAAGCCACTGAGGACTGAGGAGCTCCTGACGGACGACACGCGCAGCACTGACTTTGGCTCCAGGTACCGCAGTTCGATGGTGTGTCCTGTAGGTGGCGTGGCAGTTAACGGGTTGGGATAGCTTACGCAAGAGTAGCTTAGTTGGCCCTCAATGCTCTCCTCAGTCCGGTGTGACCTTAGTATCCAGGTGTATAGCTGGGTAAATCGGCGCTAAACGCGGCCAGTTGACATGTGGCAGCCCCAGGCCCCTGAAGACGGAACGGGTCACTGCTTTTCCAGGACGCGCGGGCGGGGGCGCCGGCAGGTGGAGGAAGAGACACTGGAGGCCTCCGAGGAGAATGTGGACGCTGTGGCGGACGGGCGGAGTGACGTGCTGCAGAAGTCTGACGACACCCGCTTGGAGGACATGGACATCAGCGAGGACGGTGAGATGGGAGGAGGGCAGCGGCAGCCGAGACGCACGATCAAGCGTGGCAGGCTTGCTGCCGCCGGACGTTACGGTTCCAGCGTCTGGGGATCGGTCACAGTCCTCACGCTAATGTCTAGAACGTACAGAGTACAGCGGGATGAGCATCAGAGGAGATACCAGTAGTGGTCCGCAGGGAGGCACCTCTGAACATGGAACTCATGAATTGGTTCTGAAGGCAAAGAGGGATCCAGGGGACCAACACTGCATAAACCGCAGATGTTTTTTTATGAAGCACTGGAAAGTTGAGTGCACAACTAATAAATGAAAATGTAAGTCAAATAAAACCAGCTTCCTTTATAACACGGGAAGAGGGCGTACCGCTGCGTGTCTGACATCCCGTTAACTGGCTGTGTGGTGATGGCAGTCAAATTCTAGACTGTCCTTTTACTGTAAACGCACCAGTTAATGGATTCATCCCACGAAACAGAGCAGTACGTAATGTCCCTTGTAGAAAGAATGCCTGAAATTTTCTCCGCTGTTATACCTGCTAGAGGAGGTCACTTTGATGAAGCAAAGATACAGCGTTTTCTTGCTAATAAAGGGAAAAAAAACGTTTGACTGGTAATGAGGCAAAGTGACTGCTGTCTCCGAATTGCATGTAAGTTGCTTGTATTTACGGTGCCACCATATTTTCATTTGCTGTATGAATATCATATAAACCAGCTGTCTGCAGTATAGCTGCCGCCTTAAAGTCAGTGCTAATGAGCAGCGGGTTAGGGTCCCTCCTGGAAATCGTGACCTTTCCCCCCCCCCCCGCCCCGACCGACCGTGCCCCTATGGTGTTTGCCCCCCCCCCCCCCCCACAGAGGATTTCGGGGCCCCGAGAGGCACAGTCACCCTGGAGGAGGACGAGGCCGAGTTGG
Source organism: Brienomyrus brachyistius (assembly GCF_023856365.1). Classification (NCBI taxonomy): domain Eukaryota; kingdom Metazoa; phylum Chordata; class Actinopteri; order Osteoglossiformes; family Mormyridae; genus Brienomyrus; species Brienomyrus brachyistius. Next base: position 812,838 of record NW_026042310.1, read on the forward strand.
AGCTGCAGAAACAGCTGGAGAAGCAGAGGCGGTTGAAGCAGAATCAGCTCATGCAGGACTCCGGGGAGAAGGTCAGTAACACCCCCCACCCCCCTTCTTTTCCCTGCAGGTGGGAGTCCGGTTTTCAGCCTAATGATTGTGTAAATTCTCCCCCTCCCCCCCTAAGGTGGCAGAGCAGGTGAAGCAGCTACAGGGGGCAGCAGAGGGAGAGGAAGAGGACCCAGAGCAGAAGAGCAACATCGTCTTCAACGCCACCTCGGAGTTCTGCCGCACGCTGGGCGACATCCCCACCTACGGGCTGTCGGGGAACCGCGAGGACCGCGAGGAGATCATGGTGAGCACGGGCACGCAAGGTCGTCGCCTGCATGCCCCCCCCCACCCCCGGGCTACATTCCATTTCAACTTGGGAGTTGGAGGAACCGCTTGCAATCCCGACCTCAGAATTCAACATGGCTGCACCCTTCGCAGACAGAAGTAGTTTTATGCTGCTTAGTAGCACTTGCATCTTATTTGCATTTTATTAAATCAGTCGCGCACACAGTGCCGTCCAACTGCTCTCTGGACGAAGTACCGCATAATACGTTATCAACTGGTATTGCTAACAATGGCTAACAGTGAACCTGGCTGGAACCGGCACTGCTAAATGGGCTTTCGACTCGTTGTACTGGAACGCAGTTAACTCGGCTGTGGCGTCATTCCCAGCTCCTACTAACGACCTCCGAGGTAAATGGAACGCGGCATTATTAAATGGATGGAGGGTGAGTCGCGGTCACTGCTGATGTCGTGGGCATCTGGGCCTCTTTCCAGGACTTCGAGCAGGAGGAGGAGAGGGAGGGGGGCGGCGGCTCAGAGTCGGAGATGGACGAAAACGTGGGCTGGAGCATGGTGAACCTGGACGAGGAGCAGCAGCAGCCTGATGTGAGTCTTCCGGGCCACTAGGGGGCGTACTTAGAACGGGGTCTCTCTCTCTCAGGCAGCTGTATTGATTCCGTGTTTATGGAGCTGTGTCTTGCCCCACTGGCAGTTCTCCACAGCTTCCACCACTATTCTTGATGAAGAGCCAATCATCAACTCGGGCCTGTCTGCTGCTTTGTTGCTATGCAAGAACAAGGGTGAGTGTGAACAGGAGGGTGTTTTGGGAGAGCTGGAATGTTCCGGAATTATTATACTAAGAATAGACCTTTATTAGTTCTCATTGATTGGGACGGTGCGTAGACAATTCATTTTATGATCATGGGCTTTTCTAAATTAGTTTTAAGTGCCTTTTTTTTTTTTTTTTTTTTTTTTGTCGTCCCCAGGTCTCTTGGATACCCAGATGCAGAAAGTGGCCCGGGTTCGAGCACCAAAACCTGTCCTGCATAATGAGAACTACTGCATTGAGGACAAGATGTGAGTATTTGCCGGTGTCTCATCAGCACGGTATGAAGGTTATGGCTCTCTTGGCGCTTTCACACTGAAGTTCTGGAACCTGGTCCCGGTTCGTAAGTTTCTGGGCCGTCTCGACCCGGGACCTTTGTAGCTCCTGGCCATTTCGGTGTGTCACTTTCACGCCACACGACAGGAACTTTGCCCTTTATGCTAAATAAACAAGGCAGACACAAAAGCATCATGCGAAACTACACCACCACGCAATGACAGTGGAGGTTAAATAAGTCGTTCTGCTAGATATTTGTTAGTCATTGGAGGGATCGATTGCGAAAAAAATGGGACGCAACCTTATATTTATATTTTACTTGTACGAACCGTGAAATGTTAAGGATTCTTATTAAATCTGGCCGACAGGTAAATCTTTCGTTTTCCCCAGAATACAAAATCGATGTAACATTATCCCACTAATAAGTTTCATTGCTGGCACTGGTGATAATAAATATTGGTTATCGATCAAATTTTTATTGCAGACATATGGATACACAAACAAAAATGCATTAAATGTAATTGAGGTACAGAGAATTCCAGCTGCTCAATTTTTGTTCCTCTATCTTTTTTTGCACAACCAATCATCAAGTTATCACTTTAGGCACCTGTCCAGTAGTTTTGTATTTGAACAAACAGTACCTAGTCTGGAGCAGCTACTAAAAATTTCAGAACAGCTTCCAATGAACTATTGGGGTGAATTCCTGCTGTGTGAACACGTCAGAAGTTTCTGGTTCTGGAAAAAAGGTTCCGGTTCCGGAAAAAAGGTTCTTGCGGTGTGCAAAACACCTTTTCCAGGGTTCAGAAACACAAATGATAGGTGGTCACTCTCTGGGAGCTACGTTTAGACGTAGAAACTGAAGGAAGTTTCACATCTTATTTGCTAAAAAGCCTGAAAAGCATCCTTTTTGCGATGCTGAAGATGGTTCCTGTAAAGGTGTGAGGAAAGAACAAGCCCCCCCCGATTGGCACTGACAGCTGTAGAATTTTCTCAGTCTCGCCCACATGCTATGTGTTACATCAGAGATGTGTCTCTTCATTGTGGGCTAAGCAGAGATTTACTGCCCCCTGCAGGATCATCGACGATAAATACAGCCGGAGAGAGGAGTACAGGGGTTTCACCCAGGAGTTTAAGGAGAAGGAGAGCTACAAGCCCGACGTCAAGATAGAGTATGTTGACGAATCTGGCCGCAAGCTCACGCCCAAGGAGGTACGTCTGCTCTCCCAAACCTCCACCCTCCAAAACAGCGCCTCCCGCTGTTGGGATTCTTCCGGCACTAACTCCCCTTCTGTGACCCCAGGCTTTCCGCCAGCTCTCTCATCGTTTCCATGGCAAGGGCTCTGGCAAGATGAAGACTGAGAAGAGGATGAAGAAGCTGGAGGAGGAAGCGGTGAGTCGAGGCTCTGAGCTGACGCCCGATCCGTTCTCCCTGTGCTGCTCGAGTCTCCTGCCGCAGTCCAAAGCCATGCGGTTGGGTCGGTTGTAGTTCTTGGTGTGTGTGTGTGTGTGTGTGTGTGTGTGTGTGTGTGTGTGTGTGTGTGTGTGTGTGTGTGTGTGTGTGTGTGTGTGTGTGTGTGTGTGTGTGAGAGAGAGAGAGAGAGGGACACAGCGTGTGTTTGTGGTGTGTGTCAGAGAGACACACGAGTGTTTATTCGTGTGGGTTTGTAAAAGAGATTGTGTGTGTGTCTGAGAGAAAGTGTCTGCTTGTGTGTACCTTTGTGTGTGTGTGAGAGCGTACACTTGCTTTTGTGTGAGACAGACTGTGTGTGTTTGTGTGAGAGGGTGTGTGCATGAGAGAAAGTGTGTGTGTGTCACATGCAGAGTTGTGTTACCCTTCTGCCCTTTGCTGCCTGGGATAGTCTCCAGTCCCTTCTCTGACCCTGTCCTGGGTGAGTGGTTATAGGATGGATGGATGGATGGATGGATGGATGGATGGATGGATGGATGGATGGCATGACCTTTTTCGAAGCGCTGATCCCTCATACCCTTGCAGCTGCTGAAGAAGATGAGCAGCAGCGACACCCCGCTGGGCACCGTAGCTCTGTTGCAGGAGAAGCAGAAGTCGCAGAAGACGCCCTACATCGTGCTGAGCGGCAGCGGGAAGAGCATGAATGCGTGAGTGCGGCGAGCAGCGTGCTAAACAGTTAGCCCTGCGGGGGGGCGTGGTGGTTAAGGATGCTATCCTGTTGCCACGTTCTTGTTCCACATCGCTTGTCCTGGTTTCTTGGGTGAATCACTTTGAACTTCTGACGCCAGTAGGCTGGTGGTTCAGATTGTTGCCAGTGAGGAGGATTTGGGGTCACTCAGGTTCTGATCGTTATTAATCTAATTAATCCTAAACCCTAAACTCCTCTGGTTACTGACTTAACGCTGAATGGTGCGGCCTTTCGCACATCGGGCTAAAGCCAGATATTTTGCTGAATGTTATGTGTGTGTGTGTGTTTTTTTTTTATTATTATTATTATCTGATATTTAATGTTTAATTTCTTTTTGTTTCCATAGAAACACCATCACCAAATGAACACGGGGACCAGAGAGAAATGTGTGCGCAAAACACCCACTTTTAAGTTTTTCTGTTATTAATAAAACAACATTGGAGACACCATTATGCTACGTGTGTAGTCCGGTTGTTTTTAGTCCTTCAGATCATAGGTATAGAGTGTTCAGAGTGTGAACAACCATGATTTGCATAAAAACCTCAGTATTCCTCTGTGCTGTTTTCTTCCTGGCAGTATTATTCTGTTAAGTGTGTGAGGCTGAAAGATTTATTATGCATTATAATACAAATATAAAGAATAAGCAGGCATATTAGGGTAATAAGTACAGTTCTTTTGACGTTTACTGTATTTACTGTGATCCTTTTAGTTTTTTGGGTGCTGGCACTGGTTGAGGATTTGAGAATCCTCGCTTTACGTCACTCCTGTACCTTTCAGTTGTGGGGAGGTGGGGAGCCCAGGTGTTGTAGGTTGAACAGAACTTCGGTAAATTCTTCAGTAAAACCTCAGCCTCTGAACAACCCCCCCCCCCCGTCTGGAACAAGCTGACAGTCGCCCATGTGTGAGGTGCTGTTAGAGCAGGAATGCGAGAGCATGTCACGATGGGGAAAAGCGAGCGTACGAAGTGGGTGGCGGTCTCTTCTCACCTCTTCTTCATCCTTCCTGCCGGTAAATATGGCCCAGCCTGTGTGTGTTTTAGTTCTACCTGCCCACTGTATGCCCCTGGGCCATGGAATGTTCTACAGTATCACTCAACATGGGTGGGGGAAATTGGGCGGACATCTGCGTGTCTAGAGCTAAAAATGTCTGTGACAGACTGGTGCTGGACTTTTCTGCACTATATACAATATTAGTCAGTGTGGACCAGCTCTCTATTAATATTTAAACCCTGTAGTCTCGGGCCATTTGATATGGCTCTCGGGGACTGGGCCATGCAAATGTGTGTCATTCAGCCACCTGCAATCTGCAAATGAGCCTGACAAAATATGCACACACATCTCAAGTCTCTCTGGGGGATGCTTGGTATATATTTGCTGACTGCTATTGGGCTGTGGGTGGCCTTTTCGTCCTTTAATTCCAATACCGGGTTTAGGATTCCTGTCTGCACATTCATATTTTAATTCGTTATATACTTTGACAAGAAGAACAAATTGTCTACCACGCGATTGTAACATCAGCAGTTGTTTAGAATAGAGGACGAAATGTGGATGGCTTTATTGTATGGGCTATGTGATCGATCAGTCGTGACAGCATGTATGTGTGTCTCGTCGCCCCTGGTCTAATCTGAGAGCCGAACCCTGTGCTCTGTGCCGGACCTATGGGCTACAAGCAGAAGAGCGGTCGAGCTGCTTAGGGTCGGATCAGAAAGCCTGCGGATGAACTCGCGTGTCCCTGCTGCTGCGTGAATGTTACCGAATCGGTCAATTAAGAAATATCATTATGAATAGGCCGTAGTACAAAGGAGTAACAGATTTCAAAACGCAACGAAAGAATTCAGTTAGCCATCGGAAAACGAGGCTTCCAAATGCCGTTGGCCTGGTAGGGTTGCGCAAGATGCATCCTGCCCCCTAGTTACTCATTTGTTGCATCCATCCATCCATTTTCCAAACCGCTTATCCTACTGGGTCGCGGGGGGTCTGGAGCCTATCCCGGAAGCAATGGGCATGAGGCAGGGAACAACCCAGGATGAGGGGCCAGCCCATCGCAGGGCACACTCACACACCAGTCACTCACACATGCATTCCTACGGGCAATTTAGCAAGTCCAATTAGCCTCAGTATGTTTTTGGACTGTGGGGGGAAACCGGAGTACCCGGAGGAAACCCCACGACGACATGGGGAGAACATGCAAACCCCGCACACATGTAACCCAGGCGGAGACTCGAACCCAGAGGTGTGAGGCAACAGCGCTAACCACCGCACCACCATGCCGCCCTGGCTGGGAAACACTGAAGTCAAAAGATCTGTTTCGAAAAAGCGTTGATGCACTTAAAATTAGTCTAAAGCAAACCAGGCGTGAAGCTGGGATCCTTTAATTAAAGCATGAGGAAGAAATTAATAGTGAAAGGACTTTATTACGAAGTACCACGATGCCATCCGATTATCGTACACACGCGCTAATGTTTAAGTATTCAAAAAATTTTCCTGCACGTACTGTGGAAACGTATAAATACAGTGACAGGCCCTATAGAGTAAAACTAATCATGATGATAAACGATGGTACCTGCAGTCCCCGAGAGACATGAATGGTTCCTTCAGACAGTTCTGTCAAAATAAACGGCGTCATACGTTAATGACACAAACTCGCGTCATCCTTCCAGTCACGATACCAGGTGAAAACCTTCGCGTGGCGGAGGAATGGTTAACTGCATCAATTACAATGTTGTATCGCGTGTATCTCTAGAATCGTCCTGTGTACCCAAAGCTGTTGTGGTTTTCTCCCCATTGGTCTATATCTCCATTTCGAGTCCAAAAAACCTTGAATTTTACACGATGTTTTTTTTTTTTTTTTAACCACACAACAAAACAGCACAAACATGCAGAACTGCCGGCATACCGTAACAAAAAGAAAACAGCAATAAAAAACTTAGCAAAAGTCATTTGTGCATTAATACAAATATTGGTTGTAAATAATTGTGAACTATTTCTGATAACTTACACGGTTACTTTAAAAAAAAATCGTTTTTCTCATTTATTTCTATTTTTGATCCCTTATGCACTTTATTTTATTCATCTAGAATTATCAAGAGTTTTTCTTCCTTTGGGTGTGTGTGGAAATGGAGAGATTTGCTAGTATCACAGATCTGATGTAACTGCTTACTTGTAACAAATGTCGATATATATATATATTATTTTTTTCTTTTTTGCAATGGAGGTTAGACTACGATCATTCCTGGATACCTTTAATAAATACACTGTATTTGAAAACTGTTTCCTGACGTTTGGAGGACATGGAAGATGCGCATGGAAATGCCACCGGATCATGTTGTCATCTCTGCCATGTTCGTGTGAGTTTGCGAGATGCGTGTATCTGACTGTATCTGCTGTAGCCTCTCTACCTCCCTCCCTCCTGCTCTCTCCCTCTCTAAAGGAGAGCACAGAAGAACTTCTTCTCCCTGAAGGGGTTTTCTGAAGTTGGTACGGGGGTGATCAGGGGGTCCTCGCAGGCGTGGGCGTCACAGTACGCCATCAGGTCCGCCGCTGCCTTGGAGACCTGGAAGAAGATGGGTGGGCGTGGTTGAGATTGGGCTCCGGCGGAGCGGAGACTCACCCCTGACCTAGAAAAGATGACTTGGGGTGGAGTAACTGTGTAAGCAAGATGCCTCAGATCAGCCTGGCAGATAAGCTGTGTTTGATGTAGTAGTGCACACATGAGAAGATTAATGAACGTTGCATTTCCTGAGCAGAGAGGTTTAAGCTTGTAAAGCTCAAATTTCTGCACAGATACAGATAAACTTGGTGCCCGGGGCTGAACTGGGACCCACCTTGTTAATTTTTGCAGACTGGGGAGGGAACCACATGACAGCGTTTGTGGAATGATAAATTTTGCTGGCCTGCTGTAGGGGGGGGGGTGTGTCCCTTGCAATAAATTTTGCCTGTCGGATGGCGAGTCCAGCCCTGCCTCTGACCCAGGTTAAGCTAAAAGTTTAACGTGGAAACTTCCCCCCCCTCCACCCAAAAGCTAAAAACACTACAAATTTCAATTTCCTCAGTAACAATAATTCAGATTTTCCTTCATTTACTTAATGCCTGTACAGCTGCCGATGAACATGTTAACAATGTGAAGAGGCACTGCAAGAGATTTAGTCCCCCAATTCAGAGCAATTCAATTATGTTGGTTGCTTAGGCCTACTCTAGTTGCTTGGGCCCGCCTCCTCTACAATCTGATTGGTTGTCTCTCTGAACCAATCATTTTTTTTGTCCGGCCCTCAGAACATTATTGTGTAAGTAAAACTCCCATGAGCGCAATGTGACAAATGTGGCTGCCGTCATTTTTTTTTGTGTGGCACGATTTGGTTTAAAATGCAGGATATGCTGTTCAGCTGACTTGCCAGAGTGAAGCTTAGAGGTCCTGTCTGGGCACGCAGAATGAGTCATCAGGTTGGCGTGATGACAGATAGGCTTGGGGTGCCGTCTGACAAACAGGGCTCTGACATCGGATACACTGAGTGACATTACATCTGTTTACACTGCCTTGGGTATGTCTTTCCTCAGCCAGTTTAAGGATAATAATAAATTCTTGGTTATGATGACATCACATTTATGCGACTAATTTAAATGTTTGGATTACATCATCAGCTCACTAGGATTAAAAGTTTGATAGTGGTGTAATTGATACATTAAAAGTAACAGTCTAGATATCTCAGCAACTAAAGCACTTGACCTCAGGGGCAATTTTAGTTTTTTTTTAAGATGGGTGGCAACCTTATCACTAGCCAATGATGTGTTTTGAATTGGTGAGTGACAGGGGAGGGGAAACTCTCGGAGGCCAATGAGCTTTCAGTTGGGGCCAGTGCACCTGTGGCGCCGCCCCTGTACGTGCCTCTTCTTGGAGGTGGGGGATCCAGTGGACAGCCTAACCCTGGCTCACGTGATCGAGGATAGTCAAAGATTTGGAAGGACAGTGAAAGTGGAATGAAAAATCAAGGCAAGCACTTTATAAATAGCAACTGGCGGATGCAACGTGTGCCGACGTCCCCCCCTGACCTTGATCCGACACATGCTGGCTTCGATCTTCAGCTGCTCCACCAGCTTCCTGGCCTGTCCGACGCTCATGGTGCTGTTCACTGGGGTGTCTCCTTTCATCCTGTCCCAGAGAAGAGGACACTGGCAGTTCAGACTGCGTTGTCTCCTCAGAAGATTAAGATGCTCCTGGACGCTCACTTTCCCGCACACATTGATTTTCGATCGCTTATTTTGCTAGAAGTGCTTTATCCTAAGATGACTTAGACACCTCCCTTGACTCACGTAAAGCAGGACTTTGTGCCATACCAGCATGGCCGTGAAAGAGGCACGGCCTGCAAATTAGCTGAAAAAAGACTCACTCCAGACTTAAAATCCCAAATGCAGATTTCTCAATAAGCTCACAGAATATCCTGATTATGCTTTCTGAAAACAAAATCCAGTGGCTATATCTTTTCCTAAGAACATGAACATCAACAAAGAGCAGATGAGCTCTTCCTGTTGAATAAACTCACTAAATGTTTTTGAGACAGTTTCTGCATGAAGGACATTTGGTGGCATAATTTAGTGCAACGGTCTTGTCTTGCTGTGCCTTGATATGACAAGCAGCCTCATTTGCCCTTTACAAAGGGGCACGATATCCAGACCTTGTATTTTGGCCTTCTGTGTACTTTTCCTCAAACTTGCCTCGCCGTTCTGGTTTGACAATCAATTGGGGGTGTGAAACGGCCCCCATGTGGATGATGTTGTCCCTGTCTACCCTCCCACAAATGCTTGCAAAGAAACAAAACAAATAACCTACAAATAACACCCGTCGGAAGATTCACATTGATTTTATTATCTCTCAAGTTGCATGCCACACTTAGGTCCTTCCACAAACCCTCATTTCCTCTTCCTGCCTGTTTATTGAACGATGAATATCGATGAATACTTGGCTCAAAATATGGCTCCACTGGAATGAGGGCGTGAGCATGCCCGGCCGGGGATATCGCCGAATTTGGTGGCAGGCTCACCATCTAATGAATGACACAATGTTGTTTTGTTCTTCAATTGATTAGACAGCGCATTTCCAGCCAATCGCACAGGGACTTCATTCCTACAGACCAGCTGCCTGTCATTGTTAAAACAAACGTTCAGACAATGTTTCCAGAACAGATCCCACGCCACGTCTTGTCGACATCACCGTCTCCATCTGTCCCACAGCAGAGAAATACCTAACGAGGTGATGTCACCCCACATCAGGGCTGTGATTTCCCCCCGGGCCCCGTCTCTGCCGAGGGACACTCCTCAGACGTTCAATTAAATATTAACGACAGGCACATGCTCCCGTAGCTGGCGCAGTGGAGAGCCTCAGACCGTCTGAGGCTCACCTAGAACCGGGGTCCCCTCCCAAGGAGCCTCCGCGTGGAGGAAGGAGTGTAGACACAGACTCTCTGATGGACGCTATATTAAGCAGTCCCATATTTTTTTACGAATAACGTGCACGGCACTGCAGTGTGAACACAGCAGAGAGATTCCGGCATGCCGAGGGGTGCTGCGACTGTGCATGCAGTGGGAATGGTGAACGAAAGAGGGAAATGGAGGGAGAGTCTTACAGAGAGCGAGGGGAAGAAAGACAAGCCCATAAAGGTGTAATATCCAGGCCTTTTGTAGGTCTCGCTTACCCTTGATGTTTTCTTTTCCTGGTGTGGTCTCTCCCTCCTCTTCTCTCTCTTCCTCCCTCTGTCGCGCTCTCTCTGAGATTCTAGCTAAGCCGTACCCCACCCCTCACAGACGATGTAGATGCTGTATTATTCAGCCGAGTCTGGTGGATCTGGCGTTCTCCTACAGTGCCTAGCCGTGTCTTAGTACACACATCGCACCCCTCCTCCTGTGGTCAGTGGAATGTTCCAAGAAGCCTGAAGGGGGGCTGCTGCATTTTTTTTCAGCACAGCGCGTACCATTCGTGGACCTTTAGGGAGAGGACTCGAAAAATTACATCAGAAATCACATGCATTAATACATGAGAGGAAACACGCCTTTTGTGCATCCATGTAAATGTATGTCTGTGGCACGGTGTGGCATGTGCGTGAGTGTGCAAGACCAGCTTGCATGTGTGAATCTGTGAGCATCTGTGGCTATTACTCTCATCGATCACCCTCCCCCCGCCATCTCTTCCGTTTCCATGGGAACTGCTGCAGTCATCACCATATGAGCTTCACAGTCACATCATCACTCTCTCTCTACAGTCAGGACTGGACAGGTAGCCTTATGTGTCTCACACAAAAGCACCCCAGGAGTGAGAAAAATCCTTTCCTGGCCAATGGGCCTTTTATACCCCAGCTGAGAAGATGCCCAAATATAAAACATTAGGTCTGTCATAAAACCTGTAAATGGGAGAAATGATCTAAATAAGGACAATCACAGAACCTAGAACTGCCAATCACTTAGGAATAGAATCTATTAATACATTGATAATATAATTCTCTTTTTACCGTTACAGGTATATTGTATATTATAAAACGAAAACATGAATTAACTGCATCTTGTTCTGCTGCTGGAAAAGCAACCATAGTTTGATGGATATCCATATTGTGGTTAAAAGACGTTAATAGGCTTTTATTTTTATTGTAAAGGTGCTCGTAATAATTTCTGTTACACATACGCCAGCAAAGTTATGCAACGTTATGTAATGTAATTGTTACACCGAATTAGTCTACGTTACGATAAAAATTCCCCGGCGGAAAACGCGAAACGGAAATGCTGCGGCTGACAACGGAAGGGGGGAGGTGACAAGTTTCCTTGACGGCCGCCGTAGCGGTGAGGATACCGGCGCGTGAGGATGGGGGGGTGGAGCTGCGGGGGGTGTGATATAATGTTGGATGTTGATGCTGTGTAGTCGGTTGATGCTGCATGGCCTGGTGTGTTTCCCAGCCGATCCATAGCTACCGACGTGCCGATGTCCGGTGACATTAAGGAACCACGTAAGTTCGCCTCGACTTAGAGTAAAAGCCGCGCTTTTTGCGTCGGATAGACAGTGCGGAACAGTAGTTTAATAGCATATTTAGCTGCGATGCTATTAATGTCAAAGAATTATGTCAGTGAAATTATGCGGCAAAGTTTTATAAGCTGGCCCTTCGGTTTCACTTTTAGATAGCATAAAACTAATAAAAATAAAGAAATACAGATCACTGTTTTTGGTAGGCAGTGTCTGTATTCCCATCGATACTGACAGGAATGCGGGAAATGAGCTGATGAGCCGGCTTCGGCTGGCATTTATAAGCCCATTAAACATACCGACTTCATGCCGTCATCCTTTAACTGCGCGCATCAGCTATACAACAGAATATAATACGCTGTATGACCATTGCTGTAAACAACTTTATGACTGCGTGAGATATCAGTGTGGCGTTTGTCTTTCTCTTACGACGACTATAGTTTAAGGGGGGAAAGAAATTGATAATGCTGACGTTTCAGAATAATGTGCTTTTATACGTTTGCTTTTCAGTGCGGCGCATCGACCTGGAAGGATGACTTTCTGGAAAATGTCATTATGCTGTCAATTAGCTGGGAAGGGGATAATTGGATGGAAGTGACGTCACTCCGCGCGCCTATCTAAAAGTGGAAGCGCATGGAGAGGCGAATATAAATCGAGGACATAAATATCTGTGGCAAAACTCGAAGCTACATCAGACTGGGGGGCTGGTTGAAAGTGGTCCCGGTAAGCGTGGGGGCATCCTGAATGGAAACCCACGCTGGCGGGATTTAGGCCGTGCAAAGGCGCTTTTTAGCAGCTGGGGGAAGCGCCATGGTGCCGGCGTTGCTGTGGCTGCAGGACACGGTGGCCGTGACGGTGCTGTGGGCCCGCCGCACGTTGATGCGGGTCGCCGTCCTGCTCTGCGTGTTGGCGCTGGAGCTCTGGGTGGCCGTCTTCCTGTACGGCAGCTTCTACTACTCCTACGTGCCAAGCGCCAGCTTCGCCACCCCGGTGCATATCTACTACGGGTTAGTCAGCGTCTGCTACGCTCGTATAGGTGCCGATCTGGCCCACGCCGAAAATGAGTAAATAAAAACAGCAGATGGCAGGCGGGGGTGGGGTGGGGTGAAGGACATAAGCCCGTGACCTTAAGATTGCAGAGTCGTATGTCACCTGCCTGCTTTCCTACCTTTCAGCATAGTGTCTCTTTGGAGCAATTTGGTAGAAATCCCATAACAATTATATAATAATAGTAATAATAATGTTATGCTGTGTTTATGTATCATTCCCGTGTCTTTAAAATATGAATTTTCAGCAACTATTGCACCCTATGTTTAAAAGACAAGTTCAGGAAAAAACGGCAATAAATTTGAATGATCGCTGTTGTTTATATGGCTCGAATATTATCTGACGCGATTTGTGATGTGCTGCTCCTGCCCACTTCAGGACGGACTGTGACTCCCCAGGCTCAGGACTCTGCTCCTTTCCCATGGCTAACGTTTCCTTGTTGAGGAATGGCAGAGATCAGGTGAAAGCACATATCCTTCTTTTAGCGGTCCAAGCATGGAAGCCCGTCTCTGCGTACATAAAACAAAACAGCTGCGATACTAAGTCATAATTGTGAGATGCTGTGTAACGTCTATTATGCCGTTTTTTTTTTAACCTGGTTGAATCCCAGGTTACTGTGGTCCCACGTGTCCCTCTGTTGACTGTCGGTCCCGCCTTCTCAGGTGATGACGTACGGCCAGCCCTATCGGATCTCCCTGGAGCTGGAGATGCCCGAGTCGCCAGCCAATCAGGAGCTGGGTATGTTCATGGTCAGGATGTCCTGCTACTCCAAGGAGGGTCAGACTGTTTCATCTGTGGCTCGTTCAGTGAGTTGATCACACTGTATCATCGTTGTTTGCCGTGCTCCTCTTCCCATCTGCTGCTTCCTGTCCCAACGAGCATTAATATCCCCTTAACTTTTCCTCCCTGTCCCTTTGACGTTTTTCTGTCTGCCTTTATCTTCTGATGCTTCATATATGGACAGACTTCTGCATGTTCCCCCCCCCCCCCCCCCCACCTTTGACCTGGTTTCTAACCCGCGTGCCGCCACGTATCCCATCAGGCCATGCTGCAGTATCGCTCCGGCCTGCTCCAGGTACTGGACACCTTGGCGTTCTCCCCGCTGCTGCTGTTCGGCCTGCGGGAGCAGAAGCAGTTCGTCGACGTGGAGCTGTTCTCGGACTACTGGGAAAATTCGGTGCGTCCGGCAATTTGGATCGCCAACGCGATCCATGTCGCCGGGCCCTAATCCGCCATCTAAAGGGTCAACGGGATATTAAAAATGTGATGATCCAGACCGGAACCACATCACACCTTTTGTAGCCTGTAGTCAGCTGGTCACCCTTCTATCTGCCTGCAGGCAAAGGGGCGGGGCCACAGGGATATTGGTCCCAGTTGAAAGCTGATTGGCCTCTGGAGAGTCCCTCCCCTGTCACTCAGATAGTCGAATCACATCATTGGCTAATGATTAGGTTGACCCCCGTGTATGAATTTTACGGTTCCTGTTATGCACCGTACCTTTAAAAAGCACCCTAGAGATTCCCCTGCTGCAGATGGTCAGTATTTTCATGCTACCCGTTTGACTCCTTGCAGTATCAGCCCACCCTCGGCGCCCTGATTGAGATCCAGTCCCAGCAGGTCCAGATATACAGTGCTCAGCTCCGGATCCACGCTCACTTCACCGGCATCAGGTGCGGCTGGTTACCTGGGCGACGGCTCGTTTTTTACGGTACACGTGACGCTGGGCGACGGGAGCGGTGCGTCCGCTTTGTCCGACAGCTCCGGGCTTTTCCAGCGTGTCCTGTTTGGCGGAGATGCCTGCGGTTTCTGTTTAATGTTTTATTCAAAGCACGTGTAGAGACGCCAGAGAACCGGAGAAGATCTGCTGAGAAGAGCAAGCAGGTGGCGGCCGTTTGCCGGTGTGCGAACCTGGCAGCCTCTGACACATGCAGAGCTTGAAGCCGCAGTCACTGCCAAAAGATGTTCATTTATTATTGGATTTAGGGTCTTAATGCTTATAGCTGACAACGCTTTTTATCTTTTTTTTTTTTTTTTTAAAAGCTACAGTGAATGTTCCCAAAAATACTTTTCATGTAGGTTAATAAAGTGAACAAAATTTGGGGGGGGGGGGGGAAATTCCGGAACTTCTCTCGCCGGCCTCCCCTCTGTTTCCTCTCGCTCTTCACCTCCCCCGTCTGTCCCTCGGCAGATACTTTCTGTATAACTTCCCCAAGACGTCGGCCGTGCTGGGCGTGGCCAGTAACCTTGCCTTCATCAGCGTGATCGCCCTCTTCGGCTACCTGAGAGTCACGTGGGGGGCTCTGTGGCCCCCAGAGCAGGTCAGAGTCAGGGTAAGTGCCCAGCTGTGAGTCTCCAATTCAGTCTACTTTAAGCTCCTCCCCTTTTCCACCCTCATCTCCATACTGCTCCTGTTCTATAATCACCTCCACTAGTACCAGTGCGTCGGAATGTGAATATGCCCTTATTCTGTTGTCGCTGGTTTCCAAACTGCCCCTTAAGGGGAATCTTGTACGTACTTACTCTGTTCCGCGGCTGTTTAATTATTTTAATCAAGGCTGCGGTGATTAATTAAACTAGCTACACTGGATGGACTGACAGTGGAGTCTCGCAAAGGTGTATAATTGTGAGGTTTGCAATATGCTGTAAAGTGACGTGGCCGGGTGATGCGTGTGTTGGCCGGTGATGTGGCCAGGTGACGCAATGGTTGTTTCTCCACATCATGATCACTATATATGTTCTGCAGGTGACAATGGGAGATGTGACCCGTCTGCAGCAGAGGAGAGAAGAGGCGCGAAGGCGTATGGACTCCTCTAGCGCACCAAGTGAGCATGCCCAGTGTCACTAACGAGCTGACCAATCCACTGTCACGGTCACCTGTGACGTTGGTCTCGTTAAGGAAATGTCCTCTTCGCCGCAAACATTGAAGCAATGCTGAATGTCCCACCAGCAGATCTGCTAATTGTAATAATTCTTATGATTGTAAATGTATAATCACTTCAGTCACATTGTTTAGTCACGTCGAGTACTTAAGAGAAAAAAAAATTACCGTAAAGCTTCTGAATGATGGTAAATCGAGTTCCTTTGCACGTGCTGGCTTGTGAGTCGCTTTTCGAGAAGCAGGCGAACTTGAAACGTGACGGTCGTGCCGATGCTTTTCAGGCATGTTGGAACTGAGGAGGGGCGGCGGCCCTGCCCAGACGGGCGGGACTGTGCTGGCAGAGTCTTCCCAGGGGAGAGGTTTGTGACTGCGGCCGTGCCCGCTGTGGAGTTCCCCTTGACCTGGGCGTGTTTGCGTCTGTTGCCGTAGGAATGTGTTGACGCAAGTTTCTTGTGCAGGAGAGCCCGAGAGCCAAAGGAAGGCGGAGTCTCTGAGCACGCCAGCCAGCTCAGTGGACAGAAATACAGGTAGACATACACGTATAAATGTAATTGGCTTCCTGACATCGTTAGGAAATCGAAAACTGAGCTTCCGCCGTCGCCGTGTAGCGCCAACCTGGATCGTGCGATTGCAGCCATTCTGCACTAGTACACTCACCGCACGGTATCGGAATTGGTGAAGGGGCAGGAGAGGATTCACCAGTGAGATACAGGGGATGATTAGGAGGCCAGATTTGAAAGGACTCCAGTGGCTAATGTCACATACGACATCACAGTGCTGACTCTTTGGGATCCACACTGACCTCAAGATGGGCTCCCCCTATTGGCTACACCAACACCTCTTCCAGCAGCAACTTTGGTAGTTGGTCTCCCATCCAAGTACTGGCCAGGCCCAAACCTGCTTAGCTTCAGGCAGATTACCTACACTGCACTGCCGGTGATATGGCTGCTGGTACTGAGCTATTGCGTCTTTTTATACCCATAACTCCTCAGAAGAGCTGAAAAAGGTCAAAAGCTTGCTTTCATGTTTTTCCCCAATGCTTTTATCCAGAGCAACTTGGTAGAGAGGATGGATATTATTTGTGGGTTTGCTAGGATTTAAACCTTTGGCTTGTTAGCCCAATACTCTGCTTGTTGAGCTCCAGGAGTGTGCATGCACTTAGGTTACTCTAGCCTTACTAGGCATGGGTGATAAATTATGGTCTGAGGAGGCTGGTCAAGTGATCTGTATTAATGACTTTGCCCTACATAGGGGTGGTAGCGAAAGTAGTGATTTAATGTCCTGGTTTTTAACAGCAGACCCTCCGGAACTGCTCGGCCCGGCCCGAACCGGGGCAGCGGGTGAAGGAAAACAGGAGCTCCAGCTTCCGCAAGGTGCCATGGGAGCTGAGGGTGGCATTCGTCAGAGGCATGGGGCGTGGCTAAGCTGAGCACTCTTCGACAGGAGGCTCAGCCAATAACAGACATGCTTTCAACGTGCCTTAACCAATCGTCGTGTGCCAGGGCGGGTCCAGACATATACTGGTATTGAGTCGGCTGTTACCTCATCCCAGGTCTTAACTCAAGGGAAATCAAATTTTAACACTATTAGGAAATACAGTAACGTAGTAAAGTAGTAGATAGTTCTAGAGTTTTCCTGCCATAGTAAGTAAATAGGTTTACGGTCTTAAGTAGTCTGTGACAAAAATGGACATTAAAGCATCTCTTCCGCAATAAACCTGAAAGTCTGAAAATGTATTCACCTAAACTTTCCAGTGAGTTCTACGGGCTGTTAGCTTCCTTAGCTCACTTAGCACTTAGCTCTCGTTCGGTTAGTGCCCTAGTCCGTGTGGGCGTGATTGGACCATTGATGTGTGTGCTGCTGTACGTGGCCATTATAAAGCTGCGTATTCAGACTGCGCGTTAGCATACCGCACACACAGGAACACGGCTGACACACTTGGCTTTTAGCGTGCGTCAACAATCAAGCAAACGCCGAGCGAGAAATCCGTAACCAAACACGATAAACTAAAGGTATTCTGTGTAGTGATAAAGGTAGTTATCATATAGGACTATTCATCTGAATATAAAACTACATTAAATCCATATTTAAACAATATAATTATAAAAGATATTAATATAAGATTTTTGCCTTGGAAATGAGATGCAAAAAAGGTCAGTGTGTTGGTAGGGGAGGCCGCGGAAGTTTCCAGGTTTTATTTTCCGAGCCTGACTGGATTATTTGGATCATGCGGTTGTCAGGATGTGGAAGGTGGAGGGTGTTGTTTACAGTAATTAGGAAAATGCTCTCCCACTGGTCATGTGGAGAATGACACGGTGGTTGCTGGAACCCCCAGCTTATGCTGACCAATCCCGTTGCAGGAAGCAGGCGATGTCATATTCTGGGGAGGAATATGTCTGCTGCTGTGATGTATGATATTACGCAGGGTTGCCATTTAGACTTATTTTTATGTATGTGTATCTCTCACCTTTATGATATTTAATATATGTACAATTTTTTTTTTTTTTTTGTGAGGGATATGAAGGAAATGGGCCAAAAATGTTTTTATTTTTATTCCCAATGTCTTACTGCGAGGAACAGTTTTTTTTTTTTAAATGTTAAATGTAATGTCTCATGGCCACAATAAATTCTCCTTCAAACATATGTGCCGCCTCATTAAAATCATTCAAAAACATCAAGCTGCTTAAACGGGGGGGGGGTTAAGGACTATAGTATATAGTGATGGTGACTGTTCACAAACGCGCCATATGATTTATCCCGTGACTTCAAGGGCACATGCAGAGGGGAAACTAGTGCAGAATTCCATTTAATTCAAAGAGCTGAGAATGACATCGCACCCGAGTTCACCGAATTCCAGTAAAGGAAGTCGGAATGTCCATGAGCTGCAAAACACACCCTTACAAATATGTGATGTAGCAGTGTGCACCAACTACGAAAGAACAAGTGTTTAAGGTAGCACTTTAATAAAGATCGGTATTCATTTTTACACCCCCCTTTCACGACTGAGGCGATATTGTGCGTGTTTACATATTTTTCCCACTATATTACAATGTCAAGGTGCAAAGCAATTCAATGAATAAGTGCACTCAGGAGGCAGGAGGTTGATGTACGTTAAGTCGCCCTAATGGAAGAGCTGGCTTCATCGTCTCAACTGACCAATAAGATAAAGGTGCCTTTTCCCAAACCGCTAAAATGTAATAAGGTACATTCTAGGATATGGAGATGCACCTCAGGCCTGTGTGGGGCGCTGTTACGCAGACCACACGCCACTAGGCCAAGTCAGACAGCACGTTGGTAGCCAAGGTACAGGTCAGGCCCGTTCCGTCCGGCTCCACGTGGATCTTCTTCACCACGCCGTCTTCCACTAGCATGACATATCTGAAGAAAGTGCAGAAGAATGAGGATGACAACCTTTTATTTCGAACATATACAACAAACCAATATACACATACGTATATATACACCATACCTGCCTATATAGGTACACACACGTGTATATACACCATACCTGCCTATATAGGTACACACACGTGTATATACACCATACCTGCCTATATAGGTACACACACGTGTATATACACCATACCTGCCTATATAGGTACACACACGTGTATATACACCATACCTGCCTATAAAGGCACACACACGTGTATATACACCATACCTGCCTATAAAGGCACACACACGTGTATATACACCATACCTGCCTATATAGGTACACACACGTGTATATACACCATACCTGCCTATAAAGGCACACACACGTGTATATACACCATACCTGCCTATAAAGGCACACACACGTGTATATACACCATACCTGCCTATAAAGGCACACACACGTGTATATACACCATACCTGCCTATATAGGTACACACACACACACACACACACACAAACCTGCCTATATAGGTACACACACACACACAAACAAGTGCAGCAGACAACATAAACAAAAATAACATAAAAATAAATTGTCAAGTCTGAAATGGAGTAGGAGGAAGTATGTACATCTCTACCCGATGCTCGACGCTCTACCGAATCGCCATATCCCCACCCCCCCTCATTACCCCCCCCCCCCAATACTAAAAAGAACGACTTTAGTGTGGATCTGGGAAAGAATTACATCTGACAGGGTGTAATTGGAGAATGGAATAGTCTGCCTGAAGGAGTAATGCAAGCTAAGGCCCTAGATTCCTTCAACTCTGAACATGACAAGATCCTGCCAACTCTTATTAATTATTAGTTTAATTCCCTCCAAGCGAGTTTAACGGGCCAAATGGCCTTCTCTCGTTTGTAGCTTTCTTATGTTCTTATGACCTGAATTTACATTTGTCTGATGATTTTATCCAGAGAGATTTACAGTAGAGGTGAGGGTTACATTTTGTCTGCGCTCCCTGGGATTCAAACCCATGACCTTTGCGTCATTAGCCCTCTACCAGCTGAGCTACAGAAACAAATTTAAAATTACCAGCGCAAATATTTTTACTGCCAGCATAATCGTGCAACAATAATCAGAATAACATTTATTGCCTATGATATATTTCCATGATAACCAATATTTTGGTGCAAAATAATAAATACTACATGTATTTTATTGATTCATATAATAGATACATAAAATTGAGTCTTAAAATGTAAAGAATTTTAAATGCTGTGACCAGAGTTAGGGTTGACATCAGGGTTTGATCTGCCGTTACATTTAACTGTCCAATAGGCCTGATATCAGTGTGGCGAGAACGTTATAATTCTCAAAATGATTAGACGTTTATTGGCAACAAACGTCGGGATCTGTCACCTCTTCGACCTCTTGTTGCCAAGCACCTGGACGATCTGATCGCTGTCCAGCAACAGGTCCACCGCCTGGGAGAGAGGAAGCAAGAAGCTCAGTGGCGACGCATCGGGCCACAGAGCGCCCCCCCCCCCTTTCGTCCTCTCCGGTGTATGTGATGGAGGAATGTATGATGACAGGTTAGACCTTGGCAAACGCTCCAGTGGGGTCAGCCAGCATTCGCACCTGCGATGACAGAAAGAAAAAAAAACATGAACCGTATATCACCTAATATTAGTACCTAATAATATCACCTTAGCATTAATACACAAGTATACCTGGAAGACAATATATTTGCAAAAATATAACAAACATTACTACATGTGTATTGGGGGGGGGGGTTTAAATATAGATGGAGCCCAGCTCTGTCTTCTTATGTCCAAATTGCACCTCGTCAGAGCGCAGCTCCACCCCCTTCAGCGTTAGCCCTTTTTTTTTCTTAATTTTTCGTACAATTTCGTAACATTCCAACGTGGAATGACAGGTCAGTTTTACACAAATTTTATTTTTTTTTTCCCAACCAGCATTAATGCTTATTTTCATTAGTAGCTCTGACCAGACAATTTCGAGTGGATGAGATATTTCTTCATGGCTGCTTCACGTCTGTCCTGTGCTTTTGTATTTCGAAATATTTTTTTTACCGTACTACTACCAAAATGACATATTTTGTACCCGACACGACTCCCCACCCTCTCTGATTCGACCCCTGTGTGTTTGTATAACCTTTTAATGCTGCTACAGACACTGAAATCTAGTTAACAAAATTGTGTGAAATCTTAAATGGGCACCTATATTAATGTAAACTGCTTTTACATTAATGTATTGCTGAATGGCTGGTTTGAAACGGAATTATAAAAAATAAATGGCAAATAATACACTGCTTCAGGGACAAAGGACAACGTCCAACTCAAAGCCCCCCACACCAACCTTTCCCCCGGCAGCATGCTCCTTCCCCCAGGCAGACATCACGAAGGCGTCGTTGACGGAAATGCAGGCCAGCTCCTGCACCCCTTTGCTTCTTAGCTGCTCGGCCTGCTGCACGAAGCCAGGGAGGTGGGTCTGGCGAGGTAGGCCGAGAGAAGGAGGGCGGAACTTTAAATCGAGAAAGGCTACTATGGAGAAAACAGCTTGTGTAACTATTACTACATCCTCTGCAAGGTCGTAACCCAAAGCCAAATGCAGACTCACTGAAAACGGGAATGCATGCAATTCGTTGGTGACCCATTCGATTCCGGACAGCATGCAACGATGTTAAGAAATGTGCATTAAAAATGTAGCTTGTGGGCAAGGCAGAGGACATCCTGCTACTGAGCACTAGAGACTGTGACACTGTAATCATCCCCATCTTTTGTGAAACTATGCTCCCGGACTGCGCTGAGTGATCATCAGCCTCTGCTCTGCATCACGTAAAAATTATTTAATAAAAATATATATTTTTTAAAACTGCTTCACCTTGGAGCAGCCGGGGGTAAAAGCTCCAGGAACTGCGAAGAGAACACCCTTCTTGCCCTTGAAGAGCTTATCCATGGCCACCTTCTTGCCAGGATCATCCTCCTGAACCTCTACGGCAGGAAGTCTCTGGCCTACCTGGAAAAGAAAGGGTTTAAACTGGATAGATGGGGGGACGATGCAGGCTGATAAAACACGTGGTGTTGTTGTTAGACGAAATAATGGACCTAGAAATGGTTTCCGCTGTGATTTGACACCAGATCAGAAATCCCGCTAAGGTTAAACGCATACAGTCAAATAACTCTGCAGGATTTGCAAAATAAGGCAACGATGACCTACAACCATGAACACAGGCCTAGTTAAAGACAATCGACCCCCTTCACGCAGGTACCTCTAAGTAATACACTAACATACAAATTTTAACGCAACATAGCACTAGCATATTAATAATGCAGTCGCCACCTGAATGACACCGGTGTGATCATGAAGCTATAACAACAATGACACTGGTCATAGTCTGTAGTAAGCTTGTTAACGAACTGTGCGAGAGAAATCAATTTTGCAAGACCGGGAACAAAAGTGGTCATTCATAGGTCGATAAATCAGTAAATAAATGTAGACTAACATTACAATAATGTAATTAACGCTAGGCTCGTTTCGTCATATTACGTAAAACTATCTATCCAGATGAGGGAGAATGTGAAGTTAAAAATATTTATCCATCTAAATATTCACAGGCGCAAACGACCATCATCAGTTACTATTACAACTGCACTATTACACGACTTCCGCAGAAGTACACCAGGCTGCTATTTATGGTTCATACTACATCAATTGCATGTATGCTTTCTCTGTAGAAAGTGCACGCCGAGAATTAAGGAAGTATGTGAAAGCATGAGCAACTGCAGGTATATTTTTAGAGTATTTCGGCATGCCAGTTTCCTACCTTAATTGGCATGTTGACAGCCAGGGTCGTATGTAAGATCCTAATGCCGTTGACGGATCGGGTCGTTTTCAGCAAAGCCGAGGTGGGAATCATGATTTTCGTTCAGGCTTGTGCGCGGCAGCTGCTGATAGTCGGCACGGGAGAATGGGACAAATAACACCCTGTCACAAGACGTTAGTGGAGCTTCTACCTGGCTTGTTATACGTAGAAGAACTGATCCAGGATCAGATCGAAAGAGCCCACTCCTGTTCTCGACTCCACTGAGCTAAGATTAATTTTACTATTCAGTCCGTCTTAAAATAGCCTACTGACATAAAAAAAAATATTCTGCAATTTAAAAACCATACTTTTGATCCTTAACCCCAAGAAACGTTTAAACAGTGGGAACAGCGTCCCAGGCATATAACATATTTCAACGCTAAATGATACATATTATAAATTATAAAAATTAATCAAAGTAATGAATGCTACTAAAAGAGATAATCACACATCGGTAGTTAAAAAGTGTTAAATTTTCTAGAAATGTGACAAAGATTACGCTTTATTGTGCTTGACAACACTATTCAAGTACCTTATTAATGCGGTTGTCCGAACGATGTGCTTCTGGACGTTGATACTAACGGTATTATTACGACGGGACACTCTCACCTGATTTCCGGTTCCGGTGGTTTGCTGTTGTAGTTCAGATACTAATGAAGTCGCGTGAAGTATAGGTGGGTATCGGATATACAGTACTTTAGTATGTTGGACGATATGTACGCTTATTTGTATTATGACGCCAACTATGATTACATTCCAGTGCTATCATATTCACATATGTAATATACCCAGTTTAATTGAACCAAAAGCAAGGGGAAAAATTTAGCGACCGCAGATCATAAAATAGCGCGCTCACTGACGATATTCATCTGCACTTAGTGAAACCGAATACGCTGAGAACATTTTTCCAAGAGAACCTACCCCTGGTTTATGTAGTTATGATCACTAATTTATTGCCACGGTAAATTATCCATCTGTTTGTAAATGGTTTCAGGTGTGAAAAGTACAAGGTGTGCTGGAAGCTATGAATGAAGAGATGCTGCGCAACCAAATATTCAAATAATAATGTAATGGAGAGCACGGGGGGCAGACAAACAATCATTTAAAAACCAAGACGGACAAGACCAGAAGTGTGTGATGGGATGTCTCCATTTATTACACAACAACACAAAACACCAATATTTTTAAATACGCAAATGAATCGAGTTTATCTGTGATGCGTTACCTTGTTTTACAATGATTCAGCATGAATAAGATAGACAACATCAAACTAAACATTTAAGCACAGCCAACAATGAACAAATACACTCGTATCCACACACACAAAAATTGTATTAAACATCAACAAATTGAGTAAAAAATAGAATTTAATCTCTTTTTTTTAAATACAGATTTAATACAAATAATGGTGTGTCCTCCACGTTGTATTTTATTACTTCTACAGACAATTTTTTTTATTACTTTTGAGATTGTTTACAGCATAACTATACAGTAAAATAAACACTCGTTTATTTTTAGTATTGCTCATTTACATAAATCTATATGAACATACTGACAGCTAATCTTACGTTGACATGAAATTTCTAACAGATAAACATCCTTAGCACTGAGTCCTAAATATGTACATAAGTCCCTTTTTTGCCATCGAAAATGAACTGCTTATCCATGCATACAAAAAAGTTAGAAAAAAAGACTGACCAAATAAAAAAATATCAACCTGATTCCAACCACATGGACATTGCATTGATTTAGTGTTGCTTTATAATGAAAACCTACGTATACTATGTCCCTGAACCGTAATTGGCTACTACACACCTTCATATACGTACCAAAATTATGTACCGTAGAACAGCCCAACTGTAAAAAATAAATATTTGATTATTGCCAAATAAATACAGGTAAAAGCAGAGCACTGCAGTGTTTCAGACTTCCTGGACAGTAGATGAAGGGTGCAATAATTGCATTAACCAGTAGATGGGGTACGCATGTAAACCATGTTGTTAGAGCAATTTGAATTTCGTTAATTTACCGAAGCCCGAGATTTGTGATTAACACGTTAAAATGTTAGATAATAAATTGTTAGTCGAAAAAAAATAAAATAAAAATTCAGCTGACACCACGCCATCATACTGATATCTGTCATGCCAAACCTGAGCATTAACCACACACATACGTATCTAAAATATTCCAGACCAAATAAATTAACCTTTCATTCATAAAACAAACGTATTCTTGAAGTATTAATTCAGGACCAGACAAAAAGGACTGAAGCTGCTCCGAAGTCAAAGAGTGGCCCTACCCAATATGAGGTCTTTGACATCAACTCATAGTTAAGTCCTTCATTTATTTGCGTGCCCCCCCCCCCCCCGTATTTGATACCTTGGTACGTCAAAATGCAGGAGGTTGCCGGTTTTGTTCTAGTCATATTTTTAATCAAGCCAGCCTTGACTACAGACATGATGTAAACGTTAAACGCAGAACTGTATCCTAGAACTGACTAATTTTTCAATCTTGTTAAATCTAAATTAATTACAAAACTCGTTACCTGCGCAGATGACTTGGTACAATACCCCCCCCCCCCTTTAATTACCCCATTGTGACACTTAAGCCACAATAAATCAACATTTAATCAATCATTTCAAAGCCTATGCATTCATACAAAGAGCGGGATGTTCTAAACAACACGATTAATAAAACTGTCAACAATCATTAACTGACTGTATTACTCTGTACTTAATAGGCGAAGATATTTCACAAATATTTTCATTGCCATGGCACCTAAGCGATTGGAATTTCTGCAAACATACGTGTACACGGCGCGATTTCAGGATACTTTACAGCAGCTGTACGTGGTCGCGGCTTGCTTTTGAGGTGACAGGTGACAAAAAATGCGCTAACAGATCAATGGAGGCCAGACTGTCCAATCCAGCAACCAGCAGCCCTCACAGCTGTCTAGAGGTCATATGTTCCAGGTGCCAAATGTAAAAAAAAAATCGACCATTTATTTTGGGTTCACAAATGATAAAAGGACAACATAAACCGTTTTAAAATTAAAAAAAGAGACTGCAACAAAAAATATGCTGACATTAACACACTGCAGTTGTACCGCATTGAGAAAACTCCAGAATTTACCCCCTATAACAAGCAGTTTCCGATGACAGTTTGGCTTATTTTATAAGACGACCGTAATTTTTATTTTTTTAAAAAAAAACCTCGTACCTGTTTTAACATGGTCAGTAGACCTGCTTTTCAGCGCTACGTGGGGTGAGGGGGGGGGGGTCACTTTTCACGCCTCGCGCGGGTCTGCAGACAGTATGACACATGAAGTAAAGCGAACAGCGGAACAGAAGGGTCTGTGAAGGGATTCAGAAGTGCAGACACCAGTTTTGTCCGTTATGCATCTCCAGTGAAGGACAATGATTCCGAGATTCAGTTCCTCTGTTAGTCTTTTGACTCCGTGTCTACGTTGATGATGGAGGATTGCAGGTTCATTGTTAATTTCAGCTCCATTCCCGCGTCTTTCCATTTCACAGAAGGACAATGATGAGAACGCAGAAGATTTTTCTTGTAATTCAAGTCACGTAACACAACAGTCGCACCTTATTACATTACAGACAATCCCCCCCCCACTCTTTAAGCACACAGGGCAAAATAATACATTTATCAATCACGGCCCCCGGATCCTGATCAGTAAATCCCAAGGTTCTCTCTGAACGGACAAGACTAACCACGCGGAGACAATTACAATACGGCTTTGTGACTTTTCGGCCCCAGATTGGTCGTTTGAAGGGAAAGGGTGTCGGTCGGCCCCCGTAACCTTCTGCGAAGTCACATGGGCGACTCGCGGACTGAGATACGCACGGGGTCGATAGGTCGAGAGAACATGCTACCGCAGATGCTCATCCGCAGACACACAATCACACCCGTAGACAACTCTGAAGATTAGTCTGACTGGACAGTTCTAAACACTTTTTCCCCCCAGTAGAGTCATTACTTTTAGACATAACTTTTCCGTTCTTCTATAAGACCATTTGTCCACAAATCACAGATACAAAATATACAGACTACATTCAGTTCTCATTGCGCGCCCACAAACGTCTCCGCTCTACCTCCGATTGCTATTTCTGTTATTACTTGTTATTACTCTGTGTTGCTGCACATATTGCTTTTAAAATCCTGAAGAACGCCGACTCGAGCACCTTTTCCGTGCGGCTCTGCGTACCACCCAGCGTGTACCGTATTCACATGAGTAACTGCGAATTGAAAGTGTCAGAGTGCTCGTGTCAAACTCCCCTGCCCGCCTGATCGATCTTGGGTACGTTACCCAAAAGATCCCGTTAACAACTTGCATGGGTGGAACCGTTCAGTTGCCTGGTTCCAACGCAAAGCTTCCGTCCGTCCCTTACAATACTAGGCGGACCCGTATAATAAGTGACAGGTGGCAACCCTATTCCAAACGAATACGGTTGTTAGCAACTAGACTTTTAGGAAATGTACCCCTTAGTGTAAGCATATTGCTACGGCTGACATTTAAAATCCCTTTCTTGCTTTGTTACACACAGCACGGTTACATACAAAAACCACAGCTGTTCTGAACAGGAGAGGTCGCACTGCAAAATTTCAGTACCCAAACCGCTACCCAACAGGAGGTAGTAGTAACAATAAAAATGCTCTACGACTACTTAAAATCAGATGCTTAAAAAAATTACTAGAACCACGATGAACTAAATTCTCGTTCACCACCGGATTCTTGTGTGTGTGATTCACACTAGAACTTTAATATGCAAGTTCCTCATCCTTTGCGCACGATTCCGCCTGGATAAACAGGGCCAGGGAAATGATTTCCTTTAAAAGAAAAAAAAATGTAATGAGTATGGTGGTAAGTCTGCGTTAAGGTCGATCCGCCCTAAGGTTCCCAACTACCCAGAATCCAGAGGGGCTGGATTCTGTTTTTTGTTTTTTTTATGGAAATGCTTTCCTTTCTCAAAAGATTCCCAAATGGCTGTGCGACACTAATCCTCTCTGCCCCAGGAGTGAAACATCTTTACAGTTAATCTGCATCAACGTGGTTCAAGGACGGAGCATTAGGCATCAAATAAAAAAAGCTAATATAGAGTACCTTATAAACCAGAGAACTAGGCTGGAACTAGTCAGAATCGTCAAGAGAGTAACTGCAGTGGGAACGAGCTGTTTATCGCGTGCGTGTTTGTGTGCCTGTGTTCGTATGTCTTCCGTTACATGGATAACCCTGGAATCTGTCTAAATTCATGGCTTATAAAATAAACGCCCCAATATCTGCCCTCACTCTAAACTCACGCCTCCAACAATGCACACCACACACACACACACACACACACACACACACACACACACAGCCCATACTGAATGCTCTTAGCTCCTAGTGGAGTAATATTATGTACATTTACACCTACCCGCTCAACACATCCAGCCCAAAATTGTATCCAACCCGCCCCCCCCCATTCCCACACGTATCTCCATTGCTCACTTCCTGTCCTCCTTCCCTCTCCTCCTCCCCTATGGAGAGTCCATCATGGCCTCCAGCATCTCCAGGAAGAGTTTATGCATGGGCACGCTGCCGCGGGTCTTGATGCTGTAGAAGGTGGAGAGGGCGCGGCCAGCGGTCTGCCGGAGCAGGGGGAGGGTCAGGAGGAGCTTCCCGGCCCGGCGAGGGTCGTCTGGCCGGTGCTGGTTCACTAGTTCCAGCAGGGCCTGATGCAGCAGGTCCCGCAGCTTCTGCACTGCCTCCACGTCCTCAATGTAGACCGAGTCTATGGAGGAGAAGATGAGGGAATTTAGCGTGCAATTGCCCGGTGACCCTGTAGGGGGTGCTACTGAAACAGGACCTTGTGAAGAACCCATCCATCCATCCATTTTCCAAACCGCTTATCCTACTAGGTCGCGGGGGGTCCGGAGCTTATCCCGGAAGCAATGGGGACGAGGCAGGGAACAACCCAGGATGCCTTTTGAAGAACATGGTACAGAGACTGCAATGGTGACTTCAGCAGTCCGCCAATGTAAATTGATAACTAGGCCAAGAATAGCTTCTATAAATACATCCTAAACAAATAAATGACCAAAGGAATCTGCTTCCCACATGTACTATGCAATGGCCCTATCTGATATATCAATAGGTGATTAATCCAATTGACCTCTAAATAATCTGTACACAAAAACGGCACTCACTGTTTCTCTGCTGAATCTGAGTCTTCTTAGGGCACCGAAATCCAATTAAGGAAGGCAGACGGCAACACAAATACCCGCGAACTGAATCCCCACAAAGTCTGTTCAACTCGCCAGGGTTTGGCGATTTCCTTCTTGTTTGGTTCTTTGAGTGACTGTTTGTGAGGAAACGGTGAGCAGCAGATTTTCCTGGCAGTCACACCTCGCCATGAGCAGGACCGGTCATCTACAGACCACAAGCACCGGCAACGGCCAGGGGAGGGGGGCGTCTGTCTGATCTTTTCCAAGAGCGGCCTGCTGAAATGACTCAAACGAGTCGGCCAACACCACCCCCCCAGATCTCGTAATAAATCTCTCAGACAGAAACGGGGATTTATAATTCATACTCTCTTAATGAATTTATGGGATGTTCACAGACTAAGCGACGGTGTTCAAGATCGGCCTGCGGGGACGTCTTGCTAAGACCACCAGTAATACGCCAGGAGGGACCCCGAATGTGACACGACAAACAGAATGTATAAGTGCTAAAGCAGACGGCCATGACTCTGTGTACCTTAAGGGTACCTGACTACAGAAGGACGGAATATATTTAGGTTAGTCAACAAGCAATGGAACTGGACAAGCAGCACTGTCACCTGCTCCGTAGGGGGCGATCTTGTCCCAAGAAAAGTAGCTCAGTGTTGGCCAAAGGAATCACTGTCCTTGAGAAGCCTATTACTGACATCCAATCAGCTCCCTGTCTGGAGGTCCGAGGGTGACAGCTTACCCGAGTTGGTGAGCGTTATGGCCTTCAGCATGACGAACTCCTCACGGTCCAGCTCCAGCATGCGGTACCCGGCGGGCCAGGAGTCCGATGGCGGCGTTCAGCTCGGCCAGCCCGGCCAGACGCGACATCTCCTCGTCCAGCACGAAGTCCTCGGCATACACCACCTCGTCCTCGCAGCCCAGCGAGCGGAAGGCCACGCCGAGCACCAGAACCTCCAACCACACCGACTGCAACACCGACATCTGGTCCGCCAGCGACAAGGAGAGGAAGCCTGCAGGAATGGTAGCAGCATGGAAGATCAAAAAAAACCCACCAAACGTGTAGATCAGGGTTGCCCAACTCCAGTCCTGGGGGGGCCTGAGTCCTGCACATTTTTGGGTTTCCCCTCATTTAACACACCCGATTCAACTCCTTGAGCCAAATCATTTATGGTGGAACTGGGTAAGGACTAAGCTACACAGGGATCCGGCCCCCCATACATCTACAAAAAATGTACAATAACTGGATAAGAGGAACCTGAACTAACCAACAGAAAAAGGCCACTTTTTGATTGACATGCCCTTCCACCTATCAGCACGCAGCGCTGCTCCTACCCCGCCCTCGCTCACCAGGGATGTGCTTGGCCCAGCCGATGATGACTACAAGCTCGCGGTCGGCAAGGTCGCACAGCGTGGTGAGGGTGCGCAGGGCTGTGTCGGGCTGCAGGGGGTCCGGCATGGCGAACAGCTTCTCCGGCTCGGCCGCCAGCAGGTGGGACACGATGATGTTAGACGGACCTGAGCAGGTAAGACGCCGAAGCAGAGAACCGACAGGGTGCGAGTTATAACACCTGCTGTCCAAAAGTGCCTTAACGGATTAGTCCTGCAAGAAATGTAACCCACCTCTCTCCCCCTCTTTCCTTAGAGGGAGGGGGGCGCTCTGATAGGTGCTGTTCTCTACCTCTGGCCTCCTCTTGTACTTTTGCCTCCCGCCTCGCACGCGGTCCAGGCGCACCCCTGCAGGGGGAGCCAGTGAGTTGTTATTCTTGACATGAACACACAGCGACTGGAGGCAGCAGTGCTGCAGGGCACTGCACCTGAGCCTCTAAACGGCCATTTATCAAGCTAGTTGGCGTTCAGCGGGAGTCAGGTTCAGCCCAAGATCTGGAAGGGAAAGGGTGTCTTCGGTGCTTCCAGGACGCTCCCGCAAATAGTCCCAGGACAAGATGTGTGACATGCACGACAGCACTTCAAATACCACTCTCGCTTACATCGCCCCTAAATCTCCTGTAGCCGCAGCTCCCTGCTGGGCAGACAGGGCGGCGCTAATGAAAACAAATCGAATCCGGGGCCATGTCATTGTATGCACCCATGACGGCAGTTAAATTGGAAACAGAGTTGTGAGGATGCAGACACAGACAGTATGAATGACACCGGCTGGATGTGGCCACGCCCCTCTACTGTGGCTCCGCCCACTCCTCCCCACCCCGCCCCCACAGCTCCTACCTTCTTTGAGCATGCCCACTTTGAGGCACTTGGTGAAGCGACAAGCCTGGCAGGCCTTGCGACGCCTCTTGGTGATCTCACACTCGTTCGACGCCGGGCAACTGTACTCGATGTTACCTGGGAAGGTGGAACAGGGAGGGGAGGAAGGGTTACCCAGGCCCCTTTGGGTTTAACGGCGCTCGTATCTTTAACGCTGTCAAGATAACGGGGGCATGGAGCGTGCAGACTAACACAAACAAACGCGCACACTGAGCTCCGTGTCGCTTTCGTTCTGAGAAGTTCCCATCAACTCACTTTAACGCGGCAAATGATTGCTGCCAAGGAACTTGAATCTTAAAAATGCTTCTGGCAGTTCCGACACAAGCATTTTCCCACCCCCCACACGCACAGCAAAAAGCCGTAGACATGCAGGAAAGAAATACTTAAAGCATCAAGCCCCAGGCGAAGATGCTGACGCTACGTATGTCTGAGCTTCTGTTTTCCATAAAACTCGTAAATGTGTGAGAGCGGCGCTTGCTCAGTGAAGACAAGCGGCCTACCCTGGATTGTCCGTTTGAAGAAGGCCTTGCAGGCCTCGCAGGAGGCCACGCCGTAGTGGTATCCCGAGGCCACGTCACCGCACACCAGGCACAGTCGTTTGGGGAGCGTGCTCAGGGCGTACTTGCAGCGGCCGGCCCCCGCCGAGCCCTCCTCCGCCCCATCCCCGCCCTCCTCCTTAAAGTGGCAGCGCAGGGGTGGTGGCGTGTACACGGCCGGCGAGCAGCGCCCTCCGCCGACCTCCCCCTTTCTGCCGCCGCCTCTGCCGCTCTGCGAAGAATCTGACGACGCTGCACCGGGACTGGTCCGGCCCCCACCTCCTCCGCCGCCACCCTCCGGACTGCTAGGCTCCGCCTTAATGTGGAGATCGGAACGCCGCTCCCTGGAGGACATGATCGCTGCAGGATAGGACGGGGGGGGTTTCTTTATTACACTCCGAGAGTGTGTATGTACACATCTACACAGCTGTTGGAAATATAGTACAATTGCACCTCAACCACCCTTAACATTCCATTCACGGAATCCATACAATAAAAATCAACCATTATTTGCTACATTGTTTCCTCAGTCTTCCTTGCAGATTATTAGCAATCCTTCTTGAACATAAATAGCACAAGGACACTGTTCCGTCACTGCTGCGGACTTCAAAGGTCCAGATCCTTCCACACGTGACTTTGAGACGGGCGGCATCCTTTACAACCGCATTCAGCGCCGACACTGAAAGTTCCCACTGCGTTTCCTAAATTGGTTTCTCACGCGTTTGTGCACGGGTCGCGGACTCCAAGAATCTGCTTTTCTATTTCCAGTCACGATTACAATGACAGTGACGTCAAACACACAACATAAATGGATAAGAATACTTTCAGTGGCCCATAGCTGAGGCTGAGATGGGGAGAGGGGAGGTCATGTCATGTGAGCAAAGAATAGAGGAAGTAGTAGGCAACGCAGGCGAGCAAAATGTTCCAAACTCTGAAATTTTCTCCTGACCTTTTAGAATCATTAATCTGCGACCAAGCACATTACATAACCCGGGCTGTCTATGTAAACATATTTAGCAGATACTTCTTTTTCCCCAAGTATAAGCAAAGCAGAGATGAATAAATATCAAGTTTTACATGAATGAAATGCACCATTGGGCTGCATTTCCATAAACAAACTCGGATGGGAAGAGGACCTCGGTCGTGACTATGCTGATGGGTATCTGTGTGGACTGCGATTCAGCAGTGGATAAACGCAGTTAGACGACATAGACCTACTCGATAAAAAAAAATAAATATATGGGTTTACCGTAAACCCACGTAAAAACGGTCAAAAAATGCATATCGAGCAGAGAAGTTCGAGGTATGAGAGTACACGGTTCACCTACCAAGACATTACTGCTAAACAGCTATTTGCTGAGGTCTAAGCTCGATTCTCCTATGAAAGGGTGTGGAAAGGGTACTCTGAGAGAGTTAGATATTGTTGGGGCCACATCAGCCACCGGCTGGAATCCCACTGATGAAAGATCCAATTTGGGATTCCTCCATTCATGGCTGCAGCGTGTGGTCCTGGGTGTGTAGTTATGATCCACGTCCAGGGGACTGACAGCACGTGCTACACACACTTATACACAAACCCGCTGGTTTGGAATGAGATTATCAGACCCGGATTTCCAGATGTCAGAATTTTGGTGCATTTAAAGAAACTACTCCAAGAACCCAGCAGGGTTAACGCCACACATTCATAATTCATTTAAAATTTATATTTTCCAGTAAAAGGCTTTGTCTGAAATCTAATTACAGTGCCGGTAAATTACCTACAGTTAATTACGGAAAGCAAAAAAAAAAAAAAAAAACGTAGACGGCAGGTAAATGCGAGGCTGGCGATGACGCACGTGCGGAAACCACGTGGCCGCCGGGAGCCGCAGCGCAGACTGGGAACATTCAATCACGCATTTCGCAGCACGAAAAAAAAACACCGTGGAGCTTAAAAGCTCTTTTAAAAGCAACCTCTGCATCCATGACACGGGTCAGGAAAAGGAAAGCAGGAAAGGGTCAAGAGAACGCTATGAACACGGGATCAATAAGCTACCAGGCTATCGGCTATAACGCGGGATTTCGATTAATCAACATGCTTCGCAATAACAAACGCATTAGGAAAGCATCTATTATGTATTATCGTTAAAAATAAATACTACATGGAGCAGAGGATAGTTATTTACACCCGTCCAAAAATATATAAACTAGACAAACATCCGCTGCCGCTAACTGCAAATATTATAATAGCAAGCTGGATCTACGTAAACGCACGTACCTCCGCGTACTTAAGGTATCCGCAGGAATAACAGTACCTCTCCCAAGCAGTAAGCCGGCGCCGCGGCTATCCGAAGCCCCGCGAGCTCCCAGCTCGCGACGCTCTCATTCAAACTACGCCGCCGCCTCGCGGAACGGGAAGTGCGGCCGCGCGCTGCCGGGGCGCCGCGGCCCGAAGGGAAGTGACCTCGAGCGGCGGGGGATTCGAAATCACGGACCTGTCCGGCCGTTTCCGATCGGGCCCTCGGCGGGGGCTCCACATGGAGCCATGGATATCGGCGCCTGAGCAGAGCAATTCGCACGAAGACTAATTTATTGCGTCACTGCAGTGTTTTCCTGCGCCAGTGAGATGCTGTCGGGCACGACTGCAGGTCAGGGTCATTCCTCCTGATGACATCAAGCGCTATTAAAGATTTAATGACAGAAAAGACTGAACACTTAATTTTGCAGTGACCACAGCTGGCGGATACAGGACCCAATACCTGTATTTTTGGTGTCCCTGGGCGATTCAAGCTGTTCGCAGTCTTTGTGCTGGCTTAAGGATATCAGACCTGTCGACTTGCCTCTCTGCTCATCCAGATTCCTGAGAAGAAAGCAATGGAAGGCTGTCATTCCTCAACACGACCGACCCATATCCTCAAATAATGCGACAGCCGCATCTTACGGTCGCAGCTGAAACGCGGGTGCATTTTCAGAAGCGCCCAGCAATCGAACCCTAGTAGAGTTTCTGCGTTTTCTTCCTGATGAGGATTAATGAAGCAGACCTTACTTCTAAGACACGTTTTATTAGCTCCGCCCAGTTTTAATAATCCATGCAAGAATTTTAATATGTTAAACTCATACACCTGACGTATCTATGGACCTCAAGGGCTTGATTTGACATTTAATCCCAATGGCACCATGCACACAGGAAGAATGTCCTTCACAGTATTCAGATATCTTGGGAATTGGTGTAGGGGGACAAGTATAGAATAATCCATAACCACATAATATATGTATTGAATTCTATCCAGCAGCAGTACAGTGAAGCTAAACGGCAGATTCCGCTCCGTCCGTCATGCTGCTGGTTTCGCCTCATTGAGAATTTCTCCGCTGACGCGTTCAGATAAGAGGCCTTCGGAGGCTTTATCTCGTACGTTTCTTCTAGTCCTAATGTCCAGCGGTCAATCGCTGTCCCTCTCGAATTTCACAATACGCCGCAGATTTGCTGACTCGGGACAAAATCGGGCCCGCTTGCCCTCCGCCCTTGCCGCACAGGCCCCCGTTCAGCGTGTCAGCGCGCGTCGCCCCGCCCCTCCCCTCCCCCCCCCTCCCTGTACTGTCCCTTCCACTCCCGGCTCGTCCAACGGTCAAAGTCACGAGAAACCTAAAGGACGGATGTATCATTATAACAGCCCACCCCCCCCAACTCACATGAAATCCCTGCTATTTACCTGATCCTGCGTAAACTATAAAGGGACTTACACTTAACCATTAACTAAAACACAGTAACTATAACCTACTATACTGTATACAGTAACTTCACCTCGTACATTAACCGCAAGGGTCATTAGAACGATCTACAACTACCCAGGCTTCATCCAATAAACTGACAGCTGTAGATTCACCATAAAGGCTCCAGTTCTCGATGACAATTTCAGATCATACCAGTACTACCACTACACAACCACCTTGAATAAGAAATTTTCGGACAAATACTGCGTGTGTCGTCCAGTGGAAATTAATTTCCTACCTTCACATTCCCACCTACATAAATATTGTTTCTATTTTTATATTTTTTAATTAGGAATATTAGTTTTTTTTTAATAGACATTAACACTGGGCCCTATTCTGAGAGGCGGGAAACATCCATATTTTTCCAGGGTAACGGGTCAAAATGCAGGTCTTTCCCGATACCTGTAAACAACAACATTCGGCATAGGAACGGCAGCTCGGATTTGGCTGTGTCTAAGTGGACGTATAATGGAGACGTCTATCCACAAGCAGATGCATGACACATACTCTCGCTCTCAGGCCTCAGGTGAGATGCAGACGGGGCAGATCTGTGCATCCGGGTGGAGGAGGATGGATGACGCAACTCCATTCTCCACACCCTAGAGGTTTAACATTAAAGACAGTGCCCCCCCCCCCCCCCACCTCCGCATGCCTACGGCGGAGCAGATCGCTCTTTTTAGCATATTTTTAGCCACTAAACCATCAGGTACTCAGTCTCGTCCCAAATGGGAATATCTGTGCTCCATCTGCGCAGGCGGCAGGCTGGCTGCGCCCACGTCACCCCCCCCCCCCCCCCATCACGATTTACATAGGTTTTAGAGCACATTACGCGGGCGCGGAGATGGAACTGCTGCACGACTGCTCGGAAACCGTGTTCCCCGGGGCTCGAGATTCACGCCGCAGAAAAACAACCGTGAACGTATGTACTGTGCCAAAAAGTCACACATGCAAGACACACACAGCACTGACACTACAAAGTGTAAACTCAGTGTACTGAGTGTAGATGTATATATACATGGACTCACATATCATACACCGTATGTGTGTGTATATGTAGAAAATATGCACAAATACTGATCGCAAAATATCAAATAATACGGTGTCCAGTTCTGTTCTATTATAGCAACTACATGCTGTTTTAGCGTTATAAAGCAGGTATCCATATACTGATTCTCTCAGCGGTATTTTCCTGTAGCCAGCCGAGTCGTCACTGGGGTAAGTCTGCCGTGTCTAGGGCCAGTGACAGCTCTGCATTCCAGGTATCATCCCTGTACACGCACGGATATTAACCTGACACAGCTGCCCCCCCGCTCAAGGGCACCGCGGCTGCAGAGAAGGCCTATCCAGCACGCCGGACCCCTTTGCCAAAGAGCTCCACCGAGCAGCTAATTTGAAACTGTCAAAGCTATCAACCTTTAATTATAAAGGCAACTGGAAAACTGAAATACAGTGTACAGCAAAGTATCTGTTGTTATGCTGAGTATTATCTTGACGAGGTTTTATATATATATATATATATATATATATATATATATATATATATATATATATATATACAGAGAGAGAGAGAGAGAGACATTACATATATTTAAATACATATATAAAATACAAAACGTGTCTCTATATTTTCGTTACAGATCCGGGAGATATAATGCCCTACAGTATATAATTGGGGTGAGCTTGTGGCAAACGCCTGAAGTTTCCTTGGTTTCTTCACACTTCGACTGTAATCAGGTCATTTAGCCACTATTCCCTCAACTGCAAATCCGCATAATTATCCGATAATACCCTTCCAATTAATGCCGTACAAGTTTATCGAACGCAATGCAAAATAAGCCGTTTCCTTTCATGCATTACTTTCGCGCAATGAATAAGTTCTGGTACATCCATAGCGATCGATAGCGCTTAATAGTTATGTCATGTGTCTTATTTACGTCTATTTAAGCTTTTCTATTTAAGCTTCAGCGCCTGATCGTTCAGCGTTGGGGGGGGGGGGGGTCAATGATGGCTCACGTGTCTAAGCGAAAAAATAACTTCACTAACAGAGTGCATAGGAAATGAAAAGAAAGATGGGGAAATGAAGGGGGATGGAGAGATGGATCACCAGTCTCGTGCATGCGTCATCCTATCAATTCTGAGCTGGTGGACTGGTACGCCGACAAAATTTAAACGCATTTAAACACGAAGATGAATAACAACTCTGGGGAAAATAATCAATCAATGAGTAAGCGTGTAACCTGGTACTGCACTATATAAGGTATAATAAGGGTAGTCAATGATTAGCTCACCATTAAGCTTCGTTTGGCGACTTCCAGAAGTGGCCCGTACTATGTAACTACCTTTAGAGATACGATCATAACATGCCCGCTCCCGTCATTTAGCAACCAACTGCTGAATGTAAAACACAACGACACGCTGTGCAGATGCACCATTTAATGATGTGCAAGTGACGCTGTGCAACTCCCCCTACCACAGAAATGACTATAGGCTATACAGCCAGTCGCCTTCACACAAAACATCAGCAAAAGCAGCTCGGAAGTGAAAATGATCTCGAATTTATTTGGCGAATATGACGATACGACTTAGCAACTCTCAGCTACTGCTCCAGGCAGCTGTAGAAGCCGAAAAGCAGCCATGCGATTAATTCGGCTTATGCATCGGCTTTCCAAAACGTGAACACGCTCCCTTCAGAATAAGAGCAGCAAACAAACGATCGCTAACTATACACAGCAGCTACGAAGTAAAAACTCCCTGACATGCATAACCTCAAAGTCATAACTTCCTCGCATGCATACACACACACACACACACACATATATATATATATATATATATATATATATATATATATATATATATATATATATATATTGCATATGTGTCAGTACATCAGCGGGGACTCCCTGTACTCACCATCGCTGGGACGATACGCCGCTGTCAAGCTTCTCCCGGAACTCAGGACGCTGAACTCTCCCCCTGGAGACGGGCACTTAGGAGCCGTGCTCTACCACCGACTTTCCGTACCAATTCTAACTAACCCCCCAGCGATGCAAAGGCATTATTCAATCACATGCTGTTTCGAAGCATTCTTAGATCACGCATTTACAAAATTATGATAAATAAATCCCATATAATCTGTAAACTCTGTCAAAAGCAATTGCATCGATGTATAGATAAAGTGTGTGTGTGGGGGGAAACGTTTGCTAGCGACCGAACAGCTACGTAGCGCTATTGGTAAGCGTGGTAAACACGCAGAAATGGATCATCCGGTCGACACGCTTCGATATTTTAAATCCGGTATCGGCGTTTGCGCGTCTCTTTTCCTGCCCCCCCTAGTTAATCTCACGGCGTTGCAAGCAAATTCGCGTCTTCCGCATGGGCTGCTACGCTTCCACGTACATCCCTCGCTTATTGTCCTCCCTCTCTCCTTTTGCGTCGGTCGTTTCTCCGTTACGTATGCATGCACCCCCCTCCCCAATCCAGCTCCCCTGTACTGCCGTCATCCGCGTCGCAACAATTCAGAAAAAAATACCAACTGTAGTGTAGCAGCTCTGACGACTTCATATGTGTGTTTTAAATAATCCATCACATTGATTTCTTTTTGTTGGTGTTTCGTGGTTGTTATTTTTACTTGACTGCATTTGAGCAACATATGTATTCTATGTTGTAAACTAGGCTATAGTGTAAATGTACGCTTACAGGGAATTAGAAGTAAATTGAAAAATTGGTGCATTGCATTTCAGCGTTTCAATGTCTCAGTTTCTTCGATAATTAAACGCAAATATGGCATAAAATACCACTTTCGTTTATGTAATTTTAATAACGACAGTGGTAAAAAAATGTAATTAAGTAAATAATAGCAGTATGTCAAATATGGTCTGTTGTAATCTTGAGTGTTTTTGAAAATAATTTTGATCTTCGGATTAGATTGGTTTGCATGTGAATTGCATGAGTGGGGTTTTTAGTAGACTGTTTGTTTGAAATTGTCCATATTTGTTCATTTCTCTTGACAATGTGCAGGAATGCGTCCGCGCCATGAAACACAGCACTGCAAATCACGCATCGCTTTAGATGGAATGGAAAATGGGGCGGCTTGCAGTCGCTCCCACCAGCAATTCGGTCTTGTGACACTGACCCAGCTGAGTCCGCTCCAGCCGCGCATGGAACAGGGTTGGGCGCCAGGCCAAGGCAGATCAGGCCACTGGCGACTGATGCCAAGGGGAGAGAAAGACGCGAGATCTCACAGTAAACCGAGACCCTCTATGTGCATATGTGAAAGGGGGAAACAAAAAAGTTTAACTCCCTCTGACATGACATGGCTGAATAGCGCATTAAGTCTCCTTTATGTTTCGAATGATGCAAAAAGTTCAGAGCTGTACTTAAATAAACGTGCATGTAAAATATCATTGCTTATATTTATAATGCGTTTGTCTGACCGAATCATGTCGAGTCTGTGCTAAAGCCTCGTTCCAGGCTTCGCAAGGATATGGCTCATTTAAATTTCGCCTAGGAAACAAAAGTCATGGGGCTTAAAAGCAAGATTAAACAGTAAAGTGCTGTGTGTGAGGGGGGGGGCAGCGGCTTGGATCCGAGTTCCCCTTGCCAGTGTCATTGAGATTGTATCTGCGACCTTGAATTCAAGGTCATGGCTAGCGCCGCATAACACCGCATGCACGTACAGCAGCGCTGTGCGGCATCGCACTCCACGTCACGATTTCAGCAGCACGCAACGTAAATGTTTGCGATTTATACAGTCAGTCGATCACTCTTTTTTTCATTAGCCCAAGGTTTTTTCCTTGATTATATAATATATTTTATTTTCATTGCTAAATCCGGGGATGCTGATTTATTTATTTGAATTTCTCGGTGTTGGCAAGTAACACTAACATACTAAGCCGATTCTCCTGCACTCGATATGCTAGAAGTTTATTATTAATTTAAGGCAATACACTCTATGCGCCGCGTTACGGATTGTCAGTCTTTATCATCTGTTTTTAGTCGTTGGCGGAGCCTGTGAGGTCGGTGCAAGTGTGAACAATATATTCTAAAAGACAATACCCGAAAACATGCACTTCGGCGTGAACATAAAATCACTTAAATGCCGTTATCTGACTTTATACTTCAGATGGGGAGCCCAGCCAACATACGACAATTTGTTCTCACATGCTTGGCCTTCAAGTTATTTTTTTAACCATTTGTTTAAGCTTGGACGAGTTTTTCTTTACCGCGCTTGTCCTATTTTACTGAGCACACAAAGTTTTGTTTTGTCATCGGAAAAGAGACTTGGAACCTTATTTTCAGGGACAACGGTTTCTGGT
This sequence comes from Brienomyrus brachyistius, assembly GCF_023856365.1. NCBI lineage: Eukaryota > Metazoa > Chordata > Actinopteri > Osteoglossiformes > Mormyridae > Brienomyrus > Brienomyrus brachyistius. The sequence goes on from NW_026042310.1 coordinate 853,688, forward strand.
TTGATAGTGATAATTAGCCTATACGTTTCTTACCAGTGTTCACAACTCAAGGTCAAATAACTGGAGAATAGGAGATAGCCAAAGTCGTTGTGCTGGACCCTGAGTACAGATATAATTCCCAAATAAATGAACAGAATAAATTAAGTTCTTGAGCATATTTAAATGCAAACATACCCACCAATTACAAACAATTTTAAACACCTACTCAAACGGTCTTCTTTTTTACAAGATATTTAAGCGGTAGCCGACTGTTACGTAGGCCTAAGACTTGTTTGTAGTATGGCATTACATGTAAATTGTGCTTTAATTTTTGAATTTTGTTTACTCATTTAAATCTAGACATATTCACTTATTGACTTTTATTAGATATGCAACTATAGTAATTTGACTACTGGCACAATGATTTGAATCTGTAATACGCATTATATAAGCAGACCAACCACATTTCAAGATTTCTTCACTCATTCTGCCAACACGCCGCTCACATTTGACACGCTAGGCTACCCGCCCCACCATTTATAGCAAGGGCTTGGCTCCCCCTTGTGGCCGCTCTGCTCCAGTACTACTGAGGGCCAAATTACGCAGGTCTGGCGACAATGACGTCGGTGTACAGTCTGTCCTCCCGCGCAAGGTCACTCACGCGCATGGGGCACAGAGACAGTTAATCCGGGCTCGCTTATTACTCACAGTTGGCTCTCCATCCATTTAACCTTCATACAATAATGCAGGTATTATTGTAAGATATAAAATTTCACGATTTCACAGACATTCTATTTTGTATCAAAACAGTCTTAACTTTTAGGTGCAAAACCCCATTTTAGCGTTCGGCGTTAGTTAACTCTAAATATTATTTCAACTACTTCAATAATATGCTAAATCCATTTGCATTTTCAGTTTTGATACTAAAAGACAATAAATAGGCCTGCCGCAGTGATACTCATAGTATGAGTGCATTATAAATTGCCAGAATTGTGTTTTCTACAAAATTATTTTTTACTGAGAACGAGAACTGTTTCTTAGATGAAGGTCACCTTTATTTTGTATTCCATCGATAAACGATTCAGTTTATATCAGATTCTAGAAATGACGTTATGGTATATTACGTCAGATTGAGTCGACCGCCTGTCCGGTTTTCCACAACTGCTTGTTTGATGCAGGTTCGTGGTTAGTCTGGAGTCTATTCCAGGAAACACCAAGCAGGGCACACCCTGGACAGGCTGTCGTTTCATTTCAGAATAACACGTGAAGGACAATTAGGAAGTACCAATCCTTAAGGCCTTGGCCACATGGAGGAGAAACAGAAGGATGCCCTATGCATTCAGGGTTCCACATACCCTGGAGAAGTGTGAGACCCCAGTGCTCAGCGGGCTTTAATCCAGATCAAGTTGCATCGTGAATGGGTGTGGAGCGTTCCTTAACTGGGACTTATGGTGAGGGATAAATTGTACTTGGTACTGGCTTTCATATTTGCCTTCAGAGATGTTATCACCAGAGGATTTAGGGTTAAAATCAAGAGTCTACATTCAAAATAAGTACATCAGACACTTATATATATTACTGTAAAATTTATCTTGTCGTCCACTGCAGGAAAGTTGTCTTCGGTACTTTAAATTATGGGTTGACTGGCCGGTTCCGGTTTCTGTAGTTTAAATAACCTCTCTTAGTTACCCAATTGACTGTTGATTTATATATTATATTTTTATTGGTTTCTCCATATAGACCAGCTGGCCAGATAAAAACAAGAATGCGGAAACGTAAAACTCGATTGTTGACGATTTAATTATGAATGCCATACTTCACGTGGAACAACGTGAAATCATCTGATACGCGATGAATACCTCTTTTATTGCTGCTAAAATGCTATGTACAGTTTTGCACAGAAATAAATATCTCAGTATTGCAGACTAACAGAACAATAAAAACAAGACGCAGAATTAGGGAAAAGCATTAATTTTGTAAATAGACGTGATATCCACGGCATTTAACCTTTTAATGGCAGTTCAGACGCACCTCAGGACTGGAGAGTACAAGACAGAATTTTTTAGGTGTTACACATCAGTTCCCAGTCAAGAAGGATTCCTAGGTGTCTTCACACGTCGCAGAGCAGGGAGGATGGAGCACGTTGTCATTGTCACCTTGCTGGCTTCGTTGCCGCTTCTCTTGCTAACGCACCCCGTCACGCAAGCTGGAACTCGCAGCGAGGGGCAGCACGTGACTTACCGTCACACTACCGTTCCACCTCATTAACTCGCTGTTTCCCACCACTGCTGCAGGACACTCCAAGACGGGGGCGGAGGGGAGCGAGTCCCTGTTGTGTTGTGACACATTCCTTCACATATTTGCTTATTCGTTGCCTGTTCTTCCATATTGTGCTGTGACAGATTCTTGTACATGTTTGGTTATTTTTTACGTGTTTCTTGTCCCTTGTGACAGATTGTTGTGACAGATTCTTGTATTTGTTTGTTTTTTGTTACATGTTTTCCTTCCCTATTGTGTTCCACATGGTACATCCCAGTACATTTTTGATTATTTTTATATGTTTCAAATCGGATTAACTAGGGCAGTGTTCCTCTGGAGAGTAAGCTGTTGTTGCAGCTGTTGTTGCACTAACATTGGATATTCTACCTTAAAGTAAACGGATATGGGTTTAAGGTGAATACTCCACATTACGGGAAAATACAGGCTAAGAAAATAATATGCAATCTATTAACATCTGACGTTAAAAAGTCCCAATACAGATGTATTTGGAAAAACACAAATCAATGATTAAACACTAAAATTACTATACAAGTCAGACCTACTACATTAAGCAAACTGTTCTGGATTTTTAATGATCCCATTTCGGTATGGGAACACAGTTACATTTCTGGGGATTTCTGGAATCTGAAGGGACAATTTTTTATGTATATCGTTCTCTAGGTGATGGGTCAGAAGACCTTTCAGCCCCTGACATATCCTGAAGGATTCTGAAGGCTATCAAGGGTAAGAATATCATGCTGGCATAATAATAATAATAATAATAATAATAATAATAATAATAATAATAATAATAATAATAATAATCCTAAGAAAAACAACAATAGTCCATAGCACTGCGTGCTTTGGACCTTTAATAATATACTAGTGATGTAATACATACTAGTGATGTAATACATACAAAAGATGCGGTAACAATCCCTCGTGATTACGTAACTTCAGAACAAGAAACGTAACCCTGGCCACCGCCACCACACAGGCATCAGGCACTTGCTGCTGGAGGGGGACCTGCCTGTACCGCGCTCCAAGAACGTCCTGAAATGCCCTATACGTTACAAGCGATTAATGCTGCAAGTGGGCTGAAGGGCATTTCCCTTAATTTCCACACATTTCGGTTACTTTTTTGATGAGGCAAGAAAACATCACAGAAGCAACTAGCGAAGTAAAAAATAAACGGCAACAAAATAATTAACGAGTTGTTCGCAAAAGATGATAGTGAACGGCAAACAATTAAAAGCGCGCGGGCTTATTCCACGCAAAAAAACATGCGCTCTCTTCTTCCCATGGACTACTCAGACGGACTACGTAAGCATTGAGAGCAAGCTTGGGTAAGTGCTGATCGCAGATAATTCCAGCTTCTCCAGCCTTAATCCCAGCAAGAAAGAGTTCGTTAAACGGGTAAAGAGTAAACTAATAAACTGGTAAATAATACATGAGTGTAACTGTCTCGGCTACTATGAAATATAATCATTTAAACTAGACGTCTTCCGAGACGCTTCATTACGGGAAGTATAACTTCACTAGAAGTGGTCAACTGAGTGCCATCCTCGCCAGCTGATGCTACTCTTACCTCGGGAAAATGGGGGCAAAACCGGTGGTCTCTTTCTCTGTGACCGGCTACGTTTCTATAGGTGTCATCCAGTACGAGCCCAGCCATGCCGTGGGCTTCTTTCGTGAGCACACCAGGAGTCGCTGGGATCAGTGAGTTAGGATCAACTGGGAAAACATTCCACAAGGTGGAGATGAAACGCTTGGCAAGCAATCTTTGCGAGAGGTTTGTCCAACTCTGATGCTAGCAGTACCTGCAAAGAATTACAGTTTCCCACAGATGCCACTTACAACCGCAACAAGCAATATGCAAATAACCTGGATACAGCTGGGGAAAGTTAAGGTGATTCCAATTTTAGTACATCTTTGGTCTGGTCTGGGTTTGGGGCCCAATATGATGTGCTTTCTTGGGGCCCCGAATCTCTAGAGTATGGGAGGTATGATACTTACATTTTATCTTCACTTTTTGGTATTGGAAGCACTGATTGAAATCTAAAAACCAAATTAGAACTTTCTGAAGACCACCTAATGGTATTCAGAAAGTTCTGTCCCTTTTAATTTTGATAGTAAATCCATCCATCCATCCATTTTTCAAACCGCTTATCCTATTGGGTTGCGGGGGGTCCGGAGCCTATCCCGGAAGCAATGGGCACGAGGCAGGGAACAACCCAGGATGGGGGGCCAGCCCATCGCAGGGCACACTCACACACCAGTCACATACACATGCACACCTATGGGCAATTTAGTAACTCCAATTAGCCTCAGCATGTTTTTGGACTGTGGGGGGAAACCGGAGAACCCGGAGGAAACCCCACGACGACATGGGGAGAACATGCAAACTCCGCACACATGTGACCCAGGCGGAGACTCCAATCTAGGACCCAGAGGTGTGAGGCAACAGTGCTAACCACTGCACCACTGTGCCGCCCCTTGATAGTAAATCTTTATGTCAATTTCAGAGCTGCCTTCCTATGGCGAGGACACCATCACCCCTATACCAGAACCCACTGGGCAAATCGAACAGAGGGATCAGTTGTCCATCATTGACACTAAGAGGATCAAACTGCTTTAAAACTGCCGTTAACACTGAGTGAGTACTGAGTGGGTACTGAGTGAGTACTGAGTGAGTACTCACAGTAAATTTCACGTTTCTAGTCTCGTTCAAGTCTCCATATATTCATGGAAATGGAATTATTCTGGACTTCGAACAGGACTTCTGGGCTATTTCAAAATATCCTGAAATAATCACACTTCTACCACATCCCAATAATACTTGTATACTGTATTTTATTTTTATTGCAGATGTATAAAAAAATTCTAATCTGACGGTGTACCATAGGAATCAAAGGGAAATAATTTACCCCAAAAAACAATAATTTTGTTATCGAGTAATTCATTTTATTTGTATTATTATTTTTTTGATATATGTGCATTGTTTTTTTATATTTAATTGCATGCACCCTGATAATAAAATATATCACTGAACAGTCGTGGGTTATTTCCTGTTTCCAGGATAAAATGAAAGCATATGATAGCAAGAGGTAAGTGTGTGAGCAGCTCATTTGGACCGGCAGAAAACGATCAAGGAAATAAGCACTGAGAATAAACACACCAATGGTAGTTACTCACACTCACACAATCACACAGAGGCTTAGAGAACAGGACTGTGGTTTTCTGTTTACCACTGTCTGAAAGTGCATCACATAACATAACATACCTTAATGCATCTCATTGTACTTGACACGTACTCGCCCACACACTCACATAAATGTCATGTCTATAAATTGTACATATTGCAGTATCGTTGGCTCTTATTTGGCATTCAATAAGGACACAGACACCCTTTAATGTCCACACATTTGTTCTTCTTTTCCATCTATGTCGTGGTTAGTAGGAGTAAAATTGTGGAATAACTGGTTGTTTGTCTAAGTTGCATATTACATATCCGCACTGATAGAGCCGAACGAAAGCTTTGCAATGCTGAAGGCATCATCCAGCATCTCACTGCACAACTGGCAATCGTCTTGCACCTTATCAATGAAACAACTGTTTGTAGCTGATAGGTTTTTTTTCGTGAAATGGTGAAATCATAAAAACAAGTACTATTATGAATCGCGGGTCTGTCGCATGGCAGTCGAATCGATGGAAAATGCCGGAACGAAAGCAGCCATGAGTAGAAAATACATGGTATTGTCACTGCTAAATGCAGTGGCCAGTGGCCTGCAGGATAAACACTGTAGAGAGGCCAGACACCAAGAACAGGCCAGCCCAGTATCTTCTCAGAGGAACGTTAACTGGCAGACCTACTCTGAAGGTCACACGGCTGCTGAATTGGCCATGCTTGGCAGGGCCTAGTTATTGTCTCTAGGCTGTACTTCCCATAAGCACTTGCGTCGAGATTTCAGGCTCACTGTGGAGGAGGCGGCGAGGGGGTGACTGCAGGCCGGATATCGCCATTGAGTGCCTTATGCTCAGACGGGGCCATTTCATGGTTCTTCCGGTTCGGCTGTCTCTTGTTACGTTTCCTCTTCACTCTGGGTTGAATGGTAGATGTGGGAGCCACCGGATCCAGAGAAGGTTCGTTCCGGAACTTTCCGCTGTGCGCATCCGATGACTCGTCAATGTAGGCCATGTTCACCCCGAAATAGTCAAGAGGCTGTGAGAAGGCGTTGTTAAGGTTGGTCTGCGGGGGCGTGGATTTCAAAATGACATTCATCTCCGGACCCACCTCGGCCACCCTCTCGGTTCTTGTCGCTTCTGAGCTAGACTCCGTGTCTGAGCACGAGTATGATGTCGAACCCGTCTCCGACTGGCTGTGGCCAATGTCCGGCCCCGTTGCCTCCTGGCCCATTCCCTGGACGTGCGGCTTGGGCACGCGCCGGCGTCGTCTCCGTTTTTTCTGCCGCTTGAACTGGTCTTCCAGCGGATTGGGGATGCGAAAATCAACTGACATATTCTGGATGTTCTGGGTCCAGTCGGTGGCGTGAGCTCTGAGCTCCTCCATCTTGGAGAGTAGAGGAGGAGCAAGCAGATGAGAAGGAGAGGGGTTTGAGGAGAGGGGCGGAGTTAGAATGACAGGCAGCTATTGGCTGAATATTTTAATATGAAAATTCTTCTCTTTATAATAGGCCACGAAGTGCCTTTCTGGAAAGATAGTATCGTGGTACAGTGCGCATTCTACCAGATGTATACATGCATCTAAAGTTGTTCTGCCAGCCAAATCCATTTCCACGCACTAATAAACCTGCAATAGAACACATTCCCTATTTGTCAACGTATTGGGCTTGGACGACATAGAGGATCTGGTCCCTAAAAAGAATTTGACATCAGATCTATGTGTATGTATGTGATATGATGTTTTTGCCATATCGCCCACCCATAGTTTGTAATATATATAGCATAATGTTTTAATGATGCTATAAAAGTCACCTATGAAACTCTACAGCTACAGAATCCACAAACACACGCGACTCCTCGACTCGGCTTCTGCTGGTCCCGGTCTCACCTCAGCCCGGGTTTTCTTGGACAGAACCCGGAGCCAGTTTCCGATCATGGTGAGGATGGAGGCGAAGTAGGCCAGGCCCAATAGGATCCAGAACCACACCAGGGGCTTGTACCAGTGGTCACTGCCGGCCTCACCTCCATCACCTAGAAGAGGAGAACTGGGACACTGGGACACTGGGACACTGGGACACAGTTTCTGTCGCCAATGGCTTTCCCGGCAGATAGATTAAGTAAAGTATAAATAGCTAAAATCTGACCTTCCTGTGTGACTGCATGAACAACAGGAATGACCGAGTAAAGGCAGTGTGTTAATTAGTGGACGACTCACAACCATGATTACGGAATTAATATCCTACATATAAATATTATTTAAATATAAATTAAATAATCTTTACATACCTCTAGTCTATAAAAAGTAGTTAAACTTACTCATATTTTTGTGCACAATTCTTCCTTATCTAACCTAATGTACGCTCAGTTAAATACAGTGTTACGGCGCCACCTGCTGGTAATCAGAAGACATGACTAGATCTCACTTTATACTGTATGGTTTCTTGTGCACCGTGTTGATTTATGTAGCAGTCATTACTTAAATAGCAGAGCTCGGGTACAGAAATGCTGGGAATCTGTGCCAGGACAATACAGCATTCTGGCGAGACCCTAACTGGACACTGTACTGCTGGGCTCTGGTCATTGGATGAGCATAAATTGCAGCTATAGGTTAATAGGCTTAATGTCGGTATTAATGCAGTGCTAAAGATGGCGCATTTGGGCACACTGCCTGAGTTCGACCAAATACCCAGAAGGGTCTTTTTCTTTCATATTCCTCAGCCTTCCTCAGTGTCTTTCCAGGTTTTTAACACTTTCATTTACATTTATGTATCTGGCAGACAAACGAGTGATGATGTATAAGAAGCACTCTGCTGTCAGGGAGCCAGTTTGCTAGGATGAGCTTCCAGTGAAACTTCCAGTGATCGACCAGAAAATAAGTGCAGGATAGCTGGGAGGCAAGGAGTCACAGGAACACTGCTTAAAACTTCACCTCAGAAATATTATACTCACAAATATCCCCCGAGAGAGAATCTAGTCAGAAACTAAGTGCAATATACAAAAAGACAGAAGAACATCTAGTGGTGTTTTAGCTACTTAAATACCACTTTTGCCTCTAGTTGTAATACTGGCTCAGGATGTCAGAATAAGTGAGAGCAGCAAGGGCTTTGACCTCGAGCCCGCAGCCGTACCTGCCACGTAGTCCCCGAAGCCCACCGTGGTGAGAGTGATGACCACGAAGTAGGTCGCCTCCAGCAACGTCCACTTCTCCACCTCCTTGAAGACGAGGATGGGCACGGCGATGAAGAGCAGGCAGCCCAGCAGGATGGAGAAGGCGGCCGAGATGACGCGTACAATGGTGGGGCTGACTCGCCACTTCTGTGGGGGGGGGGGGGGACAAGGGCAGGTGCACGGTGACTCGGTGAAGATTGCCCCCCCCCCCCCCCCGTGAGTTGAAAAGCTTAACTAATGCCAGCTTTCCATGCGCGACTCAGAAACGTTCACCCACACACTTCTCAAAGGGTCGGAATATGGGGAATCTTATGTGAACCTTTTAAAAAAAAAAATACACCTAAGACCAAATGGATGCATTTCAGAACATTGTCAGGACACTGCTGGTTTGCATAACATGTACGTAACAAGACGTTTTAGGTGCGCTTTTCCCTGTAAACAAAAAAAAAAACGAGAGACCACTCTATATTTAAAAAAATAAAAAATCAGCATTTGTAAATCCTTGTTTAATCCTGGTTCTGTTGACAGATGGAGACACTGAACGGCAGGTTGCTCCCAGATTCACAACTTCAGACAGCAGTACAGAAGAATAACATGAAGCAGGAGACACTGGTAACGGCCAGTAGAGGGCAGAAGTGACTTTCTAATGCCAGAGATGACCTCAAGTGACCTTCAAAAGGAACAGGAAACAGTAAATGCAGGTGTGAGGTACGCTGCTAGGACAGTTCGTATCAGGCTCCTAGAAGCAGGATTGAAGACCCATAAAGCAAGGAAGAAGTGCTTCATTAATGAGAAACAGTAAAGAACCAGGCTGCAGTTTACAAAAATAATATGTATTATTACAGTTTTTCTCAGTCGCTTTGGCGCTGTTCTCAGATCAGAATGAAAAGTGTTAAAACCATTAGTACAACCTCCACAACATTTAGTCATTTGTGCATCATAGTAGCAACTTCTCCTTCCTCTGAACAAACTGCAAATGTCCTTGGAAATGTATCAGCTGCTTTCATACAATTCTCTGCCGTTTTTATAACATTATTATTTGCTTATGTCATGTCAGTCAAAATGAACTATACTTTTGGACGCTGAATAGTCGTTTCCAATAAAACTAATACTTTTCATCTCATTGCTTCAGTCATTACATACAGAATTGTTGAACTAGTTATCAAATTCTGTCAGGCAAATTTTATACCTTTCTTTATAATTTTTTTCCTGGAAATGTCTCCTAAACTGAACAATTTCTCTCAGGTGAACTTCAGCTTTCTCTGCCTGGAGGTGGAAGGTTTATGATCGGCATTCACATGCGCATATGGCCCTGCTAGCAGCCATGGATGCAGCATGTGACGACATCACCGCATGCAGAGGGTGGATTCGCCACTCCAAGAGGTACCTTCCTCGCTGCATTGCAAGGGATGATATGCGTTGTGATGTAGATGAATATATGTGGCCAGACAGACAGGAAGGTCTGGATGTCCCAGAATGATTTGCGTATGTTCAGTTACAATATGTGCTGTTATATTGTTCACATTTGTGCACAGCTCTACCAAAAGGCTGTTTCTTATGTTTATTCTACATAAGTGACTGTAGAGTATCTTCCTATTGCACAGTGTTGTAGACTTACTAACAGCCTACACAGTACAAATGTGAAACATACGTATTCAGTGTCTTGTACTCACTTACTTCCCTAACTACAGGAATGTCTAACTTTACTGTAGATTTTACTGTAAATGGCTGTACAAAAAGTGTAGAGTGCTGTCTTGAGCATTTTCAGGTAGTGTCACTGAGTTCTGACCTTTTTTTGCACTGGAAAACACTGAGAGAATCCTGTAAACTGTCATAATGAAAACATGGCAAAGCCATTTGACTATCTTGTTCATGAAGATGGTGTCAAGACTTCTCATTGTGATGACACTGCTACTGCAGGTTATCCGCTAGGTTTTGCAGTTTGCACCAGTTGTTTTGAGAAATACACTAACTGCTGTGCAAATGTTAATAGTGATGTGAGAAAAGCACCAAAGCAACTGAGAAAAACTGTAACAGACTCACACCCATACATTGACAAAGGAGTAAAACACGCAATTTTGGATGCAGTCTCAGAATTTTTCCCAGAGCTGTATGTTCTAAGCACGATGATCTAAGCTTGTTTCTTTAGGAAACAAACGCATTGATTTGGCGACGGCCTACAAAGTGGAAGCAGGTGGATGGGATCCCTCACCAGGAAGAGCTTCTCTATCTTGGCGACGGCCTTCCTCAGACCGTTCCCCAGGTATTGCCCGACTCCGGCCAGCAGGAAACCGAACATGGGAATCCCCACCAGGGCGTAGAAGATGCAGAAGAGCTGGCCCCACTCTGTCTTGGGAGAGATGTTCCCGTAACCTGAGGATCACAGTGGGAAGACGTCGACCAGACTGCTGAGCCCTCAGTATCACATTATAGTTATTATATTATACTTCATTTCCTCAGTTTGTTATTTATCGAGACATAAAATCAGGCTACAACTGGGAAGTGCAGAGGAATGGAAGATAGCCTTGTAGTGTTACTAAGTTGTATTTTGGTTATTTAGTGTCATTGGTAGCAGGTTCTAGACAGATAGATAGATAGATAGATAGATAGATAGATAGATAGATAGACAGACGGATAGATGGACAGACGAATAAATAGACAGACAGATAGACAGGCATAGACAGATAGATAGACAGATAGACAGATAGATAGACAGATAGATATATAGATAGATAGATATTTAGACAGACAGATATTCTATTAGATAGATAGATAGATAGATAGATAGACGAATATATAGACAGACAGACAGACAGACAGACAGACAGATAGACAGACAGATAGATAGATAGATAGATAGATGATAGATAGATGATAGATAGATAGATACTTTTTTGATCCCGAAGGAAATTTAGGCATGTATCCATGCTATGTACTGGTACTGTTACTGGAAGGCTCTGTTGTTTTTAATATTATGAGTATTGAGTACTGAGTAATGTTACTTAGACACTTTTTTTTTTGATAGTGATTGTTATTAGTGGGCTCTTTGAATGATGAGTATTATTACCGATTGTAGTAATGATGGTGCCTGAGAAGAAGAAGGCACTTGCCAGGTCCCACTGGCTGGAATAGGTGGAGGCGTTTGTGGCGAGATCTACCCCGGCTCCCACTGCATCTGCCACTTCCTGGGGTAACAGGCCGTGTCAGAGAGGGTGGGGGCGGGTAGAAAGGATGGTAAATTGTTTAGTCCAAAGCTCAGAAAGACAGCAAAAAAAAACCACTGGAGTTTACATATGACTGTACATCACACATTAAAAATAGATTTTTTTTAGGGAAGAAAACGTGTGAAATTGATAAATATGACTATAGTTTTATTAACGATTAACTGCATGTGGGATACCTCTCTCAGCATGCTGTCGCTTGATAACGAAGACAAAACAACGGTGAAATCATCTTTTTAGATTCAGGACGCTGTTGTACGGATGTTTTTACGTACGGTTCACCTGTTCTAGTGATGTGACAATACAGTGAAGTGATCTGATTTGATTTAGATTCGGCAGTGCAGTCTGTGGGCCAGCAGGGGGCACCACTGACACCGGAAACAGATGAAACGTTGATGCTCGCAGTAGGAAGCGTGTTTGTATAATTAATTAGTTGATCGATATATCAAACTGTACACACAAACCACTTCAATGCAGAATCAATCGTAATGGGAATTAATTAAAGCAATGACAAGGAGCCGTCCAGGGAATCCCTAGTTAATTGGGCCTTCAAGCAAATCCCCAACATTCCCCAAGCAGTCATTTATATGAAGATAAGTTATTAAACTCAGGCTATTAATTCAGAATAAGACTTCTGATATAAGGCATCACAGGCCCGTCGTCCACAGGAAGATAGCTGCGCAAATCATTCAGTTCAATACCATGACAGATCACCGCACACGTGAGACAAATACGGAAATTCGATATAAAATCCATATATGTATTATTAATTGACGCTAACATATCTGATACACATAGGAAAGGAAGCGATCCAGGGGGTTCCCCACCCTCATGTCCTGCACTGCCTGGGCTGGGTGTTCCAGGTTCCCAGGGGGACCCTGACTACAATAAGAGGTGTGAAGATGGTTGGACAATACGAGCGGAACCAAATTCATGACCCGTGTATGTATAGTCGCGTCGCAAATTATACTAATTTGTATGAGATCTCAAATGTAGCTTTACTAGTGGAATCTGTTCGGTAATTTAAACCCCAGAATTAAATTAAACCCATGATTTCCATCAAACCACACGCATTAAAATCTTATTTTCCCCACCCGGGCGTAACATTTTACCTACTTGGCAAGCAACTTAAGAGCCAGAGGGACGGAATAGAATGACGATTATTACTGCAGATAAGACAGTACAGCTAAATGCGGGTTTTAAAAAACAACTAATACACTATAAGGGGGGTAATGAATTGCGCTTTAGACTGAGCATAACGATGAGAGGAGAGCTGCATTAGTTGAAATGAACAGGAGCGGGTGTAGGATCCTAATCAGACCTGCATTTCAGTGGGCATTCTAGGAGTAAGTAGTGTAGCTGTTAAGCACATGGGTTCGTAATGTGTTTCTGGTTCCAGCAAGGGAACTGCTGTTGTACCTTTGAGTGTGTACATAATTTGAGAATGACGTGCATAATTAAGTTGGATGGAAATGTAGGTTAAATAGCGTAAGCGGTGGGTGCGTGGCTCCCCACATGCCTGTATGAGCAGCTGCAGCCTCTCCGGAGACACGCAGGTGTAGTTCCTCAGGAAGTCATCGCGGACGCTGAGCATCTGCTGGTGCTGGCCCATCTCCCGCGGCTCCTCCAGGCTGCGGAACACCAGCGCCCCCATCACCAGGTAGAGCAGCACCGCGGTCAGGATGGCCAGGAGCGTGGAGCAGCGCATGGTGGCGGCTGGCGTCACGTGCCGCGGCTCCGCCGAGGACACGCACCCGCACGCGCGGAGCTCGAGTCACCCTCCCTGAACCTGAACACCAGAAGAGACCATCCGTACAAAAACCTAACGAAGCCTGTTTCCCCTCCATTATAACAGCGAATCCCTTTATTTTTAAATCAACATTCCCGTAATTACTAGTAGGCCTATTTAATTATTTATCATTTAATACGTATTCATTCATGAACGAACATTAAATACATCACACCGAACCACTTAGCCTGCTGGCTGGCTAGTACCTTAAAGTAATTTTCAATTATTTATCTAATTACAGAGCGTAAACCAATCACCTTTTATGAACTTACAGATTTGACACACGACTAGCAAAGAGATCTTTAAATTTGTGAATGAAACGTAACGGTTTAGTGACGAATATAATGTTGAATGATTTAATAACTGGCCTGTTTTGCGCATGAGTAATACATCAATTAATAAATAAGATAACGAGCACAGCTACATACTAATTGATATACAGAATTCAGCTGTCTAAGAAATCCGGGTTCATGTACAATTATTATGTATTTTATGACAGCATAAAAACTAATCTAGTAGTTACCAACCGCTAGGAAGTTGGGGGAGGGATTGGTTAAAAATAAATGGCATATTTTCAAGCGCTGATTTTTTTAACGGCCCCTGACGTTCGCCCGTTTTGATCGCGTAGGAAAAAATGGAAACGGGTAAACGGGTGTTATAAAATTTGGCTTGGAGCTAGAAATAGTCAGCTGGCCCGAAGATAGCAAAACGGTTAGCAAGCAGTACACCAATCCAGGCGTAGAACTAGGCTCAGTTCTGCATCAAATTTAGTGTGACACCAGTAATTTAGGTAGCCAGTTAAAACGCCTCCTGCATTAGTTTAGTACTTAGTAGTGTGCCCTGCCTGCTCCCTGGTCTCAATTGCATTTCACTTTAGTTTAGCAGTGACTTACATCATTTATAGCAGACAGATTTAAGTACTGGACACCAGCACCTGCTCATAAATCCGGTTGTTTCCATATAATTAAGACAAGAGATTGCCGGCTGCCCAAGTGCCTCGGTAGCTACGATACTAGCTACCCATACTAGCTATCAAGAAAAACAGCCAGAGTACAAATCAGTTTTGTTGGGAAATGTGAGTTCTTGGTAATGAATGGTAATTAGCAGTAGACCCGTAGTGATGTAGCTACAGGGAATTTGCTAAAGATTTTGGGCCCTGTGAAAGCATATCATATTGGGCCCTCCGGTGCAGACCAATCCAGTTATTTTCCAGATTTCTAAACCTTTTTTGAAAATTAATTATTATTTGCAAATAATATGCCATTGTCGAGTGTCTCTGCTGTAATAATGTATTCTAAACAAACAAAGCTATTTCAACATTGCTCCCATTTTCCACGACATATTTGTGTGAGCTGAGCTTTTCAAACCTGACTCATATAAAAACTAAAAACTGAGACTGAGAGCTGCTGAAGAGCTTCGTGTGTGTCTTTCTGTTTTCAATTCCTGCCAGGATATCAGCTTTGTGTTCATCCAAACAGGCTCAGGTTTCACACTGAGTGAGTATAAATAAATTGAGAGACTATTTTGTCAGCGTCATTTTGTAACATTTTTGGTTGGTGGTGTCTCGAGGGCTCAAAAAAGGTTGAAATACAGGGCACAACATCCATCCATCCATTTTCGAAACCGCTTATCCTACTAGGTCGCGGGGGGTCCAGAGCCTATCCCGGAAGCAATGGGCACGAGGCAGGGAACAACCCAGGATGGGGGGCCAGCCCATCGCAGGGCACACTCACACACCAGTCACTCACACATGCACTCCTACGGGCAATTTAGCAAGTCCAATTAGCCTCAGTATGTCTTTGGACTGTGGGGGGAAACCGGAGTACCCGGAGGAAACCCCACGACGACATGGGGAGAACATGCAAACTCCACACACATGTGACTCAGGCGGAGACTCGAACCCGGGTCCCAGAGGTGTGACGCAACAGTGCTAAGCATTGCCAAAATTCCTGGCCCATGCGTACCTGGCTGTTACTTCTGCTTTCCTGGCTTCCGTTGCCTTCCTTATCTTCCTGCAGGCTCAGGACTGAGTATTTGCCATGCAGTGTCTGGCTGGGGAGGTCATCCTTGTCACATGTCGAAGAGGGTGACAGTTCGGGACACAGACAAAAACAGATGCAGTTACTAAAAAGGTGGAGAGTATGACAGCATTATGTCACAGTGTTGTCCGGCGTTGTGTTAAACACGTGACGCGTCCAACGTGTATCTCTCAAATGTTATTGAGGGCCGAAAGCTTGGCAACAGGAAGTGTGGCAGGTTATTGCGGTTTAACAGCTGGGAATTTTTACAATGATGGCGGAAACGGCGCCCGCGGTCATGTCAAGTCTATGCGGTTGAGATGCGTCAAATATGGCACTTAACATGAATATGAACAATAAAATATCTTTAGGAAACATGGGTGGGTTAGTGGAGAAGGAGCATGTCACAAATGTCAGCACTGAGAGAGGAAAACGGGATTCAGTCTTAACATAAAACATTCTTATATGTACTAAAGTAACCGACCCGTATTTAAAAACTAAACATCAGTAACACGACAGAAGTAGGCATCAGTTAGGCATTAAAAGGATAACGATAAACGTCAATTAGACATTAAATGAATAACATTAAACATCAGTTACAAACTGAATCAAACAGGAGATGGCCAGGGTCATCGTCCTGAAAGATAACTGTGCTGTAACTGAAGGGATGTTCAAGAGATTACAGGCAGGCCGGCAGGCACGCTGAGGAGGAACGCAGTTTGGTTTTGCCCATAGTTGAAAATCTCAGTACCAGCCGGCGAGCTTCCTTACATGCTTCACCTACCCACCTGCAGAAGATGCCACAGTGTCTTACCTGCGCACAGTTTTGGT
Organism: Brienomyrus brachyistius; assembly: GCF_023856365.1. Classification (NCBI taxonomy): domain Eukaryota; kingdom Metazoa; phylum Chordata; class Actinopteri; order Osteoglossiformes; family Mormyridae; genus Brienomyrus; species Brienomyrus brachyistius. Next base: position 870,136 of record NW_026042310.1, read on the forward strand.
AATAAAGTCCTTTCAAAATATGCCGTTCTGGAGAGAGGCCCTGAACTTTGAAACTTTGAAATTAACGGGGGCGGTATGATTAGCGTCACTCAATAATCATGCTCCGCGTCAAATCCAGAGTTTAATTAAACAAATGCTGAGCGAATCAATAAACTTTTCCAGTGTTCGATTTCGTAATTCTTCATCGTGATATTATTATATGCTTCCACAAGCACACGTACCTAATTAACTGGAACGGAGGAGAGACACCCACAGTTCACAGGCCAGTATGGGCGTGAACACATACATGTAGCAAACTATGACACACCGAGATTCCAAAAAGTAACTTGCCCCGGCACACAATACAAACCCATCCAATTACCTGTCTGCGATGGCCACTCCTTTGCTCTTTAACCAATCACACGATCCTAGCAACGCACCACTGCTGAGAGGGAGCGTAACGATGCCTCACTCTGAACCCGGCGACAGCTTTGCCTTGAGGTACGATGCAGATGCTGAGACCAGCAAGCCGACAGTCTGGCTCCCCATGCCAGAACCGCCCGGCCAATTTCCCGAATCATGCCTCTGTGAGATTTAACGCCCGCAGGCTAGTGAAACTCCCTTCTCGTCGCCCCCCCATTTCCTACCTCAGCGTTAGCGATTCTGAATGCCCACGGGTGTGGCATATGGGGGTCTGGGATAGGGGGGGGGGGCCCAGACGGATGGCAGCAGTCCGCCAGCGAGTGTGTCGCTGAGCGCGAGGTTGCTGCTGAGTGCCCAAGAAATGAAAAGATACTCAATCAAACTGACTCTCTCAGATAGAGTAAGAGAGAGAGTGGGAGGGGTCAATGCAGATACTCTGGACTCAGGGCTTCTTGTCTGCCTGCATCCTCACCCTTCTTTGCTCCTCCCTATTTGTGGGGTGGGGGGGGGACTTCAGATGCCTGTGTAGTGGGAGACATCGAGAGAGCTACCTATCAGTCTGCCAGCACATTTCAGTGTCCGCATAGTGAAGATTTATATCAGACTGTCTTCCCACCGCCAGACCATGTGTCCTTTCACCCTACAGCCGGACCTCCCCGTGGACGTTAGGGTGAAAGTTAAGCAGCAGGGCTTGCTAGCTGAATGGGTCGTCACGGCATCCACCCCCCGCCCCCCCCCAAACAACCCCACCTCCTCCCTCTTGCTAACCTGCAACAGCAGCTGCCACCGGCATAAATAATCGTCAGGTCAACAGCTCAGTTAAAAGCCTCACTGTTTGTGTACCAGTTACTATGTATAGAGGCGACACTGCTGTACTGGTTAAGGACAGGAGTTATGGACACCTAATGGAAATGGAGGACCCCAGCATGCCTTCTTTATAGCTTGCGGTTACAAGCAGACGCTCATCTACTAATGCCTTATAAAACGTCTTTATAGGGCGGTCGTCTAAGTCAGCATGTAGACCGTGATGTGGTTTAATGACAGTGAACTGTGATGTAATCAATGACATCACCACCTGTGAACCTACTCCAGTGTAATACGGTACTAGTGGGGGTTTTTTTCCGCGCTTATGTGCAAGTATGCGGTCTGAATTTTAGATAGTTGGGGTTAGACGGTCAATAATGTGCAGGCGACCAGCTTAAATCCCATGCTAGCGTATTCCCCCCCCCCCCCCCCCGGGTGCATATAAAGCTAACTGAGTGTAAAATTAAACAGTCCAGTGAACGGAGACAGAGCAAGGGAGAGAAGGAGCTGACGCTGCAGGCCTCGGTAACAACGTGCAAGATCTTGTCGGCGCCAATAAAATGCTAAAAAGAAGCAACGACAATTTGGTATGCTAAATGCTAAAAAACACGGCATAGAGGGCATCCATTTTTTGCTCAGTACCCCCAACTCATGGGCATGGGGGGGGGTCTTACCAGATAACTGTCAGGTGGAGCTTCTAGATGACAACATGCTGACAACTTATGTATGTGTGTGTGTGTGTCTGCTCCGCACGCTCACTCATGTCCTCATGTAGATGTGGTTACACGTCCCAGGAGTATCTGATTAAACTTTCACACATAATCATATGGATTCCATCCTGATGTCTCTTTCGTTCATCGTCCTCCCACTCATCTCCTTTCTCGCCGTCTCCCAGTCCCGTGTCTCCCTCTGCTTCTCGACGTCCCTTTGTTTCCTGTCTCTGAGTCCTTCGATCTCCCAGCCCACTTCCGTATTGGGTTCCTTGGATTAAAACACACACTTTCACCATGTCAGATATGACTCACTAAGTCGGGCTGACGCATGTTGACGCCGGGCTTTCTAACGTCTCGATGTGTTCGCGCGCACCTAGTTCCCCACTGTGCCGACATGTAAATGACCGTGATAGAGACATTCGCAGTGTGTTTCTTTGTGCAAAGTTGTGCTCACGCCAGTGTGCAAAGTTCCCCGGCTTTTCACTCAAGCACAATTGATTTCATAAATCACCTGTTGCCGAAGTTCAGTTTATCAACAGCAGCAACAAATTTATTTATGTATAGCGCAGTATCACGACATTAAATCGTCTCAAAGCGCTTTACAGCATCCCCACCCAAAGCCCCCCAGTGAGTAAGCCAAAGGCGACAGTGGTAAGGAAAAACTCCCAAGAAGGAAGAAACCTTGGGAGGGACCAGACTCAAAGGGGGAGCCCATCCTCCAGGGGCCGGCAGGGAAAGTCAAATATGGCTTTATGGCTATTTGATCCTCAGCTTTGACTGGCAAACAACTTGAGGCGCTGCTCTCACAATAGGAGTGAGCTTCATCGTTAGCGACGTCCGTGCGTTGGACTCGTGAACGTTCGAACGATTATGCCATTTCGAGGCATTTCAGGTGGTGAAACTCAAGTGAATACCCAGTCCCGTTGGTCATATGATCGATGACATCACCAGCTTTACTGATAAATGGCAAACGACAAAGTGGAGGCAGGCAGCTAGCTGGAAGGGCGTGGGTATCGCTGTTGAGAGTTTCCTAATGAGTGGGTCAGCGGGAATTCACTTGGATCACATGACCCCACCAGGGAGCTTGGCGGTAGTAGGTGGCACTGCCAATTAAAACGCAGGAAAGGACATAACGGGAAGCAGTGGGCTGCCAGCTAATGCTATAACGTATCTGTCACAGTGGGTGCGTCACTTTGGTAACCGGACGAAACACTGATAGGGAGAAATGTGACCCAGGCTGGCGTGAGCCAATCGTAATTCTGCATTCCAGCCGGACACTATTACAGGGTCAGGACATTAAATCCCCGTACCCTAACAGACAAACCGAGTTCTGGCTGTTACATTCCCGCCGGGCTCTTGTGATCTGTGGACTCGCGTTCGGCATGCAGGATGCCCCCCCCTTCAGAGCAGGGTTATGCCTGTAAATTCCTGTTTTTAAGCTTGGTCTTTAGGACTCAGCATTATATTATCAGTTGCTATATGTCAGAAGGAGGTTGGGTTCCATCTTGACCTATTAGTGGGTAACTGGCTATGGAAAATGGAAGGATGGAAGTTTGATCCAGTAGACATGAACAGCAGGAGGACCTCAGGGTGTACCTCGATTGGGAGCGGCCACACATGGATTTAGATTAAAGTAACAATAATGATATTGATGTCTACCTTCTGCAGTTGCTTATTCAGCTGAGAGTGGAGTTGATACCAGGAAAGACGGAGGACGAGACAAGGGGCACAAAGTCACGTAGATCGTATCGCTGCACTGTGGGAGGAAACCTACCCAATCACACGTAAAATTGCATGTAGATTGTGTGCAGTGCCAGTCAACCAATTAGATAACATAGTGCACTGTTAGGGCGCCATCTTCTTAGTTGGGTGCGACTTAGCAAGCCAGTTTCACTCTGATGGGGGTGAAGCTTTCCTGGGGGGGACACGTGGCTTTTGACTGCTGCTGTTTGTGTGACGCTTGCTGCTTTTCTTTAATACTGTTCCCCATTTGATATAAGTACGAAAAATATTAAATGATCCATCCAGTTCTCCCAGACCACTTATCCGGGGCATTGGACCAGGAGCTTGTAGCAGGAAGCACAATTTTTTATAGCTTTTAGTGGTCAGGGATGAAAAGATTCTCAAATCGCCACCATGCAGCATATATCACACTTCGACATTAATAAGCCATAATTTTGGCAGCGGTCCCACCAATGTGAGTTCACATATTCCCATTGTACCATCAGAAGAATTACTGCTAGGAAATATCTGCCTAAGCGCTTGGCAGAAAACTTGCTTTTGGGCGGACAGAGCAAAGTGTGCAGACCACTAATGTTTACAGATCAGGCATGAGTTTCTTAATGCTCGACTAAAACATTTAAAATCCTCCGATCATGACACAGAATAAGCCCTTTTCTTAAAAATCAGATTAATTTTATGAATCACTTCACCCCTCACTTAATACGTAGAAATCTTCTCCAGTTCCCTCTCCTCCCCTTTCTTCAGGTCTCTGCAAAACACAGTTTGTTTTGTGGCGTGTAAATCCAATGCACATTATGCCGATTGATTCCACTCTGTTTTCTTAATCTTAATGCCTCCCCATTTCAATCCTGGATTCCCTCTTGCGGTTCAGGGGAAGTGCAGGACAACAGGGACACCAAAAACTGAACTTTATAAACTATAAAGCAAATAGAATAATGCAAAGCTGATACCTTACATTCTTTGTCCTCCTAAATCTGTCGAACTGGTTTTAAATGGAGTAACCAGCCCAATTAAGGCCAGCTAGGCCTCATCAGTTAAGGTTGTTTCTGTTAATCAGTCTCTGTAAATCTGTTGCATTTTCCAACCACTTAACATAGGGTCTTGGGGGACCCTATTCCAGCCAGCCAATCTGTCACAGGACACCTATTAACGAGAAGCCAATTAACCTATCTGCCTGTCTTAAGACTGCAGTAGAAAATCTGCACACAGGAAGAAGATCCAACCTCCACACTTACCGTGAGGACAGAGATGAGATTTGAACCCCTAACCCTGGAGTTGTGAGGCAATGGTGTTAAATTTACAACACATCTTGGCTTATAGCAGTTCTCTAATAATTTTTTCACCTTCTTCGCCAAGACTAATTATTCGACTTTCAACCTGATTAATTTGGAGTTGCTGCTATGAAAGGTATTTTTCTGTTTGGAACAAAAAAAAAATGCATCTGCAGCCACTTCTAACTCAATTCGAATCTGCTCGCATTGGCTTAATTCTCCAGGAAATTCCCTCGATGTAGAAGTCCCACTGCTTCCAAAATCTGACGCGAAGTGAGGACGAGACCCCAAGGGAAATGACATATTAGCAAGAGTGCATTTCAGTCCACGCATAATCACACATTGGGTTAAGCAGAAAAAGGTTGCCCGTTTCTGCGGGTCTCGAGATTTAAACTGCCAAGTTTGTAATTAGCTGATAGTACTTTGGTTGTGTTTACTCTTGGCAGACAGCCGCCACTGTCAAGAGTAAAATACACCAAGGCTTTACTCATATAACAAGCCCAAGACGCAGCTTCACAGACGGATCCTAAAGTCGCCCGGCACCGTTACATACCTCCCCGCCTCTTATCTCTCCTTCGTCATGGCGATGGCAGTGACTGACAGCCCACAGGAAAACGTCGGTGTTTCACTGGGGATTCGTTTATCCAGAACAGAAGATGGTGGCCCTGAGTCTGATGAAAATACATCAGCGACAGGTTTATTTTTTACTTGAATGTGAATATGGCAGGAAGTTGGCAGACTGTGATAAGAAAGGTGGTCCCGGTTCGCTGAAGTCAGCCGATCTTTCTGATGTTATGTCGCGGCTCGCAGTTACCTCCTCCCTTCCTGTAATGATGGATGCTTTGGGATCGGAGATGTGGACGCGGTCACCCGTGAAGAGGCCCACGTCTCGCTGACGCCCGTCTCGTTCATCTCGGTAGAAAAAGTCAGGGCTGCGATGCACAGGCAACGGACAACGTGACACGCCGACACATTCCTGTTCAGTGTTTCCCTACGTGACGCATGGAAGACACGTGTGACCCGAGATTTCCTGGCTGAAGGGCCCCCCCCCCCCCCCCCCCAGCTGCACGCGCCACACCTGACCTCACTGTCCAAAATTATCCTTTCTGTGACCCCCAAGGTTCTGCTGCTGGGGGGGGGCACCCACATACTCAGTGACCTCTCCCCCCCAAGTGTCATCCAAAGCATTTATACATGCGTAAGTCTCGCTTCCCCTTTTCCATCGACCCCCATGGACAAACTTTAATCTCCATCCCCGCCAACATAATTTGTATGAGAGCCCGAGACTGAAGCAAAATTTGAATGGCATCCAAGCGGCTTGAAATGGGAGCCTGGGACCCCAGAGCAGTAAATCAAACACCATCCCTGAGCAAACTCACTGACAGGTGTCTTTGACAGCTATAAATACACTGTGAGGATTTCGGGGCAGGGAATGTGTAAAAGGGAGATAGGCAATTTAAAAGGAACGTGGGTCACCGTATTTATCACTCATCTATACAGAAACGAAACAAAGTATGTACATCCGCTTTCTTTGTGCAGTGAAGAAACTCTGAAGCTGCGTTCCAGATGCACTGGTGATGGATGCAGAAGTGCATCAGAGTGCGTGGCGGTCGCACTGCGCATGCACCTGTGCGCTAAATGGTGCCTCCAGCAAGGCCAGGCTCATTGGCGTCATGCGTCCACGGTCAGAGATGAATATTTGGAACAGCTGTCATGCCATTGGCTCAGCAGCCGTCCAGCATCCCCCAACACCCAATCACAGTTCAGCTGGTACATACAATTATCACCAAATTAAATGCAGACAGATGCAGCGGGTCAAACAACTGCTTTGGTATTCATGTTGGTATGGATCCACTCTCATTAGGAAAGCCAAATTAAAATGATTATTTCTCATTGGGGTGTGCATGGGGGTGGCCATTGAGGTGTGTATGGGGGTGTGCATTGGGATGTGTATAGGGGTGGCCATTGGGGTGTGTATGGGGGTGTGGATGGGGTGTGTATGGGGGTGGCCATTGGGGTGTGTATGGGGGTGTGCATTGGGATGTGTATGGGGGTGGCCATTGGGGTGTGTTTGGGGTGCAAAAACCTAAGGAAGCACAAACACCTGTAAGCAGAATGGGCTCCCTAGCTGATCAATACACAAGAAACTTTTACATTACATGATAATCTAATCCCACCCTGCTCCAGGAAGCTTTTAAATGGTCTGAAGTGGGGGAGCGTGCAGCGAAATGCAAGGTGTATGTGTGCAAAAGAGTCAGATAGACAGAGCCCCAGAGTACCTGAAGAAGAAGCGAGAGGAGCGTTGGCCTGCAAATTATTACAAATGATTGCAAATTCCTGCAATTAGCCAGCAGTAGATTTCTACAGATGCAGAGGGAGGAGCTTAATGGAGGATGAGCAACAAGTTAGGAGTGGGTCTCCTCTTCCGCGCTCAACTCTCGCTTTAGCCGCCTGGGTATGCGGCCCCTCGCTCTGAATCTTCGAGTACCTCGTCAACCGTCAAACCGGAGAGAGCTGAGCACGCCATGCATCTTGGGACGACGTTTGAAGCAGCAAAGTCTGGAAGCCATTGGCCTGCAGCGACGCCATATCTTCTCAAACTTACGTTTCCCTTTTAGTTTTTAGGTAGGGCGTCTGCACCGAACTTGGAATTAAATTAGGCATGCGTCAGACTGAAGTCCATTAGGGGTATTAATTATTGCAGAGACGAGACTAGAAACTTCTCTTACCTTCTACTCTCGCAACCCCTCCTAAGCGTCTGTCAGAATGGATATAGATATGGGCCGATATTATATCACCTGTAAATATGATACGCTGCATTACGATCATTTCCAGAGTGATCATTACAGGCTCAAGAGGGCACTTCCTTTGTACTCAAAAGTGTTTACTCTGAGACGCTGAAAATTGCATTGTGCACATAATCTTGCAGGAGACTGACTGAATTAGAGACTTTTCAGGACAGGGCGGGGCAGGATTAGAAGGAGGAGGGGAAGAAGATGAACCAATGCAAGACGAAAAATGCAGCGTGATTCCAGGATTTCAGATTCACATCCGATCCCAGCTGTGTATGTACACGTATTACTTCTGTGCCTGTCAGATTCGTCTGGGTGCTCCAGACGAACGGTGTTTCATCCAAGCAAAACGCCCAACTCCAAAAGGACTTCCAGGATTGGTACTGGCTGTGCTGCGTAACCGACAAGCACTTACAGGCAAGATCTGCATAAAGCATCGCGGACTGTTTGTCACCGTACCGTGGGTTTTGTGGTCTAATCCCCATGGTTGACCCTAAATAGCAAACGATGGAACGGTGCCAACCACTTTCAGACCAGAAGGTGGATGGGCTGCCAGAGGTCAGGCAGTTACAGGCCACCGAGAACAAAGACGCTTGGGGGTTGATAGTTCGGGGAGCGCTCTATCATTGGATTTCAGGACCACGAGGTCCCCAACGTTACCCCAACCTTTGGCCATATTGCTCAGCAACTAAGCTGTTTAGAACAACACTTAGCTGGTGCTAATGATTGTTGCCATGACGAGCAAATCCTATAGAAACATAATACAAAAATAGATTATTATTATAGATAATATAATAATAGAGCTCATCAATAAGTCCCTTTCCTGTTCACCTAAGTTCACAGTTTCTAAGATTTCAAAGAATCTTCCGCTCATTGACTTTTCTTATTCACGTTATTTAGTCATTCTCCCTTCTGCCTAGTGAGAACAAAAATATGAAACGACACATTCCAGCTTCCCCGTGCCACTGGCTGCTGCCAAGTACGGCACCTGTTTTCTGTGGTGCCTTATCATACCGCCATTAATGCCCTTGGGCAAAAAAAAATGGTGCTGTTGTTAAGAAACAGCTGTTACCCACTTGAGCAGGGTGTTAAAACTAGTGTAAACTGTTCTAGCAAATATCCAACTCTCTCTCTCCCCAAGGTTCGTCTGCATTTACCTTAGCAAAGCTACCATTAGCTTAATAATGTACCGATTAGCAATCTGGCTACAGTGACCAACTTTACTGCCATTTCATTTGGATTGCGGATTTTTCGGTGTCTGTTGGCGTATTGACCTCCGACAAAATGCCAGGTGACAGAAGTGGCAGGAAGATGAAGCAGCGCTTCTGCTAAAAGCAGCACATCCCTCCAGCTCATCGTAGCAGCAGCGGGGTACAAAGCATGACGAGAGTGCGCTCCGGTAAATGAGCGACACACCACCTTGGGTAAGTCAATTGAATATTGTAAGCTTACCAAGACCAAAAAAAATGTATGAAGACACGTATAAAAAGCACAGATAAAAGTATGAAAAGTTGCAAAAACACTTCGATACAGGTGAGGATACTGAAAAAGTGCCTTCATATCCAGCCCTGTATTTTCCCCTGCCCTGTATTTTAGCGTCCGTATTTTAGTTTAGGGGTGGCATCGAACGCCATCTGGTGGTCTGTAAATCTGTTGCAAAGGTCTGCTCATCCGGTTTACGCAACTTGCAAAATATAGCTACCTGATTGGAGCGAGAAGTATTCAAGAGGGACCGCGCCGGAACAGTAATAGTAACCGTCCCTCAGTCCTTAGTTGTTAGTTATTTGTGTAACCATGCGTTAGTGGTATGGGATCCATAACGCTTTCCTCTGGTGTTAGGGAGATTGAAAAGCCCTTATTTCAGATGCAGACAACCAAAATGTATGAAAACCCACAAAAAAGTATAAATACAAATAGTAAAAACGGCAAAAATGCTTCCACCCAGCTATCCATACTCATCTTTAACATTGTAATGTCTTTCATTAAAACCCACCCCAAGTTTCATAAAGTTTTACATTCGTAAATATATTGAGGTTAACACTATGACAGCTCATGAAAAAAAAACCTTATAGGCCTAAGTATACTTTATATAATTGCAGTTACGAATTTTGAAAGTAAAGCTGGCGTAATTAAATAAGTAAATCATAGGATATAGGCTAATAAAATAACCTTAAATGTGGCAGAAAAAATATCAAGGTAACTGATACTCATCGTGTACTGTCGCCATCTGATGGCGAGGCTTTAGATCGGCATTACAATTTTGTTAGATGCCTCAGTTTATTTTACCCGGCATAACTCAATCGCAACTCAAGGTAAGCCTAGAAGCTAGGACGGATGACATCATGTAGCTACGAGAATGTAGCAACGCATCTCCTCGTTAGTATAGTGGTGAGTATCCGCGTGACAGAGGACGGATGACATCATGCAGCTACGAGAATGTAGCAACGCATCTCCTCGTTAGTATAGTGGTGAGTATCCCCGCCTGTCACGCGGGAGACCGGGGTTCGATTCCCCGACGGGGAGAGTAGTCTTTTTTGTGAGGGGGTCCTCACAAGGGAAAACTCCATTCTGTTTAAATCCGTGACTGCAATCTAAAAACTAAAATGGTCGAGAGTCAGGAAGTGTGAGTGTCATGCCAGATGCGTGAGAGCTGGCATCCTTACGAATGGACCGTCCTGATAAAGATATGAATACAGGCGTGTGTGTGTGAAACTGCGGAGTTAAAACTCTGCATATAACTGGAAAATTGCTAATATATCTGTGCGTCTCTTAAAACAGCAAGATGGGATATGCAAAGACTGAAATTGTCATTGTACTTCCATTCTATACAATAATATAAAGACTTTGCACAGGAACTATTGAGGACATAGGCTATTTAATTTCAGATAATAACAGCAACAAAAGAACAAGAATAATACAATGTATTTAAATGATTACAGAAAAACAATGTCACCGAAAACCTTATTATAGCGTTACAAAGCACATTTATACAATAGGTCAAATACATTGTAATCTAGTTCTTTCGCGGTATTTATTATTTTATATATGTATGACTAAATGAGAAGTGTTGTGGTTCATATAATCCCGGATTATGGAATATCTTTAGCGCGGTTGACAGCTGTAATCCAGTCAAGTAAACCAGAACTCATCCTGAAACTTTCTAAGAATAACAATTAATACATCGCGAATACCCATGCAATAAGTGAGTAAACTATTTTAATATGCAGTTGGGGTCTCTTTAAATGTGACTTCTGAGAGTCATATAAGTAAAACACGTAACAGATGTGACCAAATCACATAAGAAGAAATATGTTCCAAAATCTTCTTTTCGTATGCGAAAGACCCGTCGGAGACAATTTGAGCAATTACATAATTATAATACGTCATTTTCTTGGTAGGTCTCCTCCAAAGAAGTTTTATCGAAAAGTATAATATTATAGAATTTATTTTAATGTATCGATAAAACAAGAAGGAAATATAAAACAACAAATATTAAAAACAGCAGCAAAGTCCTAATATGAAACTACAATGACGAACCCACGTCTAACGAAACTACTTGCAGTCTTAACCTAAATAATATATAATTGTCATCCAAACTTTAAAACGACGTTGATGATCTAATGCATTAGAAAAAAAACGCGGAAAAAAACAAAACACACGTTGCACAGCGTGTGGTGCAGGAAACTGCTGATGAGGTGCATAACGGCTGGCAAGACAGTATTAAAAACGGATTAAATTTCTTCGTCTCGTTGCTCGGTCGTGTGGTGTACGACATTCCCTACGCGCGGTTGTTTTGATTCCTGTTATATAGAAAACTGTAGTTAGGGTAATGAGAATGCATTTATAGTGAATCAGAACATAGCCTTACACTGAGAACATTATTCCAGAATTATATTTTATAATAAACTGCATTTTATCCTGTTCAGCTGATAATTTCATAACGTCGCCAAGGTAAGTAATTAATAGATTTTTGTTGTTCTGATGTCGTCTTTTCCTGTATCTCACTACATTGGTTCATCATTCTGTGCACATCAGGCTTTTCAACGATCGTCCATTCGTGAACTTGTCAACGTCTTTTGCAGCGTTTTCGGTGAGTCTTTTCGCAGCTGCGTGTTCCAGGATGGCATTAGTATATATTTATTAAATCCATGCGGCTTAAAACCCCTGAGACATTCGCGCGCGCAGGCACGTACGCTGGCTTGCATACCGCGCGCGCCTCTTCCTAAGGCATGCCTGCGTACTTCTGGTTCAGGGTCCCCTTGCATCCAGGCGCCGCCGTGCATCTCTTCAGATGTTTTCCTGGTCGGCGGGGTTTTGCATGGAGGCTCAGGTGCCTGCTCAGCGCTCGCCTGAGGAGCTGGTGACCAACACTCTGATGCTGGAGCTAGGCATGCTGCTGAAACGAGCAGACCGCCTCCACCAGGAGCGTGGCACTGATGCCCGGCGGCGTCGCTCAAGTGTCGACTACAGTTGGCTGGCCGTGGCACACCAGAAGCCGCCTTACGAGCCCAGCCCCGGGGAACTGCTGGAGTTGCGTGGCCTGTGCGCCAAGATCCGCCCCTCGCGGTGCGGCCCTGTCATTCTCAGGTGGGGATACGTGGGAGATCAGGCACGATTCATCTACAGGCACAGGGCCAGTTAAATCTCCATGGCTCCATTGATCTGCTAGCCACTGGTCAGCACTGTTGATGTCCGGCACTGATCATGGGCATGAAAGGACAGAAAACTGGGGTACACCCTGGACGGGGTGCCAGTTCATCACAGGATACATGCATAAATACTCACACGCAAAATCACATATTGCGATGCCTGCTCGGGGATGCTAGTTAGCAACACTGCATGTCTTCAGACTATGGTGTGAAACCAGGGTGACGTGGACAAAACACGCAAACTCCACATACATAGAGAAAAGGTGGGATTTGAACCCTCAGCTCTGGAGGTTCTGAGTCAACGACGCTTTACATTCATATATTGGGTATTGCTGAACTGATTCAACTACAGCTAGTGGTACAGTATGAGCCAAGTGAATATGGGTAGGGTTGCTATCATTTTCTTCTGTTGACTAATTGATGATGTGTTTGAGGGGTTCAGACTACCTGTGGCCTGACATTGTCCATCCTCGTCCCCATCCCTCCAGGCTCAGGAAGTTGGTGGCAGAGTTCGAGCCAGACGCCCATGAGGTGCCGCGCATCCTGCGCATGATTCTGTTGGACATTGTGGAAGAGGAGGAGCAGAGCAAGGACCAAGAGGAGCAGGCGGCGGGTTGCTCGGAGAAGCGGCGCAGCAAGAGCTTGTCCTTCGTCACCCTCCGCTCCCGCTTCCTAGGAGTAGCCTTGGGGGGGTCATGCTTGTGCCAGCCACGAGAGGCAAGGCTGTGGCCCGGCGAAGATGACGATGGGGGTGGCCCACATTTCAGTGCGGGGGTGATGACCCGGAGAGTGAGGAGCATGCCCGAGATGAGCCCCGTGGAACAGATGACACAGAGCTGAACGAGAGATGCAGGAGAAGAAGGGAGAGTAGGAGTGGGAGCAGGAAGTTGGTACCTTTGAGATCATTTAAGGCAAAGTAGGTTGGGGAGGCCAGGAAACACACACTCTGAACTGGGTTATAGCACTACGAAGCATCCAGACTAGCCCAACCTTCTCAAGAATGCACACTGACACCACACAAAAAGGTACAACCATGTACAGATAGAAGTATATTCCAAGCAGATCTTCCTTGGGGATACCAGAACATGATCTTCCGATCTAGTTACTCCATAACTGATTATCTAGTACAGGGTCATGTTGACTCTGAGCCTGCCCTGAGAAGACAAGGCAGGGGACACCCTGGGCAGGATGCGGTCTAGTTAACGTACTCTGTGAAATACGTGTAATGAGTATAGCAGCTATTTGCAAAAATAAACAACATTTTCCATTAAATGTCCCCATTGCTCTGATTGGTCTTTGAAAGGAATCCACAGTGTGAGGTTCCTCTCGTGAGCGGCAGGACTTTCAAGGTTGAAGGAGTCGCATTTCCTGCAATCTGTGTCCTTTACACTCCGGGAAACACTCTTCTCTTGGTAACGCTGCTCGCCCGCGCACATCAACACGGACTTGCCGCTGGCCATGCGGCTGGGGTTCAGCCGCCCGCCGTGTCCCTTACAGATACCTCCCTCTTCTCGTTCTATAACCACTGGCATTTGGTGTGTCTCGGTGTTACGCCGAGTACGGGCAGGAAGTACACGGCTGGTCGGGGCTCAACAGCGACTCCGGGAGTCACTGAGATTTAGTGTAACGCAGTTATTGCTGACACTGTGGAATCGAAATAAACATACCATACCACAAACCATAACTCATGGAAGCAGGATCCATTTACTTGCAGGACATTCAGGTGGTGCTACGCATCGTATGTCCCAAGTGGAGATCATCCGATCACGTTGTATAACCTGTGCTTTGCCTTGGCCGAAGATAGCAGGGTTGTAATAGGCTTTGAGACACCAGCAAGACACCGCCTTTGCATTTGAATCTCGCTCCAAAGGATTCTGGGTAGTCTCAATGTGAAACAAGCCGCTAGACTTATACCGGCACCGTGTTGACGTTCCTGGTGTCACAGTATCTTGCAAGTGATGAAACTGCTGCAAGTCAAAATCACCTGACACACAACATCAACTGCGAAGAAAGATTCAACGTCAAGGCTTTAATTACTTTTCGGGTCCTTGAACAAAAGGATTTTTTTTTTTTTTTTTTTAAATAAAATAATTCCAGAAACACATAGTGTGACAAGCAGTCATAAGAGTATCAGCAGTAATTACTAGAATTACAAAATGCATTAAACCTTAGAGAATGCCTTCATCCTGAAGACAGAATTCCGACCGGAAGGATTACAGAATGTGTTCCCTGACAGCACTGAGATTGGGAGTGGTCAGAAGGTCCTGATGATCACAGACTAGCGTCTGTAGCTATCGATGTGCGCAATGTGATGCAACATGACAAATTCCAAGACACTCTTTATACAGCTATCAACAGTACCCAGCTCTGGCCCTTGGTAGCATTTCGCTCAGCTTTAGCTAGCTATTAACCATACTGATAGGTTGCCTTGCTGAGTATCATGCAGATGCCAACTGAAAGGTTTCCGGAAAGATTCATTCCTCTAGACCTCAAGAAACAGTGTGGGCCATCCAAGAGTACAAGGATCATCAGTAGGAACCTCTCTTTTGGTAGAATCCAGTGCCGATTCCAGGCAAAGCATAGATCTCTAAACGACTCGCGGTGAAATGGGTGGTTTACTTTGAGAAATTGCTCTGCGTGTCACGGGACTAGATCTCACGAGCCCTGTTCTTGAAAAGCCTCGGTCCCGTCTATTATATGTGCTCCTGATTTCATGGTTTCCGGAAGGAGACACTGCGAGCGAAACCCGTACCTTGGTTCAGAGAACCAAGGTGACCAGCACCTGAATACGAATGCTTGGGTTGTGTCATAAAAATGTTTTGGTCACAATACCCAACCTAACTTTTTTTAATGTCCATCAATAGGTTAGTGATAGTTCAAGAGGTCTGTGTGAATTAAAACCGCCGTGAACCATGACTTCTCAGGAACAAGCCGACCGATTCATGGCTGGTTGTGCAAATGTGCCCTGAGGGGTTCAAATTTAGCACTTAAAAGATATTCAATATTATGTTGTTCAGTGACAATATTAAATGATGAAACTGCAATATACCAGTAATTTTTGGGTATTTCGAATACTAACAAAACCGCAAAGGATCTACAGACAGGCAGTAGCTAAGAATAGCATATATTTATATTCAGAGAGGAAACTTTCCATGAATATCTTTAAAGGGCCATCAAAATATGAACGATGTTAAGTCATTCTGTGTAATGGTCCCAACAAAACGCATAACCACTTACATATTCACACAGACGCAACATGAATCAACTGGCAAAATCAGGCATTAATCATACGTGAAGGAATCTCAGCGCTATCTTCGGCCAGAAACAATGGGTCTGATCCAGAATTTCAGCCGACATTTGACGGCTTCTGGTTTAATGAACCACAGCAAAACGCTGAAAGGACAAAGCAGAGATGGGGACGCTCCTTCACACCTGCCCAGAACCGAAGGACAGGAAACGGGGACAGAAGAACCTTTAACCTTTAATACTGAACCCTTAAGAGGTACTCACTCCATCTTAGAATGATGAGTGAAGGCATCTCTTTAAGAAATCTAAGAAAGGTTTTACTTGTAGGGAACACATTTAAAAAAAAAATAAATTGATGGTTGCTCTTTCTGTGATCATAATTAATAATTCATTACAGGAAGAACCTGCAAGCCTTGGTTCACTGTTGGGCAGATTGACTATTAGCGTCAAGGTCTGAAGTAAGAAGGTCTTGGGCTGGAGGGTAGGATCTCAATGTTGGCAGTGATAAGGGGCAGTGTGAATGAAGTTGTTGCCAAGACAGGCCTGGCTGACAGAACCCACTTCCCCCCACCCCCCTCCCCCCAACACACCTGACCACCTGGTTCTGCATGAAGAACTGAGTCCATTTCTTGGTACGAATTCCTCCCATGTCTCCCACTCAGGCGAGGAAGACGACAAAGACGATGAAGAAGATGATGAGGATGAGGAAGATTTTTATCATGAGCCAGCGGTTGGAGGAGACCGACTGGAAGTACTTGAGGATCTCGCCGTGGGCGGCGTCCACATTCAGCTGGGTGTCCTCCACGTTCGCGTCGATTCTAGAGGGTGGGTTGAGACAAATGCATGAACAGCTCAGACCTCCAGAAGGTCCATTGCTATGCTGCTGTAACCTACACTGCCTGACCTACCTGTGCACCGTCTCCTCTTGCTCCTTCACCATGTGGGCAAGCTGCTGGAAGATCGAGCCCAGCTCCACGATGGTGGACTCGATGTTCTGCATGGTGTCTGCTCGGCTCTGGATGTACGACTCCTGAACACACCAACAGCATTGTCATTGTTATTATCATCATCATCCTCCTGAACACACCAACAGCATTGTCATTGTTATTATCATCATCATCCTCCTGAACACACCAACAGCATTGTCATTGTTATTATCATCATCATCCTCCTGAACACACCAACAGCATTGTCATTGTTATTATCATTATCATCATCAGCCATTTTCTGTAATGGATTTTGTTGGTTTATTTACCACTTACAAAAGGTCTAAGTGACTGGCCCGTGACATGTTTATAAGTCATAATTTAATCAGGCCTGTAGGCCCAGATCAACCTGTCTTTTTCTGCAGAATAAACTAGCAATGTAGTGTTGAGCTTGCCGGCGCAGATTCACTAAATAAGTTTCACTTGAAAAGACTGAGACCATCTGTCGGAACTCAGATATGTTGCTGTAAACACATCACAGCGTGCTAACTTGTTTCTGACATCATCGTCCGAGGGTGTGTATAACCGGCCCCCACACCTACAACAACACCATCTCCGCCACTCACCTGTTCGTTGATCAGCTGAAGCTGATGGTTGGCGCGAGAATCCATCTCTATGGAGACGTCTGCAGGTTTCTTTGGCTCATCTTGCATCAACAGAGAACCATCTGAATGGTTGCGAGAGACACAAAGCACAGCGATTAACATATTGCATCCATAAATGTCCTTGTTCACGCATAGTGTCATTAATTGCCCTGCTGGTCACAGTTAACGCGCTCTTACCAAAGTTCCTAGCATGCACGGTTGCCGCAGAAACTGGGGCATTGGAGAATTGCTCCCTACGACTTCGCTGCTGTTTAAGGTTCTGTGGACACAGTGATCAAGGTTAGGCCCTGAAATGTTACTCCAGCTTTGTTCAGGACCGTCATGGAAACCGTTAGGAGGACCTAGAATGTCTTACCTCTGTTCTCACCTCCAGTACCGATTTGAAGTCGTTTGACATAGATGCCAGTTTCGACTACAGAGCAATAAAGGTAAAAAAAGAGGCATCAATTCCAATAAAATTATTAAAAAAAAACTTCTAAGAAACATGCAGAAATCATTCATCTTCGATGTAGACAGAAGGTGATATAGAAATCGTGGGGTGTAAACGGATATGGATGCAGCTGTCCTGACCTGCAGGGAGACGACGACGGTGTTGGAGTGAGTCTGGAGATGCCTGCCATTCTGGCTGCCCCGGGAGCGAATGAGCTCCTGCAGATGGGCTATCTGCTTATTCAGGCTACTGATGTCCTGCAGTTTGAGGGGTGGGCAAGTATGGCGAACACACAGTCAGAAAGAACCGGAAAGCACGGCGGAGCGCCTGCGGCCACAGTACACAGTGCTCCCTCACCTGCCGGATGATGTAAGTGAGCTCTTCAATCTCAACTGCCTTGTCATCAAACAGTGATTTCCTCTTGGCCACTGCGTGAAAACAGAAGAAAGCGTTTCCGTAATAATATTGTCACTCTTAACCTTAATCATAATATGCCGATTTAAAAAAACTACCATCAGCTCTGAGATCGCACATCTTACACATTGTGAGTTTTTCCAATTTGGCAAAGGTGTTACTGAGGTCTCTCCCGATTTTCCTGCGAAGACAAAGGAAGACGGGAGCGCTTCTTATAAATCAGCCCAGCAGATGCCGAAACTCCGCAAGGAGCGCCAACAAGTCACAAGCGCGAGCTACCTGTTATTTAGCATTTGAAAACTAAATGCTACCATTCCGCTGCTAACAGAAACAGCATGAAAATGAGGGACACAGATATGGAGACTCACTTTGCCATAAGAGTGAAGTCACTGCGTTGCCTGAGAGGACTGTGACTTGGTTTATTGGCCTGGAACCCATTCTGAACAGGAGAAAGGAAAAGACAGGACGATGATCATCCTTAAATCACAACATCGAATGGTGCAGTTTCTGTCTGACTCCTTTAGACGTGCAGCAAGCCTAAATTCCCTCTCTAAATAAGCTATATTATGTATGATTTTAGCTACCTATACAATAATAGAGAAGTACGCGTAATACAGTGAGTTGCTACTGTTCACGTTCCAAATTGCTTACTTGCTGACTCTGGATAGACTTGCAAGCGGACAAGAACTCCTGCGTCCGATCTCGGCAAGACATTCTGCTCGTGTCCACGGGTGGGAGGAGCAGGGATGGTGCAGCGGCAGCAGGGGACGCAAATGCCGTGTCTGGCTGGTCGCTCAGCAGCGTTTGAGTCTGGGAAGGGCCGAAGTATGCCCCCTGCTGGCTACTTTTAGAACCGTGGCGACGACGTGCGTTCATGGGAGCTATGACACATCACCTGCCAGGTATGGAAAACATCCCCAATTTCTTAGAATACACATGAACTGCAAACAAATGATCGCAGATACCTAAAAAGTAGAGAAAGAATTAACCCAGTCCCTCTGTTCTGCCCGAAGGGACATTCTAGAAAAACAAATGGCACTCGAATTTGGTCTTAATCTACACGTAATGCAGAAGAGTCACATTTATTACACCTAACCGCTAGCTAAAGGATGTAAATTTCATTTAAGCCGAAAATAAATTAATGTCAACCTAAAAACACCAATTATCTAAGTTTAAATCATCACGGCTCAACACAGATGGGTTTAAACACGAGCGTATTTTATTAACAGGTCACATTTAAATAAATTCAACATTTAAAGTAATTGCTGTTGAAATACATACCTATTATGGCTAATCGATGCTATCTGACAAGGAACAAGAGCATTTCTGTCTCGTAAGTACGTAATCAAGCGCCAAATTCCCATATTTATTTCTTCTTTTAAAACACACGACTTAAGAAAAACTTACCAGTCATCACTATTATCAACTGTAAACGACTGTTATCTCGTAAAACTTCTCTATCATTTACATTCCCATTTGCTTCATCAAGCGATTAGGTCAATCCGGAAGTCCTAGACCTAGAACACCGCCTTCTTCATTAAAACTCGGCAGCGGAGCGCGTGAAACCCGTTAACGCGCTTTCCTATTGGTCTACATACACGTGACCCTTCACCTACGGCACCCTTTCCAGGAGTCAGATTGGGTGAATTACACGTCATTCACGTTACATGGTAGCTCGTCAGCAGCAGTTCGAGACGTCAAAACAAGTTCAGCATAATCTTAAAGATTTGTCCAAATGTGAAGGAGAATAACGATTGAACTATTTGATAGAAAAAATGAAGCGTCAATGCAGTGCAAGAAACCAAACAGCCATACTGTTACAGTCGATTTGCCGTTTTAAAACTGCGTGAGTCGGCCAAAAGCTTTTTGACATTAAACAATATAACTAAAACAAAATGAAACCTTTATAGCTATCTGCGATTGGAACCGACACGTCACCATTTCCGCTGATATAAAACATGTGTGCTACCTGCAATTAAAAGTCTTCTTTTCTGATCGTTTCTCTTCAGGATCCTTCCCCAACCTTAGTATTACGTTCTTGATCCGGGTAACTGCGCAAACGCCGACGTAACGCCACGTATCACCGCTTCATTGTATTTAAACGCCAAGCATCCTACTTCTCAGTTTCACTTCTGATGTTAAACCATGTGACTGTCATCATATTGGAGAAATATTTTCGGAATAGGTAGTTATTTCTTACATCATTACCATTGTTATGAACTATATTTTATTTGCAAGAGTATTTTTTAGACTTCCACTACAAATCAAACAGATAGGGTAGGGAGAAATGTGTAGCATAGAATAAATATGAGCAAGACTTCATTTATAATTCCTGTAATGCAAACAGAGTTGAACTGAACTGGAATGAGCTGCATGTATAACTTTAACCATTGTCTACAAGTACAAAACAGCTACTAATAGTTTTTTACGTAAACATATATCCAAGAAGAAAAAAAGGTACAAATTCAAAGTGACTGAACATCCAGATAAAAATAAAAAGGAAAACTATTAAAGAACCAGAAACCTGAAACATAAAAACAACCAAGAACTTTGCAGTTTATTACCATAAAGAAATGAAAGCAATAACTAATCCTGGACAGTCTTTCAGCTCACTCTCTCAGTGTCTTTCAAGCTAGCAGCTCCATCTGTGAATGAAACGTATTTACACATCAGTGTAACCCAGTGCTTATCTTTCGCTTGTCCACCTATTGTGACACTAAGACAATTAATTACAAAAAAAAAACTAAGGTCGATTTGGAGGAAATGCAACGTTAATCGTGGTCAGAAAGACATCTTTCTGAAGGGTTTCAATATGCCATGGAAGACTGGTAAGTCTGTTTCAAGATGTCTAAATTAGAAACGTTCAAACACTAATTGCTTTCACTGCAGCGCAATTTCGTTGGTATAAACTGCATCCACATACCAGCATCTTCTCCATCTCCTCGATCTCAGGACTATCCATTAGCATCCTGCAAAGTCAAAGAAGCGTTCTTATATTCCATGTTATTAGAAAACAGCATCACGAAACAAACACGAAGAATCAAACCTACTTCATCAATTCAGAACATTACATTTATTTTGAGTCATTTAGTCATTCATTCACATGTTTGCAGCAACACCTGGCGTGCACAGCCGATGATTGACTTGTTAAATGACAGACTACACCAGTCAGTGGAAAGTTCAGAGTTTAGCTATATGCATGCATACAGTCCGTCACAAAGCGTGGGCGCACTTTGAATTTTACCCGCGAATTTCGGTACCTGTCCAGACTTTCGTTTATGTTGCGGATGTTAGCCGTGATGGCTCTGGTAACGCCGGTGAGCCTCGTCAGTGACTCCCGGAGGACATCTTCCTCGCCTTTGTCCTCCGGAGCCTTCAGCAGGAGCCCGGAGCCTCGCCTACCCTCCGAGCGACGAGGAGGCTTGTCTGCGCCGCAGCCCTCCATCGTTTGCTTATGCTCCAAGGCGCGCTGCCTCGGATGGCGTCACTGCGGGAAGTGCCGCCAAACCACGTGTCCGGTACGAGTGCACGGGATGAATGTCAACGTCCCTTTGCTGGTCCACTCAAAGAAATCGGTGAAATATTAAGTTACTACTACGCAAGTTTCTTTTCGGAAATGCCTATATTGCGGTTTAAACGGCCGATTCGTAAAGGACGAACCATGGCGGAAGGTTGTTGATGTGAAATTGGCAGGAGTGTCAAGTTAAACCCTTGCCTTGAGTTTTCAACTGGATTTATCGGTTTCAATGGTGGTTTCCTTGCAGCTGTCCGTCACGACATGAAGATACAATCCGCACACAGTTTGCGTTGGGATAAACAGGGGGCGCTGTTGTTCAATTTTTCCTCACCTACCCAAATGTCATCCATCCATCCACACAGTTTCCAACTACGTAACCAGTATAGTGTTGCGGGGGGCGGGGGCTGGAGTTTTACCCAGGCTCCAAACCGCTTTTCCTGTTCAAGGACGCGGTGACCCAGATCTTGCTCAGTTGAAAATTTGTAAAAGCTTCATTCTTTGAAGTTAAGATTAAATTACAATCAGTGCGCGAGTGTGCTAATTTTAGCTTGTGTGATGCTGTCCGCGGTACTAAATGCGTTTTAAGATAGTAGAGAAACATCTTCTCTAACTGCTATTTTCTGTCCGTTTTAAAACACACGAGTTGACTTTGTAGTCTGCCCGTTCATATCCACATACGCAAATTTGGTCATTCTTACAATTTTGTAGAAGACAAAACCATTACCCATAATGATGTTGTAGTGACATTTATTTAAAAAATAGACCATGAACAGAATGAACATTTTTGATGAATGTAAAGTTGATGAAATTTAAGGCACTCTTCTTTAGTACATTGGAGCCTAAGTATAGGTGAACAGTAAACAAACATATCTCACTCTCTCACATCACCACCTCAACATGCTCACACACAGAAACACGCAGAGCTATTCTTGGATTTTTAGATAAAACACGGGATGTCATTTTGGTGATTTATATAAACCTTAAGCCATAGGTTAGATTTATATTAACTAAGACGTAATAAAATTTGATTGATATCACTTTGCAGAGTTTTGGCAAACTCAGGAATGGTCAGTCAGAGTTCATGAAGATCAGGGCTGATGTAACAAAGGCAGACATCCTGTGTGTGTGTGTGTATGTGTGTATTTAAAATGATTAAATTTTCAACATTAAACTACATCAACATTCAAAGCCCTGTTTCACTGATGCATTTTTCCCACGTATTTCGTGGTATAGAGCAGCGTTTCTCAAACTATGGGACGTGGACCGGTGCCGGTCCGTAAGAGGGTTCCTGCCGGTCCGCAAAGTCTCGCTTCTGCACCAATCAAAATTCAGTCAGATCAGTTCAGGTATTATTATAATAATAACAACAATAATAATACTATCTATCTATAATAATAACTGTCTGTCTGTCTATCTATCTAATCTATGTGGATATGCATCTGCGGGGGCTGCAACCCCAAAGCCTGACATGACTGGTCCCCAGGACAAAAAAGTTTGAGAAACGCTGGTATAGAGCACAGTGAAGGCTAAGGTTAGGGTTTGGCTTAGCCTTCTGAGCTAACTTACCTAGCCACAGCTACCTCGCGCGAACACTGTCTGCAAAGCACACAACTGCAAAAAAAATTCAAAAACAAGGTGTCTGCCCCCACGGCTCTGGTCCCACCCAGCTCCATTCGTTCTTACAGTACCTGCTCCAGGCTCAGTAATATACGGTTACACAGATGACGCAATGCATGCATACAATTGCACATTTATAATCTGTCAAAGAATCATTTAATTATTTTGAAGTGATGAAAAGTGAAGGTAACTTTAAAAATAGCGGCAAGCATTAATTCATAGTTTTAAAGAAACAGCTGCTCCTGGTTTAATTAAAAATCACTTCCGAGTTAACTACTAAATATTTTCCACACATTTATACATTTCCATACATAAGTACGTATTGGCTGCACTGAAATTTCTCTCTTTTCTTCTAGGTCCGTGCTTTGGCCCCCCCAGGGTGAAGTTCCTATTACATGCATGTGATGATCCCAAGTCTCACTGGAACATTGCTGCAAAGCCTTTTGAGTTACAAAGCTACTTAATTTTCAACTATACATCAGTAGCCGTAGGTTTGGTTTCCACACTGATAAGGACCGAATCTGCCCCGAACCCCCCTGAACCCACAGTACCCCCACAACACTGGTAGGGACATGTCCCTAGCATAGAAACCCAAACCGATGTACTGGAAAAGCAGTGACCCTAGAATCAAGAAACGTGAGCGAGAAGTGAAAGTGAAAGGCGACCTTACAAAACGATCCTTCGTGTGGCACCAAAAAACTCAAATCCAGCCCTTACAATCCAGCATAACGGGACTCAGTGGAGAAATACAGGCTATAAAAAGACTATAAATGCTATATTTTATTCTTAAATTATTAAACTACAAGGTTTTGTGTTATAATTTTGAATATTAGAATAATTAAAATGGGAGGACAACATTGGTTTATCTACTTCAAGAGTAAAATTAATCGTGTTCGTAAATGACAGTGAGGAGTAAATTAGCTTATTTTCCCTTTATATAGACAGACTTTAGCATTCACGCAGAGTGGTTATTCCTAAAATTCCTCCACTCATCCATCCTCATTGAATCTCTCACTCCTGATGTCGTTTGGATGGGGGTATGAGGTGATAAGGCAGGTCAACGGGCAGCTCATGGCCTTCCAGCTTGACCTTGATCAGGTGGTTAGCCAGGGCGAACTCCTCGTTGTCCAGGAAGCCATCCCTGTCCACATCAGCCAGCTTCCAGATCTTTCCCAGCACTGTGTTGGGCAGCTTGGACTTGACCATCTCCTTCTTGGCCATTGCGCCCGACACCTTGCCATTGACGGGCGAGAGCGTGTAGAAGATCTCATCGTATGTGGGCTTGTCACGCGCCACCACCCACTCCAGCTCATCGATGCCCTCGCTGGCGCCCTCTCCGTAGCCATGCCCGAAGGGACCGTTGCTGGTCCCGTCGAAGGCGCCCCCTTCGACCAATTGGCTTGGCATGGCGGATTCCTCCTGGCGGACCAGGGTCATGAGCTTAGCGATGTCATTGGCCAGCATGTCCTCCACGGCGTCCATCAGCTTGGGCTTCATAGACTGGAATTTGCTGAAGTCGTGGATGCTTAGGATCTCCTGGGGTCAAAGAAAAACGGCAAGCACACTGTTGGGAGGTGTCCAATAAAAGCATGATGGATCTGCAGTAGGGCTGCTGGGTCACGGTAAAAAAAAAAAATCATAATCGTGATTATTTAATACGATTAATCATTGACTTTGGAAATATCATCATCTCGACTTTGAAAAATATCTTTATATAATTCAACTGAGAAACAAATAAAAAGGGGCTGGAAAACTGGATTAAAATACAAAACAAAATGTCCTAACCTGTAGCTAGTTCCTTGTTATACTCATCATAGTCAAGCAACGACAGAGACATTTATCAAATCATCTGTGTATTTGACCCATTATGAGGGTTTCCTGATTGTAGGGCTTGAAAAATGTGTTTTCTATCATACGCCAGAAGGATGATGTAAGAGATTATTCATGAGTAGGTGGGACTACCAACAACTACCAATCACAGGTTAGTTTATCCCGGTAATGTGCAACAAAGTAACCAATGGGAAGAAAGTTAAACTATCCATTACTCTGTAACTCCACCCAGTGAGAGAAAGAAAAAAAAAATCGCATTTGAGTTGAACTTTATACCTGCATCTTTATGATGTTTGGGAAGTCGCCGGGTGATATCTGATACTCTTTCTCGACCTTCAGGTAAATCTCCCCCAGGTTGGCGATCAGCTCCTTCTTCTTGTTTTCTTTGCCAAACATGTTGGGCATCTCTCTCTTTAAGGCACTGATGATGTATGCGTGAACCTGGACAAATATGGTTTCATTGAAATTGCAGTTTGGCATAAATGACGCTACCAGAAATTACACTCGCTTGATCAAATAATGCCAATGCAGCTTTTAAAATCGATGCTC
Source organism: Brienomyrus brachyistius (assembly GCF_023856365.1). Taxonomy (NCBI): domain Eukaryota; kingdom Metazoa; phylum Chordata; class Actinopteri; order Osteoglossiformes; family Mormyridae; genus Brienomyrus; species Brienomyrus brachyistius. The sequence goes on from NW_026042310.1 coordinate 895,704, forward strand.
TTCCCTAGATCAGCTTAATGAAAGGAGTGAGGTCGTGGACCTCATCTAGGAACTTATTCATGGAGAAACGTTCTGAGCTCCAGGTGCTGTAAGCCGGAACGACTTATAGATCTTATTGGCGTACTTTGGTATATCGTCGGTAGCTATCGACAGCTGACAACGAGATAACACGCCTGAAAACATAGGCCGGCTACAAGCATTCTCACCGCATCAGCAATGTGACCACAGCCTGAAATACCGGTTGCCAAGGTAACGAATGACAACAAACATGGTGCTACAGCATAGCAGCTAACGATTGCAATCCATCATTTTGCGAGATAATTAACACAATAGTATGTTTTTCTTTGACGACTGCATTAACACGAACAACCAGTGCTGAAGCACTGTCAGGACCCCGACTTCCAGTGCTACCATCTAGGGAACTTGCTCCTCAATACAAGCCCATACGCCCCCATCATCCAACACTGCCCCTATTGGAATCCCACCTTGGCAAGGCGAGCACGCTTGATGAGGTCATTGAGCTTGCGGAGGGCAGCATTCCGTGGAAGGCTTTGGATGTCGCGAAACAGGTCCTGCTCTTCCGCCTCGAACAGTTTGCGGTTGTCGGGCACCAGAAGCGGCTGAGACCAGAAGGATCCTATGTAGACGCGGATGACCTCCGGAGTGTTGACGATTTTGCCCAGCGACCACATGAGGGCGCCGTAGACCCGCATCAGTTGCTGGGTCCCGATCTGGTCAGCTTTGTTGAGCACCACGCGCATCTTGTCCTCATGGTTCTTCAGGGCCCGGATCACCTCCGAGAACTCATCAGAGATGTCCAGCTTGTGTGCATCGAAGAGGAGGATGATGCGGTCGACCCGCTCTGCAAACCACTCCAACACGGCAGCAAAGTCGTAGCCTGGAGAAGGAAGGTACACAATGCCCTACTGAGACAACGCAAACCCTCTTGACACTCTTCAAAAAATGATAACATGACCATTATTTTAATTCCAAGAATGGAATATGTGTGAAACAGGTAACACACCATAATGATACTTCTAGGACAGCTGGAGGATGGAGGCTCACAATGCGTGTCAGAGCCAGTAACAGCATGGACACAACATTACGGGAGACACATCTAACTGTACAGCTACAAACAAGCAGAAGAGATCATGGAGAAGCATGGAGGTGGAGCTTCCTGTTTGAGGAAACCTATGTTTAATTTAGCGCCCACTTCCTAAAAATTGTATTCCAGCAACACGCAGGAGGCCTTCACAAGGAACTACTCGTTAACAACTAATTCACAGCGAGACGACACATCCAGACACCAGGAATTCTAATTATAAACTTCCACACGAAATGCACAACTCGCACGTGACTTCCTGTCCTCTCAGTACCACACTAGAGATGGGATCATCCCGGCTAACAGGGAACGTTCCCAGAACTTTAGCTAACGTTACATGAAGGTCTTCTCAAGGTTATCAGAGAACTTTCTTACTACAACGTTTCCACGTTTTGCATTTTAACAAAGGTTCTATTAATGTCAGCATATCTTTGTTACCTGAACATGCAATTAATGTTGAAAAATATTGGGTGATGCTTTACTTAAGGCCATGATTTTAGCAATTTATAAATAATGCATTTATAAAGCATTATAAACATGGTTACAACTATTTATCGAAAGGCATAACATACTATAGCCTTGTGTATCATTATGAATGCTTTATGAAGCTTTCATCTATAATGCACTATAGATACCTTTATAAGGCATTATAATGGACTGTATAAGAATTAATACAGTAATGCATTATAAAGGTATCTGATTACTTCTGTACCTTACTGTAACATTCAATAAACATTCCGAGAAATTGTTAGCAGGTGTAACATCGCTACACTGCTACATTTTCAAAACACGTTTGCGATGCAGGAGAAGGACTGTGTGATTAACGACAATGGCCCGCATCCAATGGTGCACAGATGAGTTATTGTTTCACGTAACGGCAGACCAATGAATCCTGGAGAATCTCGTCCTTGCGCAACCGCGTCGGCCAGCGATTCCGATCGCGCCTACGTCACCGTCCGTAGGCTGACCTTGTGTCGTAGTGCATCAGCACTCCCTTTATGCTGATAGCTGGCAGCCCGTCCTATGATAACATACAGTCATTAATATCAGAGGCTCGACAGCCAATAGGATGTCCTCTCCTGACCTTGCTAATGATATCAGCTTACAATTAACCATCCTCAGTCGGTTCTCTTCAGGGCGTCTCGTAGCGACCTCGCTAATAAACCACCTTTGTTTGGCCGATGGCTGACTTCCTGGACGTTGGATACAGTACGGTCAGGTGGAGAAACTGGAGCTGATCGGAGCCAACAGCAATTTCCAGTGAGATTAAAATGGACAGGAGAATTCGGCGACTGCCAAGAACTCAACACAATAGGCAGCTGAGGCTAAATCGAAGTGGCAGATATTTAAACGCCTGGTTTTGCACTTAACAGAAGGTGTGGCGGGGTATAGTGTTAGCACTCTTCAGTTTTTCCACTGCCACCACCCCCTACTTCCTTCCTTCTTGGGGATATCCTAATGGAAATTCCCCCTCTGGCATTCTGGGCTGCCTAACTTGTATGCGTGCACGTGGTGTGTGTTTGAGTGAGACACGCTTAAGACCCCGAAGCCCGGGTCGTGTATAAAACACATCTTTGTAAACCGACACCAGCCATCCGGGCAACGAAAATAGACGCGTCCAACCGCTTGAGGCCCAGCCTGCCTGTGGTCTTGTCTGCAGCACCACAGGGAATGTGAACTCTACAATCAGATCAATATCAGGCTCGTATTCAGAAGTTTCAGGAGTAATTTCTACTGAATGTCCTTCCCCGTCTGACCATGGTGTCTGTGGCGGAATTTGAAAGCACTTAACATACTGAAGTTAGAGGACGTCAGTTCCAGGAAGGAAAAACAGGTACGTAGATGTTCACCATCCCCTTAACGAGCTGCCCAGACATAAGACCTGAACCAACTGGTGCATAATGCTTTGGCGTGACCGTGCTTTTCTGGGGGGGGGGGGGGGGGGGGGGGGCGATGACCGCGTCTGCCAAAGGAATGCATGTCTCATGATCAATGGTTACCGGGTACGGTGAGGACATTCTTGGCAGGTGAAGTATTTAAGAGCAGAGCTTTGTGAAGTGTTCCGTTCTCTCGAGTTCCTGTGTGCATAGTGGTGATAAAAATCACAGGAGGAGGAGGACGTCCCCCCCCCCCCAGAAAAGCACGGTCACGCCAAAGCATTACGCACCAGTGTAAGAACTACTCTTTATAGCTTGTGTCACGTGACTGACTGGACACGCCATCAGAAACGGTTCTCAGCGTGGAGTCAGGGCGACACCCGGACTTCCCGTCTCCTGTCTTTTCGAATCGTCTACAGAAACCACAACCGCCACACTCTGAGTGCCGGGGGCCATAACCGGACACCCCAAGAAGGAATCAGCCTAGTGCTCGGATGGGATGGCATGTACAGTATAGTAGTATAGTAAATAATGGCCTGTTGCCCGAGAGAGACAAGTTTGAGTGATTGGAGCAGCAGCGCATTCTTAGCGTAGGAGGGTCACCGAGTCCTGGGGCGAACGGGGTTTCCACGGCAACAGAGGTGGCTGGTTACAGCCATGTTAAGTGAGACGTAAATGACCCTTCAAGTTAAACTCGAACGTACGTCACGCAAACATTCAACAAGCTTAATGCCCATTTCACACCCGAAGGCAAAAAAAATATATATAAAAAGATCCTCGGCCGATCTAGATCTGCTGCGTGTGGGATAAATCGTTAAATTGCGCTAAAATATTCTTCACTTTATGGAAGTTAGAAAGTCGTGATTTTCATCTTGCAAAAGGCATGGTGACAGGGAAAGGAATGGTACAATGAGAAAAAAAAAAAAACACTTTTACCTGCGAAAGTGTTTTACAGGTTAGAGTCAGCAGACACAGGCAGATTATTAACTACACTTACAGAAGCGGTGACCGTGCCAGGTTTGGGACGCGATACGCAGCAATGCGACACCGGGCCTGGGCTTTACCCCCCCAGGGCAGGGGTGTAAATCAGCTGTTGTCATGCAGAATGTAGCCAGTAGATTTTTAATTTTGGTATAGAAGGGAGAGTTTGAAGTTAGAGCTTATCACGTGTCCAAGAGATATTATCCCACACCTTGACCGCTCCGCGAGAGCTGTGGCATGCGGGTGGAAAAGCGACAGGCACGGCATGTTTGTTTAGGATACAGCCCCCCCTCCCACCCCAAGATGGGGGACAATGGAGAAGCGCAATCACGGCCCCCACCCCAGACTCCAGCGAAGGCTTCCTGTGTGGGTGCAGGTGGGGTTTCTGGCCGAGGAGCGACAGGAAGTGGGCGGGGAGCCCCGGCTGGCAGCTGAATCATCACTTCCTGTGAAGCGGAAACGTCAGCTGCCACCCGGCTCCCAGCGCTGGTCTCATGGCTTCTGGCAAGGGTGAGCAGCTAGTTGACTTTTAACCCCCCTCCTCCCCTCCCTTCCCCCTCCCCCCTGCACCCACCCCCTGTCAATCTCTCAACTTTTTTTGTTAGAGGCTTCTTGACCATTTCAAATCTACTCAACACATCACTGCTTTTTCTTGCGTTTATGGCCATGTGCTCATATACATACAGGTATAAATATAATACATACAGGTATAAATATATATACACACACACACACCATCAAGAACTTGATATCACAGTTATGTAATCTGTCTTGCAATGGTCATGAGTAGCTTTATGGTGTGTACAGTTGGATGGAAGCCTGTTTAGCGTTGACCGTGCTGGGAGTGGGATCTCGGTTTGTCCGACAGTCACGTCACGGTCATCCTCCTCTCTTCCTCGGCCTCTCCTGCCGCACTCTGCTCTCCCATTCAGCGGAGAGTAAAGGTTGCGTTCATACTGACTGAGGCTATAAAGCACAAGTGACACATTCGTGTAATTACGAGAGCTGTTTATTGTCTCCTTGCAGACCAGGATCTGTTAGCTGTATCCAGCTAGTTCCGTCCTCTCTTTCGGGCAGCACCTCTATCCAAAACTCCATCCATGAACCCCCCCCCCCCCCCAAAAAAAAAACGCTGCCCCATCTAGTAGCATATTCTAACTGCATCAGCCGTGCTTGCAATTCGGTCGTCTCCCCGCTTAACATCTTCGGCAGTGCTCCTTAAAAACTAGGAGGCTCCGCAGATTGATCACCACGGCAACGTTTAATCAAACACACTACAGCGGCATAACATTCCGTGGGTGGAACACGCCGGAATCCCGTTCTCACTCTGTAGCACACAGATTCCAACGTAAACAGATCAGCTAAAAATACATCATGCTGCAGTACCGGTCAGAGCATATGGGCTCCAGCGGGATTCGGGAATCTCAGATCCGACTTGCATCGGAGATAAATCTGCATAATCAAATATCCACAACGCATCGACAGTTGGCTTATTTAAGGCGCACAGTTAGCTCATGGCTTTTGAAAACGTTTTTTTTTTTATTTTGAGTGAATGTTCGCTAAATTCGTCAGTCCCGGTCTGAAAGTTTAAAAAAAAAAAAAAAAACAGTCCGACCCGCAAAGGGCCGAGCAGCTGTCGGGCCGACAGGGAGGGTGACAGTGAGAGTGACAGGGGTATGATTTGGGAGAGCGGAGAACACGATGAGGCAGAGCAGAAGAGTCACAGCCTTTCCTGTTTTACACACTACTGCTGCCACAAACTCTATGCTACTTCAAGGAAGTGGAAAAAATAAGCCTGATTTAGGGAGCTGATTGTATTCGTCTCTGCCATTTGTTTAGGGTGACTAGAAGTAATGTACTTCAACTTGAATTAACAACAAAATTTACCATTACTTTATAAAAATGAAAATAATTTTATCGATGATTTATCAGTGTTGTTTAGATTGCTGTGGACAGAGGGGTGGATCTGAGGCTAGGGATCTGTGCTGGCAATCGGAAGGTTGTTAGTTTGAATCCCATGAATGCCAAGAGTCTTCCTACTACTTTGGGTCCTTCAGCAAGGCCCTTAACCTGCAATTGCCTCATCCTGGGTATGACGTTAACCTACATACAGCCCTATAAGGAGGTCCTCCAACTTACAGGGAAGATTTGGGGGTTGGTGGCAGGACTGGCACTCCAGCCACCGGGGAAAACGCTTGGGATCTCATCCCTGAGGTGCTTTGCTATGTGGTGGGTGCAGCAACGTGCTGTAACGGTGCATGCTCCTTACCTCTCTCTCTTAGAAATGCTCCGTTTAAATCTGTTGCTATGTATCAATCTCCTCGGCAACATCATTTGCGCTGCCTTTTCGGACGCGACCTCAGAAGCGTACGCACCTCTGCTGATCCTCTGCTTCTCGCCAGACAGGATGCCCGGGGTGTCGATGATGCTGATGCTCTCCAGCACCGGATTGGGCATCTGGGCACACACAAACCTGGTGGCAGACGGGACAGAGGGCGGGGGGGTGGGTTTACAAATCACACGCTACGACTGGTCAACCGAACAAACTTTCCACTGTTACGGACAAATTGGCTCCTTGCAGATACTAAGTCACAATCCGCCAGCGGCGTTCTATAGTACAGCTTGCGGTTCGATCCTGCACGAACTGGCAATTACAAACATGTTATGAACCAGCACAAAGAGGATTGTTTCTATACCCATGCCAGGTGCGAAGTTTGACTTCGCGAAGAGGAAGTACATTAGGGAAGATTCGAAAGACCTTCCTCAAAAGCCTTCAAAACCTTAAGGTATTGATGATGCGTGGGGCAGCTTTGACACCCGAGCTCGTCTGTTCATGAAAGTCACTGATACTGCTGCTACTCATGTGCCCTCAGTGGTGTCATTTAACTGAGGGGGGGGGGATATCTCGTGCCCAGAAGCGAAAGATTTAAACATTGTGACGGGTGAAAAACCAGCTGCTCTGAGCTCACATCGAGGGGCGATGTGTGGCTCAGGGAACTAGGAAACCGGATTTGCGGTAGGTAGGTTGCTAGATCAAATCCCAGGGTCGACAGAGTGATTTCAATGTCCTTAACTCCCAGTTGATGCAGGTACTATCTGACACTGCTTCCTCAAAAAAAATAAAATAAATGAAAAACCCACTAACTAAAACAAGCTGCACTTTCGACATCCTTGAGTTCCCCTTTATTGCATCACTCTAATGTTCGCCTTCACCTTCGAGCTGTTGGCTTCATCCCCCCTTTCCCTGATCCCTCTCTCTCTGCCGGGCATAAGCACATTCTCACTAACCTCTCCCTCTCCACCCCGCTCCACCTCTCCCAGAAGCTTCCCAGCATGCCTTGCAGTTGTCATCACCCCAAGACGGCGTTGCCAGAGTTTTTTCCCCCCCCGCCTCCTTCCCCCTCATCCCGCGCCAGCTGCCGTGGCATGTCCCATGACTCCTCATCGGCGTGTCGGAACGCAGAGACGGCACGGGCCGGCACGCGAGGGGCTCCGGTGCATTCCGGCCTGTCAGATACACGCTCCCACTGTCCGGTCGAGCGCACGTGAAGACATAAACCATTTGGTCAGAAGCCCAGGTTGACGTTTCTGTTGGCCCCAGTTAATGTTATGGAATGCTTGGGTGTATAGAAGAATTATTGCCAATGGAACATGCATTTCTTCCTTATTGTTGAAGAATGAACTGTTAAAATACTCAACTCTGTACATAGAAGACCAGAATCCTTTTGGTTTTTACTCATCCTCAGCTGACACCCAGTGTTAAAAGCATTGTGTTAAAACTATGGTGTTATAAATATTCCCTAAAATCTGAGTGATTGTAGCGTTAATCAGCCCTTTTCTAACCACACCGAGCCTGTTCCACATCTCCACCCTATGTGCTTGCATCTTATTGGTTGCCAAGGTCATGTGACCAAGTATTCCTCAACATTTTAGTAGGGTTCACTCTGACGATTACTAATCCCTGAAATTGAAATTTTTCAGTTTCAAGTTGTCAAAAACATAATTTAACAACAAACTCGATCACACGACAGCCGTACCATCAGTATTTAGTAGATGCAGTCAACTGACCACAAAATGCTTTCATCTTGTCCTACAAACTTTTGCCTTTATTCTTGGGGTTAGGTGGCCATCTTGGACAGTCATTTCAGGGACCCAAAGAAAACTGGGTAGCTACTATTACTCTCCCTGGTTTTTCACCAGGCTTCCTCCCAGGTGCTTCCTTCCGTGAATCAGTGGCCTGACAGCAGCCCAATACTATCATCCCATGTCTTCTACATCTTCGCATACGACAAAAACCTTTAGGAATGTCAGGAATATAGACGTGCGTCTGTCTCCTTAGTGGACGCCCAGGCATCCAACTGCAAAGGCTGAACCGGTGATGATTCTATACACGCTGGCGCATTACTAAGATCTTAAGACCTCAAGGGCTGAGCCCAGATACATAATCTGTCTGAAGGTTATCATATTGAATTCTCTCTCTCTGACGTCAGGATGTTCGTAGCATTATGGAGGTTTTGGGAAATGCAGCCCTGGACTAGGACATCGGTTACTAGAACATCTGACCGAAACGAATCATCCAGGGCTTGTTTTTATTTACTCAGGGATTCAGCCCAAGGTTCATTTGCACTATTCTCTACATCTTAGAACAATTATAAAGAACCAAAACTATAAAATAGCATAAATGGAATTATACACTGCCTAAAAATAATCTTTTTTGGGTGGGAGGCAGCTCTGTGGGTTAGGTGTCAGAATGTTGGTTCAAATCCTGTGGTTGGCAGAGTGATGCCACCATTGGGCCCTTGAGCGAGGCCCTTAACCCCAATTCCTCCAGGGACCGGCTGACCCCACTATCTCCTCCATGCCAGTTCCATGAGGTGGCCTCCTGAGATGCTTTACCAGCTGACCTGAAGGAGGTCCCGCATATATGCTGAGCTCTCATTGGCCGCTTTTCCTTCACTCTCTGGTCAAACTCCTCCAAAACCATCTCTCCTGTGTTTAGGTCAGGTGGCCTGGTCATGTGACGCGACAATCACTCTCCTTCGTAGGCGGCTTGGCACGTACCATAAAAGTGATCCATCTGAAATCTTCCAAGAAAAAAACTCCTTCCCCAACAACAACCTTTGCCGGTCTCCAAAAAAGCGAAACCCCTAATTCTGTAAGGTCTGTGAACTTCATAAATCATAAATAAATAGAACGCATACTGACAAAATTCCATTTTTCTGTAAGGATACACACCTCGAACATTTGACCTGGGCTTATCAATCACACGGGGATGGCAGAGAGAGCAGGAAGGACTCAGAACAATAGAAACCTACAGAAACCTCGTGAGTAACACTGAAGATGTTTATCAAAAGTCAGACGTCCGGATTCTACGGTTTTCCTGAACTCCACTGGCACGAATGGCCGACTATTCCAACAATGAGCCCTTGATTACATATTTTTGGGTTTGGACAGTCAAGATGGGCTAACACCTTTGCTGAACTCAGAACGGTACTTCAGTAAATAAGGAAAAAGGCGGCATTGTCAAAATGATGTCCTTCAGCATATCCATTGTTTAAACTGGAGAAGCATAATGAAATCCTTTACATTTCTCCAGTCTAGTTATAAAAGCTTGCCCAATCGAAAGCCTTATTCTGGTGACGACAAGTAAACTTCCCCACCTGGAAATGACAGTATTACTGTGCAAATAAAAATATATTTTAACTCTCCTCTCAGTTTTAGATTTCAACCACGCCACAGTTCAAATTTGATTCTTCATTTACGAATAGCCTAGAGTCAGGGGAATGTGGTTTTTATCCAGAACACAAACTAAAATACTGAGGAAATCATGAAGAAAAATATATAACAAATCTGACAGAGGATTAAGGACTGAGACCCAGGAAACCACCCCAGAATAGGAAAAAGCCAATTGCGTAGTTTCAAATAAGTTTACCCAACCCCTCAGGAAAATCACTGGATGGGAAAGACGCCACTGCACTCCTAACTGTCACGATGTTATGTAAACACCATACATCCACCTTCAGCAGAAAGGGCTTCGACATAACGCTTACCGCAATGCATAAACGTGCAAACATGCTTTCCTATCGTTCATTCTGCTAGACTTGATGGACGCCATGGACGCCAGCTCCATCATTGACTTCATTCATAACTTTTGCTGCTCTCCGATTCCCCACCCTGAATAGTAATGGATCCCTGTCACTGGACTGTCTGTCTGTCTCTCTGTAGTTATCACCTCCTTCCCATGCCACGACAGGTGCCCCATGCAGTCATTGCATATATGTGTCCTGTGATAGACTGGCATCCCATCCAGGGCATACCCCTCCCTTGTGCCCAGATGCGGATTGGCCATCGGGAAGTTCAGGAATTTTCCCGGTCTTGTGAGGGCTGGTATTCCCCTAACTGCCCCCCGCCCCCCCCACTCCAGTCCACCCCTGGTGCTGTCTACGATAATCTCCAGGCCCCCGTCCAGCCATGAGCAGGATAAGCAGCTGCAAGATAGATGGATATTATAGATATTACGTATTATTCAGCTAGAGGTGCGAGACATTCCAACCAGCTTTTAGGCTCAATGGTACAGCAGCAGGGAACCTCCTGGGATTTTAAGGGGCAGTTATATTTAATTCAGCTTCTGGATATTTACATTAGCAGCTGTCACATAGTACAGCTTAATGAGCACCCACTGTCCATGACCAAACACGTGTACAAACTGGTCAGTGAGTTACACGCCCTGGACTATGAACACGTTATAAAGCTCAGTATAAAAACCGACCACTGCCACTGAACAAACGCCAATGTCAGTTAATGGTTGTTAACTCCACAGCATACATGTTTTCACAGGTCCTTCGGTCGTCTTGATTCCAATAGTTTTGAAAGTAACACATCCTACGTCATAAAGTAATAAACCAGCGTACTATTAATTATAAAAAAAAACAGACTTATAGCGAAAGTCTTCATTTTTTAAGGAGTCGATACATCAAAAATGCTACATTAATGCGGGATATTAATCGTTATAGATTAATTTCAGTTAGACGACTCGATTATTCAGCATGTGTTGTTAGGCATTAGACAAGCCTGAGAAATCTGTTTTACGTTATAAGAAATAACGTATACTGGCTAATGATTAATCTCTTGTGGAGAACTAAGGTCAAAAGAAGGGTAGGCCTATTACTTGAACTTTGTTGCCTATATTTGGGTCGTTCATGCATGCGAAATTGCTTGTATTCTAAGAACTTTCCCTTCTAACGTTCATGGGGAATTCCGATCTTTCCCCATAAAGAACTTTAAAAATAAAAGTGTAAAATCTAAAAAAATATATATTATAAATAAATAAATCGAATTTTATAAATTCCCGTTTCGTTTTAAATGCGGACTCCGAAGTGACCAACGTCTGGACAATGTCCTCCAAATACCCCCCAAAACAGTTAATCATTGGTGTCGAATTTAAAGCAGCCAGCTTTCGACGGCTATATTTTGCTGCGTAATAGCTAAACAGCCACTGGCCACAAACAGCGGAGATATCGCACAGAAAATGAATGGGCCAGCCCCCTTTGCTATCAGACACTTGCAGCCCTGAAGCGTGCCAAAACCTCACCATATCTGCGTAAAAGTCCGGGCTAAAACCTTATATATAAGGTTTGGCCAAGGATCTGCAAAAAATTACTATTTAATTATCATATTAACCAGGGGTACAGTTTGTCGCAAATTTTATACATTGCGGATGATGCTTTGTGACAATTAAGTTAGCCGGTTAACTATCTGATGATCACTTTAATATTAAAAACTGTAAGCAAGTAATTGGTTATTCATGAATGAAATCATGAAGGTCACCTGTTGAGGAAAGCGTTGCCAAAGGCGTTGAGTTTTCGGAACGGCTTTTTTGGGTCGACCACCAGAGCGTTGCCCGGTACCAGCCCCTCCTGCTCGCCGTACATGACCGCTATGAAGGAGTCCGTGGTTGGCTCCGGACCGATCCTCATACCGGGGAAGTCCTGCTCCATTAGGTGCCGGATGAATGTGGTCTTGCCGGTGGAGTACTGACCCACCAGCAGCACCATGGGCTTGTTGTCAAAGTCGGCGTCTTCGAGAGCCGGCGAGTGAAAGTCGTGGAAGCGGTAAGCGTCCTCCAAAGGGAAGAGTTTGGTCCGGTACAGCTTTCGCAATCCTTCCGAGACCGTCTGAAAAAGTTCGGGATTTTTTTTCCTCCCGTCTCTGAACATGGTGCCTGAGTCTTTTCCCGTCTTTAAAGATGCAGAAGAAAGTCTATCACGAAAATCTAAAAAATATTAACTAATAAACTGGAACCCGTGCGGTTCTGTTCTGTTCCTCTGAGGTTTAAATTTCACCAACACCAATCACTTATATAAGCACGACTCCAATGAAAATTACTTTTAAAAGTACTTTTATGACTTAGTAAACCGCTATTCCGGGTGTCTTTGTTTTTATCTCATATTAATATATACGATAACTTCTCCCGGGAAGCGGACCATCAGTGTCCTCGCCGTCAAACCAGCTGATATCAGTAGCCAGCGAGCTGAGATCGAGCTTAAACTGCTGGCCGGAAGAAAGAGAAGGAGTTCAAAATAAAAGACCCCACCTCTCCCTCCACTAAGGAACCGATCATAACATTATTAATGATCTTTAACAGCGGGGCGTAGTTAGAGATGAATGGGTAGGGGGAGTCTTTAGTCGGGGGGGGGGGGAGCTTACGTATAATTTTTCATGACTTAAGCCACGAATACACATTTATTGGGGGACGACGACGACGACGACTAAAAAGAACATTTTTTCAATGCATTGGGGGGGCAAGCTTACATATAATTTCTCATGACTTAAGCCACGAATACACATTTATTTGGGGGTGGACTAAAAAGAACATTTTTTCAATGCATTAATAATATTATATCATGTCGTCAATGCATCAATGTAGCTTAACATATTTACATTATATATGAGTAACAGCGGTGTATAGTTTATCGAAATGGTTACGATTTTGCAGTTTTAAATTAGTAGACAAAATGTATTACTTGCTCATACGAGAAAGAGTGGTCCTGCCAAATTATTATTATTATTATTATTATTATTGATGTTATATAATACTGTCATAAAAATATAATATATAATATATCATAATAAGGAAATACTATGAATTAGCATTTACGCCTCTGTTGAAATTATGAAGACACGTGTTCTAACATATATTAGAGTATCTGATTCAATTTGGTTTATTATTTCTGACTTTGAAGAATTAATATTATTTTGAAGTTTTTAATTGACTTTTTTTTGGGGGGGGGAAGCAGGAGAATGACCACATTCATATGCACTTTGAGCATTGCATCTTTTGTGTGTATTAATTTGACGTGTTAATTGTATCTTAAAACAAATATACTAAATATACCAGCCAGGGGCAGAGTAACGTCTCTGGGGGTGTTAGGCGGACGGGCACGGGTGGCCTCTAATAATATGCTAATTGATAATATGCTAATCAAAGTGCGGGTCCCAGTGGTAAAACTTGTCAGTCAGTCTGGGGGGGGGGGCAGGAGTGCTGTCAGTTAAATTCGCCGATCGTGGCTATTACACCATCTGATTGATGGGACAAATTTAGAATGACAATCTCTATATTTTGTTACAAAAAAAAAGCCGAGATCAGCATCCTCCCCCCCCCCCCCCCCCCCAGAATGCAGGTCTCAGGGCTGTTCACTCTTCTGCCCCCCCCTCCATATAATGTCCCTGATTCTAACTCTATTATTACACATAAGATTTTAAAAAGTAACAGGATAACATTACTCCCCGAGTGTTACTCAGTATCTGAAATCATGTTCTCTTCACTTGCTCAAGTCCCGTAAGTTGGTGAATAACAGGCCTATTAATGAAAATGTACGTAAATAACAGTCTTTCCATTAAACAAACAGCCCATATTTGGATAAGTCCATGAGAAGAAGGGCAGTTTTGATCAAAACATTTCTATTGTTTTCGGAGTGTTCATTGTTGAGAGATAATTTAAACATTGAATTCACTTGAGCTATTTTGGGTATAAATGCCGGTAGCTTATTACCCACATCTACAAGGCCTGGTAGGACCCAGATCATGTGTTGCCACCCCTTCTGGGTCATTAACACACTTTCTTCATTGACCCACTTCCCATCCAGCTACCTGCTTTATTATTTACCTTTCCACATGGACACACCTACCAGCAGGTGGCGCTATTCCCCCAAACAGAGCAGGCTATTACTTCCGCTATGTGTAGTACTGTCATTATAAGTAGCATCCACCTTTGCTGCTTATCCTGGACAGGGTGACGGGCGGAGGAGGGGAGGGGGGGGGCTTAGAACCTATTCCAGGTGGCAGAGAGTACAAGACTGGGCAGAACACCTTAGACAGGATGCCAATCCATCCCAGGGCACGCACGACCCTTGGAATTTTAACAACACCAATTAGCCTGCCTGCATGTGTTTGCACTGCAAGACGGAACCTGATGCACCGGGACCGGAACGGAAATCACATGACACGAGAGGAATACGCAAGCTCCCCACACTCGAACCCTCAACCCTGGAGGTGTGAGGCTGCAGTGCCACCCACTGAGCCCCAAACCACCCATTACAAGTATCTTTCTCTATTTATTTGTCTACAGAAAGAAGTTGCACCTATTATGACAGTAATGTCTGCTTGCCTACTTTAACAGTCTTTGGCTCCTCCCTCTAGCTTCAGTGATTGGTGTTTTTTTTTATTGAATATACATTAATTATAACAGTTAATGAAATGAATGGGAAAAGTGTGGCCTGGGAGAGAGACTGAAAGCGGCTCATTGCACCGGAGGGTTGAAAAGGAAGCTGCAAAAATTCCGAAGGGGAGTCCCTGTCCCCCTTCCAGACCTGGTGACAGCATTCCGATGACACGGTGACCTTCTTTAGCTCCACTGGAGTTCATCCAATCAGCTTTCACTTTACCGCATTTTTTTAAATAAATTTTTTTGCCGTCCTCACTGGCAGGACAATTTCTTACTACATATTTCAGCTTTTCGCTGCTGCGCTGTTACCTGATAGGGATAAAAATTCCTGGCTTCTTTTCAGATATTCCCGTGAGGAATGCTCAGCATGACCCGCCACAAATAACTAGTCTTATATTTCTTGGAACGAGCAGAACCAGAAAAAAGAACACATGGCAGACTGTACGTGAGCCATCCACTGAGATTAAGAAACATATAATTTTTTATTAGCTGGTGTCATTAGCATACTTCTAAGACAAGGTGAGTCGTGCTTGGTGGGTTCCTGTTTAACAGCCATGTCTCCCGTAAAGCTCTCCGTTCCCACTCTTTTTGCCCAGATATGGCTGTGTTTGACAGGGCAAACAGGGCATTGGCCTACAGAACTGACAGCCAGGTTCAAACACTGGCTGTCAATTTATAGGTCATCATCCTGCGCCCCAGCTACCGCAAAACCAGAAACATATTCCTTCATGCAAAATTAGAACCACATGCTCCGTATCACATCATGCAAAACAATGTTATATATAGTTTTATGTAATAGTGCTACACATAAATGTAACAAGAATAAAGTTAACCTTTACAATTTGAGACATTTAACGGACTTTGGCTCCTCCCTCTCTTCACAGACACAACCCATGCCGTTGAGTCTTTGTGTTATCTAAAACTGAAACCAAATTATACTGTTGACTAGCTACAAAAGTTCAAAAGGAATTTGATAGATCCGTTTGAGCACAGATTACATTAGATAATTCTTCTATAAATGATAAATTCATTATTTGTTAAGCAGCATAAGAGGCATGCCTGAGATCCCGTAGTAACGGAGGTGATGCGGGTGAACATCTCCTTATGGGTGAGTTATGGGTGTCTGTCCGCTGGTAACAGCAGCCCCACTGGAACACTGACAGGTTCCACATGGAGTTGCTGTTACAGCAGACAAACACCGGGATCCGTATCCCCCGCAGGGAGCCCAGCCGATTCGTGTGGGTCGCCGCTCAGGCCGAACGGCATACAGAACCATCCGTAATACCCAAGCTGGCCGAGAGGAACGGCTCGCCCCACTGCATTGTGTCCTGAATAAAAATAAAATAATGGTTAGTAGCTAATACAGGGGAAAGTTAGACTGGGACATAGGCTTGGTCAACATCAGCAGGTAGAGGCCAGCCCTGAGTTTGACTATGACCCCTATTGCTACCATTTTTACAGCCTGTTTCAGACACTCCCTTGGTAAGCAGAATTAAAATGGGATAAGAGCTGCATTGATAACAGCATTTTATGGTGGCTGTCAGCACAAGAGGGAACATGAGTCAACAGGTTCAGCCAAATGGGGGTGCCCATCCCCCACCCCCACCCCCAAGGAGTGTGACTTCATAATCATCTTTTTATGAATCTCCTCACACCAATCCTGTAGTAACCAAACGTCTATGTCGGCTCTGATACTTCTGCAGCCATCTCTCCTCACCTCTTTCTCCCTCCATCTCTAGACTTTGACATGCACTCTCTCTTCATAAGGGACAAAATCGTAAAGCAATAAAGGGCAACACAGAGGTTCTTTTGTTCCGGGCGCTGTCACATGTTCACTCCTCATTATCTCTCCTTTGGTACTTTTTCCCTTTTTTTTCCAACGAGCAATGTAGTCGTCCCAGCCTGCCCTTCCATCAGTTTTATTAATAGCACAACACAAACAAGACTTTTTCCTTCCAGGACCATAGTGCAGGGCGCAGTGATACTGAATGTCTATCTATCCGTCCATCCATCTTTTGTGACAGCACTGGGTCACAGTGAACTTGAGCTCCCAGGAAAGGCAGGGCACGTAGATGAAACAGCCCCCACCCCACACACACATAAAGCCGGGGGTGTGTTTTAAACCTCAGCCCTAGATTTGTGAGCCTACAGTACGAAAGACTGAAACACCATATTGACAGTGGGTGACCAGTATTAAAACACCTGTCACAATTGTATCAGCTATGATTCATGGAACAAGTACAAAACCGCATTGCCCCCTACAGCGGCAATGTCCATGTTTGGCTTGGGTTCTGAACCTCAGCAACACTCCCTCCAGATCTCAATGAGTAACCTGAATGACTCAGGGCTTAACTACGTCGCTATTATTTTATACTCAGTCAATAGGAGACACGTGACCTCTGGTTTGGAAGTGAATGAAACCATAAGTGTTAAGCAGGTTTTGTGTTACGCATCTAGGCTACTAATTTCATGCATCCGGTCGTCATGCATCCAGTGTTTTCCAGGAAATATCCTAACCTTTCAGAAAACGTGAAACAGAAATCATTTTGCCTTCCACAAATCATCGGTAGCCACTTTCACATTCATGGTGAAACGTTACCTGTCGGTTAAATGAAAGTCTTCAAACACAGTAAAGCATGATAATAGTACTCGATCATTCCTCTTTTGTCACGTAGCATGGCTCTTGAAATACTGACATTCAATGAAGTGTCTGTTGTTTTTTCACCGTGAGCTCAGAACGAGGCACTCGGAAAAGGTGCACGTGAATCGGATACTCACCCTGACGAGCGCCACGGCCAAAGATCCCGAGGGGAGCATTCAGGAGAGTGTGAAAGAACGAGGAAAGAGCGGGATGGATCAGCAAAAGGCTCCAGGTTCGAGGGGGGCGAGCTCCAGACGAACGGCGGATGCGACGCAAAAATCTAACTCTTCGTACGTTGGCGGTGGAGAAAGATGGGGTGGCAGGTGAGAGTTTGGGAGAGGAACTCTTCTGTCAATGGAGTAAAAAAGAGAGGGAAGGCCAGCCGGTTTAAGAGAGGTTGGGAGGTGGAGACAGTTTAATGATTAGACAGCCAGTCAATATTTAACAGGCGGGAAGCCTTGGCCCTCAACCCAGCATCCTGCACCTATGCGACACATTCACCCTCGCAGTGATGCACTCTCTCTCTCTCTCTCTCTCTCTCTCTCTCTCTCAGAGAGGCACACACGCACAAGCATGTAGAACAAACCTTCTACAACATACAAAGGCAAAGCACCCCCAACACAAGAAGAATCACTATACAAAACACACATTAGAGGTTCGGCAGGTTATGGCACTGCGATCGGAAGGTTGCTGGTTCAAATCCCAGGGTTGGCAGATTTCACCCCCAATTGCCCCAGAAATATCCCCCACGAAATATCCCTGCCATCAAATTCATAGTTATAAACAAACATTCAATGATGCATGAGAAATACGTGCTGTTGGAGTGTAAAACAAAGTTTGCGCGTGTAACTGGTCCCTCGAGGACCCAGGAGCTGACGGGGTCACACGGAGTGTGAGGCATTCGTGAATCTGCTTAGGATAGCACCCTCCTGAAACAGGGTCCATAATCTTTATGCTGAAGGTAGGGGGAATGGGCTGGATGTCTGCTTTATGTCTGCTCATGCCGGGGAGTGTAAGAACGTGATCACGAGGAGCAAATGAGACCAAATGATAAAATAAATTCAAACCCGGAATATAGTCAACAATCACGGCGTATCGGTGGCTATGACTGAAAGTGCCTCACCCCAGGTTTGTTCAGCTCGGGTTGGTAAAATTCTGCCCAGCTTTCGGGCAGCTCGTCTTCGACCTTCGACCGGAGTTCAGACTGTTTGCTTTTTTCCTACTTTATGGCGCCTATAAAACGGTTGAGTTTGTATCTGAAGGGCTGAAGATCGTGTGTGAGAGTGACTGGTGTTTCACATCAGTGTGCGGTTTATCGGAATCATTAAGACGAATTCGTTGCAAAACTACGTCGAGTAGGAGCTGGGGGGGGGGCAGTAAGGTGGACTTTTGTCCATCATATCGTAATTGAACGGGACGCCCCCCCCGCCCCAGTCCAGCATTCCCGATGTCACAAAGACACTCGAAAAAACCTGAACCTGGATCTGCCTACCGTGGAGAAACACGACCATCTTTAAAAGCATTTTTTTAAAGCATCAGAAAACTTATCAGGTGACCCGGTCGTCACATACCAAAGTCCGAGTCTTTAGGTTAGCCATTTAGAAGCTGTTAGTGAAGTTGTGATTCACTGGTTTGTCAGCATTGACACTGGCTTATGAATATCAGGAAACATGGACATTCTCTGAGATGTGATCAAATAACCACCAGTGAGGCTCCAGATTTGGCCCTTCGGCTAGATTCCCTCCGGTAACCCGGTCCCTCAACTTCTGCTCGATCCCCTCATATTGGGGTTAACTATCCGGTTACACTCTGAATTTTATTAATTCTTGGACTTTAGATCCTATGCTTCTTATCAACTGTCAACATAACACTATGCGCTGAAGTCTGACAACACTCATACTTAATTATAGGTATAAGCAAAGGTTTGTCCTTAACAGGGTAATTTCCTGGTGGTTCTGATGGGGAGAGAGAGGGACTCTGGACTTAGGAAGAGTTTTACGACAAGGTAAATTAACTGATGAAAAAAGGCGACCGCTAGCCTTTAAGAAAATGAAAATCACGTGTCTGGATTTACAACTTTATACTTCAGTGGAAAACTTTAATGGTTTACAGTTTAAACCTCACAAAAACATTTAATTCTTTTGTGGATTATGACTAGTTATTACTAATTTCAAAAATCGAAGTTAGCCACTGATTTGTTGACTCTGATGCAGTGCCAGTCAGCCTATCAGGCGACAGTGATGGCTACCTTAAGCGCCATCTTCTGAGGGGTCACCAAATTAGCAAGCCAATTTCACTTTGTCTCAGACGGGGGGGGCGCCAACGACGGAGAGTCTCTAGGGCACTACGTGGGCTTTGACAGATACTGCTGTGATGAATGCATATATGATGTAATTCGATCTATTGGAAATGTATTTTGGGATTCCAGCCAATCGGTTTTGGTGACTCGAGGAATTCGGGAGCTGAATCCGAGTCGGCCACATGGCCCGTCTGAAACGGTGCCGGGCTGCGATCCGCGTGACTTCAGGTTAGGGGGAAAACACTATGCAGTAGTGAAACGTAAGCCCGTGCGAGTTAATGCACTCCAGTTTTAACCTGGTTCATTCAGGCTCCTGCAATCGCACGGAGTGACCTTTGACCCCACTGTGCTCGTTAAAGCAGAAATGACAACTTCCTCCACTGGGAAGGGGGAACGTCTCACCTACCCACGTTCTCCCCATGTTCAAAAATAAAAGCAAAATATGTAAAAGCATTCTGTTCATTGTCCCTTTGTGCGGTTTAAAAAGCATAAAGGATTATAGAAGGTATATTTTCATTGCTCTATAGGGTTAGGCTAAAACGTCAAAATCCCTTTCAGTACATTACAGTATAATAATGTACTTTATTATTACCGTAATGTCTTTCTGTGCGTAATTAATCAATTACTATACATACGTACATGAAAATCACATTTCATATGTGGTCCACGGATGGTTCGACGTTATCCGTGGCTGCAGTTGGCTGCGGTCGATCTCGAAATGTATCACTTGCAGATTCTCGGGTTCTACCGTACTTTTTCCACACTTTTGTGTTCCATGGAATTTCCGCTTTTACTTTATAACATGTACATATATCAGCATTCATAATACATTTTATTTATAACACAAATCAACAGCTTGTACAGAATTCCCCAATGTCCTAATCAATTCTCTCATCCCTCTGGCATACCGTTGACTAAAGTAACATTAATGGTTTTGTGTTACTGACCCAAATCAGCGCAAACACATGCTACGTCCAATAGTTCGGTGGATAGTTCGGGTCCGGAAAGTACAAATCCAGACCAGGATTTTGTTCCAAGCAACCAGTGGAGCGTTCGGTGACTGTGACTCTTTAGACTCAACTGGCTGGCAGAGACAAAACCTCGGTCTGGATTTGTACTCTCTGGACCTGAACTTCCTACCTCTGAGTGCTTCTCTACGCAAGTCCAGAGAGAGTTCTGCTCAGAATAGCGCTATTCGTGTTTGTGGTGGGTGGGGTGGTGTCATCATTATACAGACCAACCGAAGGGGGGCCTCGGCGATCTGATGCATGGTGGTGCTTCTGATACCCACAGCTACCATAATATCAATTAACAATGATTTAATAGTTAAGAAGGGGGGGGGGGTTGACGACTTCGAGCATCCAGATTCACGCAATTACATTTATTCGTTAGCAGAGAGCTGGTAAAGTAACCCCCCTCCAAAAAGTGACCACCGTCCCTTTAACACACAAACCGACAGCCTACATCACTGCACTGTTCAACCGGACTGCCTTTAAAAAGACGTAATACAGGTATATCAAAAAGGTTCGTTCTGAAGCACCATCTGAGAGAGAATTCATCATAAAATATTAACAAATTATTATCGAAAATATTGCATTTTTTTTCAGAAAATCTCAGAGATATTTAAGCGTGAAAAAATGCCGCAGGTACACGCCTGCACTATGTATACCTCGGAGGGTATATGTCCCATGCCACTAAAGTCGGGGGGCTGAGCGCATAGAGGTTAGCGTCGGCCACCCCGGGCCTCTCAGTTCCTGTGGGCGGAGCATACGCGGCCACGCCCACTCCTTCCTCGTCCTCCTCGTCACTTCTTCACTTTCCGCTTCTTTGTGCTCTTCTCCTCCGCTCCCTCGTCGCCTCTGTCCGCTTTCCGGCATTTTCTCGTTTTCTCGGTCACCGTCTCCATGGTGTCCCATACCGCGTCTTCCTCGTCCTCCCCCTCCTCCTCCGCCGCCGCCACCTCCGCCTCTGCCGTCACGGCTTCAGGACATGCCTGCGGATCAGAACCGTGAGACGGGAGTCAAACCGGCACCATGGCTCCCCCACGCATGACGACTGAAAGACGCTCTAGGCCAGGAGTTGCCAATCTTACCCGCAAAGGGCCAGAGTAGAACAACCAAAGGTTTTTGGGTTAACATTTAGGTCAGGTGTTCAATCCCCGGTGTGAGGACTCTTCAGCCAATCAGTCCTCTAATCGGGCATCTAATCAGTCCTCTAATCGGGCATCTAATTAGGGAATCACATCAAAAGCCCGCGTACGCACAGACCCTTTCTGCATAAGATTGGTCACCCTGCTCTTGGTGGTCCGTCTGAAGGGCTCAGGTGAAAAATGCTCATTTTGAGAAAACGCCCCATGAGATTTCGCTCTCACCTCCAGATCTCTGCTCGACAGAAGCACGCAGTTCAGCCGCGACTTCAGATACACCTGAGGCAGCGGAAAAGCACGAGTTTAGTAAAATCACCCCTCAACCGAGTCACGTTTTGACTTAATTCACCATGTGTGTGTTTTTTTTTGTAATTATTACCTTAGGGAGACCACATTTTCCCAAAAACTGATAAAAAAAACTAACTTTTTACCTTGTGGGGACACTTTCATTTTACAAAAATCTGTGAATGTGAGCAAAAATGCCAGAAGTCTTGTATTTTACTTGGTTACTTATGGTTCGGGCTGGGTGGGGGTTATGGGTGTCATTGTTAGGATTAGGGTTATGCCCATAAATGGAGAGTCCCCACAAAGATATGAATTCTGCATGTGTGTGTGCGTGTGTGTTCACCTTGTGCTGCAGAGAGCGGTCATCCAGGCTGTGAATGCGCAGGAAGCGATCCAGCCCACAGGAAGCTACCAGCGGGAGGGAGGGGTGACACTGCAGCTCCCGGACTCCCCCAGCCAGACCCTTCAAGCAGCCTCTGACCAGACCTGCAGCAAACGGGGGGTGAGGTGGGGGAGGGGAGTTTACTTCACGCTCCACCTTCTTTACACTCGCACGGCGGGGGTGCCGCAGGGGGGCTCCCGACTCACCCTTACGCAGGTCTATCATGGCCAGTTGCCCCTGGGTGTTGCCCACGACCACACAGGGGGAGCCGGCCGGCAGGGCGAGGGCGGTGAGCGGGTGCTCGCCAAACTGGGCCTCCAGCACGGGTCGGCGCTGCGGGGAGGCGGGATCATACACACGCACCTGGCGGCGCACGGGGGACGGACAGTCAGGCCCAGAAAGATCATCATGGATGTGAGAATTGTTTTTGGTACAAGTACAATGTGATACTTGTTTCTGACAGTTAGTTAGTTATGTCGTCCAGGGGCCCCGTAAAGCAGGATATAGTTAGGGCGATTCCAAGGGCCACTGAGTGATTGCGGTGGTAAAAAATTAGGAACATAATCTGATTGGTCTGGGATGGCGGCCCGAAATCATGCGCTTTCATGGGGCCCGAAACCTATTGGCCCTTAACGTAGGGCAATATTCATAGTGATAGTGAATAGGTATGGCTGGTGTCATCGATAGGCAGAGACAGCCACACACGCCGACCTGGTGATGTCCCGTACAGGTGACGATCTTCTCCGAGTCGGGGATAAACGCCAGATCTCTCACCCACTCCGGCACTCGAAGGTCAAGCCAGTCGTTCCTCACCTACACGCCACACGAACCAAACCTGATTCACTGCATCGTCCCGCTCTTACCAAATTCACACAAACATGGCTGCATAAAAAAGACAAACTATTCGCACAGAGACAATATACAAAAACAAAAGCTATACTCTCAGATACAGGAAATATTTGAGACTGCACAGCACGATTATGATAGAATGTTCAAAACAAATGTGCTGAAAGTTAACTGCAGATCAATCGGCAGCAGTTCCAGCTCACATTTTTGGCCGTGAAAACTGGAACATCTGGTCTCTCCAGGTCCCAGACTTTGAGTCCATTCTCTTTCCCTCCTGTGGCCACATGGTGGCGCTGTGATGCATTCTGACGCATCCGACACACACTGCGCCCTGCATTAATTTCAACCTGCCCGGTTGGGAGGGGGAAGAAGGGGGGGGGGGGGGGTTGAGGTAAGGCACACAACTACATCACAAATTTAACCAGAGAGGGGAAAAAAAGAAATGCTTTATTAAATTTAAAAGGTATGAGACATAAAATACCCTTTGAGTTATTGATTAGGGGGCGGCATGGTGGTGTAGTGGTTAGCACTGTTGCCTCACACCTCTGGGACCCGGGTTTGAGTCTCCGCCTGGGTCACGTGTGTGGAGTTTGCATGTTCTCCCCATGGCATCGTGGGGTTTCCTCCGGGTACTCCAGTTTTCCCCCACAGTCCAAAAACATGCTGAGGCTAATTGGAGTTGCTAAATTGCCCATAGGAGTGTATGCGTGAGTGAATGGTGTGTGAGTGTGCCCTGCGATGGGCTGGCCCCCCCATCCTGGACTGTTCCCTGCCTCGTGCCCATTGCTTCCGGGATAGGCTCTGGACCCCCCCCCGCGACCCAGTAGGATAAGCGGTTTGGAAAATGGCTGGATGGATGGATGGAGCTATCGATTAAATTCTATTAACCTACTGCACAAAGCACCCTGCATTTAATTTCTGTTCTTCAAGAAGGTCTGCATTCAAGAAAGGTTGGCATGGTTACAGTTAAGCGGCTCCTTCACGGAATCGAACTCACCGGCTTTGTGACACCCTCCTTCCAGACCTTCACAAGTCCAGACTCCACAGAAGTGACCAAAGCACTGTACATGACAGTAAAAAAAAAAACAAAACAAAAACGTTTAACAACCCTTCACATACTTTTAGCCATTTAAATATTAATTTCTCACAACCATTCCTACAAAGACTTGGCAGGTAAACACATTCTGTAAATTATTCATGCAACTCAGCTGCCTTTCCTGCACACAGCACGGAGGCCAAGTCACATTGGTGCTGGTGTGACGATGAACTTTGTCCAAGGGATACATGCACAATCGCTTTTGTGTTATTATCATAATCCTCTCCTGTTAGGGGCGAGCGTCACGCAGCCAAGTT
The DNA here is from genome assembly GCF_023856365.1 of Brienomyrus brachyistius. NCBI lineage: Eukaryota > Metazoa > Chordata > Actinopteri > Osteoglossiformes > Mormyridae > Brienomyrus > Brienomyrus brachyistius. The sequence continues at coordinate 920,339 of NW_026042310.1, forward strand.
CTTTAGAACTGCAACGAGCCCCGTCAGAAGGCGGAGGACCGCATGATACCTGTCTGCAACAGCGAGCCCGGTAAATTTTCCCTCATCGCTCTGACCACACTGTCGGGTTTCCGTGAAGAGCCCTTTCTCTGTGCTGAATGTCTTAACTTCTCCGTTGGAGCAGCCAACCAGCACCTGCATCAGACACAGGAGTCAAGAAACACACAAAAAAAAAATCAGTCCAGCAGACAAACCTTATACAGTTCATCCAGCCTCCAAAGAGCTGATGGTACTACAATCGTTTCAACGCAACATGCATACATACATACAGAGATAACGATTACCATACAAGCCCAAACACCTTCGGCATTTAAAAGCAGGAAAGCCTGAATAAAAGCGTCATTTCTGTGCCGGACACGAGTTTACAAACCTCAGTTTCCTGAGCATCACCCCAGCAGAGGACGCACACCTCCTGGTCCCGGCTCAGGCAGTTCATTTCACAGAAGTTAAATGCCTGCTTTTTTGCAAGGCTAACTCCTAAATAAGAGGGGGAAAAGTCACACGCGTTAAAACGTAACATCGGCGCTAGCATTTCTATAGAGTGGTACTTTCGCTGACAACTGTCGTCAAGGCGCAATTGTTTTGGTGCCATACGACGCAGTCACAAATTGTGATGATCATTGGTTATAAATGTACCCTTCGGCCACTTGGATATTTCACTGAACCAGTTCGGGTTGGGTACCTTCTTCATTTGTTGTTATCCCTTGTATCCACAATATCAACTTGTGATGGCTAAACTACCCATTTTAACATTGAAATAATCTATTTTAATCATATAGATGTTGGCGTAATTGTGAACGCTAGACAGACACAAAAATGTAAAATGTAAGAGAGTATATAATACAATGTATTTCTACAATACACACCTCTCCTGAAGAGAATCCTGAAACCCACGTGTTATTCAGCAAGCTATCAACATTCTTCAGTTTAGCAAACAACCCTATATAAGTAACATGAACTTACCTTTTAAAATTCCTGTTTCCGAGCCAACCCATACTGAACACACGCGACTTTTGTCTGCCATGATAAAATACAGGCCTACCTCAGTTTTCTTTAGAAATTGGATAAATATCACTACAGTACACGCTACTGTACGACTTCAAAATCGTCCGTATAGGAAGCAAAATTCGTTAACTTTAGTTCCGGGGCAACTAAACCGTACTTGTTTTTTTTTTTTTTTTTTTTTTAATAAGATCAAATAAAGATATCGGCGCTATATACCAACGATTCAACTGTTTAACCCGTCTTTTAAATAAAAAAAATAGCTGTCGACTGATTATGCATTTATTTTTTTAATTAGGCAGAAATATTTCAATATTTGAAATTTATTTTTGTTCCTGCGTTTTTTTTATTCAGTGTATTTACTCCTGTATCCATCTTAGTAGTAAAATTTCTCTGTGCTTTGGTAATTAAAAATTAAGCTTTATTTTTTAATAATACAGTGAGCCTAAAATCGACACCAGGTGGCGCTATTTGGACAATATGCATAAACCGAAGAATCAGGCTGTGTATTCCGACACTTAAACTTAAGCAACCATTATAGGCCCACATTACTAGCCATACAAATATGATACAGAAGCATAAATTTAGAATATACGGGGTCACATAAAGAGCCAGAATAATTATTGACATCCTCACTAAAGTATTTATGCAGTTGAGTCCCCAGTCAAGGCAGGAAATGTAATAAAATTTGATAAGACATTAACATTTTAAAAATTAAAAATCCCTGTCCTCATTCCTTTGAATTCATTTTCCCTGAATGTGCGCATTTCATTACATGATGTATATTTCAAGCAAACATAAATTAGAAACGTTACCATTATATTTATATAGTGTGATAAAGTTCCAAATATATGCATATACATATATACACATGTGTGTATGCTGTATTTGTGTGTGTGTGTGTGTGTGTGGCCACTGTATAGCCATCAACAGAATATCCATGGCTGTAATATATAAACAGGATTCTGTTGTCTTGTATTTATTTGGTACTGTGGTCTTCAGGGAGCAGAATCCCATTGTGCTACGTCCACAGGATAATACAAAGACCCTCGACCCTCGAGGCAATATTGTTTTTGATAATAATTCATGAGTCTGCAATCGACATCGCATTCCTGACTTCCGTAAGCGCGCCAGACACTCAAAGAATTATTTAACAATAGTTTAACAATTTAAACCGATATCAATCTGACAATTCAAACCGTTATCAACATATCTGCTTATGTTCTTGATGTTAATTTAATCATTGTCTGTCTTGCTGCGGGTTTTTTTTTTTTTTTGGATGCTATTAATATTTAATGGTTTTATCATTAGGGGAGAATCAGAGGAATCCACAGGGGAAACTGGAAAATTAATGGGAGAGGAAAAAATAAGCAGACAGAGGAGAAGCTGCGTCATTTAAGGAAGAAAAGGGTGGAAGGAAAAAAAAGATATCAGATACGAAGATGTACGTGCGTGCAAGGAGCGAGGCGGAGATTAAAACTGTATAGAACGGGGACTCTGATTAATTGTTGGGGGGGTGCAAAAGGGTTAAGCAGTGGCGGGGGGGGTAAAAGATTGGGCTGAAAAAGATAGACAGAGAGGTTTTCAGCCTGTGAGGCGGAGAAAGAAATAGTTCTACATAGAGCATGACCTAATCACCTCCGTGTGAGCAAGGGGCATTAGTAAGGAGGAGGTGGTGGGAGAGAGAGAGTATGAGATGGGATGGATGTGATGACAGATAGAGATAAACGAGGAAAGCTAATAGAAAAAAAGGTTAGCAGTGTCCCCTGCCCCCCCCCCCCCCCCCCCCCGCTCCCCCCCTGCCCCCACTTACTTCTCTGGGGAAGAAGGAACTCAGCAGACAGACATAAAGGGGAGCTTACATGCCAGTAAGGGGGGGGGGGGGCGCTGGCTCACAGTCTATCAGACATTATCATAACCTGCGAGAATTTGAGAATTCAGGCGAGGATGAAGTGATGGTGTCAGGGACAGGGAAGGATAAGAGGCTATTTTCTTAGAGAAAGGGAGGAGGAAAAAAAAGAGGAGAGGTTGGGAAATGAAATTATAAATTGACCGCGGACCTCCAAAGGTGAGGCGGGCGTCGTCTATGAAAAAAAGAGGCTCTGCCTCTTCTCTTCTTCTTCTTCTTTGAGCCACACATCCTGGGTATTTCCCAGAGAAACTACGGAGAGATCTGCTGAAAGCAGCTGACAAGCAGACAGAGAGCGAGAGAGAGAGAGAGAGAGAGAGAGAGAGGGAGGGAGGGAGAGAGGGAGGGAGAGAGAGAGATACAACAAATATCTCTGGGATGGTGTGGACCCAAATTGACAGAGACACCACGAGAAAAGGGTTTCCTGCTGGGACAGACGGCGAGGAAGCCTCCTTCCAGAAGAGACAGGTACCTTCACGGCCGTATTCCTGAACATCTACGCTCATCATCATCATCATCATCATCATAATCGTCACCGCGGCTGTTGCCGTCATTCTCCGTGCACCAAACAATAGTCAGTAATGAAGAAATTTTCAGCATTCTTCCCAATCTCCAGACATCATCGCTGTGGATATGAAATCATGTTCATTGAATCATAATTCATTCTTTTTTTCATCATCAGAACAGAGAGGAGTTGGTTTTTCAAGGCATTGACTTTGTTTTCTGATGTATTGATTAAGTAATAAACAGCCTATTGTAAATACTATCACATTCTTCTCACCCTTGTAAATATGTTATTTTTTTCACAATGCTTTCTTGTCACAATAAATCATTCTGTTACTTTATTACCTGGCTTCTGTTACAATGTTACTGTTACTTTGATAGATGAGTGATTCAAAAAGATCCTCAAAAAGATTAAAAGGAATGTATGTCGAAAATAAATAATACTAGACTGTAGTTTTCTCAGACATGTTTTTGTTATTAAAACATAAGCCAGCAATCATTCCTGTTTTTGATGTAAAACAAAAGATTGTGGTAATTACTTTTGTTGGTCACAGTAGATGGTCTTTTAAGAAACAGAGTCATTCTTTGTAAATGACACGTGCAATATTGTCGCTCTTTCACAGGGATATGTGTTATGTATGTGTTTTTGTTTGTTAATTAGCGGCAATATGTGTGTTTTGGGCACAGCTCACAGGAGGCGGGATGACGAGAGGGGAGAGTGATCAGTGAAAGAGAGAAACGTTGAGAAGGCAGCCAAAAAAAAATCCCGACGTTGGTCGACATCCTCGGTCCTTAAGGAGCTGTGAGCCGCACTCACTGAGGCCGGAGACGCAGGGAGGCGTAGCGGGAGAAGGAGGAGAGCAAGAGGGGATCTGAGGGGGGGGGGGGGGGGGGGCGGCGACGGCAGCTCGACGGGGCACTGAAGGAACGGGATACCTGCCCCCCAACCGGTAGAGAAGAGGCGGTCAGACTGAAGAGGGAAGGGGAGAACAAAGGGGGTGGGGGAGGAGGGGAGAGCCTCCACAGGGGGGAGAAGAGAGACAGCGGCGCGGAGAGAAGGGTTCCGGGGGCTCCCCCCCTGCCCTCTCGACCCTCGAGGCTGCAAGGCTGGCCGGGGCGGCCATGGCATTCACCTTCGCGGCTTTCTGCTACATGCTGACACTGGTGCTCTGTGCCGCGCTCATCTTCTTCGTCATCTGGCAGGTGAGGGGGGGGGGGGGTCCGGGGGGGGGCCCGGGGGGGGGGTGGGCAGCCTGGCGAGAAGCCCCGCCGGTGAGATCGTGCTGTGATGTGCACAGACACGGCCGTCTGATCGCACCGGCACGGATATGTAACCACACACACACACACCCGCTGATACACACATGCAGAGAGACAATCACACCCACCGTAATTATACCCACTGACCGGGTGTCCATGCAGACACAAAAGTACTTAAACACACATAGCAGTGGCGAGGAACAGGCTCCTATATAGAATGACAACCAAAAAAATGAAAGAATAGAACACAGAAAATATTAGGTTCAAGAATCAGCTCTGAGTGCCATGAGTATGTACTGCCAGCCATTGCTGTTTGATTATGTACAGGAGTGTTGGAGGGGGATGGGGGGGTATCGATACCCAGCAGATTCAGGAGGGCAGCACTTTATAGGGGTCCCTGAATATGAAAAATTAAAATTTATATGCTTGAGGAACATTATACACCCCCTTAATTATCCTTCGACATTATAAGGGCCATATTTCTTCAGGATGGAAGTAAAAACCCTAGTGGGGGCCCAAAGTAATGTTTTCTCAGGGGAGACATACATTGTAACTATGCTCCGATTATACATCTGCTCTAATTAATCTTTTGCGTCAGGTAACAGTAGGAATGATTAAATTCCCTGTTCATCATTAACACGCCTCGCCTCTGGTCCAGACCAGAATCCTCGTGCCCGCATCGCTGTTAACCCACGGACCGGTCAGAGGTTCTGCCGTCTCCAACGGCGACGACCGTTTCCAGGATACATCCTGCGGGCTAGTGGCAGAGGTTTCACTAGTGACCGGCGCAGTCAGGGTGAAAGTCTGCGTAAGCACCGGCGTAGAGACCCACGGACCTCTAAGCCGTCGTGAGTTGATGCGATGAGAATCACGATAAGCGTGAGCCGAGAGTAGGTGAGGCGTGGAAGAGATCAAATTGCATAGGGAGAGAGCAGGAATGGAAAGACGAGTGGCCGTTGCTGGACGTTCATCCTGAATTAAACATGGATGGTGAGTGTGTCCAGATGCTGGTCGAGTTCCGACGCTGACTCTTATGTTTATGGATGTTTCAGTTTTTCCACGTCAAGATTTGTCATGGTGCTTTCTGGAAATGGGGACACCCTTCGTGCATGCGTGTGTGCATGTGTGTGTGTGTGAGGCATGAGAGATTACCATTAGTAGGTACCTGAACGTGAATGAAGGTCATTAGTTTTGCAGCTCCCATCTTGAGCGCTAATCACACTATGACGATCACTGCAACTTTTCATTCCTCACCATGACGATCATAGTCATTCATCACTGTAAACGAGCATACTTCACGGCGACAATCACCGCAACTAATCACTGTAATGAATCACACTTCACTGTGATGATCGCTGTACCTAATCACTGTAATGAATCACACTTCACTGTGATGATCACTGGAACTAATCACTGTAATGAATCACACTTCACTGTGATAATCACTGTACCTAATCACTTTAAATAATCATACTTCATGGTGACAATCACTGTAACTAATCACTGTATTGACTCACTGTGATGATCACTATAACCAGTTGCTATAAATAATATAGGAATATAACTCGATGGGGGCAGTGCATGGCTCAGCGGGCTAAACCTCACGCCTGTTATCAGAAAGTCACCAGTCTGAGCCCGGATTCAGCAGAATAGTCACATCTGTGGGTCCTTAAATGAGGCCCTTAACCCCCAGCCCCCTCCCCTGCCAAGCTACACGGAGGGGAAGATGGGGTAAGCGAAGAGAGAATCTTCTCCCGTGGGGTTTACTAAAACATCAAAACAAAAATTAGTGTGAATAATTACAGCACACTGGGATGTTTGTACAAACCGTCAGGCTGAACTGCAACCAAATTGCAGTGGGTTTAAACTCTGTTCCTGCATGTATTTTCTATGTTATATAACTGATATGTCTGTCACTTTTCTGCCTTGGGCTAATTTATATATACATACATACATACATACGCACATATATATATATATATATATATATATATATATATATATATATATAAACCTTTTACAGCGACACTGTTAGAATTTCCATGGTAGTCAAACACAAACAATAGATGATTTGCACAGATTTTATCCTGATCCGTGCTTTCGTACCCTGTGAGAGAAGTATTTAAGTGGGATTTCTTCGAATGGTTAATATACCATCCAATGGATATGAATGAATTAGTAATGATTAATACCATCCCAGCAAAAATAATTAGCTGTATTACTGTTACCTGGCTGGGAATTTGTAAAGCATAAGGGTAACTGTGAGACAGAGTGGTGGCCGCACAGATCCCGGTCTTCCCGCATCCAACATGTAGGATGAAATTTGCACAACCCTCCCTCCGGCATATTACGGTCATCAGTATTCCGTTCAACGCGGAAGGCAGGAAAAATGACCCGTGGGGAGTTTTTACGGTCTTACAACTTGTGCTCTCGGGGTGTGTGCGGAGTCGGTAATTAATTATAAACAAAGAAACGCTGTTACAACTTCACCTGGGGTTAACAGGTAAGGTTATGTGAAGAAAACTTGCTTCTTGCGTGCTGATGTGCGGATGACCGAGCGTCACCGCAACTGTAGCGTGTTGCACGCACGTGTTAAACTGCTCAATCTCTGCTCCTGATTAGTTCGTATAAACGTCACTACAGCGGTTGCGAAATCGTGACTGAAAGCAAATATACTGGCAGGTTTATATAGATACAGGTGACAGCAGAACGAGTAAAACAAATTCCTCTGTCAGTCCCGCTTTCGATACGGAGATCTTGATAAACGGCGAGAAGAAAAGACTGACCTCAGAGATAAGAATAAAAGCGCTTTGTCATCCCGGTGACTCGAGGATACGGAAACAGATTCTCAGATGTAACAACTTATAAGTCAAAGTGTCATATACGATCCCCATAGTCGCTGTTATTTGCAGGAGCATTGCAAGGAGAATTTCAGCTGTTCAAATTACCGAAAGACCGGTAATTAAGGAACATCTTTCCTGAAATAGATTAAACGTGCACTATTAGGTTTATTCGGTATTTTTAGGTGTGCTTGGGCAGTCTCAGGGAAGGACTGTGGGGTGCCATTTGTATTCCTTTTGATTGACAATTGTGAGAGATTTCGCTCATTCACAAAGACAAGCTTGCAACAACCGAGTGTTAGCGAAAGTGCATGTGGATGTGAAATGCGCTTTGAGTCAGACTGTGAATGTGGCCCCTGCTCATATTTCTGTGCTTGTCGGTAATAAACCATGTCATTAAGGATTCTCATCAGGCTATAATTTTGTACCTGAACCCCCCCACCACCACCACCACCCCCCACCCTGTCTTTTTTCGTGCTCCTTCCAATGAAATCGCTCGTGGGGTCCCGGTAGTAACCATGGCGCCCGTTTAAGGGCTCCGGCGATCGCCATGGAAACTGCATCTGTTTACGACAACGGGGCAACGCGTGGAGAACGAGACGGGAGGGAGACGGAAACGCTGGCCCTCAGCTGTGAGGAAGGAGAACTTTGAGGCGGCTGGTCAGGTGGAGAAGGGGCCAGGCGGGGAGGTGCGAGGGTGGAGACCCAGACTCAGGAGGTCAGATAAGACGGATGGTAAGAGGTGGGAAGAGGTGCTAAGGAAGGAGGAACGGGGATGGAATATCAAGAGCGTGGCATGAAAGAGTACAGCTGTAGACGTAACTGAGGTTTAGCTCAATGTCAGAGAAGGTTTACAGCACTGCGAGAGACGCGAGGAAGTGGATGCTGTGGCACTAGCTCTTGCATGCATATTTCCTGCCTCATTTCCAGCAGGAGTTGAAATGGAGGGGCCCTTTAGCAACATGACAGTCTGGGTGCTCTTTTCTCCAAGAGTACATGGGCTGCTTGACGTTGCACATAATCTGTTCGAAAAGACACGCGGCTGTCTTCGAGGTTTGCTCGAAATGACGCAGAACGCGGGTCCCTGTCTCTCTCCGTCACAGATATAATCCCTGCAGTGACTGATGGCTGAACAGGGGCCCTGAACGCTGCCTTTTCCTGTCCTTTAAGGTTTTTCGCTTTGCGCCTTGTTCTCTGGCAGATCCAGTGTAGCATGATCAGCAATGTTGATTTAGCACTGAACACCTGTGCGGAAAGCACACTTTTTATACATGATCAGCGATGTTAATTTAGCACTGAACACCTGTACGGAAAACACACTTTTTATACATGATCAGCGATGTTAATTAAGCACTGAACACCTGTACGGAAAACACACTTTTTATACATGATCAGCGATGTTAATTAAGCACTGAACACCTGTGCGGAAAGCACACTTTTTATACATGATCAGCGATGTTAATTTAGCACTGAACACCTGTACAGAAAACACACTTTTTATACATGATCAGCGATGTTAATTAAGCACTGAACACCTGTGCGGAAAGCACACTTTTTATACATAATCAGCGATGTTAATTTAGCACTGAACACCTGTGCGGAAAGCACACTTTTTATATTTACAGCCCTGGTATCCAGGGGCAAATCTAAAAGGTGACAAGGGGTGGCCGCCCCCCCCCCCCCCCGCCAAGTAAATATGTAGCCAGTTGCCCCCGTCACCAAATAATAAATGAAATATGAAGCATTTAATTTTGTAAATCAGAGCTGCTCAACTTGTCGATCAGTCGATCGCAGCATGTCGCCAACTCAGTTGCGAGATGATTAATGAATAACGCTCACGATCTGCAAAATGTACCCAAGGGATCCCTACCCCCCACCTTTTGGCTGGCAAAGTATTACCCCATTGCAATCCTAGTAACATCATTGGGGCTAGTCAAGGGCTCTTCGAATCTGGCCCTCGATTCCTAATCCAGGCCTTGTTTTCAGTTCTCCCAGGTACCTAGTTTAGTAATTACTGATTCTGATTGGTCAGAGGCTTCACACCAGGCTCACGGGTAAAGGAAACCTGGAAAATCAGCAGGGCTCGGACCTCGAGGACCGTGATTTGAAGAACCCTGGTCTAGTCCAGGTCTGGCGCTGCCCCTGCTGGTGTCAGATTAATAGAGCTAGATCTGCTGTGTGGACAATGAATGTCGGTTTAGTTTCTACCAGATAGCATCCATTTCTGCTAAACTGACCTAATATATGTGTTTCTGTCACGTTGATTTTAGTATGATTTAACGTGACTAACTGGAGCCAAAAGACAGTATTTTCTTCTGTACATCGGTTCCTTTTTCTTCTCCTCTTTGCAGATCATTGCGTTTGATGAGCTCTGCACGGACTTCAAGAACCCCATAGACCAGAGCAATCCCACCAGAGCAGTAAGTGACTGTCCCAACCATGACTCCACCATTTGAGCGTAGCACTTTACAGCAGTGTTTCCCAATACAGTTCTCAGGGACCCGCAAACACTCTACCTTTTTGCTCCCTTTGAGGTAAGGGGCTGGGAGAGAGCAAAAATGTAGACTGTCTGACAGGGAACTGGGAGGGAGCAAAAATGTGGACTGTCTGACAGGGAACTGGGAGGGAGCAAAAATGTGGACCGTCTGACAGGGAACTGGGAGGGAGCAAAAATGTGGACTGTCTGGCAGGGAGCTGGGTGGGAGCAAAAATGTAGACTGTCTGACAGGGAGCTGGGTGGGAGCAAAAATGTGGACTGTCTGACAGGGAGCTGGGTGGGAGCAAAAATGTGGACTGTCTGACAGGGAGCTGGGTGGGAGCAAAAATGTGGACTGTCTGACAGGGAGCTGGGTGGGAGCAAAAATGTGGACTGTCTGACAGGGAGCTGGGTGGGAGCAAAAGTGTGGACTGGCTGACAGGGAGCTGGGTGGGAGCAAAAATGTGGACTGCCTGACAGGGAGCTGGGAGAGAACAAAAACAAGGACCGACTGTGGATCCCTGAGGGCCGGATTGGGAAGCACTACATTACAGACATCTGGCTGCACAGAGTCAGCCAAGAATCAAACCCACACATATAAACACACACACACACACACAGAAGCATGCAGACTAGTAACAATCAGACTCCATGTCAAATTACGATGCTGGAAGCTAATTAAGTTTGATTTTTCCACCCCATCCTTCTCTTTAGAGGGAAAGAATACTGAACATTGAGAGGATCTGTAACCTTCTGCGGAGGGTGAGTATGTGAGGGAAGGGTTCCTCGCAGCCCAATTTGTTTATTCAAACCAACAGCGGGCAGGGCAAGGGGTGTGGGACTGGGGAAGAAGTCAGAAAGCGGGTTGAGAGGCACTTCTTGTGTCTGCGTCTACTTTTGGGGGCTGATTGACTCGCGCCCGTCCGCACGCACGGGTTCCGGAATCCCGGCGTCATTCTAGAAAAAGCCGCCTGCTCTATAAATCGGCACCAGCGGCCAAGTCAGTCCACTTCGGAGCGAGCGAGAGCTAAAGGAATGGGGGCGAGGGAGGCGCTGGCGATGGAAGAGGGAGACACTCTGCGGGAGAGGAAAACAGGTCATGGAGGGAGGGGGGGGGCGGGGAGGTTAGGGAATCAAGAAAAAAGACAGATATCAGTATATTCCACTGCACAAGCGGCAGCGGGTTCAGTGCGCATGATGCTTAGACGTGTTTATTTTATCTGTGTGTGTGTGTGTGTGAGGTTGCGGTTTCTATTTGTACATGTGTGTTTGCGGTTAGTCTTTGACCGTGTTTGTTTTCTGGATGTGGGTATATATAACACTGTGTGTATAACACCCCCCCCCCCCCCCCCCCAGCTGGTGGTTCCGGAGTATTCCATCCATGGGCTGTTCTGCCTGATGTTCATGTGCGCGGGAGAGTGGGTCACTCTGGGCCTGAACATCCCCCTCCTCTTCTACCACCTCTGGAGGTATTCAGCAGAAACAAACGACGTCGGCACCCTCTAGCCCCCCCCCCTCCCCCCCCAGGGACTCGACAAACACACACGACATGGCTGAATAGGTTATAACTGGGGCTTAAGGCTTTTCAGGGGGTGCCACAGCTCCTGACTCTGCAGCCGCACGTGTCGAGAAATGATTTCATTCTTATCATAAAGCACGAGCCCCAGCTCAGCTTTGAGGACACCTTGAGCAACGAGGTCATCTATACCACCTATAACCTTATATATTCTTAGCTTATATATTCTTATTGACTTACAATTAATATCAGGGGAAACGGTCACGTGATTTTTTCTTCACGACATCGATGCCGCAGTGACCTCAATATCAGGCATAAGAGGTCAAACAACGATTTGCTATTGGCCGTAGTACAGGGGTAGGAGGTCACGCCGTGGTTACATGTCGACTTTAATCAATAATAATCTTCCCACCTAATTACAGGAGGGTTTACCCAGGAGAAACCATCGCCATGCCAACACACAGCTAGTTACCATGCAGAGGATCGCACTGACTTTCATATTAGCGACCCCAATTACAGTAGGTTGCATCACAGTAGTATCACTGTGGGCTGTGGTGTCCCGGGACGGTTGTGATAGACCCCATTCACGAGCCATCTGCTGCCAGCAGGCTGATGAAACCCACAACAGCCTGTTAATTCATACAGTTATAGTGATTTTACATATTGATTGGGGCGAGACTGCACTGAAAATCATCACAGGCCCGGGTATTTCTCAGGATAAACATCCATCCATCCATGAGATCTGCATGGTGACTCTTTTCCTACAGTCATCATGGGACTCAAGAAAGAGACGTCAATTGGCTGTGCTTTCCATTCAACCTCTGGTCCTGTTCACAGGGATGCTTGGATGTTACCCCCAGACTACACAGGGCACAAGGCTGGTGTACACCCTGGCCGGCACGTTTCTTTGCATAATTATTTTTAGCTTATAGCGCCCCCTTCCTCCTACCTTAGGTACTTCCATCGGCCGGCCGACGGCTCAGAGGTCATGTACGACCCGGTGAGCATCATGAATGCCGACATCCTCAACTACTGTCAGAAGGAGTCCTGGTGCAAACTGGGATTTTACCTGATCTCCTTCTTCTACTACCTGTACAGGTGAGACAAAACCGGGCGTCAGTCTCACACTGGTACCATCAACCGGTGTCACCCCAATGACTTTAATTCTTCTCCTTGGTTCATCTTAACTGGTATTTAATCGCTCCGGTGAAATTTCTGTGTCAAAATCAGCATTTAATAGACTGCGAGTACTGCTGTGTTTCTCTGTGACGCCCAGGGGTGGATTGACGTATCTGGGTGCCCCTGGTTCTCTGTTTATCCCGAGGTGGGGCGGGGCTCTAATGTTTGCCGAGGGGGGGTCTTGGTTACAGCCTGGGATGGCTTATACATTAATCCGCTCTTGGCAATGGCTGATGCAGATTTAGTTGTCTCTCACTGTGTGTTGAACTGGGTTGTCTAAACTCGATTACACCGTCTATTTTCTGGTGTCACAGTGTAAACGACAGAGCAATACGAGAGTCCCCTGTGATTATCACGGTGTTTTTCCACCTGTCTCTCTCTCTCTTTCTCTCGCTCTCTCTTTCCCAGTATGGTCTACGCTTTGGTGAGCTTCTAGCCAGAATGCCAGTAGGGAAGGAGAAATAGAGGAAGTCAAAGGGAAGGAGGTCACTCTCTCTCTCCTTTTCTCACACTACGCAAAACACCGCACCATCTCACCGTCCCGTCCCCCCCCCCTCCACCCTACCCCCCGCCCCCCTTTCCGCTCCCTCCAGAAATGGTGGATAAAGGGGATGACTCACCGGAACGTTCTGCAGAAAATAGAGGGGAAAGGAGTATTAAGGTGGGGAGGAGTGACAACAAGCAAAACAGGAGCTCACACGTGTGTGTGTGGGGGGGGGGGGTGTGTGAAGATAAGGAGGAGGAGGGACAGGGGCACCTGCGGGACCCAAGATGAGGAGAAGTCCATTGTGGGCTCAGGAGGCGTTCACTAAGAAACATCCGGAAGGCCGTTCTCATTCGTACTCCTCTCCCTGCGGATTTCAGCCGGCTGCTAATGAGAGCGGATGTGGAAAAACAAACTTCGGGAACATCCCGACCGTCCTTGCGGACTAATTCCTCGCATACGCTCTGGCTCCAACGTACACAGTCTGCTGAAGTAGGACTAGAACTATATTCACTCTTAATATATCCAGAAGAAATGTCACCTGGATTCGTTGAAATCGTTGATTTCGGGTTGGCTGGGAGAATAATCAATGTTATAAACCACAGCTAGCAGTAGAAATAAGGCAGGAGCGGTAGGAGGCGGCAGAATCGGGACTGCTGTTTAGCGATCTTTCTCTAATGCGCTTGACAAGAACGTAGGCGAATGTTGTTGGGATTTAGCAGATGTAGAACCTTCACACAGTCGAGCACTTTTTAATACGGTGTCCAGCGCGAAATAGCCTACACAAAACAAGCAAATATAGCTTTTCTTGAATGTAGCATCAGTACATGTTATTGAAGAAAGGGAGTTAACTTTACGGGCCTGGACACTGTTGCCCGATTCACACTTGTACCTTGAGTGCTACTGGACATTTTGGCTGTTCGGTGTTCAGGAGCCTGGCTGGTCCAGCTCACTGTTAAGGGCTCCTCAACACTGTCAAGCCCCAGGTACGAGAAGCAATGATGGGGGAGGCCTAGGAAGTTTAATGGGCTCCCCAGGTGAAGAAGAGAAGAATGATGGATGTTCTGCTGCAGTCGTCATGGCAAACTCAAGAAAGAGACGTCGGGCAGCGCTGAGGCACTTGATTGGTCGGATGGCCTGAAGGCGGCCGGGGTGAATATAAACCTCAACCAATGAGCACATGTGGGAGGAGCTGAGGGATTCAGTAGTAATGAATGTAAACAGAGCCATCAAATTACACTGCACTGTGAACATCACTGTGCCCAGGAGGCTGGGTTCTCCTGACACAGTGGACCGAACATCTCCGACCAGCTGTGAATCCGCGACCAGTTCTGTTCTAGCCTCAAAGTTGGCACCACTCCTGGTACTTAACCCCCCCCCCCCCCCCCCCCCCACTCACAAACACACACATACATACACAGTGCAGGATCTGCCGCCGGTGTTTGAAGGGAGGGGTGGGATAAAGTAGGGGACCCAGTTGCATTCAACCAATAGTGGATGGTGACACCGCTCCCCAACCCCCCCCCCCCCAATCCCAGCTGACTTCTAGAGTCTTCCGTGTCTGGAGACGTGGGTGTCTGAGAAGAGGGCATGAATGCGGAGGTCGTGTCACCTTAAAGGTCACCAGCTCAGGCCTTCCGGAAGCAACGTTACACACCTACCTGCAGCGAGAGAAGCTACCAGAGGCACACATGGGGGGTTTCTAACAATTGTGTTTTCTTATTGTTTGTTAGTCTATTTGCATATTTGCGAATAACCAATGATCCCAGTTGTCATTTTGCAGATGATGATCATATTTTGAATTGTACTCCTAGGACGGGGAATCCAGACATTAAACTGTCTCGTTGTTACAAAAACTGGGCTGTTTCGTGGAACGTCTGTGTAAGACCAGCACACTATGGTACCCCCCCCCCCCCCCCCCCGAATAGGGTAACTAGCTCTGGGGAAACTCAGGTGGACTGAAACGCTTTTTAACTAAAAACTGTTACAAAGTAGCAGTAGATCGTTCTGTCAGCTGTAGTTCTCTTTTTTTTTTTTGCAAATTGAGGCTTTTTAATTTTACATAATCCATCCATCCATCAGATTGTGTTTATTATAAACCAGAGACCCCTCTTTCAAAAGCAGGAGCAAAAGACAATCGTTGAAGGAGAAGAGCAGTGAAGGCAGTGCCAGTCAGACCATTAGCCGACATAGACGTGGGTGCCATGTTCTGGGAGGGCACCCACATAGCGGGCCGGTTTCGCACGGGTTTCAACCGCTACTGGTGGAGGACCAAGTAGATGCCTGAATCATTCTACATCGTGCGGCCAAACGTGAAGATAAACAAACAAACGAAAGATGGATAAACAAGAATATATATTTCAAATAAATAATTGTAATGATTTGTAGTGGTGTTTTATATCGAAATTAGCGCTGTATAACACTGTCAACATGTTAGTTTGTACACAGAGGATATTACTGTCACCAAACAGAATAATATATATCTAGAAGCCGTTTATTTGAACTCTATTTCCATGTTTAGCAGATGCTTTTATAGACAGTGATTTACACATATGTATTCATTTATATTGCTGGATCGTTTTGCTGAAGAAATACCAGCCCTCAACTTACAGCTACGCTGATGGGGCATCCTGGGATCGGACACTGAAGGATTTCTGTTACAAGACTGGCTCTGATCGACAGTACCTACTGCCCCTGAGCTGATACGACCGGATAATAAAAGAGCAATGACGCTATTTATTGTGGTGCATTTTTTTCCCCGTGCATTCAATATGCCGGCTCGGTCTTGGATTCTCTGCGAGCGTGAGAGGGAGAGATAAGCGTGTAAGTGCCATTGTAGGGGATGGAGAATGTCCGGTGCGGGGGCGAATACAAACGACCATTAGGGAGGCAGATCCACGAGGAGTCATGGCAGCCCGTGGGCGGGAAAGGCGCGTAAAAATGGCAGGGGAACGATAGAGTCACACGGGGCACGGGGAATGAAAACTGCTGCAGGCAAGCAGGGCACTGTGACAGCGGAGAGGGAGAGGGAGAGAAAAGAGAGGAAGGAAACAGCTGATGGCAATGAAGAGGTACAGACACCCTGATACGGAGAGCTTTTCATGCTTGCTGGTCGCCATGGCAACTAAATGGAGTTAGGTTTCTTCCGACGAACCCCAACCCCACCACCCAACCCTTTGCTAAAATTCAAAATCAAATTCAGGTCTAAAGGAAGCTGGATTTGCATGCCAATCTACCCGCGACATTTATGCCAAAATCTTTTAATTGACGCTGAAATTAAATTAGACAAATTGGCACAGTTGCTGGAAAAATAAATTAACAAAATCAGCTGTATCAATGCTTCTGCATATAGAGAATAAACATAAAGATGATTCTGCACATGAACACTCTGATATGTAAAAGCCCTTTCCCGGCCTATTGCCACACCTCCTCCACTATCTGAACATCACTCCTTCACGCGGACCGGGACTCTCCCCGCTGTACCTCGTGAATCTGCGAAAAGAGAGGTTGCCATGGAAACACGCTTACAATTGCTAATGTTTTATTTTTTTGGCGGAAACATAACCAGGAACGAGGAGACACATTGAACCGAGAGTTTATCGGCGCCGTGAGGTCGCTGAAGAGCGTTCGAGATGACGTCAGTGAAATACAACTACTTCGTCATGATACAAGACAGTTACACAATCCTACATTATATCCAGATAAAATGCAATATACTTATTTTTAAGTATTCATTTCATTACCACCAATATCAATTAGTTAAATTTTGCAATACAGTGCAACTCCATAAATGTACCCATAACAAATCTTGGTAACCTTTTAAATATATATTTAAAATATTTATCAGAAACATTATATAGCATGGATTTTTTTTTGTTCTAGGTCTTATACAAAGTACAAGAGGCTGAAGAATATAATGTTTATTGGGTAGGGCTTAGGTGTGATCAGTGACTGCGAAATCCGTCAGGTGTTGTAGCGCTCATGAAATCCGGTAGAAAGGCGCTACTGAGAGCAGAGTCCCGGGGCTCACGCCGTGTCTGCTCGATGTCACCCTTCAGCTGTGACCAAGAATTCTCCAGCGACGGAGCCTGGCTGTCAGTCGGGGGCGAGTCTTAAGTCAGGGCTTCTCTGTTGGGTGCTCCATTAGCGCCATGTAGCCAGTAAGGCTACCTGAAATGATATAGCCGCATCTCCCGCACAAAGCTGCGTCTCCAGCAGCGTGTAAAGAATACAGTCCGGCCGGCAGGGAGTGGAAGGGCACGCATTCCGGGTAGGGACTCGGGGGGCGCTGAAGATGGCCGCAATAACTAAACCGAGGCGGGAAAAAGATTCTGGGGAAGTTTATAAATTAACATTAATTCATTTGAAAATCAGAAATATCACAAACACTCCGTTCATGTTTGTAATAATGACCTTTTGCACGAACGGCTGGCTTGCTGGTTTTCATGAAGCCGGGAAAAAAAATGCAAGTGAACGTGTGGAGAGTGTGCAAACGGCGCTCCTACACAAGGTGGGGGCCGGGAACTCGGAACCATGGGACTTTAGAGGCAACATCGCCAGCCTCCAACCCCCCCGCATGACCCCATAGCTCGGGATAGAACATTTTAGAGCATAAACTCAAAGCAGCAGTGTAAGCACTTGGCAAGCGTTTTTATATAAAGTCGTCCACTCGCCGAGGTCATTTTTCTTGAAGCAATTTTGGTTAAGCACACCCACGTCTTGTCTTCCCTTGGGACTTGAACGAGTCTACCTTTGGTCCAAGGTCCACACAACAGCTGCAACAAATACTCCCCTTAATAACGCTAACAATTTAACCCATTTATACAGCCGGGTATTTTTTACTGAAGCGATTCAGGTTAAGTACCGTTCTCGGGGGGTACAACAGCAGGGCCGGCCCCTCCTCACGTTTCTGAAAATAAACACTGCCCGGCCCCGCACCCCGGCGCTCCTAGAGGGAATCGGAAAACGCTCTTCAAGCTCAATTAGTCGCAGCAGGGCGGAGAGGCGCAGCGACGCCGAAGATGTGCTGTGATTAATAAGGGGAGACCGCCTGTGGAGCGGGGCTAAGCGCGATCGTACTGCCAGAAATGACGACTGCCTGAACTGTCCCAGCTCCCGCGGCGCGCTCAGACAGACGGGTATTACTGTAAAGCAATACACCTGTCAAACCGCTTCTTTGTGCTGACAATGATATGTCCTTCGTATTTGCCTTCGGGAACGAGTATGTCTCTGTTCTGGGTGACAGTAATCCATTTGTTTTTTTCTTGAGATGCGGTTAGTGTGTCTGGGTAGGCCTAATATTATAAGATTTTACATCACTTAAACATTTTTATTAATGTCAACTATGTGAGGAAGTCTTGTAAATGGGCAGTTAGAATCTGTCCTTCGATTTCCCAAAATTAGACATATTCCTTGTCATTTTTTGTTTGTTTTGCGATTCTAATAGCAATACCTTCTGAGCGTGTTTGTGCTAGCTGGGAAGGGATTAAAGTTGATACCACGATATTAAAGTCACTAACCGAATAGTTGATGCTTTTATTATTGTCAGTGCGTTATCGCCAGTACAATTTTAGTAATTGCATCGGTGGATTAATTAACGAGGGAAGAAATGAGCTAAAATTGGCGTCAATGAATCAAAAATTATCTATGTTGAATAGGAACGCTGTGTTATTGGGTCATAGATGTTCGGAGAAACTATGTCTCTGTAAGTCAGCGCTGTGATAATCGGACCAAAGATATGAGCATTTCTGGTCCCCAGCCTGGTGGGCCAGTGCAACAATATATGAATTCGCAACACAATATAACTCATCGTAATCTTATATAACTGACAAACAGCCGCGAGGCACAGCTGTGAATATCGTCGGCGCACCCAAGCTCATCTTGACACGACTGGAGTACACTGTCAGTATAGTGTCAGATAGCTGCTGACAGCGACTGCGCATATATATATATATATATATATATATATGCAAAAATGCAACACAATCAACAGCCATGACATTCCAGAAACAGCCCGATGATCGATACACACAGCCACACACTTTTCGTCATGAATATGAATATGCAGTTTGGAACATGCGTGTAAAATCTCCAAGATGAAATTCAACAAAGAAAATCACGCCATTTATAACATAGAATTGCCTACAAGGCGTATTATTGACTGGGTTATTTTTTTAATGCTTCTGGTATAGGTTTATACGTGCCCTATATTTATGATTTACAAGAAGATTAATTACACAAAGAAGAGTTGGACGGACAGTCACATCTGAGATAGAACAGGAAATGGGTTGATAGCAAAAGAATTAAAGATGGGGATGGAGTGTGATAAAAGGAATATAGAACCCACCGGGATATGGGGGGCAAGGACATAGTCAGGCCTATGAATTTAACATCTGAGCTAAAGGATGAAAGTAGGCCCGGTGAAAACGGAAACCGCCGGTCATAACATTGTTATTACCGCCAGGCTACGATAAAGCGCTTGGTAAACAAGGCCTCCAGCATGAGGGAGTCGTAATGGAGACTGTCGGCGAAATATTTGGAAATCATAAATTGAATAGAAAATTAGTGAGGATGGGAATACACACAAAAAAACAAGTAACAAGAAAAAAACTGTAGCCAAAACTGTAAGTTCTGGTTTGAGAAAGGCAGATTTAATGAATTATATTCGTATAAGAATGCAGCAAATATGGGCCTTTTTTTCCAACGATAACGTGTATAGCGCTCTGGTTTCAACATTTTACTGGGTCTTTTGATGTGACAAACAAGATTATCAGTTTGCATGCGTCGCCGAAATATTAAAGAGATACACTCCCGCCGAACGCATAAACGCAGAAATGCGGTTTGACACAGATACTGTAACACGCATTGATGTAATTACACACAGCGAGCTTTCGGGAAAGGGGATTGCCATGGCAACGGAGGCTGGCATCCGCGAGGGTCCGCGGAGCGATCAGAGGGAGAAGCGGGGGAGTCGCTGTCATTACTGACGGATCTAGGGGAGGGAGAGAAGAAATGAAAACGGGGGAAAATGTTTGTTTGACTGATTATGTGTTTTGTATTATTGTCAGCACTATCTCTGCACCCAGAAGCCGTTTCAAACATTTAACGCTCATATTGAATTTCCTCACTGTGCCTCTGGAAAGAGATCTTCAGTCTGTGCACACTCAGCTGTTATTCGGAAAAAAGGTAGCATAATGTCTAAGTTACCGGACCTTTAACCGAGCGCTCCTAATCCCAGAGGGACGCCGGTGTGCAGTCACAGAGCCAATCCATCTGATTCGCCTGAGGGAGCATCCGGCTCCGCAAATAGGCAAATAAAACTGATTGCGGATGAGAATCTGCCAAGCAGATGCATAATGTAATCAAAACAAAAAATTAGCAGTCACTGCGCATTAGAATGCGATTTGCTTAAAAGGGCTTCATTATGAATTTTTCCCGTGTCGGGGCGGAGGGTGGGGGGCGTTCTGGAAGAAGGAGTAATACGATATAGCAATAAACAAATTAACAACGTCATAATGTCATGATGTATCGTTTTAAATATGAAGATTTGATGTTTTTAGTGGACGTGTATACGAGAAAAAAAAACGAGATTAATGAGGATGGTTTTGTAGGAATTAAATGAAAATGGGTCGGGTTTTTTACCGTTTCGTGCCATATCTAATCCGCATATGGTCAGGCGTGAATCTAAGAGTTTAATTTAAAAAAATGTATTCTGTCAAGCAAACAAAAAGGTTCGTCCCTAACGAATATCTGTACAATGAAGTTTTATTCCAGCGCTTACATGGCAGATATATACACAAGTTGTTTTATGAAGGATGAACGTAAAAATCACATTAGAACCTTATTCCACGCTTGCAAACATTTTCACCCCACGTGCAGATACGCTATAGTTATGGGGTCCCTGTAATTATTTTCCCTGGGGGCCAAATTCCATCAGCGACACAAAGTCAAGGTCCACTGAGTCCGAAAAAAACTGGATGTGACGGGAGGGGGGGAGCGTCGCTCGATGATAAAAGATCAAATATGGGGGGAGCAATCGATCACGCGGTCCGGCTTCAATTGTATTTCGGACCAGAGTCCGCCAATTTGTGCCCAGATATCACAACGGCATTTGGAATTAATGTGCCCTTTCTCCCACATTCTCCATTTTGTAGCTGCAGTAGCTACCGGACTTCGTATACTGCATACATATACCATTGCAAATTTTTACTCTAATTTATTATTCTTTTCTTTAAATATTTATCTGTCTCTGTAGTGCCAGAATATGCAGTTTTCGGGGTATCTTATTTGTGTGATGTGTCCTTTTTACATTTGTTTGCACTATGTGTGCTGTCTTTGCACCCTGTCTGTTTCACGCAATATCTGCGTGTGTTCGTCTGTGCATGTTCCCGCAGCGGCATCCACCAGAATTTCCCGCTGGGATGAATAAAGTCCATTCAATCTAAATATTAATCCTAATCGTAACCTAAAGACTGCTTGAACAAGATATTAAAATCTGAATGGCTGCAATAAAACCAGCATGGGGTATAAAAGGGTCATTATGTAAATATCTTTGCTTAAATGCTGCAGACACGTGGTTAAACACTCACATATTCTGAGAATTAACTACATTCACAGCAAAATGCCTCCGCCAGTAAGATCACAGCAGACGTTTTTAATAGTTCTTGTAATAAAAATAAAATGTAGCTTCGGGGCAACAGGTTATTGTGGCATCAAAGCCCAGATCATTGCAAACACGCTGCGTGGTTGACATCTGGTGGTCATTTGGTAGATCTAGGGCAACAATATTGCACTCCGTATGTAGAACTTCTACAAATAATTAATCCAAAGCGTAGCTGGCTTATTATCCCGTAGCTATATAAGGAATCGGAAGTAAAAAAAAAATAATGTTAAAAATAAATTAATTAATAATTATATGAATGTGTGAAAATTATGAAATATGTGTGCGTGTGTGTGTGTGTATGCTAAAATTAAATGTCCACAAATGGATCAAAATGGATCAAATCATTATCATTATTATTGTTGTTGTCGTTGTTATGAATGTGAAGAAGTAGATGACATAAAACATTTTTATTAACGTTATAAGCACTATCAAATCCGGAACGAATTTCATTTAAAGGAGAAGAAACCGGAGGTATTTGACTGACGGTATCCCGAAATGCACTGCTGAGATAATTGAACGGCGGGCGTTATGGTGATAGCTTGTGTGCATGCAGGTTCCTATGTGAAAGCGTGATTTCCTCTGGGGGCTATGAGTAGCGTAAGAACAATACTGGGATATGCAGGAATTGCTGGCGTGATCGGCTTAGGGGGCGCCCTGTGGTTTATGATGTTGCCGGGAGAAGACAAAAGGAGAGAGATGATGAAGGTACACAGCATCGGTCTCAGCGGCTGTAAAGCATTTTAGTAGGCTGTGGGTTTCGCCTAATTAATAACTGCTCTCTCTGATATCTACTGTTTATTGTGCCTTTTGCTTACCTTGAAAACGTGTGAAATGTCATTTCATTTCATATATTTTGAAACCCGACTAACAGCATTTTAATTCACAGTGTAAATAATAGCTGATAAACTCTAGCAGCCCAAGCTTCGTAACAAATTTTTAAAACGTCATATTAATAATAGCAGCAATACGCGTACAGATATGGACTTTATTTTGCAGTATCAGCGTGTTATGCCTTTACGTTAAACGACGATTTCGCTCTTGTCAGAACCTGCCGGAGGCGAGCCCCGCACGAATGGAGGAGACGCGGCAAAGAAACACGCTGCTGCTCCAGGCGATAAAGGAGGCTGCAGAAACCAATGAGAACGTAGCCAGACGATTTGGACATTCAAGGAATGACTGAAAAATACATATGTTTAACATACTAGAGTGTTGGGAGAAACGCGTTTTGTTGAACTGCAACATGAGCAGAAAAGCCTCGCCAGCACTATCACGGATCTGTATCTACATACACGAATTAATTTAAGTGCATTAAAACCCAGCTGTATCTGGTGCGGCTATGATCTATTTCCCGTTTGTGTATTTTATGAAATATATAGGGTTTTTTTTTATTTTAATGAGCGAATCATGCTTTGTCCACAGTTTATAAGTATCGTCCTTTGTTGATAGATTTTCTGAAATTAAAATGCATTGCGCTATTTTAATTTAACTGAATCGTTTATACGATTAAGCTATGATTTAAGGCTTTGCATTTTCTTAAGTATTCGTAAATTTAATTTTTGTCAAGTAGTGTCCTTGGTTTATTTTTGCTGATTCTTCCTCCACTTCTGTAGGGGGCAGTATTGCGCTTATGTGATGTCTACAAGCGAGGCGAAGAAGAGGCAGAAGGTCGATTCTAAACGCGTTTCACATGTTTAAATGTAAAACGTGTATATTTATGTAGCAGGGACGTGGACTGTTGAAGTGACAGGTTGCAGAACGTTTCGGGGAACGACTGTGAATGGCCGCTTAGGCTAGGTTATATTTCCAAAAAGTACGGGAATCTTTATGTGATAATGTCAGCGAGGTCTGATGAAGTCCGAGCTCCCGCGTCCCCTCCAAAAGACCAGCTTTTCGGTAACTGCTGGGGCTGTCGGCTGCTCTCCGGTGGCGGTCTGCTGCTGGCTGGGGGATACGTGTTTCAGGCCGCCCGGCGAGTAACTCGCCAAGGAGGACCGGTCTCAATGGGAACCGTGGCTCAGATTGTCTTCGCTGCTTGTGAGTCTCCATCTGCTCCTATCTCATTTTGCATCATAGTAGCACCGATTTCTGTTTCTGTAAAGGCAGATTTTGGTAATAAGGTGTAGGTTGTACCTGCTGTACCATACTGAACATGGTAACTTTTCTTATGGGGCCTGTCATTGTTACGCATGCGCGTGTTTTAGCTGTGCGAAATTTAAATAGCTCTGACTTTTTTATGGAGCCACTTACGCAGACGGTAATCGGTAATTTCCTCCCTGACAGGTCTGGCCTCCTGGGGTGTCGTCCTGATTGTCGACCCAGTGGGGAAGGCAGGCAAGAAGGCATAAAGACTACGTTCTGGTCGTCGCATTAAGCCGCCATTCCCTTGTTTCCAGGATGCGCAAAGCCGTGGAAAATCAACCTTCAACAGTTTGTACACTTTTTGGTGATTAAAGTGCCGTTTATGGACCATGTTCAGCATCTGGCGTTTTTAATTGAGATCTTAACCAAATAAAGCATGACAATCTGACTGTAAATATAGCTGCACAGTTTTGAGAATACTCGTCATTCTGTGGAACCTTTGTGTGCAAATAATTTGTGTCTCCAATCCTGTGGGATCACACCGCGTTATTTCCTACATATCAGGAATTAAGTTTGAAACCCTTTTAATAAAACCATCTGGAATGTCACAACTTGGGAATGGCGTTTGGCATGAAATGTTTCTTATAAAATTGAGTCAATTATGTTTTTCAGTTTTGTTTGCTATGGAGAACACAAGCAACCGAATTTGGGACTGTAAGCATGTAGGAACCCTTCTGCTCAATCTTTGCGCATAATGTTTTAAAATACTGTAAAACATTGTCAGTTTAAAACCAGCTGTAACTTCTCTTACTTGCAAGTTAAGGCACTTGGCTAAAAGGACATGCATGACATATAATAATGCAACTCGGGTTAAGCAGCAAGACCATTTCAATTCAGTTTTACCGTTTCTAGGATATCAAAGTATCTAAAGTCCTGGCTAAAACACTTTTATTCATTTTAGAATACTGGAATGGAAGGTGATTGCCAGGCTAAGAGAAACTTGTACATTCTTGTAAGTATGAGACAGTAAATGACATAAATGGTATCTTTCTGGTAGCGTGTTTATTGTACCAAACCACACTTAAGTACCGGACAGTCCAGCATGACACGGCTGTGTCCCGCTAAGCCCCCAGCAGGCCGTCTGGTACGGCACATGCTCTACACGCCCTGGTTCCCGACAGTCAGCACGAGGCCTCATTTATGAGTTGGCGTTGGGGCCCTTCTTTTTGCCGAAGGTCGGCACCACGTTGACGAAGCGCCGGTTGTACTGGATCCTCCTCTTCGCACGACCCGTCCTCTTCTTCTTCTTCTCCTGCTTGTCGACCTAAAGGAGGAAGTGAGGGGTGATTGTCAGCTGGGTCCCTGCCACCTGCCCGATGACATCATCCGCACCAATGAACTGACAATCCCCTCGATTTGCTGTCAATCGCGTTATTTTCTTTACAAGCTACAAGTAAAGATGCGGTCAGATTCTGGTTTGGATTGACCGAATAGAGGCTATTTCATTTCCTGAGTATCTGCACCTCTTCTTAGTTGAGCCTTACCTTGGGGGTCTGTCCTCTGACTTTCCCAGCTCTGGCCAGAGATCCGTGCACTTTACCTGAGAGATAATAGAAGATGGGAGAATAAGAGACCCGGGACATGATAGAAGCTGTCACTCGCCTCAGTCACAATGAGGGGCTTGTGCCTAAGGAGCATGTTATAAATGACAGCTCACCTCCCAGCAAGCGGAGAGTGACCTCAAGAGTGCTGAACTCCTCAAGGACGACCTGACCAATCAGATCGTCATCCCGCAGGGGAGCCCCACCCAGCGAAACCACCTGGTCTGCACAGGCCACGCCCTCTAAAGCCTCAATTTGAGCCTGGGAAAAAAAAAACAAATGTCACCCAATCAGCAAACTTCACTAATGGGTCATCACTTTACATTAAACCAATCAGAACTGATAGTGGCCAGCTGTGACCACACTGGGCACTGTGGAAAGCCAGATTTATTAGCACCATTGGTACTGCAACCACAACATGAATGAATGAATGAATGAATGAATGAATGAATCCTTTATTGCCCCAAAGGAGCAATTAGGAGCCATAATAACATAGAGCAAAACAACACTTAGACATACAAACACACCTAATAATACATAAAAAAGACAAATAATTAACCCATATGTGACATCGTGACATAGCAGGGGGCTATACACCATACACACCAATGTGGAAATACAAGCAAGTGAAAAATGCATCATAAATTTGTTGCTATCCAACTAATTACTTTCCATGATTTAAAAGCACAAGGCTAAGCAGAAGTTACCTTGATGTGAGCGACGGTCTGGTTATCAGACACCTCTAGGGTGTGCAAGCTCTGAGACTGAACGAACAGCTGCATTGTCGACCTGAGTGGTTAGAAACAGCATGTTTCACACATACAGGTGGAAAAAAATGCAACACGAATGTCTTCTAAACGTTATTTAACACAGCAACACTGATCACTTCTTATAAGTTATTGATTTCGCAACATTTGCTTATCTTTGCTCAGGGCATCACCGGCGAGTACAAGATTTTTCCATGGCTGAACATGTGCTTTTGCCATAAGCTGTTTGCCATTACTTTTTAGTGCCACATACTTAAAATACAATCGAATAATTACAGGTGGATAACGTCGGCCGAGTTAAGATGACTACTTAAGCACTTATTTGACAAGTATACAAACGTTTTACAATAGAATATAATCACTTAAAACTATGCACTGGCGGATTAGTCATTAATTCTGTAAACTACATGTAGGAAAAATGGCAAAATATAATCAAACTACAGTAAACAGCACAAGTACAGCCATGACTAATACTAATGTTATACAAGGCGCTAAAAACAATCAACATCATACCAAAACTTTAAGAAACGTCATCAGTAGCATAACGTAACATTGAAAGTGCTTTTGTGTGTGTTATCTTTCATTCTTCGTGCAAAATAATAACAGTGTATAAATTTATCTATCGCCTGCGCATCGCATAAGGCCGATAGCTAGCAATGCTAAGCTGCTAGGTACCTATTATAAGTACATATTAGGGACTTTCCTCTTAGAGTTTCGATTGCATTACAACAATAATTTGATGTGAGAGCGTTTTTGTTATAGTATAATGCAGTGTTTCTCCCTGTATTTATATAATTTCATCCAGAACACGAGGCCGCACTCACTCGCCAACTTGCCGCCGTAGACGGAGGATCGAAAAGGGCGACGGCACCCAGGCGCATGCGCAAAACCACCGCGCACTGAACGGGGAAATAACTGATTATTTCAGGACATGGATTTATGAATATAAATGTTCATTTTTAATAAAGAATGTAATAATTGCGTTGATTTGAGGCTATATTATATTGTCAGCGTGATTAATACGCAAATATTAGAAACACAGAACCTTTGAAAGTAGATTGTAGTTGTCCTCAGTTGGAGTGTCAATAAAGTTGAGCGAAACTGAGAGGCCCGCCTCGTGACCTTCCTACTCGGAGTTTGAGGGCCAACATGTCGGCGTCTGTAGTAAACATGCTCACACGAATGTGTGCGGCGATCAAGCCAACTTACGTGTGGTTAACCCCCGTTGGCGTTGTACCGAGTAAGATGGGGCGCTTACGGGTGAGTGATTGAGGAAGACATCCTTTAATTGCCATTATATGGAAAGTAACTGTAGTAGGCTAAATATGTAAAAATGCTAATGTGTATTTGCAGGTTGCATGTAATGTAAAGTAACAAGTGTAGGAAAACCACTACACTTTTGGATGCTATAATTCTAAATCATCCACACAACATACCTAGAGAGATACCTGATTGCACATCGGCGTGTATTGGTATTTGAGTGCATGAGAATGACAGGAAAGTTATTGGTGTGTCTCCGAACCGGTCTTAAACGTACTACTGTACGTTGTACATTATCTGAATGAAAATGCAGATGACTGAGATGATTAAGAAGAGTACAGTGCTTAAGGAATTTTTGCATTTTGACTCCTTATATGGACGTGAGATCGGGTCCTGGCTTGATCTCCATTTAAATCAGTTTTAAATTAGTGCAGTTTGTGGGGTCACCTGTTAAGATCTCCCACAAATCAATTTTCCCCATAAAAAATAACTTCCTCTGTAGTTCATACTTTTTAGTAGCAAAAGCCATTGTGATGCGAATTTTGAGCATTGCTGTTTTATTCCGTCTTGGAATTCAGATGGCCAGCAGCTGCACAGGAGAGCAAAAAAGTTCAGTTGTGGAGTCAACGGAGGAATACAGATACGTAGAGCGACTGATCCCGCCCACTCAGATTCCGGCCCCGCCTCTGCACGATGGCCCCGCCCCTTCCGGATGGAGGCCTCCATCAGGTAAAGATTGATTGAAGGATTTGGCGAATGGACTCCCATATTAAGAAAAAATGTCGTTACAGTTCACATTTTTCATCTCCAGCAGTTACTCCAGATCTGCCTTACATGGTCCGCCGCTCCCGCATGCACAACGTGCCCGTCTACACAGACCTCACGCATGGCAACCGGAAGACGACGCTGCTGCGCAAGATCGAGGGGGACATCTGGGCAAGTAGCGCAACTTCTCCACCTCTGCTTCTTCCAGCAAATGACCAAATTATGTTTTGCGATTGAAAGCCCGTCGGCTTTAGACTTGATTAAATGCGGTAAATGGAAAATGTTTATATTTGATCTCCTGATTATTCAGAACATTGCCAGGGCTGCAAACGTAATGCAGCATCTTTGCTTTTAGATAGAACATAATAATGAGCAAGACACTGGTTGGTGAATCATCTAAATTTGTAGCCACGTTTCTTTGTGGCTACTCTAGACCTTCCACCCTTGAGTGGGGCTGGACAATCCAGTCTTCTTTGAAGTTTGAATTGCTGCAGCTCTTTCGTGGATGTTAATTGGGAGTTTTCCATCTTGATTGGACAGGCCTTGGAGAAGGACGTCAAGGAGTATCTGGTACAGCTGACTGGCAAAAGCCCGCTCACACAAGTCAACGAGGTGACCATGAGCATCCGGATCAAGGGCCACTTTGACAGGGAGCTGAAGGAATGGTTGTTGGAGAAAGGCTTCTGAGGACGGCATTTCTGGAGATGCAGAAGGCGAATGAAAATTCATATGGGACTTTATTTTGTAAATAATAATGATGTGTATGTCATTTCTGGAAAAAAAACTTATTGCTTGATTAAAACAAGCCTTTTAAATCTGGAGCGTTAACAGCACTTTTGGGTGATTATTTTTTCTCACAAATTTAAGTTTAAGTTGTAAGACTGATTAGCATGGATAATGTCAAATTCCTCAATGGCGCAAACAGTGAGCACTTGAAGTTTCCAGTGCAGACAGGCATTGTCAGCCTGCTGATGAGATGTTCTGCAGAGATGGAATAATCACATTTCATCCTGGGGGGGGGCACACTGTACTTGAAAATCTCCGCTTTATATTACTTGAGCACCGACAAGAACTCTGGAGTTATATTTCAAGTATTAAACATAAGTTCATCGGACTCATTAACAGGGTTGGGGCCATTCCGGAATGCATTCATCAATTCCAGTCCAAATCAGGAAATGGAAATGGTGCATGGAGAACAGAATTGGAATTGAATTTCAGGGAGATTTAAATTCTTACTCTAGTTCCATTTCCTGATTTGGATTGGAATTGACGGATGCATCCTGGAACAGCCCCAACCCTGCTCATTACAGTTTTGTTCCATTGTAGCTGAATTTTACACCTCATACAGGTTCAATTGAAAAAGTCCAGTTGCCTTCGATCCAAGCCCCCAAGATTGTCATGTCCGGGACAACTTAGAACTTGCACAGACTTCTGGGACCACTGTTGGAGCCTCTGCCATAGCTCCATGTATGTGGAGTTTGCATGTTCTCTCTCTGTTGTCATAGGGTTTCTGCCAGGTACACCAAATTCCCCCCACAGTCCCGAAACATGCTGAGGCTAATCAGAGTTGCAAAATTAGCTATTGGTGTGTGAGTGTGCCCTGTGATGGGTTGGCCCTCCATCCTGGGTTGTTCCCTGCCTTGTGCCCATAGACTCCAGACACCCCCCCCCCTTCCCATGACCCCAAATAGGACAGGGGGTTACAAAAATGGATGGATGGATGTCTGATAAATAAAAATTAATATGCTAAGTGTTCATATGCAAAGGAAAGCCTCCTATTGTAAACAGAAAAGGCACAGGGACACTACCATGGTAGAACACCAATAAAAAAAAGAAACGTGGTGAGAACGAGATTTTATGCCCGATGAGGAAGTTCTGGTAAATACAAATGTTCCGCACCAAATTATAAGCACTAGAGTTTCAGAGTAGATATATCACGCATTTTTTGTTTTCAAAACAGCCAACGCGGTTGCATTCGCCACTGGCGTTACGAATTTCACAAGCCTGGTAAGCAAGTCTGTAGTGAGAGTGGGACGCGACTGACACGTTTTTACGACAGTCATTTTTACGACAGTTTATGCACATGGCCGTATATGCCGTACCGACATAAAGTCGAGATTAGTCGTTGTAAGTACTGTATTAAATATTTTAATTATAATCTGCAGAAAATACCAAACTTTAGTTTGAATTATAAATTGCGACTTGACATTGTAATAGCTTACAACTGCATATATTGGCCGGGTTCGTTTCCTTAGTTAGCAGTCAGCTGCTTGGTAAATTGGTGTATTGGTTAACGTAGTTAGCTTACTTAAACGATTAACAGAACTATAATGATAATGTTATAATGGCTACTGTATATTTACATTTAAATCCGACGTTAAATATTCGCAGCGACTTAAATGCGTACCGTGGCAATACCAACTAAAGTCTGCGTATTAGCAGTAGTTACGAGTCTTCAGAATATAACCTTTAAACTCTTTCAGTTTTGCTAAATGTGATTATATATATGTGTATTCGCTTAATGACCATTAATCATAATCTTAGGCTTTATATGGTATTTACATTCTCTCCCCAAACACGTTTGCGCGTCATATTTCTTTTGTACATGCGTGCTCACGACAGTTAACCACTGTGGCTCGCTAGTTCGGTAACTGTTGACTATATTCTTTGCCTTTCATTAAATTTTAGATCCTTCGAACAACGGCAGATTTGGCCAAATCAGCCCAACATGAACCCTGTGCTGAAGAGGGGAATGCCGGCTTGTGTGAGAACTCTGCTGACAGACATTGAACCTAAAGGCGAGCATCGGTACTGGAGTGCGGAAGATGAGGAGGTGGACCCAGTCGACAGAGATGGAATTTCGCTGCCCAGGAGAGGGACTGCAAAGCCTGGGGAACTGTTGTCACCTGCTGGCAGGACAGAGGCAGGTGAAATGAGGGACAGTGTTTCGGAAATGCCGGATAGAATGTGTGGACTGTGTTTGAAAGAACCTCTGCGTTATACCTGCCCGCGATGTAACGTGCCGTACTGCAGCGTGGCGTGCTATAGAAGCCCCACCCATTCCACCTGCTCTGAGGAGTTCTACAAGGAGTCCGTCATGCAGGAGCTGAAGAGGACGGGGAGTACAGAACAGGAAGGCAGGAGACAGATGCAGGAGATCTTGCTGAGGCTGAGAGAAAGGGAGAATGAAGGAGGGGGCGAGACGGAGCAAATGCTGAAGGAGCTGGAGGAGGAAGGACATGGAGGTGCAGAAGATAACAGACAAATTCTGGAGCATCTGTCACGGCTGGCAGAGATTCAGACATCGGGGGCGGGGAACGCAGAGGAGATAGAGGCTATATTAAAGAATCTCAGGGAGATTGGGGAGGGTGGTGTGGCAAGAGAGCAGGCAGAAGAGATTACTGCAGGAAAAGAAGATGTAGAGGAAGGCGATGGACAGACAGAAGAGGATTTAGCAGACAGGCTGTCAGGGTTGGATCTGAACTCTCTCTCAGAGGAGCAGCTGTGGGCTCTGTTGCCCCAGCAGGATAAGGAGAAGTTTAAGGAGCTGGTGAAAGGGGGGGCCATCGGGGGGCTGGTGCCCCTGTGGAGGCCCTGGTGGGAGACGCATGAGCAAGGGAAGGGGGCCCTGATGGAGGTGCTGGGAGATGTTACAGAGCATGAGGCGCAGAGTGAGAGGAAAGGAGGAGCTGACAGCTTAGAAGTGCTACAGGGAGAGGCAGAGGGAAAAAAGAGGAGCGCAAGGGAGAAGGTAAAAAACAAGGGGAGATACAAGGAGCGAGCACAGCCTGCTTTAAATGAAGAAGAGATGGAGAGTGCCAATGAGACTGGTAGGACCAAGAGCGTTTCAGAGGGCCGAGATGCTGAGAGGACCAGGCCTTCAGCGGTCCCGGGCCGGAAGAGGACGCACAGCCCTAACGCAGACTCCGTGCCGCCTGTGAGCAAGAAGATCCCGCCTCTGCGCTCCCTGTCCTCTAATGCCTCCCCATTGGTGCGTTACAGCTTGGTCAACGCCCTATACGGATACACCTTCTCCCTGTGCCTCTTCAATGGGGATCTCTCGGAGTCTGACCTGGTCCAGGACTTCTGCCAAGTGACGCTGGCTGGTTCCGAGTGTCTGAGCTCTAACCGGGTCTTCGGTTCTCTACGGGAGGCCCTGGATGGGGGAGCCATGGCCGTGGTGGAGGGCGGGTACGCCGAACGGGGGGACACAACCACCGCAGCCAGGACGACGGAGGCTGTGGCCCACATTCTGACTGGGAGTAGCAAGCGGGACCCAATTGGATACTGCTTAGCAGCGCTGTCTCAATTACGTGTGACTTTCACGCAGGCCAGGGGGGCTCTGTCAAAGGAGGGCGACAACGGTGAAACCAGGAGGAAGTATTTCGCTGCAGGAAAGAAATGCGAGTTTTTGCAGGCCTGGGTCAAAGAGAATGGCCAGGAAGTGACAGCGTTGGCCCGGGCAGTGTGGGCGCAGCTTAATAGGAGCGAGGGGGAGAGGGGGACTCTGGAGAAGGAGAAAAAGGAGGTAGAGAACCGGTGGAGCAAAGGACAGGGCCGGAAGAAGGGGCCGATGATTGTAGAGCTTGATTAATTTCTGACGATCAAAATTCATTGACGATATATGAACATTAAAGTAGCTTGTGAACAGTGCCGGCAGTTTCTTGATTTTCTGATTTATTATGTACTGTATTTACCTGGTTTTAATTTCATTGTCCATACTAAGCACAGCTTTTACATGACTTCTATATGTAATCTCAGTTTGGAAAGGGCGAATTGAAGGTGTACATCTGTCAACTAATATGGCACAAAAAAAGCTTTTTATCAAACACTGAAATGTCCAAACAACTACATTCACTGGAAGTACCATGCCCATGTCAAGGCATGTTAATACTTTCTCTCGTTTGTCAAAAAAAAAAACATGGTTTCACTGTATTTTTTTAAATGAAATATATTAAAATATCTCTGTAGAACTCATAAATTACCCTTTATTTCATACTTAAAAACCTGTTTAGTTCAGGCTGCGGGTAAAGAGTAAAACCATCCTCGGTATAGGTGAGGTTCAAGTGCTGTGGAAGGTCTGGGCACGCCCCAAGTAGCAGGTTCGATGCCAGTCCAGCTCCGTTGCTAAGTTCTGCACTGAGACTGAGCTTGCAGAGGTGGAAAGTTCAGGTCCAGAAAGTAAAAATCCAGACCAAGATTTTGTGTCAGCCAACCAGCCGAGTATAAAGAGTCACAGTCACATAGTACTCAACTGGTTGGTTGAAACAAAATCTTGGTCTGGAGTTTTACTTTTGGGACCGGAACTTGCCAGCTTGTTTGTCTGGGTCTGCATGGTTTCCCTTTATAATAGAAGCAGCTTTGACAGATGACCTCATTCTCCACCCGACCTTCCAGGATGGTTTATTCGTGATTGATGCTGGTGTGAGGTGCTACACCCCAGGTCCAGGGGGCTCACGATGCCCTGGGGTTGGTGGGTCAGTAGATGTAAGGGAAGATCCTGTAGGGCACCCTGCGGCAGTAGGTCTCCCAGGCCAGGCCGTACTTGCTCCTGCATTGCCTCTCGTCCCGAGCCTCCCGGTGGATGAGAAGGACGGTGAAGTACAGGACGTAGAAGTAAGGGAGGATGTGTGAGGTGCCTGGATGAAGTGAGCAAATAGAACCTGCTTTTTTTTTCTGGCAAGACCGGATCAGGCTTCTTACTCTTAATTCCATTAAACCAGTGTTTCTGAAACCAGCCTTCCGGGACCCCCCCCCCCCCCGACAGGCCATGTTTTTGCTCCATCTGAACTCCCAGGAATCCGTGGAGGGAGCAAAAGCATGGCCCGTCTGGGGTGGGGGTCCCAGAGGACTGGTTTGAGAAACTGCTAAATAACTAGAGGCAGCTCTAAAGGGTGGCCATGACCCCCCCCCCCAGGTAAATACTTGGCCAATCCAGTCGCCACCCCTCACCAAAAAAAAAAATATTATAAATTGGTAAACCACAGCTCAACCCATCGATCCGTTGATTGTGGTGTGTCCCCAACTCGAGTGTGAGATGGTTAATGAATAATGATTAATGAATAAATCTGAAAATAATACAAATTATACCAAGAGAGCCAAAATATTACCGGTGACCACCTAATCCATATTGGGGGGGGTCACTATGAGCAACTTCAGGTTTTACAAACTACCTGAAAGGCTCCCTTGCTCGGCTAAACTGTTCGGTTTGTCTTGTACTTTTACTCGTTTGTTTCCTTGATTGAAAGACTCATCCAGCTGTTTCACATTAACATTAGTGACACGTGCATGATTACAGGAGACTGACCAATCAGCATGCAGCAGGAACTCGGCGCTAAAGTGAAATCCGGGCCACCCGATGTTTAACGACAGGTTAAACGTCTATGCCGTCATCTGGATACAGCAATACGACATTAGTCACATGGTCCCCTGAGTGTTCTGTCCATAGCTACTTAGAACTTGATAGGGTGTCTTGGGTGGGGCTGGTGTTCATCTAACTCACCACAGGGGAGTGTCCAGGCAGTGGCCATGAGCAGGTCTCCCAGGTAATTGGGGTGTCGGACAAGCCCCCACCAACCAGACACCAGAAGGCGCTTCCCCGTTGCCGTGGGAATCGTCTCCAAACCTATACGAACGAAGAGCGAATGATAGAAGGTAAACGGTTGTTAAGATACGGACCAGTTAAGTCCAGTATATTTTGGTGCCTCTCGGAATATGGTTATGAGGACAGACAAACTGTAGCTGGACTCCAACGCTGACCTGCTACGCTGGGATGAGTGGGGTCCCGTCGAAACTGGTTCTTCTGTGAGTTGGACTGGCGAAAGATATAATAGCCCACACCTAGATGAGGTAGGGAAAGGCAGCTTAGGCTTGGCACCATGCATTCAGGTCCAGAGAGTAAAAGTCCAGCCCGGGATTTTGTTTCAACCAACTAGTTGAGTACTCTGTGACTGTGACTCTTTATGCGCAACTGGCTGGTTGAAACAAAATCCCGGTCTGGAGTTTTACTCATGAGGCCATCATGGAAAGGTACCATAGTGGTGAAGGATTTGCTTGGACACCTTGAGACAACAGATCTGAGAGTTCAATGCTTTGTAGTGTGTTTACTGAACGGTGCCTGTAAAGTATCTAGCTGGCCGTCGCTCTCACGATACCGTTCATGAAGACGATGGCAGCAGCGCCGACGGGGCCCAGCGGCTGAGGGTGCACCACCAGGAAGTTAGCCTGCAGGCTGTAGGTAAACGGAACCCAGGTCAGGTCCCCGAAGGCCAGCATGAAGCCAAATCCGTCGTGCACGATGTCCATGGTGGTCAGCACGGCCTCCTGGAAAACCCAGTGTGATCGCACATGTGATTTTAGGCGCATTTCAGAAGAGATCAAAAATTTGCATACATATGCAATATCATATGTGACCACTAGGTGGCGCACTCTCCCTGACAATGCTCCAGGAAGGCACCTTAACTTAAATCACAGGCCCACAAACACTGCTGGTTCTTGTGAAATTTTTACTTTCATATACATACCTGCTTGGCTACTACTTATCTCCACAAAGAACTATAATTTTATCCACTCATACAGCTGGACATGACTAGAAGAATTCAGGTTAAGCAGCTACCTCAAAGGAGCCCCTCCCACGAACAAAAGGGACAGGAGACAACAAAACAAACCTAAATATTAGTTTACTGCTGCCCTGCTTAATTTCACCATCCATCCTTTCCATCTCCTATATTTAACCTTGTAGTTTCTCACTTGTTACATGTTTCAACAAGTGATTGGTTCCCGCCCAGTTACTCACCTCATTCCACAGGGCGTCGGCCACATAAAGCAACTGGAAGCCGTTGACCAATAGCATGGCAAGGGATGGGGAGTCTCGTAGCTCCACCTCCTTCATTAGCATACCCAGGTTTATGACAACCTAATTGAAGGGACCTTGAGAATTAGCACCTTTAAAATTTATCATTATTTCCTTATAGAAGAAGAAGAAAAAACACTCCTACACTCTAATGCAGCGTTTCCCAACCCAGTCCTAGGGGACCCACAGACAGTACATGTTTTTGCTCCCTTCCTATTGGGAGCAGGTAGGGAGCAAAAATGTGGACTAGCTGGGAGGGACCAAAATCAGGATTGGAAAACACTGCTCTAATGTATCCGATACAGTTAGATTAGTGGTACTAAACTTTTTACTGAAGGAAAAATTTCACTAGATATTGTGCAATAAATATACTCACCCACCCAATGAGACCAGGCCGAAGCTCACAGAAATACTTGAGGTCAAAGCTTCCGATTCGTGGGTTCAGCTCACGTCCCATAAAAAAATCGTAGAGAGGGTTACCTAAGATAGATGACAAAAACATCATACGCTTCACAATCTAATAGTATTACAAAATTCATTTAGAGAGACAGAAAACCCATCCGTTTTAACGGTCATGTCCAATTCCTAGTATTTAGTGTGTAATTAGGTAACATATTGCTAAATTACATTCATAATGAAGAGCTGAATCACCCAGGCAACCACTGCTGTAATCTGCCCCCATACCTGTATCGCCCCCTAGAGCCAGGGCATGTTTGGGCGCCCAGAATGAACGTATGTAGAGATACAGGGAGAGCAGGAATGACAGGCCCATTGCACATGTCGCTAAAGGCACCAGCAGCTCAAACAGGTACCCCAAAGGCATGCCTAACCACACAGACAAGGCCAGCAGGATGGCGCTGATGCACAGTGCGTGGAAACCTAATAGGTGGAGAGAGAGAGAGAGAGAGAGAGGGGTAAGAAGTCTTTTTTAAAAGGATTCGCTGAAAGCTTTATCAGTGTCTGACATTTAAAAATGAAGAGTATGTTCATTTTCAAACACTAAAGGTGAAATACTGGTACATTTTAAAATTTTCCAATTCTCCAGTGTAGAACCATGCATTTTCTCTGCCTGTGTAATTTTTTGTCCCCACAATTAAACTGGTTGAAGTTTTACACCCATTTATCCTGCCCTGAAGTGTGCCCCCCCCCCCCCCCCCCGCCTGCCCCAGTACGTTCAGCTGCCCAACCCCTGCATACCATTGATAGGATATCTGAGTTTGGTCCCATCTCTGAGCACCATTCCTTCAGCAACCTGAGCAGATAGAATAGCAGAGTAATACTTCATCCATCCCCATTTTGTGTTTTCACCTGCTCCCTGCTCTCTGGGAGACACGCATACAGGTGAGAGCAAACGTGGGGGTGTCGAAGCACATGGTCAGTCAGCATGTAGCACATCTGGAACCAAGACTTAAGAGCCTTGTCTCAAGCAACTGGCCCTGGGACTTGAACCAGCAACCTTCTGGTCATGGGGGAAAGTGTCTTAACTCGTAGAGCCACACACTATCCCCAGGCTGGGACCTTAGTCCATTGGAATGTTGTCCTTTGAAACGACAGTCTGGGTTGAGAGAAGTGCATGGATATAATGTACAACTTTTTAAATACTGAACAATCGTGTGGTTTTGTGTTGAAAACAATACTTAGGTTTAGAATTTCAAGCACAGCTCAAAAACCACTACACTCTGAGGCTTTTCAAGAGCAGGATAAAGCTCCAATGACAGACACAAATGTACCATCACTGGAAAGTTAAGTGCAATTAAGATGAGTGTAATTGGATAATTTGTCCAAGGCTGTCAGGGCAAATATGACGAACTATTTTTGCGCACAAGATAAAAACGTTTACGTATTCATTGCTGCCGCTAAACTAGGCTAATAATGTTTACAGCTGCTGCATGTAGCTGGTAGTCTGAGCGGGCCCTCTCACCTTTCCCACGGGGAACAGATAGAGGACGATCTGCAGGGTCAGCCACCCCAGGACCAGAGCAGCAGCTACGGGGTCCCACAGCTGGGAGGCGGGAGGCAGGGGAGGGGGCCATTGGAGCAGGGCAGCACCGGGGGTGCGGCAGACGGACAGCAGGTAAAGCACAGTCAGCGGCAGGAAGACGGGGATACAGGTGGCGCCTGGGGACGGGGCACAAGCGGGGGGAACAATACCGATACAGAGTTAGAAAAAACACGCAGGGATAAGGGAACAAAAGGGTTTTCTAAAAACACAAATAAATATACACCGATGCAATGTTTCAGAGCCACTACAGCGCGCATTACACAAATATGCGCTTTTCCAAACCCTTACCTAAGGTCCCACCAAATTCCCTGTCCTTCGTGGATGCGCATCTGCGTTTGTCCGGCTTCATTTCACTTATTAAAAACACGCAAGAAAAATCTCATTTCGAATAAAAAACCAAGGGGCGCAATAATAAACTTAATATTTTAAGGACATTTCATTGTTTAGTGAAAGTGTTTAAGCGGTCTTACAGAATCTGGTTGTCAATCAACACAAATCCACACTTCAGATCACTTTTTAAAATAAATTAATAAAAACATTTAAATATGCCCGTTAAAACAGCAAATGCTGACTTTTAAACGAAAACATATTAATAAATGTGTCAGACACCCAAGACTGAAATAGAACAATAGCAAGGGGTCTTTTAGTAAGAAAACCACAGCAATTCAAAACGGAATTACAGTTAATCAGCACGTCGAAATATTTATATTAAAATAGTTACAATGAAACATGTAGGTTAAACGCGGTGTAACCTGGATAAGCAGTTCCAACGACGTGCTACTCACCTTATTTCCACTATATGACAGGTATTAAAAGTCCAAGCGACATAATACAGCTGACAGTGAAGCATGCGCAGTACCGCCCTTACGACTGCCTAT
Source organism: Brienomyrus brachyistius (assembly GCF_023856365.1). Taxonomy (NCBI): domain Eukaryota; kingdom Metazoa; phylum Chordata; class Actinopteri; order Osteoglossiformes; family Mormyridae; genus Brienomyrus; species Brienomyrus brachyistius. Next base: position 959,414 of record NW_026042310.1, read on the forward strand.
CAGGCATAAGCCGGAGCTGAGCCAATAGCGTCTGAGCTCGGTCATGAGATGACGATGGGAAGGGGAAGCGCCGACCAATCAAAATCCAGTCTGCTCGATCGATTGACGGCACCGCGACTCCGAATCGAAGGGGCGTTTCGCGGTGTAATGCATTGCATCTCCGCTTTGTCACTTTCTCGTGTCGCCTTTGTGTGGCTTGGTTTGTCTCTTCTACCGCACCACGTAACAACTTAAACCGCAGCAAAACAATGAAGCACAAAGCATCAAGTATTTAAGATGCACTTTTATTGTTTTTTTTTTTTTTAAATACAACTGCAACACAATCACGTCATCATTGGATCGATTACTAATATATATATATAATTATATAAGGATTTAGAAGAGTAATGTGCAAAGAAAAATCGAATTAATGTTTACTCACAGGCTGCGTGATGCTGTCGTTTTTGGGATGTTTCCCAAGAATATTACAGCCTTACACTTCACACCAGCGAAGTTTCAACTGACAGCTCTTTTTAGCCCCTGCCGTAAATGAGCTGCCTTCAAACTCTCCCAAGAAAAATCCAGTAGTGACCTCATTTGCCAGCAGATGATAATTAATCCACACATTCAGCTTTTGATCCAGTATTTTGCCTTGTTTTTTTTTTTTGCCCTTATAACACTGCAGACACAATTTAAGGTTCCCCAAACATCTCCTAAGCCATCTAGGCACAATTAGTGATAAATCTTTAAGACTGCTAAAGCCCTCCCAGTTCGCCGCAGGGCTACCCCCTCTCGCAGATGACCTCGATGACGCTCTGCTCCATGGGCGCGGGGTCCAGGCACCGATGGGCCGCACTGCCCACGATCTCGTCCAGCAGGAAATGTACCAGGTTCTCGTCGGACACAAACCGCCACAGGTACATCTGCAGGTAGTGGCAATCCACCTGGATCTGCTGCAGGCCGTAGCGGCCGAAGGTGCGCAGACGCACACACTCCAGGAACGTCTTGAGGCTGATCTTTATGATCCCTGTCAGCACCGACACCTGAAGCAAGAGGCAGTCGACATTTCAAATGCTTTGACAGAAGCTCCCTAAGCAAGACACTCAGTAGGAGACAAGTGAGCTCTATGTAGCGCTTCTCAAACCAGCTGAGGAACGGCGCACTCAACACGACCGAATTTAGCTAGCAGGTGATCTGACCTTGTTGAACTCCACAGGGCTGAAGATGTCGATCCTCTCCGAGAAGAGCTTGTGAATGTTACTCAGCAGGTTGGTGTCCATAGGAGCACTGTAGGAAACCATGGAAACCGACGAGCCCCATGTAAATACTGACGCTATGCAAACGTTAATGGAACGGTGACACATGTCCTACAGTCATGACGCGCTCCATGAAATGTGACCAATTCCCATCGTCAGCAGCCACCAGCTGAACTGACCTTTAATTCCAGCACGTAATGGTGAGATTAAAGCCATTATTCAAACGATAAATCATCACAGCTGCTCTTCCAGACATTTAACGATTGCTAATTAGAAAGTTCTCGGCCATCCTACAGTACTTGTAAAATTCGACGACTTGGTTACAGAAAAGATGAAGGTTTGGTATTCATGGATTACCGTGCTGTTACTGTCCATCACCAGTAACCAGGTAACCCGGCCAGTAAATGACAGCACAGGATAATTCCACTATATTTACAGTGATACATGTTAGATAACATTGATAATTCACTGGCAGATCTTAAGTCATAAACACCCCCTATTTCTTAGCATTTTGGTATTTACCACCTTTAGGGACGCCTTACCTGGGAGTATAGCTGGGGGCGTAGCGGACCTGCTGCCTGGAGCTGCTGTAGACGGAGAAGGTCCTCTTGCTAGAGTCGCTGCTGTGGGCCTTCCTCACGCCCTCTTCATACAGCAAGCCCACCTGACGGGGCAGATTTCAGTCAGGATCTGGGCTCCAGCAGGGTTTGCCGTATGGCCCTGAGGGTGGTGCTCACCTGCACGTCTATAGAAGTGGTATCTTCCACGACCCTCTTCATGACGGCGCGCACGTTGCGCGGCTCGATGGTGTTGACCCAGTCCCGCGTCTCCACGCTCTTCCGCAGCATCTGGGAGATGATGAGGCCCTGTACCTGCGAGGCACACGGCACCGGAGGTCACTGACTGGACGGCGATCACCGGCATGGTGTTTTAATATGACGCAGGTGGACTGGTCGGCCATGTGGGGGCGCCAACGCACCTTAACGTAGTGGTTGAGCAGCTTCTGTGCGGCCTCGCGGGCCTCGGAACACAGCGCCGTGACGGGTGTCACTGGGGCGTGATGCTGGGGGGGGGGGGGGGGGGGGCGCAAGGAAGAGAGAAAAGCAGAATTTACATCTGAGAAGCTCCTGGTCAACTAAACCGAAGCAAATACATTCTATAGGAGTGTTAGGCCACATCAGCTGGATGAGTGATGTCCTGCCCCAGTCTATACTGGAGATTATAATTAGCTAACGTTTACCGTCTGAACAATTATTTCAATAAAATAGATAAAAGTAGCCCAGAATTTCAGTTTATTTCTAATATCCATGAATATACTGTGGCTAAAGTATCAGATGGTTAGTGCTTAAATGTCTTTCATATTAATATTCTGTCTCATCAGTTTCTTGCACTATAACCAGCGAGACTGTAATTTCATATCATGGATCACATAGCTGAAGATACTTTGACTTTAACCAGCTACGGTTTGGATAAATCTGAAGGCGACTGATGGCATCATCCAGGCATGAGCAGGCGGGTGACCAGTCAAGCTGAATCGCTATCCGATGGCCGCATCAATAAATCCACCGAGAGTATCGAGCCGGACTCAGGCATCTCATTTGAAGTGTTACAGGTCGCTATTCGGCTCGGTTACCTGCGCCAGGAACTGTTCGTCCGTGAGGGTGAGGATGTAGGAAATGGTGGAGGTCTCGTAGTCCAGGCAGAGCCGCGACAGCAGTAGCAGCAGGGCGGGAGGAGTGGAGCCGCCCCGGTCGCCGGCGCTCTCGCAGAACTGGCGCGACGACTGGCACACGAACTTGACGAAGCTCACCACCAGACCTTCGCGAACGCCCTGGCTGCAGAACTCCCCCTGGGGGCCAGGGGGCGCCAGAGAAAGAGCTGGGAGTCAGAACATTGCCCAGCAAGTGGAGACAGACACAGAAACCGACAAATTCCTTACGCGCGAAAGCAAAAGTGAGGACTCACCTTGAAGTACGGCTTGTTGGAGAAGGTGATGTCTTTAGCCGTGAAGAGGTGTACGGATGCCAGCACTGACTTAATCTGGTTCAAAATGGATGCGGACAGAGAGGCTAGGAGCTCTGGGAGACTTGGAGCAGCGTCCTTACCAGGCGCTGTCCCCCCCAGGATTCCTCCACCCGGGGGCACTACCGACCCCCCCACGGATATGCGTGGAGTAGCCAGAGCCTGCCTCACATCAGTCAGGCTGTCCAGGTAGAAGCTCTGCAGGGCAGCCAGGTACTGCTTGATCCGCTCCCTAGCGGCCCGCACCACAATCTCAGTGCCCAGGCTTGGTACTGCAGACCCAGGGAGCAGTTTGGATACGGCCTGGAGGCGCCGATGAAAGCGGTCCAGAGCCCGGACCAGCAACGAGTTATCACCCACTCCCTTCTCCTCCTGTATCCTGCGCTCCACCAAGTTAAAGTACCGAGCAGCCAAGGTGTCAACAAAGCTGTGGAGCTTGCCACTAGCCATCTTGGGGATGTTCTTCGATGCCAGGTCGCCCTCTTGTGGACGGTTAATGAACAGCTCCTGATAGGAGGCAATGACCAGACAGAGGCTGCTGACAAACTCGTTGCAGCCTCTGTCAATAAATTCTAAAATGTCTGTCCTGGCGGTGGGAGACGGGAAAGAATTTGTCGTTGGGGAGCTCAAATCAGTCGGAGTGCCAGCAAGAGGGGACGCGGACGGCTTGCTAGTGGAATTGGTAGAGAGACCGGACGCAGCGATTGGCCCGGGAGTAGGCTCTCGGAGCTCCGCCTCCAGGCCGAGGAGGTTGGCTTCCAGTCTGGTCTGGGCGTGGCTGAGAAACTTGTCACAGAGCTCCTCTGCTGGCTCGTCCAACTGCAGCAGCAGCTCGACACACTCCGACAGGTCTTTGGCGCTCGAGCCGCCATCCCTGGAAAATCCCCACAAACAGGCCACATTTACTAAACATATCCTTGCAGTTTTCATGCTATTCTAAAAGACAGCAAACCAATCACGGGCACATGGTGGCTCAGTGGGTCGCACGTTCGTCTGATATCTGCAGGGCTAGGGATTCAAATTCCATCCCCAATCTGTGTGTCTGGAGTTTGATTGGCCTGAGTTGAATGGTTTTCTTTTACAGTCCAAAGACAGACTGGACTCTAAACTGCCCATAAAGAGAGACTGTGCAAATCCGTCTTTTATAAGGCTGCTCCCCTGCCTTGCACCTTGTGCTTCCTGGAATTACCTCTTGCCTTCTACCACAACACTGTACCGGACAAGCAGTTGTGGTCGAATAATTTGTATTCTTGTAACGTTAAAGGAAATACGTTTTTCCATTTTCCTAGTGTTGACTTAGCGACAGGTCTCTTGTGACAAACATCTCACGAAATCTGGCGGATTAAAATCCCGTCCTGACCTGAATTTCTGCCTCAGTTGTTGGGCCAGCTGGTCCATGATGGCGTGGCAGTCGTCTTGGATGCCACGGAAGGAGGGCATGTGGCTGTACTGCTTCAGTACGGAGCGGGCGCGACGGTACGAGCTCACGGCCTGCGCGTACGCCTGCAGCTCCAAGCATTTGTTGAGCCGCGCCGGGAGCTCGAACAGAAACTGTAGCTTGCGTAGGAGTGTGTGGACACCTACGGCAGGGGGAGTTGGGGGTCTTAGCTTACAATGGCCCTTCTCTACATGCCAGACACAGCCTAGCGGTTAAGGAGCTAAGCTAGTGAGTGTAAAGCATACTATTCCAAAATGGTTAGCATTAGCCGCTGGCTAATTAGCATTAGCGGAACGTGCTAGCTGAAAAACCCTTTCAGAGAAAGGGTGAAACTAGGGCTGGACGCTAGTGCAGTACCAGACAGCTTGGTGATCTGCGCATGCTGGTCCTGCAGGGTGCCGCTGATCAGCGCGCTGAACTCGGTGATGGCTGCCATGTTGGCGGACAGGCAGTCCATCTCATCTTCCATCTTCTTGAAGTCATTCTTCATTTTCCTGATCGTGTCTGTAGCCGCAAGAGGAGGTGAAAAGGACCCCTCGTTATTATTCACGCCTGGGCACACAGCATGTGTGCATTAAGGAGTCACGGGTTTATAATCCCAAGAGGAAAAGACGCGCATTCCGTGGGCGATGCTAGCATTTGACCCTCAGTCCCCAAGAAAAAATAGGGTTGCTGAATCCTCCTTAATTAAGGTTTAGAATTCGCACAAAGGGATAAATGAGACAGGTAAGCCGCATTTGCTGCTGGCTTTGGACTGTGCTAACACGTACGTGTGTTGTTTGTTTCACTCATTTCTCAGTTTATGGATGTGCGTCTGTGATTAATATATTTCTTTTTTTGCAAACTCCAACATGCGTCTTCCCTGCTTCTCATTAACGAAGGGTTTCTTCTTTGCTTTACAGGACTTCAGTCCTGCTTCTGTGAGCCTGATGCGAACTGTCCCAGCAGTGCACTTCACACCTGCGCTTAATGTTTCTCATTCCTTCTGAAGGTCACTTGGTGTCATCCTGCGATTCATGAGAAACTGTCGTATAAGTTAACAGTCATCGCTGGCATTAGAAAGCCGCTTCCGCCCTTTACCTAGCAGGTTTCTGGTCGTTCCCAGTGTCTCCTGTTTCACCTTGTTCTTGTGTACTGCGGTTTTACAAATTTTGAGCCCAGAAGCAACCTGCCAAACAGCTTTCTGCAGGCAAAACCACGATTAAACCAGGTTTAAAAATGCATATAAAAAAAATATGAAGTGCTCTCTTAACTTTTCCAGTGCAGTATTCAAGCTGCAAGATCCTAACATTATCAGCGTCTAATGCAAGCTCCCTGTACATTTTCTTAACCCTTCATTCATTCCCATCATCGCCTTTAAGCCCAGAACCGCTGACCTGTAGCGGAGATGAATTTGTTGTAGTTCTCGTAGACCAGCGTCTGCATGTCGCTGTCTAAGGCGCGGATCTGCTTCACCATGCAGCTCTCCTGGTCCATCAGCTCAGCCAAAGAGCACTCCTTCCTCAGCTGAAAGCCCGACATACAAAATAAATTTTACACATTTACATATATATAACCCAGAACTCTGACATGCAATGTATTGTGACGTAATAATAATGGTCTTATTTTATTGTCATTTAATGCATTCCTGATATATACATTTCTCATCAATCAACTGATGACGAAACTTTAACTCTTATAATTCTTATTAATAATACTCCAATGTATGCTTATTCATTTTGAGATCGCTAATAGAAGCACAGCTAAACGCGAGCTAGCTGGATAACACGGTGCCGGACACTCTTACTGCGATCATAGATTATCTTCTTCTATACTATACTTACTATACTATACTTACTATACTATACTTCTTCTATACTAGGGATGTATAATCGAACAGCCGATGCTGTATTCACCTTGTTGAGATAGACCTCCGGGTCGAAATGCGGCCCGTTGATGTCGCACGGGTCCAGCGACTCGGGCTTATCAGAGCTCTTGCCCTCTTCATTGAGCCCATAATACAGCTTCAGCATGCCGTGCACCCTGCGTTTCCGCGCCGGCTCCGAATCCGGCGGCGTCGTGGCACCGACGTCGGCGTCCATTTCAGCCCGGTTCTCCCAAAAACACCGATGAAAGGACGGCACCGACAGACAAGACAGAAGGCAGTACCTGGGGTGGATACGATCACTTCCTTACGTACAACAATAACGCCATCCAGCGAAACGGAAATGCAGGTCCCGTATTGTATGTAATATGTCTGCACTTAAAAACATTGTCCAATAAAGTGACACCCAGCCGAATATAAATATAGAGGAAAAGGGAAGACTGTAAGAACAGAGCAATGATTAAATACGAAAACAAACAAAATTTAAAAGGAAATGTAGCATCACATCCACTTCAAGCATGTGAAAATAGTACTGTGCATCTCCTCGTTAGTATAGTGGTGAGTATCCCCGCCTGTCACGCGGGAGACCGGGGTTCGATTCCCCGACGGGGAGACGATTACCTTTTTTTTGTGGATCTTCCGGTTAAAACCCTGTAATTGGAAGGTTGGTGGTTTAAACCAGAGTTTGTAGCATAACATCATATATACAGTTGGGATAAACGTGTCTGCTAAATATGACGTCGACTGTACTCCTGCAAAATGGTGACCATAAGGATTGCAACTAGGATTCCTGCCGGTTTTTTCCCCAGGGAAGGCAAAATACCGGCACCCTAACACACAGTCAGAGGAAGCAACTTCAATCCAAACTGCATTATCCAGGTGAAAAAGAAAGCTTTTTAATCTAAAAAATGTAGCAGCATGTGTCCATGGTCCAAGCTTACCTCTGGTTAAACGATCTCTAATACCATTTGCTAGAGTTCATCGGGAAGACCTGTCAGAGAACACACGACGTACACTTTTCCTAAATCTGAACAAAAACAATGCGCTGGGACACATAGACAAGAAGCATCACACACCTCACGTATTTACGCATATATTTTATTTATCGTGAATACACCATGAGCACATTTACCACAGATAATATAAAAATCTATTAATCAACACTATTTACTTTAGTCAAAAAATGTATAAAGTGAGAGTATACAGTAGAAGTGTTTGCTAATGCTTTTGGATAGTCGTAGTTAGTAAGGTTTGGTAGTCCGTGTTAAAAAAAAAAAAAAAAAAACTACGAAATAATGAAGTAGATCATGTCAAGTCCCTCTGATGATGACGATCACTGCAATTATCGTGGGTACCACATGAGGGCGTCATTGTGCAGTGTCACTGCATCGAGGGTATTACTAGCAGTCATCTAGCAGTTACTACCAATCTTCGTAACAGACCATCTCCACCAGAAGGGATACAGCACTCACATTTTTAAACAGAAACGGACAAAGACGAGGACTTGATGCCGGAGAGTTGTCACGTGATCGCAAATATAAAAAGGCACTTTACGTTTAGCTCATTTCCAAAATGCCGGCGAAGGCCAGTTAGATCACAAAAGTACGAGCGCACGAAGGTGGCGACCTCGCCCCATCAGTGTTTACGCTGACCGTGACAATAACAAAAACGATATTAATGGTGATTTGGTAACTTCCATTATCTGACAATTACAGCAGAGATATATAAATAAGTGCAATATTAAAGTGTCCTCTCAGACTGTCTTGCTTATAATTCTACAGGGGGTATAACAATAGAAAACACCCAGGCAATCAAGAGAAACGCTCACATACGGCAGCTCGGAGGCTACATCATGCATAGATCGTGTGTGGAGAGTCATTTGGTGTTCATATTGCATACATGATATTGCATAAGTATTGGATTGTGTTATTGAAACATCCTATTTGTAAACATTATTTCTTCTGTCCGAAAGGATGTTTTTTTGACATGTACATGTCCATGTTTCATAACGTGATTTAGCTTTCTGAAGCATGAATTTGCTAAGGTTCCTTACAGCTAATGCCGTGTGACACGGAAACACAGGGATCACAGTCCACGTTACTCTGAGCCCGTGTCTGACTGGCGATGTTACCACCTCGCGTTTCCTGGTTTTTCTGCCCGGAACCTTTTATTTGACCATTCCACACAAAACCTAAGCTCTAAGCAAATGGCAGACAGGTGCTATCTGGTCGTACCATGTGCGCGACGCAGCAGACCTCGTGCTGAAATGTCTCCCAGCACTCCAAGTGGACAGTTTCAATATACAAATTCTGTCCTGAAAAATGCAAAAGCTTCCTCAAAAAGAGGGAAAAGGAGACTTCAGTTTGTACAGAGCAGAATAACAGATGGAGCACAGGGCTGCTGGCGCAGAGTTAGATAGATCGAAGTACTGCCGCCTTCTGAGAGAAACGCAGCCCATAAATATCAGAATATAAGGGTACTTCTGATTATCAACATTTTTTTTTCCTTCACAGTATGATCACCGATCTGGGTGAAAAATCATAACAGAAGTTAGACTGATCACGTGACTGAAAATCAACACTCAACTGCCTTCTATTTCGTTAACCGAGTTCGAACATCTACCTCATTACGATACTCTGAGTTAAATAAGTTAAATTTAATACAGACTACAGAGATTTAATGTATATGCTTGCAGCTTGTTATTGTCGCCTTGGTCCTTAGTTTGGTCCTCCTCAATCACTTGTCACGTGCTCCAGTTTATTTTTTTCAGTGTGAAGGTTCAGTTTTGGTCTCTGGGCAGCAGGGGGCGGTTGCTCAGGGCTCACCCCTGCTCCAGGCTCTCCGTCACCTGGACGGCGGAGTAGGCGGGAGCGGCTGCCTGACGGTTGAAGAACGACGCTGCTCTTTTTGGTTTCAGGCGCTTAATCTCCTTGCCTGGGGGGGGGGGGGGGGGGGGGTTTACAAACATAGCACAGGGGTCACATGACACGTCAGAGGTCACAAAGTGCCATTTTGTGTAGAATACACTGCCCATAACAGGTTTTCCTTAATTCCTGGGAAAGTTCCTGCGAGGAAATGGACCTCACCGTCGTCCACGTAGCTGATGGTGCTGAGGGTGTGGACGCGGCTGCACACCACGCTGCTCTGCCTGCGCAGCTTCCCGCGCTGGCCCCCCCTCGGCCTGCCAGCAGCCCCTGCTGCGCCCGCCTGTGCCTGGGGGGGCCCGAGGTCGCCATCTGAGCCCGTCGCCGTCCCCTCCGCGATGGCCCGCAGCTCCACGCAGAACTCGATCAGGCCGCTCATTAGCTCCGCCTGCAACATAGAAACAGCCAGTCCCCTTCAGGATGATCGTTACGGCCGCACCTCTTCACCTGGGAACTGACGTTCTGCACACAACGCCACCCGGTGGAAGCCCTTCCCAGAGTGCATTGCCTGTTTAGAGTAGATCTTCAGCAGCCTGTTAACAGGGGTTCCTGCCTCATTGCCGTCAAACTCGAGCCACAGTATGTGCGAGTCGCCCTCCCCTTCAGGGTAACTGTGGTCCCAGGACAGCTCGCTGAAGCGCAGGCCCAGGAGGATGTGCTGGGGGTACAAAAGAACAGCAGAGCACAGTGCTATTATACAGTGGACCTCCCTCCCTTATCCACTGTAATGTGATGAAATCTTGCACTGTTCAGCCCTGGCAGAGCACTTGAGGGAACACTGGCATCAAACCAACCCCCGACTGCCCAGTGCTCACCTTCTCTTTGACATCCATGATGTACACCCCCTCCAGGCTGATGCCCACGCTGACGGCCTTGCGACCCCCCCGATGCAGGATGCCCTGGGCGGGCTTGTCGATGTCTCCCGTGAAGAAAGCGCACCTGTGATCGGCAGGAAACACAGGTCATGCCTAGTAACTCTCGCTAGGTAACAAGGGGCAGCTAAACTTTTAAAACACGCTAAATTAAAATGGCAAGTGCGTAAATACCCGCTCGAAACACCCGCCCCTGCTTACCCATAGTAAGGCAAAGCGTGACAGGTGCTGAGGTACTTCCGCAGGTAATGAGTCGGCTCCTGCGGGCTGCCGTCCTCGGCGCCGTGGCTAATGGCGGCGTACTCCTCGAGCAGCTGCTGCTCCAGGCCTGCCTGGCGGGCCGCTCTGCCCCTCAGAGTCGACAGAAGCCCCCCGCTGCCTCCTGCCACGTGGGCTGGCACAAAGCACGAGAGCTTCTTCTCCCTGTGAGCACGGCAGGGAGGAAGAGGGGCGGCTCTGAACGTTTCCGGGAAGCGAAGAGGGGTCATCCGGCAAGCGTGACGCTTATGGAGTTTTATTCACACAGAAATGCCCCCCGAGGACAAACCGAAAAAATGATTGGCTCAGAGAGATAACCAATCAGATTGTAGAAGAGGTGGATCCAGGCAACTATAGGAGGCTGGACCGACCAGATGTCAACTCATCCCATTTTTATAGAAGTAAAACCACAAGTAAATCTCCCGCAAGCTAGCGTGAGAAGGGCTCGGCATACCGTACGGCAGCCAAGGCTTTGGCGGGGTCCAGGCCCGGCTCCAGCTCCAGGGCACAGGAGAGTGCACCCAGCCTCAACCAGTGCTCGGGGTCGCAGGGGTACCGGCCCCCCAGGACATTGTCCTTCGCCTCCTCGTACAGGAGCTTCAGTACGGCCTCCTCTTCTATCTGTGTGGCCGGAAGGAGGAGGAAAGAGAACTAAAATTTAGCTGAAAAAATGGGGAGACAGAACTACCGATTAAAAAACACAAACGTCTGCCCATGCAGATAACGCCATAAAGCATCTACAGGGGAGCTCGAAGTACCTGGAGCTCTTTGGCTCGGGGAAAGAAGACGTTTCTCCTGTACTGCAGAAATGGCTCATCTGGGTGGTAACAAGAGAGGGGAAATGAACGCAAGGCACGGACAGGAAGACAAAGCAACAAGTCAGCAAGTCAGACGGAGGTTACAACAGGAATCTGCTGATACGGCACTGCAGTGCTTTCCCAGTAAATGTCAACCGTATAAAGCAAACATTTTTTAAAAAGCCATTCTGGATAAGAGAAAGTCATTCTTAGGTTGTTCCTATTATCATATTTTTATAGATTTGGCCGTGAATAACACGGTAGTCAGGGACACAAACGAGCAGCAAGGCCACAGAAATGAAAACTCCCCCCTGTCATTAACAGCTTGGTTTAACCCGAAAAAAATAACCAATAAAAAAAAGGGGCACCCTGTGATTGACAGCACACAGAATTCCACCCATTGGAGGACCTGAAGCCTGGTACTGGACTAAAACACCGAAGCAGAGGGGTGCAAAAATAATGGGGGTGCCAACCCTGCGAGATGTCCTCCTCCGAGGCCTCGGTGAAGCGGTACAGCAGGTCCTGCCACTGGCGGCACAGCTTGTATGGCTGGTGTTTGGGCTTCAGCTGCAGCTCTGGGGGGCAGAAGCGAGGCAGGCATTAAATGCTGGGGAAGAAGCTACCAAAAGTCCATCACGCATTTCTGCATCCATCAAATAGGGGGCGCAAGTGGGGAAAGCAGGGCAATGGAGGATACCTAGCAGGGGGGAGCAGAGCCAAAAGGCGAAGGCGTCCTGCGCCGAGTCCGGGATGTGCAGCGTTTCCCGCACACTGCGGCCCAGCTCCTGCACGGTGATGTAGCTGACCCCCTCGAAGCAGAGGTGCACTGCGCTGTCCCCGACCAGGTATATCAGCACATCCTGGGCTAGAGCGAGGAACGCAGGCAAGAAATTACCCAAACAGGCACATGCCCAATTTCACCGTCTTCTTTACACATTGAAAGATGCAGCTAAATCTGTGCTTTGAAATATTAAGCTATGGTTATCGTTTCTATTAGTCATTTTTGCATATTTTTCTTGCCGACAATAAAAAAACACTGATTGACAACAGGTGTACAAAGACATTAACTCTGATTATTTGTTAGTCTTTTTTTTTTTTTTTTTAAAGTGGACAGAAACAACACAAGACCAGTGGACGGCAAAAGCGATTAGGACACTGGAGTAGGAGGTCGCAGAGGCAGGAGCTCCTTACCGCGGAGGCCAGATGAAGACACGCTGCCCCTCTGCGAGTGTCCCGGCTGCTCGGGCAAGCTGCCGCACTCCCCTCCCTCCATCTACCGGCACACAGGCGGCCGCTGTTTATCATAAGCAGCCAGCTACCACAATCCCCCAACCCTCACTGCCGCATTGGCACTTAATTACATCAAACAAACGACTTACACTAAATAACCAGATTAACTGAAGATGCAGCGTGTGCTTTTCCCAACCCACTTATCCTTATTCACAGCTTCGTGTTAAAATAATATCGCACAACTAATAACAATAATCAATAACCAGAACCAGGGGGATCTCTATTCGGCTGTCGATTAATCATTTTAAAGCTTCGCCGCCCCAAACACTGACCGTAAATAGTGGGTGTAGTTAGCTTAGCCGCCTAGCTAGCGGCAGCTTCCCGACCAAAGGCGGCGGAAAGGCGACGCCATTCCACCCACGTCAAAACACGGGGTTTAAAATGTATATTTGTGAAATATAAATGTACCTGGCCCGTTCTCAAAGTGCGAAATAAGCCGTCAACTTCGACAAGAAAGCATGAAAGTAGCAGGAAGACAGACGGCGGATATTAATAACGCAGGCTGGAGAGGCGCCGATCCTAACCCGGATACAGTCACCCTGCTACGGCCCCGGGACCGGCCCTCCGTGGCGGATACCTCCGCCTATCCTCCCCTTTCCAAGGAACCGCTCATTAGAGCAGTTTTCCCTTGGATGATCGGGATTTCTCAATGTACATCGAACAGCCTTCTGCCATTGTCACTTCAAGCCGAACTACTACATTCTTCAGCCAATCCCTGCATCTGCATGGCGTGACACTCATACTTTCAGACGCAAGAAATCTTACGGCAAATCTGTATTATTCCGTTGCACACCTAAAATTAGCTACATCAGAAGCGTTGGGGTAGCTTGCAAACCCTACTGACTATTTACTAGGTAATAAAACTCCTGCATACATATAAATGCGTGTGCGGACTTGCCTCGAATAGAAAATCTCACGCCAGCCAACTGACCAAAGTTTGCAACCCCAACGTATTTTGTTATATAGTAAAGCCAATTTTGTGTTGTTGTACGTATCGTGCCGATACTTTATGCTCTATACCAGCTTGGCAATAATATGGGATGAGAAAACGAAATACGTAATTATAATTTGTTCAAAGTTTAACTGAGTTTATGCGCAGTTAGGTCAGTTCAACGATACAATGTAACGACGGTGAAGTAATTTTAACATTCAGGCATTCGGATGTTTCTGTCAATCCCCCACAAACAACTAAAATCACATGTCGATGGGGAGATAATGGAAAAGCCGCTGTACCCGCATAACCAAACAGAATGGCCCTTCTTCGATAGGTAATAAAATTCTCCTAATGCCAAACTAAATAGCTGGTTTCCGGTCGTGAAGACGGTACAGTAAGGAGCATTCTGTAAAGTTCAGATGCTTTACATTTATTAACAGCTGATTTTCCTGTAGGCATATATTATAAATTTAAAATAAAAGGAACAATCACTCAATAGCTCTAGAATGACTGAACATTTCCCTTAAGTTTTTACATAGCAAAAGACTAAATCAGAGTACATTACAGCCCTGTGCTTGGCAAGTGAAACTACAAATGAATGAATTTCATGATGAATTTTGGTACATTTTTGTTTGTTTTAAAATCCAATACGTATTTAACGAACTGATGCATACTGCTATAAAACAGGTTGTAGAACAAATTATGTCCGCTAGAGGGCATGCCGTTAATTTGCCACCCTTTTGGTAAAGTTTTGTTTTGGTAATTTTTTATTTACACAAAAAAACTAAACAAAAAGTGAAAATGAAATAACAATAGAAAATTGCGAAACTATTATAACATTGGATCATAAAGTGATAATATGCATGCAAATATATTTGAATTTTTTCACATCATGTTTTGTTAAAAACAAAACATGCCTGATACACATACTGACCTATGACTGACTGACCACATTTGATTGATTTATGAATTTTTTCAATCACTCTGCTCAGTGTGAGCTTGGTTTGGTCCTTGTGGGTCACTTTTTTGGATGTTTTGGGATTAGATCTGCAATTGCATTTAGCCATAGAGCTCAATGAAGTGAAATGTGCAAAAATAAACAAATGTGCTAAAATGCATTTGATCAATGTTTGTCGAACACAAAAGCATTTTTAATATGATCAACAGTGTGGCTTCCAGTGCCGAGACGACTGTCTAACCCCTCCTGCCTCATGTACATATCATGTCACTGACAGATAAGCTGTGGACTGTCAAAAATTCACAAATCAGACAGGTGATTATCAGCCTGGTCTCACCTCTTTATATGGTCAAGTTTTTAAATTCACTCTTAAATAAAAAGGCAAATATAATATTTGCAGATTTCAGGGCAGGGAATGATGGCATCTGAATTCACAAATAGCAAGCAATGAAATGACACCATTTACTAATGTACCCCTTACAGCACTTTAGAGATAATGTAGTTAATCCTCTTAAGACAAATCAGGAGTCGGAAGTCACTTGTGTAGAATTCCACAGTCAGTCTTTTATTGCATTCATGTAGGTTACATTCAAGACTGGACACTTGTCCAATGTCCCAGTGGTCAGTAACACTGATTTTTATACAAGCATCAAAACCAGCCAAGGACATTACAATAGAGACCCAGGCAAGACGCCCTAAATTACTGTGAGAATTCAGGTGTTTCCTCAATAATCAACAGCAGCAGTCTTTGGCAATTTCAGCTGGCAACATGTTGCTTAGCTATATAAACCATATTGTATTCTTTGGGCTTCAACATACTGGCTGAGTTGTATAAGGCACATTCATACTAACATACGGAAACGTTGAGGTTAACATAAGGTGCAGTTGAGAAAATGAAAACTAACACTGAGTTTGTTTACATCTTCACAACACTGTGCTGATTACATTCACTCACAGTATTAAATAATAAATAAAAACTAACAATAAAAGGACAACCCTCACATGCTTGTATGCATGCCTGACAACATTGGGACATGTTCCTATCGATACGATAGATGGTGGCCTGGATAATTTCATTTACACCAAAGCAGTTTGCAGAAACTGTCTGCAGAGTCAATAGCTACAGACCTCTTGCCAGAAAACCAGACGTAGTCAGACACATTCAGGCTCTCTGTACAACCTGAATCTGATCTCTAATGCTGGACCGACATCAACACATTACACATTACAGCTCTTGGGAACCTAAATCAGCTCATAAGTCAATCAACATCCTGGTCAAAAGTAGATAAACGTCATTAATGCTAAGAGGAAACTACAGTAAGAAAGTATACAGAATAGAAAGACGTATACAGTGCAAAACAGTACAAACAATGAACGAGTAAAAACCTGCTGGTCCCTGAAAATGCCTTCTCTTCTAACCCTTCTGTTGGGGGGCAGCGTGTGGGCTAAACCAAATGTCGGTTCAAACCCAGCCTCAGCACGTCTGCGGGTCCTTAAGCAAGGCCTTTAACCCCCAGCTCCCACGGCGCCCCAAGAGGTGGCGGCCCTTCATGGACAACTTACTTTAACAGAGCAAGTTGAGGTAGGTTTAAAAAGACAATTAGCTAAAGGCGGTCCAACAAAATATTAAGGTGTGTGACTTTTTTTGGCCAGCAGTGCATGTAATATTACTGTCACATGTCAGACTCGTTCAGCACGACTTCATTATTAAAACGGAGAAATTCCAGGAGATGGTGTGAAATTGGCCTACACATCATTCCTTTGCCGGTTCCCTCTTATGGACAGCTTCCTAGCATTTGCCATGATCACAGCAAATACAGCAATCAGAATGATTACAGCAATCAGAGCAATCACAGCAGTCCAATTTACTGGGTGTCCACTTGAAGGGATCTCTGTCGGATGAAGAGAAATAACTGTAAATACATTTACATTTGAACATAACACCTTCAATCAGTCTCAGGTCATGGTGAAACATCCAGCAGAGTCACATCACTGAGTCAACAGCCCAAACAAGAGCAGCTGCCCAACTGACCCTTTACTGTTAAATACCTCCCTCAATGGTACAACAGCAGTGCCCCATTTCGCTCAGAGCCACACCCTTAACTTCCCTGTCCACTGCCCCCTGAACATCCAGTCAATCACAGTATTAAACATTCTCTATAATGTCTAATAACACAGGAGGCCCACAGTGTGGTGACTGTCTGCTGTAAACTGCAGGTACTGGGCGGCTCTGCACAGCCAGCATGACACTGACATCTTCACCCTCAGCCTGCAAAGAGCCGCTCGCTCTACACAGCCCTGTGTCCCCTCTGATCCCGCGTTAGTCATTAAACAACTGGCATCACTCGTAACTGAAGGATCAGAGAATGTAGGATTCACTCTGGGGCAGAAGCATGTTTATCACACAGGGTACAAACTCACCTGGAGGGTTTTCATCAGGAACTTCTTTGTCTTTGTCTTCATACGGTTTGCAAACAAGATTCTCTGGTTGTGGATGGAAGAGAGAAACAAAAATCAGCTGGTTCTGAACCAAATAAGAAACAGTGACACAGTCATCATCTCCATGCACTGGTGATGCATTAGCATATTACACACAGACACACATTCACTGTCCTACTATGCCCACTAGTCCCACTAAGACCAGAAATTGGCATGTGGAATAAATTTCAGGTTTATTATCAAACCTGATGCACGCAAATATATACACAGTCTCCCCTTGGGTAGCTATCGTATAAATGTGCGTACGTGTTTAAGCCTGAGATCCTGCCCAGTAGCCTCCCACAAAAAACCATGAACAGTCAATGCGAATGAACTGCATGCTCAGGTAATACGCAGATTGGACCTTTTTAGGAAAGTCCAATGATGGAGACTGTAAATAAGAGAGAGAAATTTTGTACAGAGTTAGAGGTCCTCCCGTCAGAGGTAAAGGCACGACAAAATGTTATATTCGAGGGTCTAAGTACAGGGATCACACACAAGAAAACGTGTGTTGATTGGCAAGACGTCGCCACTGCAGTGAAGTCTGTAAGCGCTACAAAACACCCGGAAAATAAAGGTGGTCAGATCTGACAATATAGGTAAAGAAATGACTTGCTGCACACAGGGCCAGTGTGACTAATTGTTGAGACAAACCCACATCTAAAATAGGGGATTCCCAGTTATGCAGTTCTGTGTCATAGCATTCGGGAGACACCGATGTGCGAGATTCAAAATGAATGGATCATGAGGGAACCCAGGCCACAGAGCTACTGTGTGTGTCAATGTCACGTCGGCATCACAGATCACTTGTGCATTAATAGAATTAAATGGCTTTTAATTGACAAAGCTTCATTAGCACTAGTTGCCCTTATAGCAATGAGAGTGCAGACAGTTGCCCTGATAGCATTAGCATGGAAATCACAGCACTTAGTTTTTACATTTGCCTGTTCACCCAACGTGTAGGGAAACACGATGTAGCACCATGCCAGTCTGGTTACTCCATCCAGCACAGAAGGCATGGAGGACCTGAGGTTTGGGTGGGATTTGGCTGATCTGTCTGCTAGGTACCTCTGGTAGGTGCCTGTTGCCAGAAAGCCAACCGTAGTCAGAGCCTGTATGTGAACCAGTACAGCCTGAGTTTGAGCAGCTGGTCTCTAATGCTGGACCAACATCAGAACATTATAATAGAAGAATGAGTCTTGGGAGCCTAAATCGGCTCATAAGCCACATAAGTCAGTCATCATCATGGTCAAAAGAGGAAGATAAAGTTCATCAATGCCAAGAGGAAATTCTTCTGTATATACAGTAGCAACAAGGTATATAGAATAGACAAACAGTGACCGAGTACAAATCTAAAAATAATCTTGCTGGTCCCTGAAAACTCCTTTTCTTCTAATCCTTCCATTTATGGTGTCACTTGAAGAACGACATTATGCCGTATCACACTGCCATGACTGTAGGGTATTTATGTGGATATACACTATGTTGCCAAAAGTATTGGGACACCCCTCCAAATCATTGAATTCAGGTGTTCCAATCACTTCCATAGCCACAGGTGTTTAAAACCAAGCATCTAGGCATGCAGACTGCTTCTACCAACATTTACGAAAGAATGGGTCATTTTTGGGAGCTCAGGGAATTTAAGCGTGGTACGGTGATTGGATGCCAGCTGTGCAATAAGTACATTTGTGGAATTTCCTCACTACTAAATATTCCATAGTCAACTGTTAGTGGTATTATAACAAAGTGGAAGCAACTGGCAACAACAGCAACTCAGTCATGAAGTGGTAGGTCATGTAAAATCACAGAGCAGGGACAACGCATCTATAACATAATTCAGGCCCCAGGCCTATTAATGGGTGCATCATGTCCAACAGGCCTGATTTCAGCATGAGAACTGCCTCAATTACAGAGTAAAACAGAGTAAAGTAAACCTGCACAAACCTTTAGATGGGGTCTCTGCATCCCTTTGCTTCCGGCCTCCTACAGACACACAGGAACACAAACAGCAGAGTCAGTCTGAGTCTCAGAGCTACAGCAGTGTGTGTGAAACACAAGATGACCAAGGGGGCCTGGGAAGAGAGAGGAGCTGCAGAGGGGGGTCCCTACTGCTCTCATCTTCTGGGTGAGGGCTCTGCTCAAGCAGGGCAGGGAGGCCGGCTGAGCTGGAGGAGGCTTTGCCCCACAGAGACGGGGTCTCCTGATGTTTAAGGTGGCCGGTCAGAGGGTTTACTTACCTTCAACAGAAAGGCGAATCCTCTGCATCACAGCACCATTGATCAGGCACTTATAACACCCCGCATCCTGGAGTCGGGCATCATTAATGACCAAAGAGAAATTGTTCTGTCGGATGGATCCAAGCCGAGTTCGGTTTATGAAGGGGGGATGTTCACACAAAGTCCCATTTTTAAACGAAGAGACAGTGATGAGCCCAAAAATCCACAACACTTGCACTTGATTGGTGTCTTTATCGGTTCCTCCATCACAGGGCAGTGCGACAGTCTTTCCAGGAGAAACATCTACAACTGATTAACATACAGAACATACTCATTAAAATATCAGTATTATAATTATCCATAATTCTAGCTCTCCACTCTGATTGGTCCATTCATTATGCCTGGGGTCTTTGTCCTAATTACGTATCACAGCTTAAATTCAGCACAATCAGTATCATCACACAGAGCAGCTACAGCATAAGCAGGCAGCTAAGTTACAGGAACACAGTGAGAGACCCGACTGCCCCTTATAATGGGGGGGGGGGGGGGGGAGGGGGAGGGGAATTTTACAGCCGACACCCATGTCAGACACTCACACCATCATATAATTCATAAAACAGATCAGAATTAACATATACAGCTAATTAGCCCACAGAGTCAGTGTGAGGCGTCTACTCACATAAGACAATGCGGAAGGCAGCAGGGAGATGCTGTATAAGGCAGAGGAGCAGAAGTCTGACCACCCACCTGTAGCCGGAGATGATCGAGATGATAGAGGTCAAGACTGACACGTATAAAGGACATTAACAATATTAAAAACTGAGATTCCCTGTCTGCAGTCTCCATCCTCAGGGTCTGACCTCTAACATTTAAACATTACGAAAATCTCATCCTGACCAACAGTATTAATGTGTATTTATAACCCAAGTTAATATCAAGTCTTGATCACTGACTTGATTATAAATCCGTTCTTAGAAACTAGCAAAACACTAACAGCTACGGATGTACGGTACATCATTTAACACGTCAGTATTTGTTATAAATCAAGATATATTGGTATCTGTCCGATGGATCAATATGGGCTGATATTGCTGACTGACATGTGAACTTTATAAATAGTGAACGTTAGCAGCACCAGAGCTGAGTACAGAACTACTACAATAACAGATCATTACATTGGCTTTTTGCATAGTAGAGGATGAGGGATTTTATTGGCTCATTCACCAGCCTCAAGAAATGAGGAACAAGATGCCCCCATCTCCCCAGGATCGATCACCAGGTCTGATAATACGAGACAAAATCACGTCCCATGTGGGATCAAAATGGGTCACAGTTTTTTAATTTACAACACAGGAAGATCCTGTAGATTTTAGCGGCGTGTAGCTCTGTGGGCTAAGCCTCTGTGCCCGTGATCAGAAGGTCGTTGGTTTGAGACCTGGCCTTGGCATAACCATCACATGTCTGGGGCCCTTAAGCAAGGCCCTTAACCCTCAGTCCCAGTGGTGCCGCACATTGGCAGACCCTGCACTGTCCCCCCCCCCCACCCCCCCAAGCTATGGAGTACAAGATGAGGTAGGTGAAGAGAAGCACTGCAATGTAGCTGTACTTGTGCCAATGGCAAATAAAAGCTTTATCTTAAGAGACGAGGTGGGAAATCTGCTCAGAGAGGTCTCAATGTACCAGCCAGTAAGACCGTTTTAAATTCATCATAAAATTAATCTTTAGTTTTACACAGAATAAAGTTTAAGCATCGACGCCTCACCGCCTGGCAAGAGTCTCAGAGGGTAGTTGGTAATCGGCGATATTAGACAAAAGAAATACCGGTTATTGTCATGCCCGGCTCGTCCGCTCCTCGTGTGTGCCACGCCCCCTGATTACCCACGTGTGTTTCCCGGATTGTACCCAGCTGTGTCCGTTTGCTTTCAATCAGTCTTGTGTATTTAAGTCCTGGTCTTACCTGTTTGCCTTGTCTGTCATTGATGTTTGTTCGCGTGAGATCCCCGTTGTGGAATAAACCCCAGTTTACCCCGACTTCCGCCTGCTTTCTGCCCGTTCGCCACGCACGATCGCCGCTCTGCCCGCGATCGCGAGCGTTCCCGTGACAGGTTATCAGTACCCTGTCAAATTTTGTCATCATTATTTACAACCATAGATTACAGATCAGTTCCCACTGCAAATCAAAAGCCAGTATATCTGTAAATTTCAACACACATAATGAAGTATGGGGGCGGTATGGTGGTGCAGTGGTTAGCACTGTTGCCTCACACCTCTGGGACCTGGGTTCGAATCTCCGCCTGGGTCACAGCGAGGATACTAAACAGTCAGACAGACCCGCATAGTCCCGTAACAGGATGGAGATTGTTAATTGTAGGTCTGACAGGTCAGTAGATGTAGGACAGAACAGGACTGGTTTGGGTGAGATAGTCTGAGTAGTAGGTAGAAATTAGGATGGAGATGGTTTTAGTGTAGGCGTAACAGGTCAGTAGATGTCGGACAGAATGCAGAACCCTCTGGTGGAGTGCCCGAGCCCAAAAGAATGTGTGGCTTCTGTCAGATGTAGTAGTATGTAGAAATTGGCACCTGCCTACCTAACGTGGCAAGTCTACATCTTGCAGGTTAAGCTTAGTTTATAGTACCCGTGTGAATATAAGCTGCCTTAAATATTAATAACAACTGCTTATTTGAAGGATTACTGCATAAAGTCAGCAGTAATATCATGCTTTTCTTTTTTGTAAGCTGATCTTTTAGACATGAGAAGGCCTGAAAAGGTGGAATAGCATTTATGAAACAGAGCACTGACTCCACCTGGTGGCCAATTTATTTAAAAAAAATATCCCAAAATCTGCAGTACACACCGCCTATGTTATAAATTAACTCTGATGATAATAATAATAATAATAATAAATCATAATAATCATAATAATAATACTGAGTCAAATGGCAGGAAATTAAAAATCTGGAGTCAGATGAAGGGAACGGTAACAATTTTTTGAAGGTTTTATAGGAAATAAGGACATTCCAGCTGAATTTGCTAAGGTGGGTCTTAGACGTATATGGACAGTGGCTGTAGCGCCCCCGTTTGACCGATTGGCACCAAAGTTGGAGGGTCTGTCTGTGGGCCAGTGCTACATTAGTGGGTCAAATTTGGTGAGAATCGACTGAAGCCAGTATATCTGTACATTTCAACACACATTATGAAATAGAGCACTGACTCCACCTAGTGGCCAATTTATAAAAAAAAATCCAAAAATCTGCAGTACACAATGCCTATGTTATAAATGAACTCTGATAATAATAATAATAATAATAAAATAATAATAAAGAGTCAAATGGCAGGAAAATCACAGGCAATTAAAAATCTGGAGTCAGATGAAGGGAAATGTAACAATTTTTTGAAGGTTTTATAGGAAATAAGGACATTTTAGCTGAATTTGCTAAGGTGGGTCTAAGACATGGACAGTGGCTGTAGTGCCCCCGTTTGACCGATTGGCACCAAAGTTGGAGGGTCTGTCTGTGGGCCAGTGCTACATTAGTGGGTCAAATTTGGTGAGAATTGACCGAAGCCTGCCTGAGATTTAGCTGTTTGATTGAAATGGGTATGGAAATGGTGCAGGCTGGGTGTGGCTGGTGGCCATATTATACAGACAGGTCAAGTTTTTTTATGAATCATCCACAAAGGCTTGCTACCAGAATCACCTAGTTAGGGTGCAGTTGGGGCAGTTTTTAGTTGTAGCGCTCTCTATTGACGAAATGCTGCCCGCCTTATAGCGAATGCTGTATCGAAGGCTCACTGCGGCATGCTGTGGAAACTGGGCTACAAAGCCGTTTCATAGCCGGTGTTACGGAGATCGGATGGCAACGTTATTCATATCATGCCGAAATATAAAGAAAAGTTTCAACAAGAAGCTCCAGTCACCAGAGAAGTAAAAGCGCTGGTCTGCGACAAGACAATACAAGACAAAACGATGATTAAAAACAAAACTCCCATTAACACTTAAATGGCTGCTGAAGAAACATTGGAACATGTAACATTACAGTACAACTGTGCCCAACACGTCGCAAACTGCAGATGTGCGGAAAGGCTCGATAGGTAGTATTGATACATAATACCGGCTGACATACAGGAATGAAAAAGCAGACACTCACCCTCGACCGTGGTGCTCTGTGCTATACATCCGTCCAGTAATCCGCTCTCGCTCGCTGCTGTTCGATCTGTGGTCACTCTGCACACCATTACCGTGGGCTGTGCATAATATCGGACGGATATGAGCTCCCGCGGCGGATGAGCGTACGTACGCCCGCCCCTTCTCTCTCTCTCTCTCCCCCTGGAGGTGCAGTGGTTAGCGCTGTTGCCTCACACCTCTGGGACCCGGGTTCGAGTCTTCGCCTGGGTCACATGTGTGTGGAGTTTGCATGTTCTCCCCATGTCGTCGTGGGGTTTCCTCCGGGTACTAATTGGCTAATTGGAGTTGCTAAATTGCCCGTAGGTGTGCATGTGTAAGTGAATGGTGTGTGAGTGTGCCCTGCGATGGGTTGGTGCCCCATCCTGGGTTGTTCCCTGCCTCGTGCCCATTGCTTTCGGGATAGGCTCCGGACCCCCCAACACTGAATAGGACAAGTGATTACTGAAGAT
The DNA here is from genome assembly GCF_023856365.1 of Brienomyrus brachyistius. Classification (NCBI taxonomy): domain Eukaryota; kingdom Metazoa; phylum Chordata; class Actinopteri; order Osteoglossiformes; family Mormyridae; genus Brienomyrus; species Brienomyrus brachyistius. The sequence goes on from NW_026042310.1 coordinate 983,333, forward strand.
CCTTAGATCAAAGCTGTTGTATTAGTATTTTTATTCTCTTCATTACTTATTAGACCAATGAGAGCGACATTTCAGCTCAGTGTCCAACTCTATGCAGCACATATCTGAAGGTGACAGTTAAGCATATGTTGCCGAGCACCAGGTTGCATCACTGAGGGCTTCACCTCGCCAACCAGCACCAGCTCCCTGACCCATCGAGCCCAGCAGCACCTGCACACTCTATGATGAAAAATAACAAATAACACACTCTGCAGATCCTACTGTGTGAGACCCCCCCCCCAATCATGGATGAATGAACAACTTTTCTTCATTGCTTTAAATTTTCAAGAAATTCAAACTTGGCCATATTCTCGTCCAGTCTGCTGCATAAGCTGCCTGAGGCAGCAGACGTGGTTGGCTGGACCTGCCTCATGACCACTTCTGTTCTTCGGCTTGCTGCCTTGTCCCTGGGGGTGCCTCTTCCCCCCTGTGTTATCGTATGGCCTTTCTGAATCTGAGCTGCATCTACGTTATCAGTGTAACAAGTCATCTTAATAATGATGCTTAATTAATAAGAAAACGATTGAAAACGTTATGTCTAACGAACAGTATTATACGTTGTCCAGAGATGTTTAATTAAGAAACTTACCTTCGACCATAAGAGATGGCAACCAAACCTGAAGAGCGAATTTAATCAGACTCTGGCGCCGTCCCAAAAGATACTTCAGCAGGGCAGCAAGATGGGGGAAGTAAAAAAAAATGCACTTCATTTTTAAAGGTCATGACTTGTCAAACCTAGTCCGCTACTACGCATGCACATGGTTACAACTTCTGCTGACGGTTACGATATATGTACGGCATCGTGTCACATTTCATCCTTTATTGATTTTTGTTGCCAGCAGGATGTTTGAATGCTAGAGGAGAGACGCAGAAGTTACCGTTAGAGAACGTCGACAGCGAGAGGAAAGAGAATATTTAACGGATAATGATGGAAACATTCGACTTTTAGTCCGCTTTAAAAGATTTTATTTCGCACAGGGCATTTATGCCCAATGTGCTTCAGAAAGAGCGACGTAAGATACGGCGTATGGCCGTCAATTTTACAGTCAAAGGTGACATTACTTTAATGTTTTTCTCCATGTGCTAAATGAAATAATCATTATGTATTACACCCATCTCCATGTGCTGTGGAGCTCCAGTTACTTAAACTGACCCGCTGACATTGTGTTTGATGACCTCTTATCAAAAGGGGAACTTGGTAAAAGGGGAGAGGCTTGGTAAGTGATGCAGTGCCCCCCCCCCCCTCCCCCCCCCCGGAGTGATGGGCACAGGAGTGGATGCCCCTTGCCCATCCCCCCTCCCCCGTCTACTGCCAGTTGTATGAAATATCCATTTCTTTGTGTGCACATAAAGTGCACATTTCCTGTTATTAAAATAGCTAATTTGGGGATTAAAGTATATAGAATGAGACAATTAACCTTAATATTTCAAAGGTCTTCACAGCATTTTTGCATTGTAATGAAATTAGTGCAGTGGTTAGCGCTGTTGCCTCACACCTCTGGGACCCGGGCTCAAGTCTCCGCCTGGGTCACATGTGTGTGGAGTTTGCATGTTCTCCCCATGTCGTCGTGGGGTTTCCTCCAGGTACTCCGGTTTCCCCCCACAGTCCAAAAACATGCTGAAGCCAATTGGAATTACTAAATTGCCATTAGGAGTGTGTGTGAGTGTGCCATGTGATGGGCTCACCCCCCATCTTGCGTTGTTCCCTGCCTTGCTCCCATAGCTTCCGAGATAGGCTCCGGACTCCCTGTGACCCAGAAGGATAAATGATTTGGAAAATAAATGGATGGATGAAATTAGCACAGGCTGCATAAACAGCATATTTTTCTATCAACAAATGTTGACCAAAAACTCTGTAAAATAAAACATTCGACTCTACTGTCACCTTCTGGTGTTACAGGGTACTGCAATGAATTAACAAATCGACACAATGGTTGGGGGCGGGACAGGGGTGCGGTGGCGTCACGGTACTCCGGTTTCTCCCCCACAGTCCAAAAACCCGCTGAGGTTCATTGCAGTTACCGATTTTTGCACTGACAACTCATTGCTGCCAGTCCCTGACTTTAAGTCTTCAATCCACATGCACTTTACATGTTGTTCACTGATTACATACTGTAAAAAAAATATTTTGGTACGTTATGTTGATGTTCTGTGCACTTTATAGTTCGTCCCGTCCTGTATTGTTTGTCCAATGCACGCAAGGGACAGTGGGAAACGTAATCTCCATCTTTATATGGCTAGTACATGTAAAGGAATTGACAAAACTCTCTGACTCTGACTTGTCTGTAGGTGTACTTGTATGAGCAAATTGTGTGTAGGAGTACAAGAGCATAGCACCAAATTTTGGGGCCCCACACACATTAAGCCCAAGCCCCCCTTTCATACCTACCCCCCCTTTCCCTCTTATTCTCCCTCAAAACCCCTCCCAAGAAAATAAAGGCATGGAGAAATACATATTATTCAATTTTTTCAATTCAATTTATTTTTATATAGCGCTTTTCACAACAAAGTTGCCCCAATGCGCTTTACAGGAGTGTGTTGCGGAACATCCTTAACAGAGATAACGGCAGAACACAGAAACAGTGAAAATGGACAAATGAAAGAGAAAGTCAGATGACAGCGGAGGAGAGGAACCAAAAACCCCCAACGGGGAGAAAAAAAAAACCTCTGGGGGTCCAAGGTCAACTGGCAGCCCAACCCCCCTGGGCATGCTAACATTACTGGATGAAGGTAGAGAAGTAGCCGGATTGTTTGCTGAGAGCAAGGTGTGAACTGTGATCCGGTCCTAGTTAAAGTCCATCAGTGAGACAGTCCTGCACATAGGCCTATGTCGGGTGGCTGGATGGAAGCTGCACCGACATCGTCATAGATCGCAGTCTCATCTGTGATGGCACCCTTCCGTAGACCCTGATGGCAGCTCAGAAGGTGCCCCCTCGGGCACCCTCCAGACGTGAAAATATTATGTATTTAATATGCTATATTTAGTCATTTCTGCAGTTCTGCTTACAATTGAATCTCTTTGCGTCTGACAGATTGTCTGGCTTTAGTCCTACGTCTTCTGTCAAATAATCCTCTATATTCTTCTCTCTTGGGTTATTTTCCTGCATTGTCTTTTTCACGCACCATGTATCACACGGCCGAAAGTAGAGAAATGCAACCATTAACATTAACAACACAACAAGGGCTATTTACAATTGCACGTGGGGCATGGTGGGGAATGGTGGGGCATGCTGGGACATACGCCCCACCCGTGCTACACTGCCCCCTCCTCAGAGGTCGACCGTCCCGGCGACCACCACCCCCAGTCCCCACCTCAGTTCTGATACGAGTCCCGGGATCCTGCTGGCAGCCGATGACCTCCGATGACGGGGCAGGTCACTCCCTGAGCACTGGCGTGGCTAGCTGCTGGCTGGCGCCAACCCTTCTTCTGTGCCTTCAGGGCTCCTAGCACAGCTTCCAGGAGGTCCACACCCAGCGACTCCCACAGCCAGGCTGCCTTCTTCAGCGACAACCAGCGCAAGGGGTTGCTGGAGCCTTCCAGCAGTGCGGGCCCCTCCTGGCCTCGGCCCTTCTCCCTACCCTGCTTAGGAGGGTCCAGGCGTTGTGGGGCGGGCGGCCCTGCACAGCAGCTCCCACTCCAGTCGCGGCCCCGTAATGCTGCCTCAGCCTGGCATGCCTGTCAGTCGCGCTCCTGCTCCCAGCTGGCCAGAGAACCCGGTTCCACTTAAATGGCCAGGTTATCCCACCAATAGATTTCTCTTTCCAAATGGCATCGGCATATTCCGGGACGAGAATGCCAAGATTCATCGGGCTCAGAAAAGACATGGGGCTTCATGTAGCCGTGGTTGTTGCAGCAAAGCAAGCCTCATAGGAACAGCTACTCAGAATGGCTGGAGAAACTTCCAGAGATCTGTTCTGAGCAAAGTGGTGCACAAACTCCAATAGGGCTGGAAAAAATGATCAAGCCTGCAATGCTACCACATCCAGGATGAGCTCTCGGTAGTGGATGGACTGCTTTTAAAACAGGACTGGATAGTGGTGCCGACAGCGATGGGAGGTGACATGCTTACCAGGGGACATGAAGGGCCTTTGGGGGCAGAGAAGTCGAAGAGCACGTCAAGCACTCTGCAGGCCACACATGAATTATGATATTGATCAGATGGTCGGTGAATGTGCCAAACGTCAGCAATATTACTACAAAAAGCGAAAGGAGCCGAATCATCGCAGAACTTCCTTGGAGGACCTGGGAGAAGGTCAGACCTGACATTCAGCTACAGGCCAAAGAATATTTGTTAGCCGTAGATTACCTATGAAATTACCCAGAAACGGCATTAATAACTAGCACTTCATCCGGCAGCATGATTACCCTGTAGTCACTGTTAACTGGGCTTGGAGTACCTCTCGCAGTATAGTGTCTAATAACCACCGTTTACCAGCTATGGATCTCAGGCATCTGCTCCTAGTTATGAGTTTGAACACATGACCTCCAGACCTCCCTGTCCACTGGCCAATGGAAAAGTGGTTCAAACTGTCATCAAGACAGGAGAACCAGTCGGAAGAGCATATCTTGGAGCTGAGGGGGAAGCATCTGAAGGAAACCCAATACGATGGATGCATACGGCCTTCACGCATAGAGTCCACTCTGGGCATCTTAACATTTAGTATGTTTTCACAGCATATTTCACGGTGAGCTGGACTTCTCTCCAGCGACTTTTCTCCCACACCTCTGCAAAACGACTTTTATCTCCAATTGCTTCAGCCGATATGGATAACGATACTTGAATATTCAGTTCTTGAATGTTACTCTTAGCCAGCACATTTAAATTTGATATGTTGGTCACTCTGGCCCATGGAAGACAATTAATTACTCTCTATGCTCACGTAAATTGGAATCACCGATTACTACAGCTTTTTCACTGGGCCTCTCAGTGGGTGTTTCACTCAATGGGAAGAATGTTTTTTGGGAACGCAAATCGTGGAATGATGCCCAGGGGAATAGCTAGGCATTCTGTGCCCCCTTTATATTACACAATTTTATAATTTTATGTATTCAAGGGCCCCTGTAAAGTGCTGGGGTCCCTGAATCTGTCAGGGTGTCCATGCCGCTCCCACGGCCCTGATGATGCCGATGTACATTTGCATTATTTTTATTATGACTGCACTGCCCTGTCGTCACACGTTCACCTTGATGCGAAGTGTCTGCTGCTCTATACTGTCATACTGCGTCATACTGTCCAGACATATCGAGCTGTTCGAAATTTTAAAAAGTAACACTGTTTCGGCATTTCGAAATCTTGGCAATTAAATTCGGCGAGTGAGGTGGCGTGTCCTGGCTAATTTTGTCGTAACGATCTCCATACACCTCAGCATGCCATAGCACTGCAACAGTTCAATAAATACAAAATTCTCAATTTAAGTTCTATGCAGTCAAACATGTACTTTTAACAGTGACCAGAAAGTACAAAGTGTAAAGTTAGTGTTGACAGTTTTAAGCAGCTGTATTGTATTAGTGGTATTGTACGTATTAAACACAGAATATATATTTCACAGTATATTGCGTTTTTTTTATAAATATGTATTATTGCACATTGTAAACAGAATCTGCATGTTACATTGGTAAGTAGTCTGAGAGCACTGGGGTAAAAACTGTTCCTGGCTGTGTGTGTGCGGATTGACTGAAGGCAGGAAAGAGAAAAGTGGCAGTCCTGGATTGCTGGGAGTGGTGTGCCGATGATCTTGCCAGCCATTTCCGTCACTTTTTGTACTGCACATACTCAGGACAAGTGACTGGGATTTAGACTGATCAATCAGAAACTGACAAATCAGATCATAACCCCAGGTTCATGTGGATACTTACAGCTGGAATCCGGCTCCAAAAGATACCAGAGTAGAGATCTGGTTCAGGACAGTACAACATAAATTACCATGAACTAGAATGGAATATAAAATGTTTATTTTTATTTATAAATATATATATATATATATATATATATATATATATATATATTTTAAGAAACACCCTGTCACGATCGGGGTGCAGCGAGCGCGGCGATCGTGCGTGTAAGGAGCAATGAGCAGGCAGACAGGCGAATACGGGGCAAAACGGGAGTTTACTGGGGAACCAGGGACCAGGAAACAGCTCACGCTTACAAACATTAGGAAACATCAATGACGGACCACGCTAACAGGTAAGACCAGGACTTAAAACCAGACAAGACTAATCAAAGTAATCAGATACAGCGGGGTACAATCAGGGAAATACACGTGGGAAGGCAGGGGGCGTGGCACACACGAGGAGCGGACGAGCCGGGCATGACAGAGCCCCCCCCCAAAGGCGCGCTTCACCGGGCGCGCCCAGGAGGAGGCGACGAACGGGACGAGGGGACCAAGACCTGAAAAAACAAAACCCAAAACCAAGAACAAGAGACCGGGAATTAAACAGAGAGACAGAACAGGCACAAAGACAGGACCAGGGACAAAACCTGACAGAGGACGGGGAACACGGACCGACAGAGAAAGAGAGGGGACACAGAAGGAACCGGCGGGACACAAGGGCCAGGAGTGAACAGAGGGCACAGAGGAGGACGGGTAGCAAAGACAGGAGGAATACGAGGAGCAGAGACGGGCGGAACGAAGGGACGAGCAGAAAACGAAGGGACAGAGACAGGCGGGACAAAGGCAGGGGCATAGGGAGACAAGGAGGGGGAACCAAGGGGAGCCCGAGGGAGACCCAGCGGGCGACGGGCGGCAGCCGGAGGGGCCGCAGGCGGCCGGGAGGCCGGAGCCGGAGGGGACCTCGGAGGGGCCGAGGAGGCAGGGCGAGGGACCCGCGGAGGGGCCAGGGAGGGAGCACCAGGGAAGGGGACGAGGGAGCTGGAAGGGGCCAGGGCGAAGGCCCGAAGGAGGGGGGAGCCGCAGCAGGCGGCGACGTCCGGTGGAGGGCCGGAGGTAGGGGCCCCGCAGGCGACCGAGGAGCCGCCGTCGGGGAACCCCCAGGCGACCGACCAGGCACCGGAGGGGGGAGCGAGGCAGGGCGACGAGGCATCGGAGGGGGACCCGCAGGCGACAGCCGACCCGGAGGGCCAGGACCCGCAGGCGCCAACCGAGCCCCAGCGCAGGCGAGGCAGGGCGAGCCAGGGGGCAGGGCGGGCGGGACCCCAGCCCTGCGTCTGTGTCCCCTTCCCCTGCGGGACACAGACAGGCCGACCCTAGGTCGGGGTCGACGCTGCCGGGGCGAGGGATCAGGGCCAGGGACAGGAGCGGGGCCAGGGACAGGAGCGGGCGCCTCTGGAGCTGCTGCAGGGCGGTCAGGGACAGGAACACGGTCAGGGACAGGAGTGGAAGTCTGGGGGGGCGCCTGCCCGAGAGCTGCAGCAGGCGGCTGCAGAGGGGGCGCCTGGACAGGAACAGGAGCACGGTCAGGAACAGGAGCTGGCTGCAGTGGGGGCGCCGGCCCGGGAGCTGCAGCAGGCGGCTGCAGAGGGGGCGCCGGCCCGGGAGCTGCAGCAGGCGGAGGGAGCGCCGGGACAGGAACCGGAGCGCGGTCAGGAACAGGAGCGCGGTCAGGAACAGGAGCTGGCTGCAGTGGGGGCGCCTGCCCGGGGGCTGCAGCAGGTGGCTGCAGTGGGGGCGCCTGCCCGGGAGCTGCAGCAGGCGGCTGCAGAGGGGGCGCCTCTGCAGGAACTGGAGCGCGGTCAGGAACGGGAGCGCGGTCAGGAACGGGAGCTGGCTGCAGTGGGGGCGCCTGCCCGGGAGCTGCAGCAGGTGGCTGCAGTGGGGGCGCCTGCCCGGGAGCTGCAGCAGGCGGCTGCAGAGGGGGCGCCTCTGCAGGAACTGGAGCGCGGTCAGGAACAGGAGCGCGGTCAGGGACTGGAGCGCGGTCAGGGACTGGAGCGCGGTCAGGGACTGGAGCGCGGTCAGGGACTGGAGCTGCAGGCAATTGCTGTGGGGGCGCTCGCCCGGGAACTGCAGGGGACTGCAGCGGGGGCACCTCAGGAGCGGCTGCAGCAGGGCGGTCAGGGACAGGAGCGCAGTCAGGGACAGGAGCGCGGTCAGGGACAGGAGCGCGGTCAGGGACTGGAGCGCGGTCAGGGACTGGAGCGCGGTCAGGGACTGGAGCGCGGTCAGGGACTGGAGCGCAGTCAGGGACAGGAGCTGCAGCAGGCGGCTGCAGTGGGGGCGCCTGCCCGGGAGCTGCAGGTTGCTGCAGTGGGGGCGCCGGCCCGGGAGCTGCAGGTTGCTGCAGTGGGGGCGCCGGCCCGGGAGCTGCAGGTTGCTGCAGTGGGGGCGCCGGCCCGGGAGCTGCAGGTGGCTGCAGTGGGGGCGCCTGCCCGGGAGCTGCAGGTTGCTGCAGTGGGGGCGCCTGCCCGGGAGCTGCAGGTTGCTGCAGTGGGGGCGCCTGCCCGGGAGCTGCAGGTTGCTGCAGTGGGGGCGCCTGCCCGGGAGCTGCAGCAGGCAGCGAAGGCGGCTGCGCAGGCGGCGGCAGCGGCGAAGGCGGCTGCGCAGGCGGCGGCAGCGGCGAAGGCGGCTGCGCAGGCGGCGGCAGCGGCGAAAGCGGCAATGGCGGCTGCACGGGAGCGGGGTCCGCGGGCGGCAGGAGCGGAGGGAGCTCCTCAGGTCCGGCCGTTGCAGCGAGCAGCGGAGGGAGGTCCTCTGTACCGGCGATCGCCGGTCTCCTTCTCCCTCGCTGGCGCCTAGCGGTGGCGGGAGGCGGCGCGACGTCCGTAAAAACGGACGGCGGAAGAAAGGCCTCCGGCTCCGGGTAAGGGTAGAGGAAGGGCTCCTCGTCCTCGTCCTCACTGGAGAACCAGTATTTCCACACGGGATCGGGGTCGCGTGTGGTCAGCCTCCGGGCTGGAGGTAGGGCGGGTACTTCCCTTTCGTCCCCTGTCGGGAGCCAAAGCCTGGAGAGCGAGCAGGCGCCGAGACGGATCGTCTCCTGCGGGACTCTCCTCCTCCCTGTCCGCTTCTTTTTGTGGTCCGTCATTCTGTCACGATCGGGGTGCAGCGAGCGCGGCGATCGTGCGTGTAAGGAGCAATGAGCAGGCAGACAGGCGAATACGGGGCAAAACGGGAGTTTACTGGGGAACCAGGGACCAGGAAACAGCTCACGCTTACAAACATTAGGAAACATCAATGACGGACCACGCTAACAGGTAAGACCAGGACTTAAAACCAGACAAGACTAATCAAAGTAATCAGATACAGCGGGGTACAATCAGGGAAATACACGTGGGAAGGCAGGGGGCGTGGCACACACGAGGAGCGGACGAGCCGGGCATGACACACCCTGGCTAATTTTGTCATATATATTATATTTTATATTATATGTGTGTAAGTAAACTGCTATAGGAGAAAATATTGCACAGCGGGTAACAGATACCTAAAGAAAAAGCAACAACTATAGCTTAATGCAGGATAAAAAAAAAGTCATAAAATTACATTTACAGTGCTGTGCAAAAGTCTCAGGCAGTGAAATTAACAGTTGAAATAAAACAAAAAGCTATATGTAACAAAGAAAAAATAGAAAACCTAATGTACCTTCCGACGGCTGCATTAACGCCTCCTCAGGGTCACCCCAGCCATTCATGTGTTAAGTTTCAGCACCAGCTCAATTAACATAACATGCAAATGAACTGCATGTTCAGGTAATACTGTATTTATTGTCATGTTGGCATCACTGTCATACCTGTATATCTGCATATCAGTCGCTGAGTGCCTTTAAGAGGTTATAAAGCTATTATCCTTCCCATGTAGTACCTGTGCTTTAACATAATTAAATGGCTTTAATCAATTGAGCACAGTAATACCATGGTCAGTAAACCATTTACCAGTGGTTTTGGCACTGTGAGCAGGTGCCAGGTCGTGCTGAAAAATGAAATCTTCATCTCCATAAAGCTTTTCAGCAGATGGAAGCATGAAGTGCTCCAAAATCTCCTGATAGCAAGCTCTGATCCTGCCCTTGATAAAACACAGTGGACCAACACCAGCAGCTGACATGGCACCCCAGACCATCACTGACTGTGGGTACTTGACACTGGACTTCAGGCATTTTGGCATTTCCCTCTCCCCAGTCTTCCTCCAGACTCTGGCACCTTGATTTCTGAATGACATGCAAAATTTGCTTTCATCCGAAAAAATTACTTTGGACCACTGAGCAACAGTCCAGTGCTGCTTCTCTGTAGCCCAGGTCAGGCGCTTCTGTCATTCGGAAATCAAAATGAGGTCAGAGACTCATTCAAGTTTTCAGCAGGTGTCGGATCGGCCTGCAGTTCATTCCTTTGTCGGTTCATCAGTCTAATGCATAGACTCTTATTGCTGTGATTACCGTGATTGATAACAGCAGAACAGTCTGTTTCATTGAGGGCTCACTTGAAGGGGTCCCTAAAAAAGTCCCTGCAGAACGAAGAAAAATAATTGTCAATACATTTCCATATGGACATAACACCTTCAATCTCAGGTCTCAGTCTCAGGTCTTGGTGAAACATCCAGTAGAGTCACATCACTGAGCAAACAGCCCAAATTAGAGCAGCTGCCCAACTGACCCTTTACTGTTAAAGGCCTTCCTCAATGGTACGACAGCAGGCCACCATGCCACTCAGATCCACACCCTAAGCCACCCCACCCGCTGTCCCCTGAACACCCAATAAAACACAGTACTAAACATTCTCTATAACGTCTAATAACACAGGAGGCCCACAGTGTGGTGACTGTCTGCTGTAAACTGCAGGTACTGGGCGGCTCTGCACAGCCAGCATGACACTGACATCTTCACCCTCAGCCTGCAAAGAGCCGCTCGCTCTACACAGCCCTGTGTCCCCTCTGATCCCGTGTTAGTCATTAAACAACTGGCATCACTCGTAACTGCAGGATCAGAGAATGTAGGATTCACTCTGGGGCAGAAGCATGTTTATCACACAGGGTATAAACTCACCTGGAGGGTTTTCATCAGGAACTTCTTTGTCTTTGTCTTCATACGGTTTGCAAACAAGATTCCCTGTGGAGGGAAAAGAAACAAAATTAGCTGAATGCTAGAATGGGTCACTCTCAGGAGCTCAGTGAATTCAAGCGTGGTACCGCGATAGGATGCCACCTGTGTAATAAGTCCATTCTTGAAATTTCCTCGCTACTAAATATTCCACAGTCAACTGATAGTGGCATTATAACAAAGTGGAAGCAACTGGGAACAACAGCAACTCAGTCATGAAGTGGTAGGTCATGTAAAATCACTGAGCTGGGGCAACACATCTACAGTGTAATATAATTCAGGCCTCAGGCCTCCTGTGATCAGGCCTGTCAGACAGACAGGAGGCCTATTAATGGGTGCATCATGTCCAACAGGCCTGACATCAGCATGAGAACTGCCTCAATTACAGAGTAAAACAGAGTAAAGTAAACCTGCACAAACCTTTAGATGAGGTCTCTGCATCCCTTTGCTTCCGGCCTCCTACAGACACACAGGAACACAAACAGCAGAGTCAGTCTGAGTCTGAGTCTCAGAGCTAGAGCAGTGTGTGTGAAACACAAGATGACCAGGGGGGCTGGGAGGAGAGAGGAGCTGCAGAGGGGGGTCCCTACTGCTCTAATCTTCTGGGTGAGGGCTCTGCTCAACAGGGCAGGGAGGCAGGCTGAGCTGGAGGAGGCTTTGCCCCACAGGGACGGGGTCACCTGAGGTCTGAGGTGGCCGGTCAGAGGGTTTACTTACCTCCAACAGAAAGGTGATTCCACTGCGTTATTGCTCCATTGATCAGACACTTATACCACCCTCCATCCTGCAGTCTGGCATCATTAATGACCAAAGAGAAATTATTCTGTTGGATGGATCCAAGCTGAGTCCGATTTACAAAGTCAGGATGTTCACACAAAGTCCCATTTTTAAACGAAGAGACAGTCATGCCTTTAGACTCCCACACCACCTCAACTTCATTGGTGTCATTAACTGCAGGTCCATCACAGGGCAGTGTGGCAGTCGCTCCAGGAGAAACAGCTACAACTGATTAACACACAGAACAAAGTCATTAAAAGATCAGTATTATAATTACCCATAATTCCAGCCCTCCACACTGATTGGCCCATTCATTATGCCTGGGGTCTTTGTCCTAATTACGTATCACAGCACAATCAGTATCATCACACAGAGCAGCTACAGTATAACCAGGCAGCTAAGTTACAGGAACACAGTGAGAGACCCGACCGCCCCCTATAATGGGGGGGATTTTACAGGTGACACCCATGTCAGACACTTACACCATCATATAATTCATAAAACAGATCAGAATTAACATGTACAGCTAATTAGCCCACAGAGTCAGTGTGAGGCGTCTACTCACATAAGTCAGTGCCGAAGGCAGCAGGGAGATGCTGTATAAGGCAGAGGAGCAGAAGTCTGACCACCCATCTGTAGCTAGAGAAGATCGAGATGATAGAGGTCAGGACTGACGCGTATAAAGGACATTAACAATATTAAAAACTGAGATTCCCTGTCTGCAGTCTCCATCCTCAGGGTCTGACCTCTAACATTTAAACACTAACAGCTACGGATGTACGGTACATCGTTTAACATGTCAGTATTTGTTATAAATCAAGATATACTGGTATTTGTCCGATGGATCAATATGGGCTGATATTGCTGACTGATTTGTGAACTTTATAAATAGTGAACGTTAGCAGCACCAGAGCTGAGTACAGAACTACTACAATAACAGATCATTACATTGGCTTTTTGCATAGTAGAGGATGAGGGATTTTATTGGCTCATTCACCAGCCTCAAGAAATGAGGAACAAGATGCCCCCACCTCCCCAGGATCGATCACCAGGTCTGATAATACGAGACAAAATCACCTCCCATGTGGGATCAAAATGGGACACAGTTTAATTTACAACACGGGAAGATCCTGTAAAATTTGGCGGCGTGTAGCTCAGTGGGTTAAGCCTCTGTGCCCGTGATCAGAAGGTCGTCGGTTTAAACCCTGGCCGTGGAATAACTATCACATGTCTGTGGACCCTCGGACGAGGCCCTTAACCCTCAACCCCAGTGGTGCCGCACATTAGCAGACCCTGCACTGTCACCCCGAAGCTATTAAGTACAAGATGAGGTAAGTGAAGAGAAGCATTGCAATGTAGCTGTACTTGTGCCAATGGTAAATAAAGGATTTATCATTAATTACGAGACGAGGTGGAAAATCTGCTTAAAGAGGTCTCAAAGTACCAGCCAGTAAGACCGTTTTAAATTCATCATAAAATTAATCTTTAGTTTTACACAGAATAAAGTTTAAGCATCGACGCCTCACCGTCTCAGAGGGTAGTTAGTAATCGCCGATATTAGACGAAAGAAATACCGGTTATCAGTACCCTGTCAAATTTTCTCATCATTATTTACAACCATAGATTATGGATCAGTTTCCACTGCAGATCAAAAGCCAGTATCTGTAAATTTCAACACTATTTTCACTACAAATTTTCAAACAAATTTAACTACGTTATGAAATAGAGCACTGACTCCACCTGGTGGCCAATTTATTTAAAAAAAAAATCCAAAAATCTGCAGTACACACCACCTATGTTATAAATGAACTCTGATAATGATGATAATAATAATAATAATAAGTCAAATGGCAGGAAAATCACAGGCAATTAAAAATCTGGAGTCAGATGAAGGGAAAGGTAATTTTTTGAAGGTTTTATAGGAAATAAGGACATTTCAGCTGAATTTGCTAAGGCGGGTCTTAGACGTATATGGACAGTGACTGTAGCGCCCCCGTTTGACCGATTGGCACCAAAGTTGGAGGGTCTGTCTGTGGGCCAGTGCTACATTAGTCGGTCAAATTTGGTGAGAATCGACTGAATCCTGCCTTAGATTTAGCTGTTTGATTGAAATGGGCTTATAAATGGTGCAGGTTGGGTGTGGCTGGTGGCCATATTATACAGACAGGTCAAGTTTTTTTATGAATCATCCACAAAGGCAATGTCCTGATTGACTTGCTACCAGAATCACCTAGTTGGGGTGCAGATTGTTGGAGTTATAGGAATATGTCATTTATTCAGTTTTTAAATATCACAAGAGAATGCAAATGACTGTCATTAAACAAACATGACTCACAGAACTTGCAGTACAAAGGATTTTGACCAGTAATATGTCAGTGGAACAGAATGAGGAAAATGTCAGTTTCACTGGTTTTGCAGGTTTAGAGACACATGTTACATTGCTGTAGTGCCCCCGTTTGACAGATTTGGAGGGCCTATCCCCACTACTGTCCTACAGGATGTGTCCAAGTTTGGTAGTGATTGGCTGAGGCAGGCCAGAGATACAGCTGTCTGATTAAAATGGGCGTGGCAGCTGTATGGTTTGGCTGTCGCTGGTGGCCGTATCTTACAGAAAGGTTAGGATTTTTTTTTATATAATGATTTATTAAGCTTGTCTTCTGATTTGAATGATACCATATTTATGCAGGTTGGGTGAAAATTCTAGGAGGCTAACAAAAAGTCATGTTTTTAGACTCCTACAAAATAGGCAAAGGGGGAAAGATGTAGGACGAAGTTCTGTATGGCAATGAATTTGCCATGAGCCAGTGCATTGGCTGTGTAACAAATCTCAATTTTATCCGTAACAGTTCAGGTGAAATAAGCAGAAATGCAAAACATGTCGCTGTAGCGCCCCCATGTGGCCGATTGGGGTGTCCTTAGCAGGGTAGGCTAAGGGTCTGGAGACAAATGTACCAGCCCGTTTTGGTTCAGATTGACAGGCTTAACAATAGCCAAAGGCCTGTCAAAATGCTGCTTGATTTTGATTGGCCGATGGTGGCAAGGATTTTATGACTAATGACTGTCATTATACATGGCTGATCTCAGGCTTGGTAGTAGTACATATCTGCCAAATTTCAGTTGCATTAGTCACGGCAGTCAGGAGATATTGGTAGTTTTTAGTTGTAGCGCCCCCTATTGACGAAATGCGGCCCGCCTTATATCGAATGGTGTAGGGAGGCAGGATTTCAAATTTTGGTTAAGGTAGGCTAAGGCAGGGCGAAGTTAGTCAGAGTTAGTCGTCAGACGGTATAGGAACTTAAGGCAAAAGTAGGATTTGTAAATTATGCAAATTAGCAAAAAATCTAATTAGGCGGAACTTCAGAGTCCAAACGTCAAGTTGGTAGGGCAAGGCTGTCTGTATCTGCAGAAAAAAAAAATTCGATTGTAGGACAAACTGGGCAGGAGATATCGACCGAAACGTGTTGGGGGGCGCTACGGCTGACAGGGTTGGGTCGGATGATCTGAGTAGTGTGTAGGAATTGACATCATCCTACCAAGTTCTGTCGGTCTAGCACTTGCAGTTTTAGTGCAGGAAAATAAATAATAATAATAATAATAATAATAAAAGAGAAAAATCCTCAAAAAACAACAAGGTTCCATAGCACTTCGTGCTTGGACCCTTAAATATGTCTATTTATATAAAATCCCCCTAGCCCAAGAAAAGTTTGTTCTCTCTCACTCCTGCTTGCCTCATGCGGAACAGCTCTCAGCCAGATGCCTGCTCGTTTCCTCACCGCGTTCAGTGTCAGGATTTGCAAGAATCACACTATTTGCTTAGTGCGACTGCAAACACCCCGGCGCAGCGCAGCGCTCATCGCGGCGGAGGACGCAAAAGTTACTGCAAATCTTTTACCAACACGTCACTTGACCAGAGCCAGAAAACAGCGGCTCCCTGCGGCATGCCGTGGAATCTGGGCTACAAAGCCGTTTCATAACTGGTGTTACGGAGATCGGATGGCAACGTTATTTATCTCATGCCGAAATATAAAGAAAAGTTTCGACAAGAAGCTCCAGTCACCAGAGAAGTAAAAGCGCTGGTCTGCGACAAGACAATACGACAAGACAAAACGGTGATTATAAACAGAACTCCCATTAACACTTAAATAGCTGCTGAAGAAACATTGGAACACGTAACATTACAGTACAACTGTGCCCAACACGTCGTGACAAAGTGGAGCTGCAGGTGCGCGGAAAGGCTCGATAGGTAGTATTGGTACATAATACCGGCTGACATACAGGAATGAAAAAGCAGACACTCACCCTCGACCGTGGTGCTCTCTGCTATACATCCGTCCAGTAATCCGCTCTCGCTCCATGACTGCGGCCGCTGCTGTTTGATCCGTGGTCGCTCTGCTCACACCATCACCGCGGGCTGTGCATAATGCCTGACGGATACGAGGTGCAAGCGCCGAAGGCTGCTACGCCCGCCCTCAGCCAGGTTTTCATCCAGCTTTAACGGAGCATTACCGCCACCGTCTGGCCTGTACAGTACGCTACCCCCCCCCCCCCCCCCAACAGGGAGAGAAAACTGGACAGTAAAAAATAAATAAATGATTATGAAAATACATAAATAAATAAAATATAAACTTAGTCTCATATCGTTCCACGAACGCAGTTCAGTTTTAACTAATGTGACGCTCTTTTCTTGACTGGGGTTCGTTAGGCTTCGAGGTTTATTTAGGAATGAGGCCGGAGACTGTATATGGATGTATATATATATATATATTTACTCCCCTGATCTAAAATAACAAGAACATATATAGCTCCGCTCAGCGCTACGCATTTCCCGCTGCTTTTCTTCTCCCCTCTCCTGCGCCAACTCTCTCCTTTTATTTCCTCCGTCACCTCATCTCACCCCCGCGCTCCATCCGCGAGCCCCAACAAAGCAGACCCTCTTCCCCCTCAACACCAAATTACTCTTACATATACTCTCCTTCCCAAAAAAGAAATGTCCTCATTTCAAAAAAAAAAAAATATAAAAAAATAAATAAATTACAATCAAGGGAGAGAACTAACATTGCAACAGATGCATTCACCCAAGGAGGACAAGAGGGATAAAGTAGCGACAGTACAAGGAACTTCCGTATTGGCACTCCTAGAACAGCCTGACAGGAATCAGCCAAAACCAGGGCTGTGGTGTCGTTCCCCTGGGGTAAAGTATGGACAAAGCGAAATCCCCAAATATAATTCCAAAACAGTCAGATAGAACACAGTCCGGAGTATTGAGGTCCATCAATAAAGCTGGAAATCACGAAGGTGGCCCGGCAGGCGGGTCTTCCGGCGAGGAAGAGTCAACGAGGACTGCGATGCAGACATCAGGTTCCCGCCCTCCGACGACACTTCTGTTGCATGCGGGGGTGGTGCAAATATGTCAGGTACAGGGTCCAATCCAGGGGCCTCGTGTGGTCCCGTGGGGTGTACTGGCGGCATCAGGCAGGGAGGTGGCGCAACAGATGACAGGCCAGGGCCATGTGCGTCTGGTGTAGCAATGGGGGAAGAGTTTTGGATCGTTGTACCCTCTGACGATAGATGGGATGTAGGCAATTGTGGTGACCGGGGGTAGGGCACAGGCCACAAAGGGCAATGAAGCCCTGACTTAACAGGCTGACTGGTTAACGTGAATGTAGGGAGGGGGTCAGCAGAAGGAACAGAGTTGGGGCCAGTGTGATAAGGTTTAAGACGGTTGTAATGTAAAATCTTTGGTTTGCTGTTTGGCTGAGAGGGATTCCGAATTTGGAAATTAACAGGGGGTAGTCCATCCCTGACTGATATGGCGTGTAACACTACATAGGGTCCAACCCAGCGGGGTGCAAGCTTGTTGCGACGATGCGCCGGATCATCAACCAACACTAGATCCCCTGCCTTGTATGGGGCGTACCTCATGTGTCGGTCATAGTGCTGCTGTTGAGAGGCCTGAGCCTTATCCCTAAATGCTGAAGCTGCACGATAAGCCTGGCTTAAACGGCGACGAAGAGAGGACACGTATGCCGCAAGGGTGCCAGGTGTGGCAGCGGTCAAGGGACTGTGTGTCTGAAAAGCATCAATAGGGACCCTTGCCTCTCGGCCATGAGCCAGATAGAATGGAGTAAAGCCTGTGGATGAATGAGTTGTGGTGTTGTAGGCCAGCGCTACCTGGGGTAAATGTTCATCCCAATCCCTACCGGAGTCAAAAAGGTACTTCGATAGCTCATCCTTCAGCACACGGTTCTGCCGCTCCACCGCCCCATCACACTGCGCGTGATAAGGAGATGTCCGAAGTTTTGTGATGGACATTAAGCTACAGAGGTGCTTTATGAGGTCTGATTCGAACTGACGACCCTGGTCTGAATGTAAAGCTTCTGGGACCCCATGTTGGGGAAGGTAGTGGTCAAATATGCAACGAGCCACGGTGATCGCCGTTTGATCTTTCAGGGCATACAGGTTGACAAACTTCGTGTAGAGATCAAGCATGACTAACACGTAGTGGTACCCTTTTGAGGACACCGGTAGCTCTGTTAGGTCAGCGGCGACAATCTGAAATGGGTGGGTTGGAGAAATGGAGACAAGGGGGGCTTGCAAGCGAGGGACTGGGGAACGCCGGGACTGACAAGCTGCGCAGCACTGGCAGTGACGAGCCACGTCAGATGACATGTAGGGCCAATAGAAGGAACGCGTTGCCTTGTCAATCGATTTCGCATAACTAAAATGACCGGACGCTGGATGACCGTGCACCAGGTATAGGACCTTGGGAACAAGGGCTCGCGGTATAACCCCCTGGTGGCAGACGGCACGCCCAGATGGACGATAGAGATGCCTGCATAAAATTCCATCACACAGAGAAAGACGAGGAAACTGCGACCACAGTTTCCGCAATGTCGGGGAAGCAGCTCGCAGACGCCACAGGGGGGGTCTCGTGCCATTTTCCAACCAGGCAACCACAACCGCCAGGTCTGGATCATCTCGTTGGTGTTTGCCCAACTCCAGATCACTGTGTATCTGCACCAAGCTTGCAGTGGCGTACGGCAATGTACAACCCAGAGAAGTAGGTGTGGTCGTGGTGACAATGGGCTCGACCAGTGTAGCCCCCGGCTGTAGTGTAGAAAAATCTGCAGAAGTCTGAGTGGCGACTGTAATGGAAGTCGGGTGGGAAGCATCCGGGGAACAAGGTATGTCAAAGGGGACCTCTGCAGGGCGGCGGGACATAGCATCGGCGTTAAGGTGTTTCGAACCAGCACGATGGACAATTGCCCAATCATAGGTCAAGTTCCACAGCCCAGCGTGCTCGCCTGCCCGTGGGGTCGTGATCTAGGGGAATTTTTTTTAGCCCAACTAGTGGCTTATGATCCGTCACAATTGTAAAAGGATGATAAGCCAAATAGTGACGGAAGTGCCGCACAGACCACAGGACTGCATAGAGCTCCCTGTCGAACGTGGACCATTTACGCTCCGAGGCCGAGAGTACATGGCTGGCGTAAGAGATGATATGTTCTGTGCTGCCAATGACCTGACATAAGACCGAGCCTATTGCATGATGGGAAGCATCCGTATGTAGAATGAATGGTATTGAGAGATCCGGGAAAGCCATGACAGGTGGGGACGTCAGGGCCCCTTTCAGGGACCGGAAAGCCTCCTCAGCCCTGTCACACCATACAAATGGTACCCCTTTACGGGTCAAGTGATGTAAGGGTTCTGCAATATGAGCGTAATCTTTGATGAACCGTCTGTAGTAAGAGCAGAGACCCAGAAACGCCCGTACGTGGGTGGCAGAGTGAGGAACTGGCCATGTGGACACTTTGTGTGTGTTAGAGGGGTCAGGCTCCACTCCGGCACTGGACACGCGATGTCCCAAAAATGTGACGGAGGAGCGCGCCAAACAACACTTAGATGGCTTAAGCTTCAGACCCGCAGTGCGAAATCGTTCAAAGACTTCCTGGAGGTGCTTGAGGTGTTCATCAAAGCTGACACTGTAGACGATTATATCGTCCAAATAAATCAGACAAATGCTCCAGTGCAAACCACGCAGCACCAACTCCATAAGCCTCTGAAAGCTCGGAGGAGCATTAGAAATCCCCATAGGCATAACTTGAAACTGGAATAAACCAGTGCCCGTCGAAAAAGCCGTTTTTTCCTTATCCTTGGGGTCAAGAGGTATTTGCCAATAGCCAGCTGTCAGATCAATGGTGCTAAAAATTCGTGCACCAGCTACACGATCCAGCGTGTCATCAACACGTGGAAGAGGATGCGAGTCTTTAATAGTGACCGCGTTCAGGCAACGATAGTCCACACAGAAACGGTATGTGCCATCTTTCTTCCGCACTAGTACGACTGGGGCGGACCACGGGCTATTAGACTCTTCAATAACACCTTGCTCCAAGAGCTTCTGTGTCTCCTGTTGAAGGAAAGTCTGGGTGCCTGGGGATGTACGATACGGCCGTAGCTTAATAGGTGAAGCAGTACCAGTATCAATTTTGTGGTGGACCAAGTCTGTACGACCATAATCGTAAGGATGGGCACTAAAAATATCAGCATATTTGGCCAGTAAAGCCTCCAGTTGAGATCTTTCCTCAACCTCAAGGCATGTCTTATTCAGATCCACCCGTGGTGGGGGGTTATGAGGAGCCTCCTGAGTATCAACTGCTGAAACCAGCGTGTACTCATCCTGTGGGCGGCCAGTGATGGAGAATACTAGCCCCAGAGGGCAGTTTTGAGCCAAGGAAACTGGTGCCGGGGAGGGGTTTACTACCCTGACCATACCCTGGCCTTGGGTGACGGATGTTAACGTTCGAGCGACCACAAGTGTCGTGGTCGGTGCAAGCTGAGGTTCGAGGATCCCCACATAAGAATCATACTGAGGGGTCGCCAGGCTGTCACTAATCACTGACACTGAAACTACCATTTCCGACAAAGGGGGCACCGTGATACCATGGGCGATGACAGCCGAGCATTGAATTGGAATGAGCTGTTGGGGCGACACAAAGGACACAACTGTATCATATAACTTGAGGTGTGCGTCAGGCACCGAGACGGTTGCTTCATGCTGACTGAAAAAGTCCCAACCTATAATTACAGGGTGGCATGAGGCACGCACAACATGAAATACATGGGTAAGGGTCAGACCACCCAGCCGTAACGGGGCAGTGACCGTACCCACCATATCCAGGAAATGACCGGTAACGGAAGAAGCAATGAGACATGGCTTGGCTATGGGCTGTGAGGCTAAGGAAGGTATGGTCTTCAAGCAGTCATGTGTAACAAGAGATAAGCCTGAGCCGGTGTCCAACAGAGCATGGAATGCTATGCCTGCGATTGTGACTGAAATGAATGGTGTCGGCAGTTCGCTCTTGGCGACAGTTGGAAAATCTGCATGGACCTGGTCAACATCAGATGCTAGCATTCGGTCCACAATGCTAGCCTCTATGAGTTTCCCTGAGTGTGTGTGTGTGTGGAGTTATCAAGGTGGCGTGACGGAGAGAAATGTACCCGACGTGTTGGGTAGCAGTGGTTGGCCTGGGCAGAATGGTGCCGTGGAGGGGGAGAGGGAGACGAATGGGACCTGTGTCGTTTGTACCATGTGTCAGGGGAATGTGAAGCTGACTGCCGGCCCTCAACTCTGCCACCAGTATACCGTGCAGTTAAGGGGCGATGGCCCCAGGGGGATGAATGAGGTGAGGTGCGAACTGGACGGCGTCAGTCAGGAAGGCAGGAAACCTGCTCAAAACTGCGCCGGTGTTCGTCCTCACGGGGGCCAGAGTCATGCCGTCTACGCGGCGAAGAGGCGTGACTGAGAGGAGGTGCGTGACCTGGCTCAATCCGACGGTAGGTGGGCGATGCAGGAGATGGGCCACCGCACAGCTGACAGCAGGTCTCCCTGGACGGGAGTCGTCCCCGAACGGAGGAGTGATGTGGTAGGCTGGCACCGTCAAAGTCACGCTGATGGTTCTTCCATGACGGCTGGTGCCTGCTAGGGGAGGCATGCTCAAACACAGCACAAGAGTGGTTAGAAACACATGAAAGGCTGGCAATGCCTTGCTGGAGGTCAGCAACCTGCTGTGAGAGCCTGTCCACCGCGCTATCCCTCTGGTTCATGCAAAATTGCCTAAGATCACGAAGTTCCGTTCTGAGGTCAGTGAGAGCGCTAGGCACGTCCAAAGCCGGGACAGTAACAGAACCAACGTGTAACTGTAAGTCAGCCGGCAGTACCGGGGCCGGGGAGGTCATATTAAGAGCCATACGCGCGCGTTCGCATTGCGTAGCCACTTTAAGCGCAGCCTCCAACGTTAAAGCACCATGCTCATGAATTTTTAACTGCAGCGCCGGCTCTAACCCCGAGACAAAACGGCGGAAAACTTCACAGCTCTGGGCCTCGCGGCCATATTGAGGAAAAGCCTCCGCTACCAAGTTAGTTAAATCGGCAGCGTAGACCTCCAAAGGTTCCTGCAGTTTACGGGGCCTTGCATTAAGATGCGCCTGAAACGTAGTCAGGAAAGGCAGCCGTCCAAAAACAGCAGCTAAACTAGTTTTCGCTAGCTCATAATTGTCCTTAACATCAGGTGGCAAGCTATGCCAGTATGAAAAGGCAGAGCCGGTGAGCTTAGCACCGAGCAGCTTAGCCCTATCGGAATGGATTTGAAAAACATCAAGCGCTACCTCGAATCGCCGAATCCAGGCACTGAAGGGCTCCGTCCCGTCTCCCGTGAAAGGAGAAGGAAGGTCGATTCGAAACGGTACCTGCGAGCGGTAGTCTGCGCCGGCTTGTTGCTGCAGCGGCTGGGGCTGTTGCGGCGCTGCGGGCACTGCCGCCTCGTTATCCGGTATGTCCTGTTGCATCTCGTTAAGGCAACCGGGGCGAAAACACGCAACTGAGCAGCGTTTAGTTTTCCTTGTCGAACTCGTGGGAATCGATGGGTATGCAAGAAATATAGGCGAGACTCGAGCGGATCCACAAAACGGCGAAAATAAAATACAACCACGAAACCGACCGCCGCTGCCACCAGTGTGACGCTCTTTTCTTGACTGGGGTTCGTTAGGCTTCGAGGTTTATTTAGGAATGAGGCCGGAGACTGTATATGGATGTATATATATATATATATTTACTCCCCTGATCTAAAATAACAAGAACATATATAGCTCCGCTCAGCGCTACGCATTTCCCGCTGCTTTTCTTCTCCCCTCTCCCGCGCCAACTCTCTCCTTTTATTTCCTCCGTCACCTCATCTCACCCCCGCGCTCCATCCGCGAGCCCCAACAAAGCAGACCCTCTTCCCCCTCAACACCAAATTACTCTTACACTAATCAAGGCTCATTCATATGGGGCGCCGTTTGTAAAGGTAGCAAACTTTTTTGTACTTGCCACTTTTTCAACATTTAGTGCAATTTTCTGACATTTAGCTAGAAGTCAATGGTGTTGTGAATTATCAGATGATTTTGCTGCTCAAAATTGTATCATATGTATCAAGAATCATATGTAAATATAAATGGTACGTCTATATATAAACATTAAATGTAAATGTTAAATATAAATGTTAAATGTAAAACTTAAATGTAAATATAAATAGGGATTAAATCTGCTATTGCACTTAAGCCATAGAGCTCAATGAAGTGAAATGTGCAAAAATAAACAATTGTGCTAAAATACATTTGATCAAATCAATGTTTGTCGAACACAAAAGCATTTTTAATATGACAGACAGTGTGGCTTCCAGTGTCGAGACGATTGTCTAACCCCTCCTGCCTCACGCACTTATCCATCACTGGCAGATAATCTGTGGACTGTCAAAAATTCACAAATCAGACAGGTGATTATCAGCCTGGTCGCACCTCTATATGATCAAGTTTTTAAATTCACTCTTGAAAATAAAAAGGCAAAATATAATATTGGCAGATTTCAGGGCAGGGAATGATGGCATCTGAATTCACAAATGGTGAGCAATGAAATGACACCGTTTACTAATGTACCCCTTACGGTACTTTAGAGATAATGTAGTTAATCCTCTTAAGACAAATCAGGAATCGGAAGTCACTTGTGTAGAATTCCACAGTCAGTCTTTTATTACATTCATGTAGGTTACATCCAAAACCAGATACCCTGCATGACTGTGTCCCATGGTCAGTTACACTGATTTTTACACACTTGTCATATGTGTTATCAAGATATTGGCATCAAGCATCAAAACCAGCCATAACCAGACATAAGACTGGAGACGCAGGCAAGACGCCCTAAATTACTGTGAGATCTCAGGTGTTTCTTCAATCATGAATAGTAGCAGTCGTACCTGGCCACATGTTGCTTAGCTACAGGACCAATTATATTCTTTGGCCTTCAACACAGCGATAAGGCACATATTCATGAATTTGGTGATCGGTGGTCATTGCTGACACACCACAGTATGCAGTACACAACAACGAAATGTGTCCTCTGCATTTAACCCATATGTGACATAGCAGGGGGCAGCTAATTCAGCCCTGGGGAGCAGTGGTTGGGGGGGGCGGTACCTTGCTCAGGGTACCTCAGTGGTGCCTTGCTGGTCAGGAATCTGAAGCAGCACTTTTTCAATGACAAGTGTAACCATTAAGCCACCACTGCCCATATAAGGCACATAGTCTAACATCAGGTGCAGAAACACTTATTGTGTTACATCTCTACAGCATTGTGCTAATCATTACATTCACATGGTATTCCATAATATTCCATAAAAAATAAAAACTAACAATAAAAATAATAAAAAATACAGTGACAAGAGAGAATGATATAATAGGACTACAATAAAATCAACACAGACGAATGTCACATCAAGACGACATTTATAACACAGTCGGACGACAAGGAGGATAATACATCTGCTGCAGGTTAAAGCTGAACTGCCAGACAAATGCTTTGTCAGATATGCAGCCAACATACACGAGTGGAAACACCATGGATGCTGCTCTTCCACCAACACATAGAGAAATGACAGAACATTATCATTAACGTTTAATGCTAAATGAATAGAGGGCAAGGTAGCATTAACATAATCATGGAACAGCTTCACATGGTCTTCTGAGCCACTCCACATGAAAAAGATCTCAATGTATAGGTACCGCACCTTTAAATATTGAAAAAAAAACTAAATAAATAAAATCCTCTTCAAGTTCACCCATACACAGATTGGCATAATTGGGTACCATAGGTGAGCCCATCACTAAACTCTAATGCGTTTAATCCTGCTTCATGTGGAATACTCATATGGAGACTTTGTTACATTCATTGTGCATAAAAACACAACTGAATGCACTTTAAAATCATTCAAATTATGTGAAACGTCAGACGTGATAATCAGGAAACTGAGAAAGTGGCTCAGTTATAGACCGATTCCCAGATACAGTCGGGCGGCCTGGTGGATTGTCAAAACGTTTATGAATTTTAGGTCAAGTATAAACTACTGGTCTCACTGGATTTTTCTGGAACAAGTATTTTTATACAATGACTGGCCAAAAAAAAAAAAAAAGTCACAGCAATAAAGAAGTCAGGCTGACAATGAATCAATGAGCTATCGATAAACCAAAGCAACGTAGTGGTTCAGCCAAAATACATTAATGCAGTGGACAAGTATTTACATACACTGGCTGGCCAAAAAAAAAGTCACAGCAATAAAGTGAAGTCAGCTGAGCACCTGAATCTACTGAACGGCCAGGTTCTCATCAATGGACTTTCTTTCCTGACGGCACGGGCATATTCCGGGACGATAATGCCAAGGTTCATCAGCTTGAACTGTGTAACAGTGGTTTGCATGTAATATTACTGTCACAGGTCAGACTCATTCAGCATCACTTCATTAAGCGGGAATTCTCCAGGAGACGGTGTCCGATCGGCCTGCACTTCATTCCTCTCGGTTCATCAGTCTAATGCATAGCTGGTTCCCTCTTACGGGCAGCCTGTTAGCAAATGCCATAATCACAGCAATCACAGGAATCACAGCAATCACAACAATCACAACAATCCACTTTACTAGGTGTCCACTTGAAGGAGTCTCTGCAGGATGAAGAGAAATAATTGTAAATACATTTCCATTTGAACATAACACCTTCAATCAGTCTCAGGTCTTGGTGAAACAGCCAGCAGAGTCACATCACTGAGCCAACAGCCCAAACAAGAGCAGCTTTCTGTCTGACCCCTGACTGTTAAGGACCTCACTCAATGGTACAACAGCAGGGCCCCATGTCACTCAGAACCACACCCTTAACCATCCTGCCCACTGCCCCCTGAACACCCAATAAAACACAGTACTAAACATTCTCTATAATGTCTAATAACACAGGAGGCCCACAGTGTGGTGACTGTCTGCTGTAAACTGCAGGTACTGGGCGGCTCTGCACAGCCAGCATGACACTGACATCTTCACCCTCAGCCTGCAAAGAGCCGCTCGCTCTACACAGCCCTGTGTCCCCTCTGATCCCGCGTTAGTCATTAAACAACTGGCATCACTCGTAACTGAAGGATCAGAGAATGCAGGATTCACTCTGGGGCAGAAGCATGTTTATCACACAGGGTACAAACTCACCTGGAGGGTTTTCATCAGGAACTTCTTTGTCTTTGTCTTCATATGGTTTGCAAACAAGTCTCTGGTTGGGGATGGAAGAGAGAAACAAAATCAGCTGGTTCTGAACAAAATAAACAGTAACACAGTCATCATCTCCATGCACTGGTGATGCATTAGCATATTACACACAGACACACATTCACTGTCCCACTATGCCCACTAAGACCAGAAATTGGCATGCGGAATAAATTTCAGGTTTATTATCAAACCTGATGCACGCAAATATATACGCAGTCTCCCCTTGGGTAGCTATCGTATAAATGTGCGTACGTGTTTAAGCCTGAGATCCTGCCCAGTAGCCTCCCACAAAAAACCATGAACAGTCAATGCGAATGAACTGCATGCTCAGGTAATACGCAGATCGAACCTTTTTAGGAAAGTCCAATGATGGAGACTGTAAATAAAAAAATGAGAGAAATTTTGTACAGTGAGAGTTAGAGGTCCTCCTGTCAGAGGTAAAGGCACGACAAAATGTTATATTTCGGGGCCTAAGTACAGGGATCACACACAAGAAAACGTGTGTTGATTGGCAAGACGTGGCCACTGCAGTGAAGTCTGTAAGCTCTACAAAACACCCGGAAAATAAAGGTGGTCAGATCTGACAATATAGGGAAGGAAACTACTTGCTGCACACAGGGCCAGTGTGACTAATTGTTGAGACAAACCGACATCTAAAATAGGGGATTCCCTATTATGCAGTTCTGTGTCATAGCATTCGGGAGACACCGATGTGCTACAGAGATTCAAAATGAATAGATCATGAGGAAACCCAGGCCACAGAGCTACTGTATGTGTCAATGTCACGTCGGCATCACAGATCACTTGTGCATTAATAGAATTAAATGGCTTTTAATTGACAAAGCTTCATTAGCACTAGTTGCCCTTATAGCAATGAGAGTGCAGACAGTTGCCCTGATAGCATTAGCATGGAAATCACAGCACTTAGTTTTTACATTTGCCTGTTCACCCAAAGTGTAGGGAAACACGATGTAGCACCATGCCAGTCTGGTTACTCCATCCAGCACAGAAGGCATGGAGGAGCTGAGGTTTGGGTGGGATTTGGCTGATCTGTCTGCTAGGTCCCTCTGGTAGGTGCCTGTTGCCAGAAAGCCAACCGTAGCCTGTATGTGAACCAGTACAGCCTGAAGTTTGAGCAGCTGGTCTCTAATGCTGGACCGACATCAGAACATTATAGTAGAAGAATGAGTCTTGGGAGCCTAAATCGGCTCATAAGCCACATAAGTCAGTCATCATCATGGTCAAAAGAGGAAGTTAAAGTTCATCAATTCCAAGAGGAAATTCTTCTGTATATACAGTAGCAACAAGGTATATAGAATAGACAAACAGTGACCGAGTACAAATCTAAAAATAATCTTGCTGGTCCCTGAAAACTCCTTCTCTTCTAATCCTTCCATTTATGGTGTCACTTGAAGAACGACATTATGCCGTATCGCACTGCCATGACTGTAGGGTATTTATGTGGATATACATTATGTTGCCAAAAGTATTGGGACACCCCTCCAAATCATTGAATTCAGGTGTTCCAATCACTTCCATAGCCACAGGTGTTTAAAACCAAGCATCTAGGCATGCAGACTGCTTCTACCAACATTTACGAAAGAATGGGTCATTTTTGGGAGCTCAGGGAATTTAAGCGTGGTACGGTGATTGGATGCCAGCTGTGCAATAAGTACATTTGTGAAATTTCCTCACTACTAAATATTCCACAGTCAACTGTTAGTGGTATTATGACAAAGTGGAAGCAACTGGCAACAACAGCAGCTCAGTCATGAAGTGGTAGGTCATGTAAAATCAGAGCGGGGACAACGCATCTATAACATAATTCAGGCCCCAGGCCTATTAATTGGTGCATCATGTGCAACAGGCCTGATTTCAGCATGAGGACTGCCTCAATTACAGAGTAAAACAGAGTAAAGTAAACCTGCACAAACCTTTAGATGGGGTCTCTGCAGCCCTTTGCTTCCGGCCTCCTACAGACACACAGGAACACAAACAGCAGAGTCAGTCTGAGTCTCAGAGCTACAGCAGTGTGTGTGAAACACAAGATGACCAAGGGGGCCTGGGAAGAGAGAGGAGCTGCAGAGGGGGGTCCCTACTGCTCATCTTCTGGGTGAGGGCTCTGCTCAAGCAGGGCAGGGAGGCAGGCTGAGCTTGAGGAGGCTTTCCCCTACAGGGACGGGGTCTCCTGAGGTCTGAGGTGGCCGGTCAGAGGGTTTACTTACCTCCAACAGAAAGGTGATTCCACTGCGTTACTGCTCCATTGATCAGACACTTATACCACCCTGCATCCTGCAGTCTGGCGTCATTAATGAGCAAAGAGAAATTATTCTGTTGGATGGATCCAAGCTGAGTCCGATTTACAAAGTCAGGATGTTCACACAAAGTCCCATTTTTAAACGAAGAGACAGTCATGCCTTTAGACTCCCACAACACCTCCACTTGATTGGTGTCATTAACTGCAGGTCCATCGCAGGGCAGTGTGACAGTCTTTCCAGGAGAAACATCTACAACTGATTAACATACAGAACAAAGTCATTAAAATATCAGTATTATAATTATCCGTAATTCCAGCCCTCCACACTGATTGGCCCATTCATTATGCCTGGGGTCTTTGTCCTAATTACGCTCCACAGCTTAAATTTAGCACAATCAGTATCATCACACAGAGCAGCTACAGCATAACCAGGCAGCTAAGTTACAGGAACACAGTGAGAGACCCGACTGCCCCCTATAACGGGGGGGATTTTACAGGCGACACCCATGTCAGACACTCACACCATCATATAATTCATAAAACAGATCAGAATTAACATATACAGCTAATTAGCCCACAGAGTCAGTGTCAGGCGTATACTCACATAAGTCAGTGCCGAAGACAGCAGGGTGATGGGGTCCAAGGCAGAGGAGCAGAAGTCTGACCACCCACCTGCAGCCAGAGAAGATCGAGATGATAGAGGTCAGGACTGACGCGTATAAAGGACATTAACAATATAAAAACTGAGATTCCCTGTCTGCAGTCTCCATCCTCAGGGTCTGACCTCTAACATTTAAACACTAACAGCTATGGACGTACGCTATATCGTTTAACATGTCGGTATTTGTTATAAATCAAGATGTAGGTTAGGATTTTTTAAATAATGATTTATTAAGCCTGTCTTCTTGAATGATACCATATTTATGCAGGTTGGGTGAAAATCCAAGGAGGTTAACAAAAAGTCATGTTTTTAGACTCCTACAAAATAGGCAAAGGGGGAAAGAGGTAGGACGAAGTTCTGTATGGCATTGAATTTGCCATGAGCCAGTGCATTGGCTGTGTAACAAATCTCAATTTTATCCGTAACAGTTCAGGTGAAATAAGCAGAAATGCAAAACCTGTCGCTGTAGCGCCCCCATGTGGCCGATTGGGGTGTCCTTAGCAGGGTAGGCTAAGGGTCTGGAGACAAATGTACCAGCCCGTTTTGGTTCAGATTGACAGGCTTAACAATAGCCAAAGGCCTGTCAAAATGCTGCTTGATTTTGATTGGCGATGGTGGCAAGGATTTTATGACTAATGACTGTCATTATACATGGCTGATCTCAGGCTTGGTAGTAGTACATATCTGCCAAATTTCAGTTGCATTAGTCACGGCAGTCAGGAGATATTGGTAGTTTTTAGTTGTAGCGCCCCCTATTGACGAAATGCGGCCAGCCTTATATCAAATGGTGTAGGGAGGCAGGATTTCATATTTTGGTTAAAGGTAGGCTAAGGCAGGGCGAAGTTAGTCAGAGTTAGTCGTCAGACGGTATAGGAACTTAAGGCAAAAGTAGGATTTGTAAATTATGCAAATTAGCAAAAAATCTAATTAGGCGGAACTTCAGAGTCCAAACGTCAAGTTGGTAGGGCAAGGCTGTCTGTATCTGCAGAAAAAAAGAATTTCGATTGTAGGACAAATTGGGCAGGAGATATTGACCGAAACGTGTTGGGGGGGGGGGCGCTACGGCTGACAGGGTTGGGTCGGATGATCTGAGTAGTGGGTAGTAATTCACATCATCCTATCAAGTTTTGTCGGTCTAGCACTTGCAGTTTTAGTGCAGGAAAATATGTCTATTTATATAAAAATATCCCCCTAGCCCAAGAACAGAGTTTGTTCTCTCTCACTTTTGCTTGGCTCTCAACCAGAACTGACATGTTACCGCAAATCTTCTTAGCAAAACCACACATGACCAGGGCCCTGCTCGTTTCCTCACCGCGTTCAGTGTCTCTTCAAGTGATTCTTGGAAATCCTATTTGCTTAGTGCGACTGCAAACACCCCAATGCAGCGCAGCGCTCATCGCGGCGGAGGACGCATAAGTTTCTGCAAATCTTTTTACCAACACGTCACGTGACCAGGGCCCAAGACAGCGGCTCGCTGCGGCATGCCGCGGAATCTGGGCTACAAAGCCGTTTCATAACTGGTGTTACGGAGATCGGATGGCAACGTTATTTATCTCATGCCGAAATATAAAAAAAAGTTTCGACAAGAAGCTCCAGTCACCAGAGAAGTAAAAGCGCTGGTCTGCGACAAGACAATACGACAAGACAAAACGGTGATTATAAACAGAACTCCCATTAACACTTAAATAGCTGCTTAAGAAACACTGGAACACGTAACATTACAGTACAACTGTGCCCAACACGTCGTGACAAAGTGGAGCTGCAGGTGCGCGGAAAGGCTCGATAGGTAGTATTGGTACATAATACCGGCTGACATACAGGAATGAAAAAGCAGACACTCACCCTCGACCGTGGTGCTCTCTGCTATACATCCGGCCGCTGCTGTTTGATCTGTGTTCGCTCTGCTCACACCATCACCGCTCGCTCGCTGGTGCACTCGCGCGCTCTCGACTCCGGCAAGATGCCATAAATTACTGTGAGATCTCAGGTGTTTCTTCAATCATGAACAGTAGCAGTCGTACCTGGCCACATGTTGCTTAGCTACAGGACCAATTATATTCTTTGGCCTTCAACAGCATTGTGCTAAACATTACATTCACATGGTATTACATAATATTCCATAAAAAATAAAAACTAATAAAAAAAAAATATATATATAAAATATAAATATATATATAAATAAATAAATAAAGTGACAACAGAGAGAATGATACAATAGGACAATAAAATCAACACAGACGAATGTCACATCAAGACGACATTCATAACACAGACGACAAGGAGGATAATACATCTGCTGCAGGTTAAAGCTGAACTGCCAGACAAATGCTTTGTCAGATATGCAGTCAACATACGAGTGGAAACACCATGGATGCTGCTCTTCCACCAACACATAGAGAAATGATAGAACATTATCATTAACGTTTAATGCTAAATGAATAGAGGGCAAGGTAGCATTAACATAATCATGGAACAGCTTCACATGGTCTTCTGAGCCACTCCACATGAAAAAGATCTCAATGTATAGGTACCGCACCTTTAAATATTGGAAAAAAAAACTAAATAAATAAAATCCTCTTCAAGTTCACCCATACACAGATTGGCATAATTGGGTACCATAGGTGAGCCCATCACTAAACTCTAATGCGTTTAATCCTGCTTCATGTGGAATACTCATATGGAGACTTTGTTACATTCATTGTGCATAAAAACACAACTGAATGCACTTTAAAATCATTCAAATTATGTGAAACGTCAGACGTGATAATCAGGAAACTGAGAAAGTGGCTCAGTTATAGACCGATTCCCAGATACAGTCGGGCGGCCTGGTGGATTGTCAAAACGTTTATGAATTTTAGGTCAAGTATAAACTACTGGTCTCACTGGATTTTTCTGGAACAAGTATTTTTATACAATGACTGGCCAAAAAAAAAAGTCACAGCAATAAAGTGAAGTCAGCTGAGCACCTGAATCTACTGAACGGCCAGGTTCTCATCAATGGACTTTCTTTCCTGACGGCACGGGCATATTCCGGGACGATAATGCCAAGGTTCATCAGCTTGAACTGTGAAACAGTGGTTTGCATGTAATATTACTGTCACAGGTCAGACTCATTCAGCACCACTTCATTATTAAGCGGGAATTCTCCAGGAGACGGTGTCCAATCGGCCTGCACTTCATTCCTCTCGGTTCATCAGTCTAATGCATAGCTGGTTCCCTCTTACGGGCAGCCTGTTAGCAAATGCCATAATCACAACAATCACAACAATCACAACAATCACAACAATCACAACAATCCACTTTACTAGGTGTCCACTTGAAGGGGTCTCTGCAGGATGAAGAGAAATAATTGTAAATACATTTCCATTTGAACATAACACCTTCAATCAGTCTCAGGTCTTGGTGAAACAGCCAGCAGAGTCACATCACTGAGCCAACAGCCCAAACAAGAGCAGCTTTCTGTCTGACCCCTGACTGTTAAGGACCTCACTCAATGGTACAACAGCAGGGCCCCATGTCACTCAGAACCACACCCTTAACCATCCTGCCCACTGCCCCCTGAACACCCAATAAATCACAGTACTAAACATTCTCTATAATGTCTAATAACACAGGAGGCCCACAGTGTGGTGACTGTCTGCTGTAAACTGCAGGTACTGGGCGGCTCTGCACAGCCAGCATGACACTGACATCTTCACCCTCAGCCTGCAAAGAGCCGCTCGCTCTACACAGCCCTGTGTCCCCTCTGATCCCGCGTTAGTCATTAAACAACTGTGGAACTGTAGTTTTTGCCCCCTGCGGTATCTGTAGCTCGTTGTCAAAATGAGTGCAGCTTGTTCAGTTTAGGAAGCGAGCACGTCCAAAGAGCCAACCACATGTATATACCCACGAAAGCAAGTTGCTGTTGTTAATAAAGGCTGGTGGAACAACGGACTGATGCATTCTGACCGATGCACACTCAGGGCTCATAACGCCATAAGCAACCAGCAATAGGCGGTACTTCCTTCTTCATAATACCTTCAGGTATTACGTCTTCCATGCTGTTCTGTTAAGTTTAGGTTCTGTACTTATGAGGGTGTGGTAATGGAATTGCGTGTGACGTGGGACATGAGGGAGGGGGAGGTTCTGCACAGCGCTGTGTCCCCTCTGATCCCGCGTTAGTCATTAACCAACTGGCATCACTCGTAACTGAAGGATCAGAGAATGTAGGATTCACTCTGGGGCAGAAGCATGTTTATCACACAGGATATAAACTCACCTGGAGGGTTTTCACCAGGAACTTCTTTGTCTTTGTCTTCATACGGTTTGCAAACAAGTCTCTCTGGTTGGGGATGGAAAAGAGAAACAAAATCAGCAGATTCTGAACAAAATAAACAGTAACACAGTCATCATCTCCATGCACTGGTGATGCATTAGCATATTACACACAGACACTTATTCACTGTCCCGCTATGCTGAGTCATGATGTCAGCACTGACATGCCATGTACAAAATTAAAAAAAAAAAAAAACGAACAGAAATTGGCATGCGGAAGAAATTTCAGGTTTATTATCAAACCTGATGCACGCAAATATATACGCAGTCTCCCCTTGGGTAGCTATCGTATAAATGTGCGTACGTGTTTAAGCCTGAGATCCTGCCCAGTAGCCTCCCACAAAAAACCATGAACAGTCAATGCGAATGAACTGCATGCTCAGGTAATACGCAGATCGAACCTTTTTAGGAAAGTCCAATGATGGAGACTGTAAATAAAAAAATGAGAGAAATTTTGTACAGTGAGAGTTAGAGGTCCTCCTGTCAGAGGTAAAGGCACGACAAAATGTTATATTTGGGGGCCTAAGTACAGGGATCACACACAAGAAAACGTGTGTTGATTGGCAAGACGTCGCCACTGCAGTGAAGTCTGTAAGCGCTACAAAACACCCGGAAAATAAAGGTGGTCAGATCTGACAATATAGGGAAGGAAACTACTTGCTGCACACAGGGCCAGTGTGACTAATTGTTGAGACAAACCCACATCTAAAATAGGGGATTCCCTATTATGCAGTTCTGTGTCATAGCATTCGGGAGACACCGATGTGTTACAGGAGATTCAAAATGAATAGATCATGAGGAAACCCAGGCCACAGAGCTACTGTGTGTGTCAATGTCACGTCGGCATCACAGATCACTTGTGCATTAATAGAATTAAATGGCTTTTAATTGACAAAGCTTCATTAGCACTAGTTGCCCTTATAGCAATGAAAGTGCAGACAGTTGCCCTGATAGGATTAGCATGGAAATCACAGCACTTAGTTTTTACATTTGCCTGTTCACCCAAAGTGTAGGGAAACACGATGTAGCACCATGCCAGTCTGGTTACTCCATCCAGCACAGAAGGCATGGAGGAGCTGAGGTTTGGGTGGGATTTGGCTGATCTGTCTGCTAGGTCCCTCTGATAGGTGCCTGTTGCCAGAAGCCAACCGTAGTCAGAGCCGGTATGTGAACCAGTACAGCCTGAGTTTGAGCGGCTGGTCTCTAATGCTGGACCGACATCAGAACATTATAGTAGAAGAATGAGTCTTGGGAGCCTAAATCGGCTCATAAGCCACATAAGTCAGTCATCATCATGGTCAAAAGAGGAAGATAAAGTTCATCAATGCCAAGAGGAAATTCTTCTGTATATACAGTAGCAACAAGGTATATAGAATAGACAAACAGTGACCGAGTACAAATCTAAAAATAATCTTGCTGGTCCCTGAAAACTCCTTTTCTTCTAATCCTTCCATTTATGGTGTCACTTGAAGAACGACATTATGCCGTATCGCACTGCCATGACTGTAGGGTATTTATGTGGATATACACTATGTTGCCAAAAGTATTGGGACACCCCTCCAAATCATTGAATTTAGGTGTTCCAATCACTTCCATAGCCACAGGTGTTTAAAACCAAGCATCTAGGCATGCAGACTGCTTCTACCAACATTTACGAAAGAATGGGTCATTTTTGGGAGCTCAGGGAATTTAAGCGTGGTACGGTGATTGGATGCCAGCTGTGCAATAAGTACATTTGTGGAATTTCCTCACTACTAAATATTCCACGGTCAACTGTTAGTGGTATTATAACAAAGTGGAAGCAACTGGCAACAACAGCAACTCAGTCATGAAGTGGTAGGTCATGTAAAATCACAGAGCGGGGACAACGCATCTATAACATAATTCAGGCCCCAGGCCTATTAATGGGTGCATCATGTCCAACAGGCCTGATTTCAGCATGAGAACTGCCTCAATTACAGAGTAAAACAGAGTAAAGTAAACCTGCACAAACCTTTAGATGGGGTCTCTGCATCCCTTTGCTTCCGGCCTCCTACAGACACACAGGAACACAAACAGCAGAGTCGGTCTGAGTCTGAGTCTCAGAGCTAGAGCAGTGTGTGTGAAACACAAGATGACCAGGGGGCCTGGGAGGAGAGAGGAGCTGCAGAGGGGGGTCCCTACTGCTCTCATCTTCTGGGTGAGGGCTCTGCTCAACAGGGCAGGGAGGCAGGCTGAGCTTGAGGAGGTTTTGCCCCACAGAGACGGGGTCTCCTGAGGTCTGAGGTGGCCGGTCAGAGGGTTTACTTACCTCCAACAGAAAGGTGATTCCACTGCGTTATTGCTCCATTGATCAGGCACTTATACCACCCTGCATCCTGGAGTCGAGCACCATTAATGACCAAAGAGAAATTGTTCTGTTGGATGGATCCAAGCCGAGTCCGATTTACAAAGTCAGGATGTTCACACAAAGTCCCATTTTTAAACGAAGAGACAGTCATGCCTTCAAACTCCCACAACACCTGCACTTCATTGGTGTCATTAACTGCAGGTCCATCACAGGGCAGTGTGACAGTCTTTCCAGGAGAAACATCTACAACTGATTAACATACAGAACAAAGTCATTAAAATATCAGTATTATAATTACCCATAATTCTAGCCCTCCACACTGATTGGCCCATTCATTATGCCTGGGGTCTTTGTCCTAATTACGTATCACAGCTTAAATTCAGCACAATCAGTATCATCACACAGAGCAGCTACAGCATAACCAGGCAGCTAAGTTACAGGAACACAGTGAGAGACCCGACTGCCCCTTATAATGGGGGGGATTTTACAGGCGACACCCATGTCAGACACTCACACCACCATATAATTCATAAAACAAATCAGAATTAACATATACAGCTAATTAGCCCACAGAGTCAGTATGAGGCGTCTACTCACATAAGTCAGTGCCGAAGGCAGCAGGGCGATGGGGTACAAGGCAGAGGAGCAGAAGTCTGACCACCCACCTGCAGCCAGAGAAGATCGAGATGATAGAGGTCAGGACTGACACGTATAAAGGACATTAACAATATTAAAAACTGAGATTCCCTGTCTGCAGTCTCCATCCTCAGGGTCTGACCTCTAACATTTAAACATTATGAAAATCTCATCCTGACCAACAGTAATAATGTGTATTTATAACCCAAGTTAATATCAAGTCTTGATCACTGACTTGATTATAAATCCGTTCTTAGAAACTAGCAAAACACTGACAGCTATGGACGTACGGTACATCGTTTAACATGTCAGTATTTGTTATAAATCAAGATATATTGGTATCTGTCCGATGGATCAATATGGGCTGATATTGTTGACTGACATGTGAACTTTATAAATAGTGAACGTTAGCAGCACCAGAGCTGAGTACAGAACTACTACAATAACAGAAGATTACATTGGCTTTTTGCATAGTAGAGGATGAGGGATTTTATTGGCTCATTCACCAGCCTCAAGAAATGAGGAACAAGATGCCCCCACCTCCCCAGGATCGATCACCAGGTCTGATAATACGAGACAAAATCACCTCCCATGTGGGATCAAAATGGGTCACAGTTTTTTATTTTACAACATGGGACGATCCTGTAGATTTTGGCGGCGTGTAGCTCAGTGGGCTAAGCCTCTGTGCCCGTGATCAGAAGGTCGTTGGTTTGAGACCTGGCCTTGGCATAACCATCACATGTCTGTGGGCCCTTAAGCAAGGCCCTTAACCCTCAACCCCAGAGGTGCCGCACATTAGCAGACCCTGCACTTCACCCCCCAAGCTATAGAGTACAAGATGAGGTAGGTGAAGAGAAGCATTGCAATGTAGCTGTACTTGTGCCAATGGCAAATAAAAGATTTATCATTAATTACGAGACGAGGCAGAAAATCTGCTCTGAGAGGTCTCAATGTACCAGCCAGTAAGACCGCTTTAAATTCATCATAAAATCAATCTTTAGTTTTACACAGAATAAAAAGCGATTCAACGTCATTCCTCCCATCGGGGCAGGCAAGTTTCAACATCAACAAGTGTCTCAGAAATTAATCAGTCAGTCAGACACCTCCAGACTGTGTCTGACTGATTAGTCAAAGGAGAGTGACGGTGAGGGTGGCAGATGGCCTGGTCTCCACAGTCACCTGACTTCAACCCAACTTCAATATAAGGTGGTTTTGATTCGCTAAACACTTTTTAGTTACTACGTAAATAAACATTATTAATTAAAAAAATCTAAAAGGGGAGGGGTCTGTTTCATGGTGAACGCTAACTGTGATTCGAGGCGAAGAGCGTTTCTGTTCTCTCACTCCCGCCGGCCTCATCTGGAATATCTGGCATCCAGGTGCCGTTCATTCTACGTGCCTCCTCAGTTCAGTTCGGTTACTTCACCACGGCGCCCTGCTCACACCATCACTGCAGTACAGTCATGGATTTGTCTGAATTACACACAATCTGCTTAGTGCGACCGCAAACACCCGGACGCAAGAAGTTCCAGTCACGAAAGAGCGCACATCTCTTTACTTCGATTCGAAGGGGGAACCGTTTTTCAGAACAGCAGCTATAACCCTGAGCCAATATTGAAGTTGGATAAATTGGTTTAAAAATTTATTAAATTAGGTATGTGACAAAAAAAATAAAATGTTCAAAAAATTTTGGGCTTGGAAAGAGCTAAATAAATACACCAAGATTTTGAAAATCAGATGAGAAAGAAAAAAAGTTACACTAATTTTATTGTTGATTTGTACGGCAATTAAAAGTCTATTGTTTTTCATTTTGTTTTGTGTGAAAACTGATCGCGAATTGCTTAAAATGACAGAAAAATTATCAGAACTTTTTTGTTACTCGATATTTTAAAGTGAATTTTTCAGGACAGTTACAATATATTATCCTTTTATGAAAACTAATTGATTCATAATATTTTCTCAGTTAATTATAGTTTTAATTAATTAATTAGCACGACCCCGTTATTAAGCTTATTGCTTTGTCGTGACATGCACAATTGATATTGAAGCCCTTCAGAAATTCCCCAAAACTGACAATGACTGAAAGAAAAAATGACTAGTATTAGATTATCATCTAAAAGTGTAGTTTCCACATAGACAAGACTTCCTTTTATCAGCTGATTATAGCTTCATTAGTTAATTAATAAGGTAATTAACAAATAAATGGCCCAATTATTCCCTAAGTTTGGACATAAAAAAATCGTGTTCGAATATTTCCATAACTAGATAGTTGAAAAGATAAGCTAACATGTAGCAATATAGTCAATACCACTTTCTATGAATTGATTTTAATTGATTCATTGCTAGAAAGCTGTGTTTCTGCATGACCTTACCACAATGGAAACATCCCCGGAATCAGAAATCAGGTAAATCCTGGCATCAACTGCAGAAACTCTATTAAACTTAATAATCCAAGATATCTAAACTGTGTATTAACTGTGGCATCAACTTCAGAAATTCTCTAAAACTTATTATCATAGACAAAAGTCAATCAGTTTTTAAAGCTCAAGAAACAAAGTAACAGTCTTATGACATTGGAATGACAGGTAAGTTATTCAGCAATAAGATCAAGCATACTCGGAGACAACATTTGACCGGAGCCAAATTCTTCGTTTCCGATCGTTAGATCTCTATGCAACTTCGTCAATTTATAGTTGTAACATAGTTTAATGATCTCAACTTACCTTAGAATAGTCACCTATATTTCACAAGGTAGTGTTTGGCCGCTGAATTTGTCGTACAAGTTTAAAGAAATCGATCAACATGAAAAACATAACCAAATTGAAAATTTCGAAATCGTGGAATACCCAACACGAACCAATTGTAATTCCGCTTTTCCTGAGATACCCCTCTGCCTGACAACAGTTCGTTAACAGCAGGAGCACAGAAAATAACACCGCCGCTGAATGCGGGATTCGTCACATACCTACAAGTTATTACGATCGACATCAAACAAAGTTCAGTGAATTCCTCTGGCCCTAATTACCGTCATGATCCCGAAGATATTGCAGTTTAGATGCCAGTAAATGTAGCGAATATCGAACATAAAACCAACTTCACCGCGGTGTCAAATCTGGATATAATGTAGAAACTTAACTTAATGTTCTAGTTGCAATTATTCATTTCAACATAGAATTTTTCCTATAGATATCATCCGACACGGGTTGCATGTCACGGCAGGGGTGCAGAATTCGGCATAATACCGGCTGACATACAAGAACGGAAAAGTAGAAACTTACTTTCGACCGTGGTGCTCTGTGCTGTAGATCTGCTCTCGCTCCGCGGCCGCCCGGCTCACACCATCACCGCGGGAGCTCGGATCGGCGCCGGCAAACCTGGGCATGATTAGCGGCCGGGGACCACCGTCCCGGCGCCCGTAGCCCCAATAAGTCTCCGATCCGGGCCTCGCTGTTGCACACTACTGGCTCCCTGTAGTCCAGCAGCACAAACTCTCCGCTTTCAAGTTTTCCCCTGCGTTCTCCTGCTACCAATTACTGCTGCTAATGTAACGTAATGGAACTAATTCTCACTGTTGCCCAGAGCCGGCTCTACGATGGGACAAGCGGGGGCAAAGCCCCCTTAAATCAAACTGTTAGAAGTTGAGAAAGAAAATAATAGATTACTCACAAACTGAATATGGACAGGATTTATTATAGTAGCTGAAAAAATCCACCGGATGAGGCTTTGTTAGCAGGCTCACACAGCACGCGGAAGAGATCCCCCTCTCATACTCCGCCCAGCAACACAGAGCAGTCACTGTCAGTATGCAAATGAACCGGTTTTTACTGGTTTTAACAACTGGAAAGCACCACTTGATCTACATTTACATTTACATTTACAGTATTTGGCAGACGCCCTTAGCCAGAGCGACTTACATAAGTGCTTTTAGACTCTGTGATGAATTTCCGATGCTAGCTCAATAAGGACCCAGGCTATGAATACCATCTGTCTGAAAACTCCGTTGAGAAAGTGCAGTTTGTTTTTTTTTTTAAACACACACACCAGAAAAAGAGCAGAGTAAGAATACAGAAGTACTACGTCAGGTATTTCTGAAAAAGGAATGTTTTGAGTTGTCGCTTGAAGACATTCAAGGATTCAGCTGTTCGAACATCTAGGGGGAGTTCATTCCACCAATTAGGTGCCAGGACAGAGAAGAGCCGAGATGTGTGTCTTCCTTGTGCCTTGAGGGGAGGTGGGACCAGTCGAGCAGTGCTGGAGGATCGGAGAGATCGTGGTGCAGTGCGGGGTGTGATGAGGTCCTTTAGGTAGGATGGTGCCAGAGAATTTTTGGCTTTGTATGCGAGCATCAGTGTTTTGAATCTGATGCGGGCAGCTACAGGAAGCCAGTGGAGGGAGCGCAGCAAAGGCCAAGCCACCAATGCCAAGACTCCTAAGGATGGACAGGAGAGTCTTGTGGTTCACCGTGTCAAATGCTGCTGATAGGTCAAGAAGGATGAGGACAGATGACAGTTTGGCTGATCTGGCAGCATGTAGCTTCTCAGTGACTGCTAAGAGGGCAGTCTCTGTAGAGTGAGCTGCTTTAAAGCCAGACTGATTAGGATCCTGGAGGTTGTTCTGAGAGAGATAGAGAGAAAGCTGGTTGTAGACTGTACGTTCGAGGATTTTTGAAAGGAAGGAAAGAAGCGATACTGGTTGGTAGCTGCAAGTGTCCGAGGGATTTAGAGTGGGTTTTTTTAAGAAATGGAATGACCCTGGCTATTTTTAATGCTGTTGGTACATGACCGGAGGTTATGGAGCCATTAATGATAGTCGTGATGAAGGGGAGAAGGTCTGGAGAGATTGTCTGAAACAATGCAGAAGGGATTGGATCAAGTGGGCAGGTGGTAGGGTTGGAAGATGAGATGACTTTTTCACTCATCTGCCGTAAGACCGGGCCAGTGAGGGGGGAGGGAAATCCTTAGTGTGTAGTGTAGTGGATGAGGGAGAGAATGTCTGACAGATTCTGTCAATCTTCTCGGCAAAGAAGTTGGCAAAATCTTCAGCAGTCAGGAAGGAGGGAGCAGGAGGAGGCGGAGGGTTGAGTAGAGACGAAAAGATGTTATGGAGTTTGCGAGGATCTCGTGAGGATCTAGACAAGGGGCTACAGAGGCATGTGTCCAGCCACAATCATGTGCATGTGCGCATGACGAAGAACAGAAAAGCTGCAGCCTGTAACATCTCGTTGTTTTACTCACCTGTTTACAGGTCCTTAACTTTATTATTGTGGTACCACTCTTGGGACCCATAATACATGCTTCAACCATCTGGACTGAGCATAATTGCAGGGAGGCCACAGGGGGGACTGTGGATTCAATGTTGGTTGATAAAACACAACTTGAAAAAAACCATTACTATGTGAAGAGCATTGGTAGTGCTGTAAGGTTTCTCTGTGTAAATGAGTTAGGGCTCCGTGGGACTGCAGAAACTTTGAGACATGATGCAGTGGCTAATGATGATGACATTGCTTCAGGTATTTATCTAAAACTGATGGAATATACCTTAGAGAAGGATGAGAAGCTAGCAAGCATTGCTGAGGGTATCCCAAAAATGCAAAATACGCTATCTAAGGATATCCAAAATGAAATTATCCAAACACTGGCTGACATGGTGCTTGGAGAGGTCAGGAAAAAATATGAAAGTGCTGATTCTGCAGGATTTTGCCTCAAAAGTGATGGGACCAGGGATAGGTGCACTGTGGAAAATTTGTCTGTGATAATATGGTTTGTCAGAAATTCCATGCCAGAGGAGCATCTTATTGGGTTGCTTGATTTGCAACTACTTGATGCAGAGTACAGCACCTCTGAGATACTGTTACACCTTTCTGATGCTGGCTACAGTGCTGACAGTATACTTAGGCAGTGTTATGATGGAGCTTCTGTGATGAGTGGGATTAGAGGTGGTGTACAAGCTCTGCTCCAAAAGAGGCTTGACAGATATGTCCCATACATCCACTGCTACAACCACCAACTGCACTTAGTGGTTGTGCATGCCATGCAGAGTGAGCCGTGTGCAAATAGATTTTTTAGCCTATCTACTTCACTCTACAACTTTTTTCACCACCACTACGTGCTTGATAAACATGATACACCTTGTCTAAAATGGCTGCTTGAGATCAGATGGACAAGCCACTATGAGGTGACAAGGTGCACTGTGGACAATCAAGAGCAAATCCTTAGTATCCTTTCTGAGATGACAGGGGATGATGATGCTGCAGTTGACCTGTGGACCGAGGCATCAGGCCTGCTCTGCCAAATTAAGAGGCATCACTTCTTCAAGATTGAAACGTTCCTAGTGCAGGTGCTTCGTGTCTTGGAACCAGCAAATGCTATTCTACAGTCTCAGTCAGTTGATCTGTGCAGTGCTGCTGAAGTTGTTAGTGCAGCACTGGACTCCGTGAGGATGACATCCGTGAGTCATCTCCTGCTGAGGATGACTGTTGGGGAGTATCATCTCCTGTTGAGGATGACTGTTGGGGGGTGTCATCTCCTGCTGAGGATGACTGTTGGGGAGTGTCATCTCCTGCTGAGGATGACTGTTGGGGAGTGTTATCTCCTGTTGAGGATGACTGTTGGGGAGTGTCATCTCCTGCTGAGGATGACTGTTGGGGAGTGTCATCTCCTGCTGAGGATGACTGT
The DNA here is from genome assembly GCF_023856365.1 of Brienomyrus brachyistius. Taxonomy (NCBI): domain Eukaryota; kingdom Metazoa; phylum Chordata; class Actinopteri; order Osteoglossiformes; family Mormyridae; genus Brienomyrus; species Brienomyrus brachyistius. The sequence continues at coordinate 1,026,619 of NW_026042310.1, forward strand.
TGGGGGGTGTCATCTCCTGCTGAGGATGACTGTTGGGGAGTGTCATCTCCTGCTGAGGATGACTGTTGGGGAGTGTCATCTCCTGTTGAGGATGACTGTTGGGGAGTGTCATCTCCTGCTGAGGATGACTGTTGGGGAGTGTCATCTCCTGTTGAGGATGACTGTTGGGGAGTGTCATCTCCTGCTGAGGATGACTGTTGGGGAGTGTCATCTCCTGCTGAGGATGACTGTTGGGGAGTGTCATCTCCTGTTGAGGATGACTGTTGGGGAGTGTCATCTCCTACTGATCATGAGTCACATCCAACAAAGAGAAGGAGAACAATGAGCAAACACCTGGGTCAAAGTGTTGTGCTTTCAACTTTGGGCCATACAGACCCTGGTGACCCTACCATTTCCCCCCATCAGTCTCTGAAAAGATCCCTGCTCAACATCCTTGATAGGGCCATTTCAGAAATGGAAACTAGATTTTCACATAAGAATATTGACCTGATGAGAGCTATATCTAGTCTTTCACCCAAATCTAGAGCATTTATAGATCCCACCCTGTTGCGCCCTCTGGCTGTGATGGCTGGCACTGTAGCAGATGTTGTAAGTCTGAAAAATGAAGTTCTCCAAGCCAGCCGGTTCTAAAAACTTATCCGCGGCGAGAAATCGGTGGTAGAGAGAGATGTTTTTCTGCTACGTGGTAGACCCTGTCTTGAATATTCCTTAAAAAAAATATGCTTGCATTTGCATTTATATATATACACTACTCACAAGTTTGGGATATTGTGAGAGACTCAGTGGATGTCATGCATACGGTGTTTGTTACACTTCAGACATTTTTGGGATAGGGAGGCAATTGTATTGGGGTGATAGACACACCTCATCTTGTATTTTCCATGTGTTGGGGAAAGCGCCCGGCGTTTCCACCCCAACTCCACATTTATGAGACACACACAGGTTACAGTTTTACTTGCAAGGGTACCCACACTCTCTGCAATGCAAACTACAGCAGAATGTGTTACAAAGGGTGGTTCCCCTTGGCTTCTTTATTTATAGTCAATGGGGGGCGCAAGAGAGGGAAGTGAGATTCTTATCTAAGTAGGCAGCTGTTAACCACTTACTTAGAGTACAATAGCTAAGAGTATGTGGCTAGAAGATAAGAAATAACGTATACATATATATTTACACTCATTGCTGATCATACAGAAATGATTAACAACTGTTTCTTCAACCTAACAGTCCCTCCTGTTTATCATGACAGTATGATCAGAAGCATCAACATTGTACAAGTTGCAAAAGCACTTTAGGTACAACCTTCAATTAGACCACATTGTCATTATCCTGGAAAACATTTAATTCCGTTTCTTCAGGTCCGAGCACTGCACGGGTGCTTTCGGCTCGGCCGTCATTATGAATTATATGTCTTCTTCATCGCCATCGCTGGAAACAGGCTCTGTCTCTATAGTTTGGGTAAGGGAGAGAAACATTGTACATTATCTTGCTTAAAACAAATGGCATGCTGATATGTCAGTGGATCTCGGTCCATCAAGACAGAAAAAGGAAGTGAGACGTTAGTTTTAGCAACAGCGAAGTCTACCCAGAAATCCTGTATACAGGTACCATTTTGAAACCCAACGTCATCTGGGTAGTTTCCTGTAGCCTCCTGATACTTAATTCGGACCACTGACATTCTATTAGTCCCAGGTATTGTTATGTTCACATCTTCCCCTGCTAGCGAAAATATAAGGGAAAGACGGCTCTGGTATCCTATTCCTGCGAAAGAAGCAGCGCATTTGGCTTGGGATATGTTCATAGCTTTACCATACACCGTAGGTCCTTCACTATGAGCGGGCATTACTGAACAAACATAGCAATTTGTCACATTTTTCGCTATTACAGTATCATGTACATATCGGTACCAGTAGTTCTGCATAAATGGATGTGAGTGGTCAGCGGGCAACGGGCGTAGATGGAAGTCATCATGGGTCCATCGCCGTAGGTGCTGTAATGGAGCTGGTGAGAGCAAGGACAACCATACAAGTCCTACAACAAGAATGATCCCTAGAGTCACCTTACCACATCCCCACCCTATCAGTGCCATCCTAAATAGAGTGCAGCTCAGTTGTTTTCTTCACCGGGTTGAGACAACAGCACCCTATTGGTTACTGTGCCTTTGTAGCGGACTTCCACTGCTACTCTGTTGCTGAGGCCTCTGATAAGGGCTTGATGAGTTTACAGTGACTTTTGTGTATCCAGGAAGGTCGTTCTGCGATCTTTACTGCTGTTGGTGTTGTGAGGAGGACTTGATAAGGACCGTCCCACCGGGGTGTGCTCCAGTCTTTCCGCAACAGGACCTTGACCAGGACCCAATCTCCCGGCTGCAAGTTATCCTGTTGAGTAGAAACAGAATTTACTGGCAGACTACTGGGGCTATGTTTTTGTTGTGATGTTAGTAGTTTACGCATCCAATCAGCCAGCGTATTTTCTCGGTCTGCTTTTTCTATGTCATTCATTTCAGTTGCTAGGGGAAATGGTCTACCATACACTATTTCAAAAGGTGTTAATCCTGCAGGAGTGGGAGTTATTCTCATCCATAATTTTACTAGAGACAAACATTCTGGCCACGGCCTTTTTGTCTCTTCCATTGTCTTTTTTAGCCTTGTTTTAATAGTGCCGTTGGTCCTTTCCACTAAGCCTGCGCTCTGGGGGTGATACGCACAATGATTCTTAAGTGTAAAACCTAATGCTTGTGAGCAAAGGGACATAGTCTGATTTACAAAATGAGTCCCATTGTCTGATCTTATAATATGAGGTATGCCATAGGTAGGGAAATAATGGCTTACCAAACATTTTGCAACGGTCATTGCATCACAATGCTTTACAGGGTATATTTCTACCCACTTAGAAAAGGTGTCTATAATAACTAGACAGTATTTCTTCCCTTGTGACCAAGATAATTCAATAAAATCCATATGTACAACTTGAAACGGATACTCAGCTGTGGGGAACTGGCCACGTTTTGGTCTGATGTTTCCTTGTGCATTGTGTTTACAACAAATTAAGCATGTCCTACAAAATTGTTTTGCATAATCAGAAAAATTTATAGCATAGAAATATTGTTGTATGATATGTACCATCCCTCCTGTTGAGACATGAGTATTTCCATGGCTCACCAAAGCAGCTGTTTTGTATAAATTTTTTGGTAGGATGGGCTTGTCATTCATATAGTAAACTTTCTCTCGTTGTATTGCTCCTCTTTTGATCCAACTTTGTACTTCTATTTTAGGAGCATGAATCTGTGCATCACATAGCACATCGCTATCTATAAAAAGAATGTCTGCCACTGATAAGGTAGGTTGTTTCAGTGCCGCTTCTTTGGCGGTTTTATCTGCAAAACTATTTCCTGCGGTTTCTGCAGAGTCATCAGTCTGGTGTGCTTTGCATTTGCACAGTGCAAAGTGAGTCGGTAAATGCACAACGTCTAATAATCTAAGTAGCAAATTTGTATGAGTAAGAGATGTGCCCTGTGATGTTCTAAAACCTCTATTTTTCCAGACTCTTGCATGGTGATGGACAGCTGCAAACACATATTGACTATCAGTGTAGATAGTAAGTGACTTGTTCTTGAACAGTTCACATGCCCTGATCACAGCATAGAGTTCAGCCGCTTGTGCTGAACAAGTAGAAGGGAGTGCATTGGCTTCTAACACTTCAGTAGATGTAACTACAGCATACCCAACTTTATTTTTTCCCATATCATTTTTTGATGCTGAGCCATCTACATAAACAACTTCTGATCCTGGTATAAAAGTTTGCAGAATATCTGCTCTTGGTTTTGTTTGTTCTTCTATTGTTGCTTTGCAAGAATGTGGCTCCCCATCCTCTGCGGTAGGGAGAAGCGTGCTAGGGTTCAATAGGCCACACCGCTGAAGTTCAATGTTAGGTTGTGAGAGCAAAAGTGACACTAAGGTAAGATGTCTTGTATGTGTTAAGAATGGAAGCGGTGTCTGCAACAAGATTAAAGACACAGAATGAGGAACTTTAAGTATGAGGGGGTGACAAAGTACCAATTCTGCTGATACCTTTACTGCTTCTGCAGCAGCTGCACATGCCTGTAAACACTGTGGAAAGCCAGCTGCTACTGCATCTAATCGTTTTGAATAGAATGCTAACGGTCTCTCTTTTGCTCCGAATGGCTGTGTTAATACTGCTTTCATATAACCTTGATTAGCATCTACACATAGGGTGAATGGTTGTTGATAATCTGGTAGAGCAAGGGTCACATTGGTTTGCAACATTCTTTTTAAATTTGTAAAAGCATTTTCTCCGTCCTCAGTCCATTGTATTTTGTCCTTTAGAGTCATCTCCTTCCCGTATATTAAATTTTGCAAAGGTTGAACTAGAAAAGCATAATCTGGTAACCATTCTCTACAATAATTGCAGAGCCCTAAAAAGGACATCATCTGTTGTTTAGTCTGTGGTTTAGGTGCTTCCTGTATAGCTTGTTTCCTTATCTCTAGCAGCGAGCGACCTTTTTGTGAAAGGTTATGCCCTAAATAGACAACAGTCTTTTTGCAATACTGCAACTTCTGTTTAGAAGCTTTATGTCCAGTATTGTATAAGTGCTGAAGCACAGTTAGGGTAGTTTCTTTGCAATGTTGTTCTGAATCTGCTGCTATTAAGATATCATCCACGTATAGTAATACCTGACTATGTGATGGAATTTCACAGGTACTCATAGAGTATCTAAGGGCCATGGTATATACATGTGGGCTTTCAGAAAATCCCTGAGGGAGTCTAGTATATGTATATTTTTTCCCTTTATAGGTAAATCCAAATAAATGTTGAGAATCAGGGTGCAATGGTACTGAGAAAAATGCATTGCTAAGATCCACTACTGAGAAGTAGCTTTTATCAGGAGTCAATGAGTTGAGCAATAAGTGTGGGTTGGGCACGTCTGGTGCTGCGTGTTGCACTATGTTATTAACCGGTCTTAAATCCTGCACCATGCGCCATTTCCCTGTATGTCCCTTCTGGACTGGAAAGATAGGAGTGTTGCAAGTGGCTTCAGGAGCCTCTCGCAATATTCCTGATGCTAACATGTCTTGCACTACAGGGGCTATACCTTTCTCTGCTTCAGGTTTTAACGGGTATTGCCTAACTACCGGACGGTGTTCTGATTTCACAGTTACTTTGTAAGGTGGGAATCCCTTTACCAGCCCTACATCAGTGGGGGAGGAGGACCATAACCCTTCTGGGAGGCGATCTAGATCTGGACATGATCCCTCCTCCAGGGTTGAAAAAATTTGTCAGGTTGGGTCCTTTAAGTGTGTGGTGGGAGTGGTTTGAACTCTCCATCCCAAAGGAAACCGCCACACATTGTGTTTCTCATCATAGCTCCAACAGGAGCCAGATACGGGTTGGTAGTCATTGTAACTGTGCATAGAATCTCGTAAGAACATCTCTACATCTCTCCACTGCATCTGGGGTGGTTTTGAAAGAGATACGTGTGGTGTTCTCTCTCTAAATACAGCCTGTTGCTTGTTAGATAAAATGACTGAGGCTGCTGAAAACCCAGTGGTGGGGTTAACATACATATGTTGTAAAGTAATACAAGTGTCTTGGAGGGCATGAAACGTTTTGTCATAGACATAATCTGGTCCAAGGGTGTCTTTGTACCACATAGTGACGTGTAAGGCATCGTCAGGCATGAACTGGGCCTGTCTAGGGGACTGCTTTTCTCTAGTTTTCCGCAATAATTCTCGTGTCTGTGCAGTTCCCCCTAGGTCCAGAGACCAGTAATATTGTGGTGTTGTGGTTCCTTGCACAACATAAGCTTCCTCATTTACGATTGCTTTCATGCCAGTGGCTGTGGCAACCACGCTAATGCCCATTTGTACCATAAGGTCTCGGCCTAACAAGTTAACAGGACAAGAAGGGCTTATTAACACCTGTGCTTGACATTCAAGTCCAGTTTCCTTATCTTTTACTGCAACTGGGTTTGTTAACTGATGTCTGTCTGTCTGACCTCCTGCCGTTTTTATATTTATGACTGATGAAGAATATGTGACTCGGGGAGGACTGGAGGTTAGGACAGTCCTACATGCTCCAGTGTCACACAGACATTCATATACTTTGCCGTTTATGACTAACTTCCGACTTGGCAAGGTTTCCCACTGCCTTTCTGCTAATAACTGACACACTGCTTGTAAATCTATTTCCTTATCTAAGAAGTCTTGTAAAGTGACCTCCGTTTCCTTTCTTAAAATCACCTCTGTTTTGCCTCGGATGGTGTCGGTAACAGGGGCCTCCGAGGGGGGTCATTGATCATTGTTTTCAATGGAGTTTGGGTTATATGTTTGTTTCCCTACTCTACAATTCCTAGCTAAGTGTCCAGGTTTCCTGCATGTCCAGCAAATGTTATCTTGCTGAGACGAATTCCTGTAATTGTTTCTAAAAACACCTCTCCCCCTTCCTCGGCCTCTTGACCTTCCTCTGAATCCTCCCCTCCCCGGAGGATTCATTTGCACTAGCGCTACTACTTCTGAGGCGCTGAATATTGTGTCTGTCTTTTCCTGTTTCTGCGCTCTCTGCGCGTGTTGGGCATATTCTAGTGCTTGTTGGACTGAACCAGTATTCTGATGTACCCAATGTTTGTCAAGATATTTTCGCAATTCGGGCTTTAGGCCTGCGACAAAAGCTCGTTTTAGCTGTTGTTGGTACACTCCTACTGCCTCTTCATCAAATGGGATCCCTGAGTTTCCTCTAAATACAACTCTCATTCTATCCATAAAATCCTCAGGTTCCTCTCCATCTTTTTGTTTACATTGCGCTATTCGTCCATAGTCTGCGCGTCTTACGAAGGCTGTCTCTACCCTGTTTCGCAAGTCTCGTAATGCTTGTATGAGTTCCTGCGAGTCATGTGCTAAGACTTCATCATTATTACCATGTCCTGTGAAGTCTCCCGCTACACGTCCCCATTTATGGGTAAACAACTGTCTGAGACATCTATACATTTCCCTGCCGTTCAAATGAAAACTACTTTGTAATTCTAGGATGGCAGTCCAAAACTCGGGTACCCCTTCTTCAACCGGGGGTATTCCTTTTAAAGCCGCTGTTCTATCCTCAGCGGTCCAGGGTCTATATACTAACATAGTTTCGGGTCCTGCATTATTTGGGCCTCGATTTGGATTTGCCACTTCTACGAGTGGACACACCAAATCATTCTCCCAGTCTTCCTGTTCTGTGTCATTTTTTGGATGCCAGCGTACTTTACTTGTCTCCAGATCCTTTAACGGATACAGAGAAGGGTTAGACCCTCGGGTCATCATTCGAGATGATTCCCCTCCTCCTATTTGTCGTCTATTTACAGCTGGAACTGGTGCAGGCGCAATCAGTGGAATTTGTGGGGGCAGTAAAGGAACTGGAGCGGCAGAAGATTTTATTGCCGTCTCCTCATCTAGTGTGATTAAAGTTGCCCGTAATTTTTTCTCCTTATTTCCCTTTTTTTGCTGTCTTTTATTATTATTTACTCTGTTCTAACCATGCATCAGAAAAAACATATTCTTTTTTTCTGTCTTTACCTTCTTTCTTATTGGTAGTCTGTAACATCTCCAGTTTTAAGTTTCCCTGTAATTTTAATATATCTGGAGTGTGGAGTTTTCCTTCAAACCCATGTTTTTTCCTCCATCTCTGACTACTTATTTGTCCTGATCCTGGCTTATATCCTTCCATAAACTTCTCATCTCCCTCTAGTTCCATTTGTTTACTTTGATTCTTCCCCATTGTTACCTTTTAATGGATACACTACAAAAAATAAAAAATCCTAAAAGCAAGTCCCTGGCATGAGACCTCAGGAGGACACTAACACGGCCTTCTACTGCTCCCTATTAGAGCAGCGGTGTTAGTTTTCAGGGATGAAACCCGTCCTTTATCCTTCAGTCACCAGTATGTTGTTGCTTTTAGGGTGGATCGTGTAGGTTAATCTAAAACCTATAAAAACACATCCACATACAACACTGTATATATTTCCAACAACGCCTACTTTCTCTCCCGGTTAATTTCGGCTAACCTCAACCACATGCATGTCTTGGCCACCTACTCATTTAGGTGCCGTATGTCTCACTTGGCCACCTACTCACTTAGGTGCCATATCTCTCACCTGTATAGTGTGCTCTCTGATCCGTCACCGAGGTCCTTCAGACATCACCAGACGTCGAGCGCAGTTCTAACCACCGGCCTGATGACGAATTCACATCACAGGTCTTTCTTGCACCCGTCTTCGAGTGACTGCCGGCAGTTTTCGGTGTCGCTTCTCTAGCCGTACTGGAGACGTCTTCGGGGATCCTCGGATCCGGCTCGAAGGACCAAATTCTATGTTGGGGAAAGCGCCCGGCGTTTCCACCCCAACTCCACATGTATGAGACACACACAGGTTACAGTTTTACTTGCAAGGGTACCCACACTCTCTGCAATGCAAACTACAGCAGAATGTGTTACAAAGGGTGGTTCCCCTTGGCTTCTTTATTTATAGTCAATGGGGGGCGCAAGAGAGGGAAGTGAGATTCTTATCTAAGTAGGCAGCTTTTAACCACTTACTTAGAGTACAATAGCTAAGAGTATGTGGCTAGAAGATAAGAAATAACGTATACATATATATTTACACTCATTGCTGATCATAACCCCATGATTAACAACTGTTTCTTCAACCTAACACCATGTAATGGTCTCATTGTGTACTGGTGTGCCTTATTGGGGCGAATACCACAAGACAACCTATTTCAATGTGGCATCAATTTCAACAGTCTGTGGGGATAAAACGCTGGTATTATCAGCAAGTCATTCCAAGTTCATCAGTCAAACAGCCATGAACACACGACGTCACTTAACGGACGACCAGCGCCACCTGGCCATGGCGCCTTCAGGTCGGTGGCAGGCAGTCAGATGTTGCTCGTGAACTTGGTGTGTCTCAAAGTGTCATCAGCAGACTTGCATCAAGACACAGAACTACTGGCAGAGTTCAGGACATTTTATCAAGCAGAGGTGGCGATTTCAGGTCCAGAGAGTAAAAATCCAAACCAGGATTTTGTTTCAACCGACCAGTTGAGTAGGAAGAGTGACAGTCACAGAGTACTCAGCTGGGTAGTTGAAACTAAATCATGGTCTGGATTTTTACTCTCTGGACCTGAAATGTCCACCTCTGCTTGATAAAATATTTTGGATTTACTGTTCAGACAATGTACAGCATGATGTATTATGTGCTAATTTCCACTAGCACGTCTGTGGGAAACCCTGTTATGTTACTGTTGAACAGTAGCAGAATTTGTATATTGTACATTCCAGGCATTTTTCCATAATCCACTAAACAAAATATCGCCATCGCAGAGTATAAACACAAACCGGTTTAAGGCGATGCTGCTTCATAAGGGAGGCTTTAAGGAAGCCACTCACAAACACTAATACACAAACCGTGGGGAGGTCTCACAATCTACGGTAAAGTGCACACATGGTGGGTAATGACAAATAAACATAAATACAAATAAACACAGACACGGACGGGCAGATATAAACAATGAACTTCCCTCAGCAAAGTCAAATGGCTTTGAGAGAGCAACATAGAGTGTCTACTGCAACGAACAACGTTTATGATCTAGTGTTAATGAAGGATGTACGTAAGGTGTAATGATGTACGAACACGTAATTTGTTTGTTACCATGAACATGAACATTCCACAGTCACTGCCTTCAAACTGGTGAGATGCTCCCTGCAGTTAATATGAATTAATCAGTCTGATTTAATCAAACCCCATTGCATTTATGGTGAAATCTAAAGTCGTTTAGTATCATCTTCCAAACAGACGTTCAATGAGTCTATTGGGCCTAAATAAAGGCCATGACGGCTGACCAGATTTAGGCCCACCCAAAAAAACAACATCCCATTGACATCTAGCGTTGCATAGAGAGCAACTGTTTACTCATTGCTGTATTGCACGGTATTGTCCCGCCTAATGTATTCCTGTTCATCCTGTCCGCCGATGCCCCACCCCACACCTGCGGCATTAGAATTTAACGGTACATGTGACAAAAACAAAATAGATTACTAATTCATCTTCCCGTCTTTCTTCAGATAGCCTCAAAGTCAAGGGTGGTTAGTGTGAGTCTATGAGTGTGATGGGCGTAGTGGGGGGGGGGGGGCAAAGGGGGGGATAATACATTATGCTGCAGCCAAACAGGGACATTTATATCATACCCGACCCTTTGGCCCAGGACCATGATGGAAGGGAGGGACACCAGGCAGGGGTGCAACTAGAAATTGCCCCCCCTGAAAAAATTTAACCTTACTACAAAGGTTACCACTTTCTATAAAAAAAAAAAACTGGGTCCCCCATGATTGAGGTTAATATGTGTTATTATTTTTCACCATAGGGAGTTCAGATGCTGCTGGGCTCGATGGGTCAGGGAGCTGGTGCTGGTTGGCCAGGTGAAGCCCTCAGTGATGCAACCTGACTTTACCTTTGTATAGAGCGCCCCCCCCCCCCCCCAGAGTCTCCAGCTGAATTGCTGTTGGGCTGGCAGATTCAAACCAGGCTTCCCAGCTGTAACTCAAGAGGAAGGAGACGCAGAATGAGCAGGAAAGGTCAAAATACTTAGAAACAAAGTTTATATTTTTATATTCACAGAAATGAAACCATTACAGACAAATGACAGAGTTCGCATTGAAGAGCCTGGCCGATGACTAACACAAGGTACCACCCTAGAACAGGCGTCCTCCGCCCCTATAGGGTGCACACAGGAGATGGCCAGGAGATGCACTGGAACAGAAGACGTATCGGTATGTGGCGGCTGCCGTCATACTGTCTGTCGTAGAGGCAGTGGGAGGAGCATTTTGGACACGTGACGAGCGACAGCAGTGAACAAAAGAGCTCGCACAAGAATGCCGAGTTGCAGTGCATTTATTTAACAAATATCATACTATTGCAGTTTGGGATCGAAAATCTGTACTAGCAATGTTAGACTCAATTTTCAATATGAAAATTACGAGTAACACAATAAAAACTAGCAAAAATGTCTTCTGTTCTCCAAAAAGTTACTGATATCTACTTGGATGGCTAGATGAACACCACTTCAGTTCCCAAACTTCTCCTCAGTGGCACCCGAACCATTCTATGTATTTATTAAATTTCACCACCAGCTCGCTTAATTACCTTAATTAGTTAAAAAAGAGAACGAGATATTGAATAGATATATGAGGTGGGCTAGTGGTCAGGTCAAAACATACACGGGTGTGTTGTATGGTTGCGGGAAATAAAAGGGTTATTTTAGCAGAGGGTTTGAAATGGCTAAGCTGACACACTTTGCTAGGCGTAACAGCATAGTTTTACACCAACATGACAGTTAAACATTTTTTTTTGGCTGCCTAAAACTTTTGGACAGTACTGTACATCAGCCACAACAGCAATACTTACTTTGGTCACGTACTATCTGGGCACGTGGCGATAATTAACAGTGGTCATATAAGGAACCCGCACTAAAAAAAGAGGGAAAATATGGCTGCTCCCTCCAACCTGCGACTGGATAAACTAAACACATCACCAACCGAGGTTCAAGTCAAAGGAAGGATGTATACAGGACCAGCTTTCTACCCATACAATTTTTTGGATAAGTCATATTCTTTTGTGCAGGTAAAAATGCAGAACAGTCTTTGTACACGTCAGTTTATCAAAACATTTTTGTCTCGTCAATAAATTTCTTGATTAGGGATGAAAAGAAAAACTGATGGCAAGACTAAAGAAAAAATCCATCCATGCTTTACTCCACGTTTGTTTCACTGCAGGGGCCGCGAGGTACCATTTCATAGTTCACAGTTTGTACACCTTCAGTAGTCGCCGTACGGTCAGTCCGCATTTGAGTCCCTGGCTGGTTCCTCCTTTTGATGAGCCACACAGTCACCACAATCACCACAATCCCCATGATCCCCATGATCACAGACAGGCTCACTGTCAGCCATACGTTTAAATGGGCCCCTGCAGAATGAATAAAAATTACATTTTCATACAGACATCAAATCTGCAATCAGAAACGTTTTGAAACATCCAGGAGTCACATCACAGAGCAGCTGCCCATCTGACCCCTGACTGTTAATGACCTCCCTCAATGGTACAACAGCAGGGCCCCATGTCACTCAAATCCGCACCCATAACCACCCTGCCCCCCTGAACACCCAATAAAACACAGTATCAAACATTCTCTATAATGTCTAATAACACAGGAGGCCCACAGTGTGGTGACTCTGTCTGCTGTAAACTGCAGGTACTGGGCGGCTCTGCACAGCCAGCATTACACTGACATCTTCACCCTCAGCCTGCAAAGAGCCGCTCACTCTACACAGCCCTGTGTCCCCTCTGATCCCGCGTTAGTCATTAAACAACTGGCATCACTCGTAACTGAAGGATCAGAGAATGTAGGATTCACTCTGGGGCAGAAGCATGTTTATCACACAGGGTATAAACTCACCTGGAGGGTTTTCATCAGGAACTTCTTTGTCTTTGTCTTCATACGGTTTGCAAACAAGATTCTCTGGTTGTGGATGGAAAAGAGACACAAAATCAGCTGGTTCTGAACAAAATAAACAGTGACACAGTCATCGTCGTCATTGTTACAGAGGGTTGTTAGGGTGGTTTGTTAATGATATGACAAACATTCCTGAGTGTCGGTTAGGACACTGAATGGAAGAGACGGACTTCAGAATGGTAAGGATCCTGGCTTTATAACCTCTTACAGGCACTCAGGGACTGATATGCAGATATACAGGTATGCAGATATTACAGCACTAACAGAAATGTACTTATAATCATCGAATTGAATGCACTGGTGATGCATTAGCATATTACACACAGACACACATTCACTGTCCCACTATGCCCACTAGTCCCACTAAGACCAGAAATTGGCATGCGGAAGAAATTTCAGGTTTATTATCAAACCTGATGCACGCAAATATATACGCAGTCTCCCCTTGGGTAGCTATCGTATAAATGTGCGTACGTGTTTGAGCCTGAGATCCTGCCCAGTAGCCTCCCACAAAAAACCATGAACAGTCAATATGAATGAACTGCCTGCTCAGGTAATACGCAGATTGAACCTTTTTAGGAAAGTCCAATGATGGAGACTGTAAATAAAAAAGAGAGAATTTTTGTACAGAGTTAGAGGTCCTCCTGTCAGAGGTAAAGGCACGACAAAATGTTATATTCGAGGGTCTAAGTACAGGGATCACACACAAGAAAACGTGTGTTGATTGGCAAGACGTGGCCACTGCAGTGAAGTCTGTAAGCGCTACAAAACACCCGGAAAATAAAGGTGGTCAGATCTGACAATATAGGTAAAGAAATGACTTGCTGCACACAGGGCCAGTGTGACTAATTGTTGAGACAAACCCACATCTAAAATAGGGGATTCCCTATTATGCAGTTCTGTGTCATAGCATTCGGGAGACACCGATGTGCGAGATTCAAAATGAATGGATCATGAGGGAACCCAGGCCACAGAGCTACTGTATGTGTCAATGTCACGTCGGCATCACAGATCACTTGTGCATTAATAGAATTAAATGGCTTTTAATTGACAAAGCTTCATTAGCACTAGTTGCCCTTATAGCAATGAGAGTGCAGACAGTTGCCCTGATAGCATTAGCATGGAAATCACAGCACTTAGTTTTTACATTTGCCTGTTCACCCAACGTGTAGGGAAACACGATGTAGCACCATGCCAGTCTGGTTACTCCATCCAGCACAGAAGGCATGGAGGAGCTGAGGTTTGGGTGGGATTTGGCTGATCTGTCTGCTAGGTCCCTCTGGTAGATGCCTGTTGCCAGAAAGCCAACCGTAGTCAGAGCCTGTATGTGAACCAGTACAGCCTGAAGTTTGAGCAGCTGGTCTCTAATGCTGGACCGACATCAGAACATTATAGTAGAAGAATGAGTCTTGGGAGCCTAAATCGGCTCATAAGCCACATAAGTCAGTCATCATCATGGTCAAAAGAGGAAGATAAACTTCATTAATGCCAAGAGGAAACATCTGCATACAGTAACAGAGTATATAGAATAGACAAACAGTGACCGAGTAAAAACCTAAAAATAACCTTGCTGGTCCCAGAAAACTCTAATCCTTCCGTTTATGGTGTCACTTGAAGAACGACATTATGCCGTATCGCACTGCCATGACTGTAGGGTATTTATGTAGATATACACTATGTTGCCAAAAATATTGGGACACCCCTCCAAATCATTGAATTCAGGTGTTCCAATCACTTCCATAGCCACAGGTGAATAAAAACAAGCATCTATGCATGCAGACTGCTTCTACCAACATTTACGAAAGAATGGGTCACTCTCAGGAGCTCAGTGAATTCAAGCGTGGTACCGTGATAGGATGCCACCTGTGTAATAAGTCCATTCGTGAAATTTCCTCGCTACTAAATATTCCACAGTCAACTGTTAGTGGTATTATAACAAAGTGGAAGCAACTGGCAACAACAGCAACTCAGTCATGAAGTGGTAGGTCATGTAAAATCACAGAGCAGGGACAATGCACCTATAATATAATTCAGGCCCCAGGCCTCCTGTGATCAGGCCTGTCAGACAGACAGGAGGCCTATTAATGGCTGCATCATGTCCACAGCATGAGAACTGCTTCAATTACAGAGTAAAACAGAGTAAAGTAAACCAGCAGAAACCTTTAGATGAGGTCTCTGCATCCCTTCGCTTCCGGCCTCCTACAGACACACAGGAACACAAACAGCAGAGTCAGTCTGAGCCTCAGAGCTACAGCAGTGTGTGTGAAACACAAGATGACCAGGGGGCCTGGGAGGAGAGAGGAGCTGCAGAGGGGGGTCCCTACTGCTCTCATCTTCTGGGTGAGGGCTCTGCTCAACAGGGCAGGGAGGCAGGCTGAGCTGGAGGAGGCTTTGCCCTACAGGGACGGGGTCTCCTGAGGTCTGAGGTGGCCGGTCAGAGGGTTTACTTACCTCTAACAAAAAGGCGATTCCTCTGCATTACTGCTCCATTGATCAGACACTTATACCACCCTGCATCCTGGAGCCGGGCATCATTAATGACCAAAGAGAAATTGTTCTGTTGGATGGATCCAAGCTGAGTCCGGTTTACAAAGTCAGGGTGTTCACACAAAGTCCTATTTTTAAATGAACAGACAGTCCAGCTTCCATAAATCCACAGCACCTCCACTTGACTGGTGTCGTTAACTGCAGGTCCATCACAGACCAGTGTGGCAGTCGCTCCAGGAGAAACAGCTACAATTGATTAACATACAGAACAAAGTCATTAAAATATCAGTATTATAATTACCCATAATTCTAGCCCTCCACACTGATTGGCCCATTCATTATGCTTGGGGTCTTTGTCCTAATTACGTACTACAGCTTAAATTCAGCACAATCAGTATCATCACACATAGCAGCTACAGCGTAACCAGGCAGCTAAGTTACAGGAACACAGTGAGAGACCCGACTGCCCCCTATAATGGGGGGGATTTTACAGTCGACACCCATGTCAGACACTCACACCATCATACAATTCATAAAACAGATCAGAATTAACATATATAGCTAATTAGCCCACAGAGTCAGTGTGAGGCGTCTACTCACATAAGTCTGCCTTGAAGGCAGCAGGGCGATGGGGTACAAGGCAGAGGAGCAGGAGAAGTTGGACTATTTGCCTGCAGCCAGAGAAGATCGAGATGATAGAGGTCAGGACTGACATGTAGAAAGGATATTAACAATAATAAAAACAGACTGGCTGTCTGCATCCTCATGATCAAACGTTAAAAACATCTCATTATGACAATCTTTAGTGTATTCATGCTGGTAGGAAACCCCCTACAGTTACTAGATTACTTAAGCTAACTAACCCAGTTATCTATAGTTTACTGACATTGATATGTCATAACCTGAAAGAATATCAAGTTTTGTACGTTGACGTACTAGTGATGCCCCAAAATTTCGGCAACCGAAAATATTCAGCCAAAAACGCCAAAAATTGAATTTTTGGTTTAGTCCGAAACACTTTTTGAAGGCCGAAATTGCAATGAGCCACCAGCATTTATTTCGATGTCCTTTATCCACCAGCTGCGAAGTACTTCAGCGTATGCACTGCAAAAAATAAAACTAAGAAAATATAATTTTCTTATATTTAGATATAATTCTAATTTCATTAATAAACTATTAATAAATAATATGCACAGCAAAATAATATGCATAATAATATCATGTTTACGTTATACATTTACTTTGGTTTTGTATTACTTGTCCGCCGCTGGGAAAAAAAAACAATCAGTTCCAGTTGGCAAATGTACTGGAAATTACACTGAACGCACCTGTGTAAAATGTAATCAGTATATATATATGTGTGATGTGTATGAACTGCGAGTAGCGTCTGTATATTGTTGTTTGACTTTATGTTTATTGCAGTGTGTTTTATGTAATATTTAACTACATTATACAATTCATTTCAAATAAAAACTTAGTTTTGAAAATTAGGTGTGTCATGACTTGCTCGTCCGATCCTCTTGTTTGCCACTCCCCCCTCATTACCTCGTGTGAATTCCTGATTGTTCTCAGCTGTTCTGCATGTCAGTCCCTGAGTCATGTGTATTTAGCCTGCGTTCAAGTCAGTTTACCCAAGTCCGGTCATTGAACTGTACTGAAGTGTTGTTACGTGTTCTCCGTATCGCTGTGCCTTGCCTGCAATGAACTCCAGTTTCTGGATCGCTGTCTACCTTACCCTGATTCCCGACTCGCTTGTCCTACACACGATCGTCACAGGTGTTTCACCTGGGTTGATTTACATAACAAATTACACTGATTTGTGTAGTTGTTATAAAGTGGAAAACTGGACGAACATGAAATCACCAATGTCGTTAATTCAATACAGGACACAATACACATAATTACTAGGGCTATGCGATATCACATTGGAATTTAATTGCGATTATATGGCCATATACGACTAACTGCGACTAAATTGTCATGTGACATCGCGCAGCCCTAATTGCAGTGAACACCTAAAAATCGTTATTAAAAAAGTATTTTCCTTATTTCCTTTTATTTATTTTTTTAGATTGTATTTTCTTCTATTAGGTAAATGGAACCGCTGCTGTTAACAATAATAGCATATTAGCTAAAACAAAGAAGTTGCATATACCGTTTTACGTATTGCTTGGCGGCCAAAGGAGGTTCATCATTTGTTTATTTTTAATATTTATAATTGAAATGAGTCTATATATAATTACTTGCAGTATTCAGTAGAGAACGAACCTACCTTTCTCCATCTTTTTATAATTTCTTTTAACTGATAAGTTAAAAGGTAAAATTAATCAAATATATTAATTTGAACAAACTGGTGTATAAATGATCAAATAATTACCCAAAGTTTATTTCGGTTTTAACAATAACTAATATGTTTTTGTCTATCTGTCAAAATGTCTTACCAGGAATCTTGACCTGGTCACGCAAGATAGTCCACATACTTTGTAGTGAGTAGTTTAATGCAGGAACTATTTTCTTCTACCAAACACCAATCATATCACTGCACAAAAGATACGAGCACAAGCACTCCGGTGATATTTTCTGTACAATGATACAACTGGTGTGGGGAGGTAACCGGGTCATGATTTCTGGAGAGAGACATAGCTATTAAATTCAAACGTATTTTTGTGGCTTTAATCACCACAGAAAGATTTTCATTCTGTCCTATTACATTTGAGAGAAACCTAACATTTCTAAGGCCGATATCTCCAAAAGTAGGCAACTCCCAGCAGAGACCACATTTAATTACTTTAAATGATTATTTTGCCCTACATTAATATTTATGGATGTTACACTGGCAGAGTGGACTGTTTTGACTCTAGTTTTTGTCGGACAGGTTCTCATACCTGAAGGATGCCATTAGTGAGTATCCGGAGATCTGTCCATCAGGTAGGAAGTGAAGCAGGCAAGGGTGTTATCCTCAATGCCCAGGTCATGGAGCCTCGAAGATAAGGATGGTGCGGGACAGGGCCGATGGCTACACACAGATTAAGTAATGATGATGCTGAGGACTCCAGAGTCAACAGGCCCGAGAATTTCATAGAGGACTTTGGTTAAGGTGATTTCAGTGCTGTACAGAAGGCAAAAGTGAGGGTAAAGTGAATCGAGCAGGTTATTGCATAGAAGATAAGTAGAATTAACTAGACGACACGTTTGAAAGCTTGCTAACGGCACAAATTGGCTATATTATGCTGTCATTTAGCAGGTGCTCTTATAAAGCGGTAATAAAACGAGCTTTCTTAGGTATTTTCTAAGGAAAAGAAAAACGGGCGAGGTAGGTGAACGGAACAAGCATTTACTAAGGTTAGGGGGGCAATGGTGTATCTCCCTCCTCACTGTCTTCTACCCCGTTCGAATGTACTGAATTTTACAGGTACTGAAATACCGAGAAATGCAATATAGCGGAGTGACAGTCCATGACAAAGTTCAGCACAAATGCGGAAGGTAACCTAAATATTTAACCTAAAATTGATTTCAGTTTAGAGACAGGTGTAAAACATTTTACGTCCAGCCATGCTGAGGACTACAGCCACAGTAAAAGGCTGTTTTCGCAGGCTCAAGCAAAGCAAGCATGAGGGACAGTTTTGTTTGGTTATGACAGATTGACAGCAGGGGTCCATTAGCATATGATTATTAATAGCATTTTACGTTTTAAATAAGTAATATATTTGTATAGTTTTTAGCAATGTTTTATTCTGAAGTTCGTTCAATAAACTAAAGAAATGCCAAATATTGTCAGGATCAGTAGCAGTGCGCGAGACGGGGATGCGGGAGGAGACGTAGGATTTTCATTCTATTATTATTACTACCGCTTACTTCAGTTTTCTGTTTGTCAGATGAAAATCACTAAACACATCACACGAAAGATCGCACTTTCGCGTGTAAGTATTGTCCAATATGCGAACGAGCGATGCGTAGCAGTGACCGATAACCGCAATGGATTATGGTCCTCGTAGTTCCTGTGATTGGACCTGCCGTTTGGCAAGCAATTTCTTGCCATTTCCGAACAAAACTTTCAGCAGCAGCATCTTACGAACTGCCGCCACCAAGGAAAGCATGGTGGTATATATTTAAGTGCAATTTATACGATACTACTGATCCCCCTCCCACCCCAAAATACATTCATAACTTCACAGTGGAAGGTGTACATGATGTTGCTCTCCGCTGTGTAGCAATACCATGTAACGCCGCGTGAACACCTGCCAAAACCGCACGTTCTATGGCCTCTAAGTGAGCGGAATTAGGTTAAAGTTAGGGTTTTAGGGGGGTTAGGATAAAGGTTAGGGTTAGGTTTTAGGGGTTAGGGTTAAGGCTATCGATTAGCACTACGGTAGCCTACCTCAAAAAAGTAGCTCAACTCGACGTACAGAACACCTGCTCACATAAATCTCCCCAGTCCTCAAGTTCACCAGAACCGAGAAAGTAGAAACTTACCTTCGACCATAAGAGATGGCGACTCAGTCTGGAGAGCTAATTTAAACTCTAATGTATGGAGAGAAGTTTGAGCGTTTATTCGATATCTACGTCAGCCTCTATTAGCACGATATTAGTCTAAGTAAATCTGGCTCCTGCGAGAAGGAGTGGTTACAGATAAATAACCCAGCCTATTGTATGTCACTTCGAGTGTATGGTAGTTAAGCCAGTATAACCGGATTCTTGTTCTAACTTCGCTCAGTATTTCAGTATGGGAATCGCTTTGGGTGTGACCAATTATGAAGATATGTGCAGAGAGGAACCAGTTCGATGAGAAAAGACTCGCACCTGTGCAGCCTTCAGCACGTGAACTCCTTCCTGCAGTTCCGGCTTGCATGAAGGAGATGAGTCGCTACTGGTCCAGCCCCTTTAAGAGCAAGCTTGCCACCAAGGGCTACTCTAAGCTGGAAATCCAGGGGATGGAGGAGCTGGGGCTGGCTAAACCCCCAGCGGTGGAGCCTTCAGTGGCCTACCACCTCCACCCAAACCGCCACTCTATCTCTGCTTCATCCCACATTTCTCTGCCCAGTAAGATGGACCGCGTGACTGCGTCCACCTTCCAGAGGATGTACACATATGCTGCACAGTCAGTGTGTTCTCCGAATGCAGTTACATTGCTGTCTGCATATCAGGCAGAGACGTTGGAGGAGATGGGCCAGCAGCTGGACTCGGGGGTGCTAAACCTGGTCATTTGTGGTGAGATCTGTGTGGTGAATGACCTTCTGCTGCGCTCCTCCCGGGGAGCAGTACAAGGCTGTGGCCGGGTGATGGGCCTAGCTGTGTCAGGTGAGAGAGCCCTCTGGTTGAGCCTCTCCGCCTTGGGAGATGCCCAGAAGGTGGAGGTCATGGATGCAGCCTATGACCCCACGAAAGGTCTTTTTGGTCCAGCCCTGGATAAAATGAGGGAAACCAGCTCCCTCAGGAAGCAGGAGGATGAGGCCTTTAACCTCTGTCTACCTGGCAAACAGCCACCTCGCCCCCCTCAAACAGCCAGATCCAGCTTTGCAGCAGCAGCAGCTATGGCTAGAGGGAGGCAGGCGGAGCCAGAGTCCAGCGTCCAGCTCCAGGTGGACAGCAGATGGCTCAGCAGCCAAGGGCGGCTAACCCAGGGCCATGGGGGAAGCACTCCTTTGCAGCTGTCGCAGCAAGGAACCGTCCGCACCACCCCGGCCAAGGGAAGAAGAAGCGGGCCGCCTGATGCCTGCGTGGCCCCACCCACCCCCTCCTTCAAAGAGGATGAGGTGGGGGACAGACAACCTTGGTGTTCTGCTTTTAAAGGTCCCTCTCATTCAGGGGTTCTCCACTGTCAGATCTCCTCGACTTCAGGAGAGCGAGAGTTCTGTGGCAGTGTCACCAAGCACTTTTCAGTTCGGGGGAAACAAAAACAAAGTGTGCATTGTCGCAGCCAGGCCAGAAGCCAAGAGCGACTTGCTCCCCACTGTTAAAAAAAAAGATATAAATTTTTTTTCCCGAACTCCATCACCAGGGGGAGCTCTGGTTTCTCAGTCTGGAGCCTCTCTGCCCCCTGGGGTGGTGGTGACGCCATCACCAGGAGCCGCAGATGCAGAACTTTTGAAATGAAGTGGCGCTCATGTGTGGTGCACCCACGGGTTTTGGCCACAATTTCTCGATGTTACAGGCTACAGTTTGCTATGAGGCCACCCAGGTTCAACGGTGTGTCGTCTGTGTAGCCGACGGCGATTCAGCTCTGGTCCTAGAGGACGACGTCGCATCTTTGCTACGTAAGCGAGCAATCAGAGTTGTCCCCGAAAGGGAAAGCCGGCAAGGTTTTTATTCCCGTTATTTTGTCATTCCAAAAAAAGAGGGCTCTTCCCCTCGCCCTATTTTAGACCTGCGTGTGTTGAACAGTCATCTCCGAAAGTACACTTTCAGGATGTTGACACACAAAATCCTCTGTCAGTCGATTCGTCCAGGCGATTGGTTCGTGACGATCGATCTGTCAGATGCCTATTTTCACATAGACATCTATCCCGCACACAGGAAGTTCCTAAGATTCACATACCGAGGCACAGCCTGCGAATATCAGTCGATCCCATTCGGATTGTTGCGAGTCCCGAGGGTGTTCAGCAAGTGTGTGGAGGCGGCTCTGGCGCCATTGAGAAACAACGGCATCAGGATATTGTCCTACATACTGTTGACGACTATATAATATGCTCTCGATCAGAGGAGCATGCGGTCAGAGATTCTGAAATAGTTGTCGCTCATTTCAGGGATCTAGGTTTCAGGATCAATATGGAAAAGAGTCGTCTGAGCCCCTTGCAGCTCACGTAGTATTTGGACCTCCAAATATACTCCCTCTCGTATCCGGTTACGTTACCGGAGAGGAGGATAGTGTCTTTTATGCAATGTCTGGCCCGCATACAGTTAGGGAAAGTGGATTCGTACAGACTCTGCCTGCGTCTGCTGGGGCTAATGGCGTCAGTGATATCTGTGGTGCATCTAGGTCTCCTCATGATGAGGGACTTTCAGCACTGGGTGGCGCAATTAGGTCGTCATCTCAGCCTGTGAAGGTGCTTCGCCAGTGGTGTACCAGGGAAGCTCTCGAGTCAGGCATCCCTTTAAGGGGGGGGTGTCCTCGAGAGTTATACTGACAACAGATGCATCCCAGTCAGGGTGGGGTGCAACCATGATGGGCAGGGCTGTGAATGGCGTGTGGCCCCCTCAGATAGGCGCAGCGCACGTGAACTATTTGGAACTGCTTGCAGTGTTTCTAGCACTCAAACACTTCCTAGGTTTTCTCCAGGGTCAACATGTTCTGGTGAAATCAGACAATTCAACAGTGGTGGCCTACATCAATCGCCAGGACGTCACTCGCTCTCTCCGGCTGCACCAATTAGCCAGGAATCTGATCGTGTGGTGCAGCACCCAGCGCTTGTCTCTAAGTGCGACACATGTGCCAGGTGTCCTGAACCGGGGGGCAGACCTGCTGTCCAGAGGAAACCCCCTCTATGGAGAGTGGCGGCTTCACCCACAGGTGGTTGAGCCGATATGGCAGAGATTTGGATGGGCAGACGTAGATCTCTTCACCTCGCAAGAAAACGCTCAGTGCCCACTGTACTTTTCCCTGTGGGAAGAAAATGCACCATTGGGTGTGGATGCTCTAGCCCACCCGTGGCCAAACGTCCACCTCTATGCGTTCCCTCCCCTGAGTCTAATTTCCTACACATTAGCCAGGGTAAGGGAGCAGGGTCTGTCGTTGGTTCTCGTAGCCCCACACTGGCCATCCAGACACTGGGTGGCAGAGATAGTTCAACTGCTGTAGGGTCAGCCATGGCCCCTCCCACCATGCCGGGATCTCCTGTCGCAGGCAGGAGGGAAGATCTACCACCCCCACCCGGACAACATAGCTCCTTGGGCTTGGCCCATGAGCGGTGGAACCTGAATGCTGCAGGCCTGCCCCCACTGGTCATGGACACTATACAGAATGCCAGGGCTTTTTCCACTCGCTCGCTTTACAGCAGGAAATGGCGAGTCTTTGAGGATTGGTGTGGGCTGAGACCGACTGTTCCTTTTCAGTGTTCAGTGGTGGAAATCCTCTGTTTTCTGCAGGATTTGTTGGAAAAAGGGAAAGCCTTTTCCACAATTAAAGTGTATCTGGCTGCGATTTCAGCCTGTCACGTGGGTTTTGGTGAGAAGCCGGCTGGACAGCACCCCCTGATCTGTCGTTTCATGAAGGGTGCCCACCAGAAACGCCCAGTTTCTAAGCTGTCAGTCCCATTGCAAGGGTTCTCGGCCTCACGAGGGCTTGAGGGCCCATTCTACCAGAAGTATGGCCACATCTTGGGCCTTGTTCAAGGGGGTGTCAGTCCAGGATATTTGTCATGCAGCAAGCTGGGCTACACCGCACACGTTTGTGCGGTTCTACAGGCTGGATGTCCAGGACCTTCCATGGCACATGCGGTGCTGGAGGCTGACGCTGCAGGTCTGGTCTGAGAAATCGGTTTTCTGCACGTTTTTATAGTTTGCAGTCTCGGGAGATCGGCCCATATCTCCCATAGTGAAACACCAAGCGAAGTTAGAAAAAGAACTTTGGGGTACTTCACGTAATCCCTGGTTCTTTGTTAACAGAGTGAGGTGCTTCACCATCACTTCCCGTCTTGTGCAGGCATGGGAAGAAATCCGTTCAGAATGAGCCGTCAGGGAGGTTGACCGCATTGGTAAGGCAGGGGCGGAGCCCGGACGCAGGTCGACCTGTCCATCATAGACGGACGTGGTGTCATTGGAACTTCCGTAGTTGGTCACGCCCAAAGCGATTCCCATAGTGAAAACTCCTCAATCACTGTTATCAAAGAACCGGGGATTACGTCAAGTAACCCAAAGCTTCAAGAAGCCTTTTGGAGCGCAAAAGTGCCAAAATTCTTGTTAGTCGAGCTCCAATTAGCTCTCCGTAATTCAAACCATGGAGTGAACACAGAATAATGTTTTATATTAAACTTATGGACAATTAACATATATAATTTTATTGGTTTAGTTATTCATTTTAGGCCATCAATTGTAGAAGTACACACGTGGACAAAATTGTTGGTACCCTTCAGTCAATGAAAGAAAAACTCACAATGGTCACAGAAATAACTTTAATCTGACAAAAGTAATAATAAATAAAAATTCTATGAAATTTAACTAATAAAAGTCAGACATTGATTTTCAACCATGCTTCAACAGAATTAATAAAAAAAAAAACTCATGAAACAGGCCTGGACAAAAATGATGGTACCCCTAACTTAATATTTTGTTGCACAACCTTTTGAGGCAATCACTGCAATCAAACGATTCCTGTAACTGTCAATGAGACTTCTGCACTTCTCAGCAGGTATTTTGGCCCACTCCTCATGAGCAAACTGCTCCAGTTGTCTCAGGTTTGAAGGGTGCCTTTTCCAGACGGCATGTTTCAGCTCTTTCCAAAGATGCTCAATAGGATTGAGGTCAGGGCTCATAGAAGGCCACTTTAGAGAATGATCAAAAAGTAGTAGGTCTCAGGTCTTGGTCAAACACACAGTAGAGTCACATCACTGAGCCAACAGTATAACCCAGAGCAGCTTTCTGTCTGACCCCTGACTGTTAAAGACCTCCCTCAATTATTCAACAAGTAGCATGCAGTATTGATCAGTATTGCTCCTTTTCTATGAATCAATGAGCTACTGATAAACCAAAGCAACGTAGTGGTTGAGACAAAATACATTAATGCAGTGGACAAGTATTTATATACACTGGCTGGTCACAGCAATAAAGTGAAGTCAGCTGAGCACCTGAATCTACTGAACGGCCAGGTTCTCATCAATGGACTTTCTTTCCTAACGTCACGGGCATATTCCAGGACGATAATGCCAAGGTTCATCAGCTTGAACTGTGAAACAGTGGTTTGCATGTAATATCTCGTTTGGCTCTCAACGGAGGTGGTCGCACTTCTTACCCTCTCCCTCCCCTTATCTTCCCTGCTTCGCTCCTCTCGTCTCGTCTAGTCTACTGTCTTATACTGTGTCTGTGAAGAGACTCTCTCAGCCCTGCTCTCCAAACCACGAAAAATTATGGATTTGATCAGCTGGTCTCTCAACGCAATTGACACCATCTTCTCGACGAGAAGCCTAGGGTCGGGGGAACCTGACTGTCCTGCAGGAACGTACGCAGCTGGCTACACGATGGACGGATGGGAGCGGTGGAGGGTCGTGTGCCTGGCAGCTCTTTCCGTGGAGGACATTGAAGACATCTACCTATTCGGAACCATGATTACAGGTATTATGCTGATTGGCTTAGGCATTGCCCTGGTTTATCAAAGATTGAAGAAGACGGTGACAGCCTCTCAAAGCCCCACTAGGCTGGCCGGAATGATTGATGGAGTGGGCAGAGCTGTTAGCACTCAGACTGTGCAGACTGTGCAAATGGATCGCAAACTGGATAACATCATGGAGAAGCTAACAGCTTTGCAAAAATTATTGGATGGCGGAGATCAGCGTGGACATTAGAGGAGCTGGAAATTTCAGCTCCTCGCATGGAAACCCAAACAACCTTATTCTATCAAGTATCTGGCTCCCCCATATCAGCACTGGCCTTGGCCAAGGCTGCTGCTGGAACTAACAACTCCCCCAGAAGAACAAGGCAGTGAGACTCTCTTGCATTCCTCTCCCCCAATCCCAAGGACTTACCCTCCCCCCATCCCACGCCTTCGCCGCTTCATACCCCCAGCGTGAACAGGCGGGTCTGTGACCAGCGCCTCTATGGCAGCAGGACCGGATGGCTGTCTGTCTCTGCTGGGTCACCTCCACACCCCCTTTCCCCTACCCGTTGCAAGTCGTGTCATTTTTATGTAAGGTGTAGTGCTCATGTGCTTATGTTGCTGAGGTGTTTTTTTCGGTTCCCACAATGTACTCCCTACTGGAGTGCAGTCTGGGGGGTGTTTTTTTATTCTCCTCCTCTCCCACCATGTTATCCTGTTTCTATTCTTCTCACTTCCCCTGTCTCCCGACCGGTCTTCCCCCTACTGTGATGTCTGTGTATATGTAAGGTCGGTTGATGGCCTGCTCTTCACCGGTACTTGTGACTGGTGCCATGGTATATTGCATCAGCAATAAAGGGCTTTTCCAATCCAATCCAATCCAATCCAATATTACTGTCACCTACTCCGGTTTCCCCCCACAGTCCAAAAACATACTGAGGCTAATTGGAGTCGCTAAATTGCCCATAGGTGTGCATGTGTGAGTGAATGGTGTGTGAGTGTGCCCTGCGATGGGCTGGCCCCCCATCCTGGGTTGTTCCCTGCCTCGTGCCCATTGCTTCCGGGATAGGCTCCGGACCCCCCGCGACCCAATAGGATAAGCGGTTTGGAAAATGGATGGATGGATTACTGTCACCGGTTAGACCCATTCAGCACCTCTTCATTATTAAGCGGAATTTCTCCAGGAGACGGTGTCCGATTGGCCTGCACTTCATTCCTTTGCCGGTTCATCAATCTAATGCATAGCTAGTTCCCTCTTATGGACAGCTTCTTAGCATTTGCAATGATCACAGCAAATACAGCAATCAGAATGATTACAGCAATCACAGCAATCACAGCAATCAGAGCAGTCCAATTTACTGGGTGTCCACTTGAAGGGGTCTCTGTCAAATGAAGAGAAATAATTGTAAATACATTTCCATTTGAACATAACATCTTCAATCAGTCTCAGGTCTTGGTGAAACATCCAGCAGAGTCACATCACTGAGCCAACAGCCCAACCTAGAGCAGCTTTCTGTCTGACCCCTGACTGTTAAGGACCTCACTCAATGGTACAACAGCAGGGTCCCATGTCACTCAGAACCACACCCTTAACCACCCTGCCCACTGCCCCCTGAACACCCAATCAATCACAGTATTAAACATTCTCTATAACGTCTAATAACACAGGAGGCCCACAGTGTGGTGACTGTCTGCTGTAAACTGCAGGTACTGGGCGGCTCTGCACAGCCAGCATGACACTGACATCTTCACCCTCAGCCTGCAAAGAGCCGCTCGCTCTACACAGCCCTGTGTCCCCTCTGATCCCGCGTTAGTCATTAAACAACTGGCATCACTCGTAACTGCAGGATCAGAGAATGTAGGATTCAGTCTGGGGCAGAAGCATGTTTATCACACAGGGTATAAACTCACCTGGAGGGTTTTCATCAGGAACTTCTTTGTCTTTGTCTTCATACGGTTTGCAAACAAGATTCTCTGGTTGTGGATGGAAGAGAGAAACAAAATCAGCTGGTTCTGAACAAAATAAACAGTGACACAGTCATCATCATCGTCATCATGCCACATACAACAAAAAAAAGAAAACCTGATGCACGCAAATATATACGCAGTCTCCCCTTAGGTAACCATCGTATAAATGCGCGTACGTATTTAAGCCTGAGATCCTGCCCAGTAGCCTCCCACAAAAAACCATGAACAGTCAATGCAAATTAACTACATGCTCAGGTAATACGCAAATCAAAGCTTTTTAGCAAAGTCCAATGATGGAGACTGTAAATAAAAAAATGAGAGAAATTTTGTACAGTGAGAGTTGGAGGTCCTCCTGTCAGAGGTAAAGGGATGACAAAATGTTATATTCAAGGGTCTAAGTACAGGGATCACACACAAGAAAACGTGTGTTGATTGGCAAGACGTGGCCACTGCAGTGAAGTCTGTAAGCTCTACAAAACACCCGGAAAATAAAGGTGGTCAGATCTGACAATATAGGCTAAGAAATGACTTGCTGCACACAGGGCCAGTGTGACTAATTGTTGAGACAAACCCACATCTAAAATAGGGG
This sequence comes from Brienomyrus brachyistius, assembly GCF_023856365.1. Taxonomy (NCBI): domain Eukaryota; kingdom Metazoa; phylum Chordata; class Actinopteri; order Osteoglossiformes; family Mormyridae; genus Brienomyrus; species Brienomyrus brachyistius. Next base: position 1,054,460 of record NW_026042310.1, read on the forward strand.
ATTCCCTATTATGCAGTTCTGTGTCATAGCATTCGGGAGATACCGATGTGCTACAGGAGATTCAAAATGAATGGATCATGAGGGAACCCAGGCCACAGAGCTACTGTATGTGTCAATGTCACGTCGGCATCACAGATCACTTGTGCATTAATAGAATTAAATGGCTTTTAATTGACAAAGCTTCATTAGCACTAGCTGCCCTTACAGCAATGAGAGTGCAGACAGTTGCCCTGATAGCATTAGCATGGAAATCACAGCCCTTAGTTTTTACATTTGCCTGTTCACCCAACGTGTAGGGAAACACGATGTAGCACCATGCCAGTCTGGTTACTCCATCCAGCACAGAAGGCATGGAGGAGCTGAGGTTTGGGTGGGATTTGGCTGATCTGTCTGCTAGGTCCCTCTGGTAGGTGCCTGTTGCCAGAAAGCCAACCGTAGCCTGTATGTGAACCAGTACAGCCTGAAGTTTGAGGAGCTGGTCTCTAATGCTGGACCGACATCAGAACATTATAGTAGAAGAATGAGTCTTGGGAGCCTAAATCGGCTCATAAGCCACATAAGTCAGTCATCATCATGGTCAACGGAAGAAGATAAACTTCATTAATGCCAAGAGGAAACATCTGCATACAGTAACAAGGTGTATAGAATAGAGAAAAACACATACAGTGCAAAACAGTACAGAGAGTAAACGTGCAAAAAAGTAAAAACTCCCTGAAAACTCCTTCTCTTCTAATCCTTCCGTTTATGGTGTCACTTGGAGAACGACATTATGCCGTATCGCACTGCCATGACTGTAGGGTATTTATGTGGATGTACACTATGTTGCCAAAAGTATTGGGACACCCCTCCAGATCACTGAATTCAGGTGTTCCAATAGCTTCCATAGCCACAGGTGAATAAAAACAAGCATCTAGGCATGCAAACTGCTTCTACCAACATTTATGAAAATTGATCACTCTCAGGAGCTCAGTGAATTCAAGCGTGGTACCATGATAGGATGCCACCTGTGTAATAAGTCCATTCGTGAAATTTCCTCACTACTAAATATTCCACATTCAACTGATAGTGGTATTATAACAAAGTGGAAGCAACTGGCAACAACAGCAACTCAGTCATGAAGTGGTAGGTCATGTAAAATCACAGAGCAGGGACAACGCATCTATAATATAATTCAGACAACAGGTCTCCTGTGATCAGGCCCGTCAGATAGACAGAGCTGACAGGAGGCCTATTAATGGCTGCATCATGTCCAACAGGCCTGACGTCAGCATGAGAACTGCCTCAATTACAGAGTAAAACAGAGTAAAATAAACCTGCACAAACCTTTAGATGAGGTCTCTGCAGCCCTTCGCTTCCGGCCTCCTACAGACACACAGAAACACAAACAGCAGAGTCAGTCTGAGTCTCAGAGCTACAGCAGTGTGTGTGAAACACAAGATGACCAGGGGGCCTGGGAGGAGAGAGGAGCTACAGAGGGGGGTCCCTACTGCTCTCATCTTCTGGGTGAGGGCTCTGCTCAAGCAGGGCAGGGAGGCAGGCTGAGCTGGAGGAGGCTTTGCCCCACAGGGACGAGGTCACCTGAGGTCTGAGGTGGCCGGTCAGAGGGTTTACTTACCTCTAACAGAAAGGCGATTCCTCTGCATTACTGCTCCATTGATCAGACACTTATATTCCCCCTGATGCTCCAGTCTGACATCATTAATGACCAAAGAGAAGTTGTTCTGTTGGATGGATCCAAGCTGAGTCCGGTTTACAAAGTCAGGATGTTCACACAAAGTGCCATTTTGAAACAAATAGACAGTCATGCCTTCAAACTCCCACGACACCTCAACTTCATTGGTGTCTTTATCGGTTCCTCCATCACAGGGCAGTGCGACAGTCTTTCCAGAAGAAACAGCTACAATTGATTAACATACAGAACAAAGTCATTAAAAGATCAGTATTATAATTACCCATAATTCCAGCCCTCCACACTGATTGGCCCATTCATTATGCCTGGGGTCTTTGTCCGAATTACGTATCACAGCTTAAATTCAGCACAATCAGTATCATCACACAGAGCAGCTACAGTGTAACCAGGCAGCTAAGTTACAGGAACACAGTGAGAGACCCGACTGCCCCCTATAACGGGGGGGATTTTACTGGCGACACCCATGTCAGACACTCACACCATCATATAATTCATAAAACAGATCAGAATTAACATATACAGCTAATTAGCCCACAGAGTCAGTGTGAGGCGTCTACTCACATAAGTCAGTGCCGAAGGCAGCAGGGAGATGCTGTATAAGGCAGAGGAGCAGAAGTCTGACCACCCACCTGCAGCCAGAGAAGATCGAGATGAAAGGTCAGGGGTCATATGCATAAAGAATATCAATAAGAATAAAAAAGATTGGCTGTCTGCAAACTGCATCCTCAGGGTCTGACCTCTAACAGTTAAACAGTCTCATCCTGGCCATCTGCGTTAATGTGTGTTTATAACCTAAAAGTTAATATCAAGTCTTGATCACTGACTAATATATAAATCTGTTCTTAGAAACTAGCAAAACACTGACAGCTATGGACGTACGGTACATCGTTTAACATGTCAGTATTTGTTATAAATCAAGATGTAGGTATCTGTCCGATGGATCAATATGGGCTGATATTGCTGACTGACATGTGAACTTTATAAATAGTGAACGTTAGCAGCACCAGAGCTGAGTACAGAACTACAACAATAACAGAAGATTACACTGGCTTTTTGCATAGTAGAGGATGAGGGATTTTATTGGCTCATTCACCAGCCTCAAGAAATGAGGAACACGATGCCCCCACCTCCCCAGGATCGATCACCAGGTCTGATAATACGAGACAAAATCACCTCCCATGTGGGACCAAAATGGGACAGTTTTTTAATTTACAACACGGGAAAATCCTGTAAAATTTGGCGGCGTGTAGCTCAGTGGGCTAAGCTTCTGTGCCCGTGATCAGAAGGTCGTCGGTTCAAACCCTGGCTGTGGAATAACTGTCACACGTCTATGGACCCTTGGACAAGGCCCTTAACCCTCAACCCCGGTGGTGCCACACATTGGCAGACCCTGCACTGTCACCCCCAAGCTATGGAGTACAAGATGAGGTAGGTGAAGCATTCCAGTATACCTGTACTTGTGCCAATGGTAAATAAAGGATTTATCATTAATCACGAGAAATTGATCTTTAATTTTACACAGAATAAAAAGCGATTCGACATCATTCCTCTCATCAGGGCAGGCAAGTACCAAAATTAACCTATTGACGCAGACTGTGATGGCAGCTGCTAGACAAAGCAGCTGCTAGGATAACGTACTGAATAACATGGTGTACCAGATAAGGCGAAATTGCCAGAAAGAGGAAAAGTACGGACAGGGGCGGGGGCCGCTTGTAGAAGGGTATAAGACACACATGGATAGTAAGGAAGTCGAACTCTGTTGGGATACGGTGTATCACAGACTTCCCAGATCTGTTGGAATAAATGGAATAAAAGGTTATTGGAATAAAAGGTTATTGGATTAACTCATCCACGCCTCCAGGTGATCTCTTCTCATCTACGGACCTGGTGGAGTCGGCGTACTCCAACAATTTGGGAGCTCGTCCGGGATGAGATAGAGGTCGGCATTCGGCAAATACCAGACGAGACCTGAGTGGACACGGAAGGCTGCAGGCGCCACTAACAAAAGGTAAGCAGAGCCTGTTTTATCAAAATCTGCACATTGGCTATATAAATAAAGTAGTCCGAAGTGTCCATCAGGGGCGTCAGTAAATTGAGGTGGCGGATGAGTTTAGGTAAAGGAACCTTAAGACTGGGTTGAAGTCCCAGGACAGTGGGTTAGGGTCCCACTGTGGTGTCCTTGGTGTGGCAGCCCCACTATTCACTGACGAGTGAATAGAAACACTGGGTTAGGGTCCCAGTGAACTGGGTTAGAGTCCCAGAAAATTCAGGACCCCCGAATGCTAGTTTGGCTAGAGGAGTAAGGTTCCGCCTCTCTAAAACGGGTTGGAATCCTGAGGTATAGAGCCCTCAAAGCACTGGGTTGGAATCCCGAGACCAGGGGTCTCAAAATACCAAAAAGTGTAATAGTGTTATTTTGTGTTATCTTGGGTTGCATGTGAGTTTATGTGTTGGTGGTGTGTGAGTTGTATTTTCCGAAAAGCGGTGTAGAAAGTGGGGTTGAATTGACCGTGATTGGAGTAACCTAGCCCGAGTGTACGGTTTTGCAAAGAGAGACAGACAAGTCAGAATGGACAGGGAATTCGATAGGGAAATGGACGACGGGGGGCGGGCGCCCCCAGTCAAAAAAGGGGCATGGAAGCCCCTATGAAGGCAAATGCAAGTTGTAGGAGTAGCGGTGTCAAAGGCAGCAAAGGAGACGGAGAGAGATAGGGCGGTAGCCACAGCAAAAGACAGGATGTGTACTGTGGTTCGGGGCGCGGGGTATCAGCCAGAAGATAGACAGTCCTTGGGCGAGTTATTATGGAGGAAAGAAAGGGAGCACGCTAGTCACAGGGACGAGGTGGCTAAACAGAGGCGTCAGGCCGGGATAATGGGGAAAAACAAGTGGAAAGGAGAGGAGAAGAGACAGGAACAGGAGAGAATGGCATGGTGGAAATTGGCCCTGTTTTGGCAGGGAACAGATCATTTACATCGTGAACGTCAAAACAGAGGAGAGGGCCAGCCAGAACTCGAGAAGGGGGAACCGAGAAAAGGAGACAGGCCCTCTGCCTATGTGTGTAAAAAGGTATCCGGGGAGATACACGTACAAGGGGGGCATCCGGCTGGGGGGGAGACCTCGACCACCCCCTCAGGTGCCAGATTAGGTGAGAGATCAGAGATGGACTCGGACTCAGATACTGAGTGCAGGGAGTGCAGGGAACCCAAGGGGAGACAGGCAAGCAGGGAGGAGATAAGGAAAAAGCAAAAAGTGGTGGGGGCGGAAGGCAGACAGGACCAGGTGGCATTTGCTGCTCGAGTAAGGAGAGAGCAAGTAGAGGTACAAGGGGGAGTAGATTTGCCTAATCAGCGGGCAGGGACCAACACAGGGTACCTAGAGGACGGTAAAAAGGTGGAAATGTGGGGTCACGTTTCAGGGGTATGGAAGGATGATGACCCAGAGCACGGGGCCCTCGCATACCAGGTAGAGGAGTGGTTGGCCAGAATGGAGGCGGCACTACAATGGGAAACCTCAGCCTTAGAGGAAAGGGTGAGGGCTCAGGCTCAGGGCTTTGCCCTCGATGAAGAGGGAGAGAGCGAGGGGGAGTGTCATTACAAGGTCTCAAGGCTCCCAAAGCACCAACTACCTCTGCTAAGAGGGACGGGCCAGACGCCGGATAAATATAGACCTTTCTCGATAGGAGACGTGCAGGCACTGGCTGATAAAATGCCGCCCCCAGCAGAAGGAGGAGGACAGTGGATGGATAAGCTAGACCAGCTCACTCAGGGGACCGTGTTGGCACTGGGAGATTTCCGGGCAGTGGGAGCCAGATGTCTGACTAAACACTCATTGCTGGAGGTAGAAGAGAGGGCAGGGACACTGACGCATCCTGATGATGTTACCTTTACAGCCGTAGTACTACGCATTGGGAATGCCATGTGGGAAATGTTTCCTCCTCCAGCTGGAGCAGGTGTCCCAAAGCTGGCATGGGATAAAACCATGCACCCCAGGGAATACCTGGATAAGTGTAAGGAGGATTGGACGCGGCGAACCGGGTGTCACCCCGAACAGGTGGGGGTGCAGCGAGAATGGTTCCGGCGGGCTATAATGGAAGGGGTTCCAGAGGGGGTGCGGGCTGCGATCCTGAGCAACCCAGACTTACCGGATGCGGACTCCCACGTGTAGGAGAGGCATTTGACATACCACCTGCAGAGGGCCAAGGATGAGGCAGGGAAGGAGGAGAGTGACCTTAAAGAGCTCCAAGCCCAATTGCTGAAGTTGCAGGTGAGGGAGGCTAAGCAGAAGGCCAACAAGAATAAAAAAGAGGGGTGCTGGGAAGCAGATGGTGGCAGAGGCGACCACAGGGGGCCCACCCCCACAACCCACGGCAGGCCATTGGGGAGAAATGTACCTCGCTCCGCCCTGCCAATACGGCGGGTTGGCACCCAATTGGGGGAGAGGACGAGGTGGTCTGGGTCGGGGGTCGAGGGGCCGAGGTTGGAGAAGGGGCACTCCGCAGAGAGGACAGCCATGGGGAGGCGCCTGCTACCGATGTGGGAACTTCGGGCACTGGGCCAAGCACTGCCCGGCCCCCAGCCCGATGAGAGGCAGGGGCTATGTGCCCCCGTGGGGACACGTGGTGGCCCCAAACCCACAAGCCGCACCCCAGACAGGAGGCCAATACCCGGCTCTGGATGGCGTGGAGTGGGAAGATTTCTCCGTCCCCCAATGACACACCCCAAGAGAGGCCCGGGACAGAGGAGAGGCAGATCCTATGCTGTCCCTCGTGGTTATGGACAAAGAACTGCCATTTCTGGTGGACACTGGAGCCACATATTCCACTCTGAACATGGTTCCTAAAGACGATCAGGTGTCCACCTCTACAGTGACCGTGGTGGGCTTCTCCGGGGAGGAACAGAGACGGCCAGTGACGAAACCAGTGAAGGTTTCGATTGGTAAACAGACTTTCCTGCATCCGTTTGTGATCTTACCCTCAGTCCCAGTCAACCTGTTGGGGAGAGACGTCCTGGTGAAGCTGGGGGCCTCCAAACTGTGTGGCGCGGATGGTCTGGTGGTGACACTGCCGGATGGCACCCGGCTGCTGTGCAGGACTCAATACCAGGGCAGTGGTCAGTGGCTCATGCGACCGGTGCAACCCCGTGCTGCAGACATCTACTGGGGGCCTGCTGGAGCCTGGCTATGCGGGCATCCTCGGGGCCTACTCGATGTGGAGGCCCTGGATCTCACTCCTCGAGCCCTACGTCCCTCCGCCCGATCCACCTCATGTAACGCTGTTGTATGATAGGGATAGCACTGAGTGGTATGAGGAGCTTTTTTCAGAGCAGCTAGAAGGTCATAAATGGCAAGTTCCTTCCCAAAACATCTATGTGGGCCCCGAGGGGGGGGCCTCAGCTACCATCCTCACTTCCGAGCAGCAGCCTTGGTACAGGATGGGTCAGGAGGCGGTTCCTCACATTTCACTCGCCCTGCACCCCAGACATCAGGCCAAAGATCTCGGCCCCATGGTCAAAAGGGCACGAGAATCTGAGGACTGGGTGGCGACCCAGATCCCGGCTGTCACCTTCTCCCCCATGTGCAATACATACTGCATTAAAGTGTCGGCCCATGACGCCGACACCCTTCAGCATGACCAGATATTACAGGACCATGTAAGGGAAAAAATGGACCACTCGGACGCTAAAGACCTGGTGGCCTCCCTCCCAGATTCCTTGTGGTCCCAGAGCCCCACAGATGTAGGCCACGTTCACTGCTCTCCCATTGCGTTCGAACTCCGCCCCGGGGAAGAGCCCCTATGGATCGGACAGTACCCCCACAAACTGGCCGCAGAGGAAGGAATAGCAGAGACCATTGAAGGGTTCATCTCGGTCGGGGTGTTGGAACCCTCCTGCTCTGTCTAGAATACGCCCATTCTCCCAGTAGAAAAGGCAGGTACAGGGAAATATCGAATGGCCCATGATCTGCACTCCATTAACAACCTCCTGCTGACCCCCACCGTCCCAATCCCGAACCCCTATGTGGCTCTCACCAATCTGGCTCCAGAACAAAAGTGGTTCACTTGTATTGACTTAGCGAATGCTTTCTTTTCCCTACCTCTGGCTGATCACTGTCGGGACATCTTCTCATTCACCTACAGGGGGTGCCAGTGGAGGTACACTCGTCTCCCACAGGGCTTTGCCCTGTCTCTGGGGATTTTCAATCAGGTTCTCAAACAGGCCCTGGAAGGGTGCCCCTTACCAGATGGGGTCATATTGGTCCAATACGTAGACGACCTCCTCATTGCCGCACCCTCCCCTGAGTCGGCTCTGGAGGCCATGCGGGCAGTATTGTGCCGTTTGGCAGAGAAGGGGTTCAAAGTCAGCTGGGAGAAATTACAGGTTGCCCGCATGGTTGTTTCATTTCTTGGGAGGGTGCTCTCTGGGACAGGGACAGGGCTTTCCCCTGCCCATCGATCTGCCATCCTGCATCACCCAAAACCAGTGGCAGTGAAAGACATGCTGTCATTCCTGGGGCTCACAGGGTTCAGCCGCACATATATCCCTGATTACACAGGTCTCACACAGCCACTTCGGGCCCTAGTGAAGGAACATGGGCTGAGACGACTGACTGCCCCCCTTAAATGGGACACTGCAGCAGAAGAGACGTTCATCTCTCTAAAGCAGCGCCTGGCGCAGGCCGCTGACCTTGCTCTGCCAGACTACTCCCTCCCCTTCTATCTTGATGTTTCTGAAACAGGAAACGTGGCGAACGGCGTGACGAACGACGGGAGAGAGGAAGGTACTGATGTATGTCAGTGTAGGCTTAGATGCAACAGAGAAACGCCAGCCAGCATGCACACGGCACACAGCGGGGGTGGCAAAAATCATTCAGAAGACAGCACACATAGTGATGGGGCATGCACTCCACATCCTGACGTCACACAGTGTGGTGGCATATGTGAACTCGCAGATGTTCACCATGACATCCCTCCGGCAACAGAGACTCAGCAAAATATTGGAGGCACCTCATTTGACATTTGTACACGAGGGGATAAACATGGCGGATCGATGGGGAACGGGGGAGCCTCACGAATGTGAATATAAAGTACTCAGAGAAGAGAAAGTAAGACCAGATCTGGAGGCAGAGAAAATAGAGGGAACAGAGGACTGGTTCAGGCATGAGACAAGGGGGCTGCAGGCAGGATATGCAGTAGTGGCACGGCAGGGGGATGACTTTGTGACCATGTAGGCTGAGCAACTAGAAGGACCACAATCTGCCCAACGGGCTGAGGTGGTAGCTGTGATTGTCCATTTCTTTCAACTCAGGCTACCCAGATACTCGTCCAGTCCCTCGTCATCTCACGCCTTGACTACTGCAACTCGCTTCTAGCGGGTTTACCACTGAGCGCCATCCGTCCCCTCCAACTGATTCAGAATGCAGCTGCTCGTCTTGTTTTCAACCTTCCCAAGTTCTCCCACACCACTCCTTTGCTGCGCTCCCTCCACTGGCTTCCTGTAGCTGCCCGCATCAGATTCAAAACACTGATGCTTGCATACAAAGCCAAAAATTCTCTGGCACCATCCTACCTAAAAGGACCTCATCACACCCCACACTGCACCACGATCTCTCCGATCCTCCAGCACTGCTCGACTGGTCCCACCTCCCCTCAAGGCACAAGGAAGACACACATCTCGGCTCTTCTCTGTCCTGGCACCTAATTGGTGGAATGAACTCCCCCTAGATGTCCGAACAGCTGAATCCTTGAATGTCTTCAAGCGACGACTCAAAACATTCCTTTTTCAGAAATACCTGACGTAGTACTTCTGTACTCTTACTCGGCTCTTCTCTGGTGTGTGTGTGTGTTTATAAAAAATTAAAAAAATTCTGCACTTCTCAACGGAGTTTTCAGACAGATGGTATTCATAGCTTTGGTCCTTATTGAGCTAGCATCGGAAATTCATCGCAGAGTCTCAAAGCACTTATGTAAGTCGCTCTGGCTAAGGGTGTCTGCCAAATCCTGTAAATGTAAATGTAAATGTAAATGATTGAGGCCCTAAAATTAGGGAAAGGCAAGGATGTAACCACTTACTCGGATTCAGCCTATGCAGTAGGGGCAGGGCATGTGGAATTGAGCCAGTGGATGAGAGCAGGATTCCTAACGGCAGGAAACAAGCCCATTAAGCATGAGGCCAAGATGAGGGAACTAGTGGAGGCACTACAGCTGCCTAGGACAATGGCGGTGGTCAAAGGCAAAGGCCATGAGGGATCAGGGACCATGGTGGCAAGAGGAAATCAGGCCACAGACGAGGAGGCCAAAAGGGTTGCAGGCTCTCAAACAGTGAGTGTAGAGGAGGAAATCAAGTGAGAACAGGAGCTCACGAGAGAGAGGGTAGGACAAGAGCAGGAGAAGGCATCACCAGAGGAGAAGGCAGTGCGGATGCAGAATGGAGCGCAGAAGGAACAGGGGTTATGGCAGAGCGAGGATGGAAGACCGGCGCTTCCCCCAGGAACCAGGCAGGGTGTGCTGGAGGAGGCACACGGCATAGGTCATGTAGGTACAAGACAGATTGTTAGAAAGGCTCTTGTGTCTTTAAGAAACGGCGGTGCGTGCAAAGGACTATGGGTGCACGCAGGACTAGAGCGCGGGAGAGCCGGAGAGATAGGTAGCATGTCAGCGAGCGGTAGCTTATAATTAGTTAACTTAGTTGTTCCTGAAAGTAATAAACTCCGTGGGTTATGTATGCGTCACTGATGAACGTAAGTATTGAGTTTATTGAATAAGTTGTAATTATCGCTGACGAGTGTTTTGTTATACCTTAGGAAGGTATTTACGTTGATTTCCTATCCAATCATTCCCTTTACTTCGATTATGTATTGTGTTGGTGTGTTATGGTAATGGCTTTTGTAAGCATTGTAGTAACTGGTTTTCCGTTTATCTGTTATAGAACCATACATACATCCATTCATACGTACAGGAAATAAAACTCATAACAACCTCCCTCCATCTTGTCTACCCTGCATCGTAATTGATATCCCGCAGCGAGTACTACCCTCCTGCAGCAACTCGTACAGTTTTCCCAGGGGAGTGTGGCCCCCCTTTTCCACACAGATGTTAAAAAATCTGGAGGGGTGGTGGTATCCCTTCCTGAAGGACATGGTTCAGGACTATGTCCACCAGTGTACCGCGTGTGTACTACACAACCCTAGACCAACAGTGAAACCGGACAAGGGAAAGTTTCCGGCCTGTTCTCGGCCAGGACAGGAGATAGTGAAAGATGATACAGACATGGTGACTCCAGCGCGGGGATATCGATATGTACTAATGTGTGTAGACGCATTCTCGGGATGGCTAGAAGCGTGGCCAACGCGGAAGGAGGATAGTCAATCAGTCATCAAGTTCCTGATAAACCAGTACATCCCACGACATGGGTTTCCAGACAGGGTGCGATCGGACAATGGCTCCCACTTCCCCCCGTTTGACCGATTGGCACCAAAGTTGGAGGGTCTGTCTGTGGGCCAGTGCTACATTAGCGGGTCAAATTTGGTGAGAATTGACCGAAGCCTGCCTGAGATTTAGCTGTTTGATTGAAATGGGTATGGAAATGGTGCAGGCTGGGTGTGGCTGGTGGCCATATTATACAGACAGGTCAAGTTTTTTTATGAATCATCCACAAAGGCTTGCTACCAGAATCACCTAGTTGGGGTGCAGTTGGGGCAGTTTTTAGTTGTAGCGCTCCCTATTGACGAAATGCAGCCCGCCTTATAGCGAATGCTGTATCGAAGGCTCACTGCGGCATGCTATGGAAACTGGGCTACAAAGCCGTTTCATAACCGGTGTTACGGAGATCGGATGGCAACGTTATTCATATCATGCCGAAATATAAAGAAAAGTTTCAACAAGAAGCTCCAGTCACCAGAGAAGTAAAAGCGCTGGTCTGCGACAAGACAATACAAGACAAAATGGTGATTAAAAACAGAACTCCCATTAACACTTAAATGGCTGCTGAAGAAACATTGGAACACGTAACATTACAGTAGAACTGTGCCCGACACGTCGCAAACTGCAGATGTGCGGAAAGGCTCGATAGGTAGTATTGGTACATAATACCGGCTGACATACAGGAATGAAAAAGCAGACACTCACCCTCGACCGTGGTGCTCTGTGCTATACATCCGTCCAGTAATCCGCTCTCGCTCCATGACTACGGCCGCTGCAGTTCGATCTGTGGCCACTCTGCACACCATTACCGTGGGCTGTGCATAATACCGGACGGATATGAGCTCCCGCGGCGGATGAGCGTACGCACGTACGCCCCTTCTCTCTCTCTCTCTCTCTCTCCCCCTGGAGGTGCAGTGGTTAGCGCTGTTGCCTCACACCTCTGGGACCCGGGTTCGAGTCTTCGCCTGGGTCACATGTGTGTGGAGTTTGCATGTTCTCCCCATGTCGTCGTGGGGTTTCCTCCGGGTACTAATTGGCTAATTGGAGTTGCTAAATTGCCCGTAGGTGTGCATGTGTAAGTGGAGGGTGTGTGAGTGTGCCCTGCGATGGGTTGGTGCCCCATCCTGGGTTGTTCCCTGCCTCGTGCCCATTGCTTTCGGGATAGGCTCCGGACCCCCCAACACTGAATAGGACAAGTGATTACTGAAGATCCTTAGATCAAAGCTGTTGTATTAGTATTTTTATTCTCTTCATTACTTATTAGACCAATGAGAGCGACATTTCAGCTCAGTGTCCAACTCTATGCAGCACATATCTGAAGGTGACAGTTAAGCATATGTTGCCGAGCACCAGGTTGCATCACTGAGGGCTTCACCTGGCCAACCAGCACCAGCTCCCTGACCCATCGAGCCCAGCAGCACCTGCACACGCTATGATGAAAAATAATAAATAACACACACTGCAGATCCTACTGTGTGAGACCCCCCCCAATCATGGATGAATGAACAACTTTTCTTCATTGCTTTAAATTTTCAAGAAATTCAAACCTGGCCATATTCTCGTCCAGTCTGCTGCATAAACTGCCTGAGGCAGCAGACGTAGTTGGCTGGACCTGCCTCATGACCACTTCTGTTCTTCGGCTTGCTGCCTTGTCCCTGGGGGTGCCTCTTCCCCCCGTGTTATCGTATGGCCTTTCTGAATCTGAGCTGCATCTACGTTATCAGTGTAACAAGTCATCTTAATAGTGATGCTTAATTAATAAGAAAACGATTGAAAACGTTATGTCTAACGAACAGTATTATACGTTGTCCAGAGATGTTTAATTAAGAAACTTACCTTCGATCATAAGAGATGGCAACCAAACCTGAAGAGCGAATTTAATCAGACTCTGGCGCCGTCCCAAAAGATACTTCAGCAGGGCAGCAAGATGGGGGAAGTAAAAAAAAACGCACTTTATTTTTAAAGGTCATGACTTGTCAAACCTAGTCCGCTACTACTCATGCGCATGGTTACGACTTCTGCTGACGGTTACGGTATATGTACGGCATCGTGTCACATTTCATCCTTTATTGATTTTTGTTGCCAGCAGGATGTTTGAATGCTAGAGGAGAGACGCAGAAGTTACCGTTAGAGAACGTCGACAGCGAGAGGAAAGAGAATATTTAACGGATAATGATGGAAACATTCGACTTTTAGTCCGCTTTAAAAGATTTTATTTCGCACAGGGCATTTATGCCCAATGTGCTTCAGAAAGAGCGACGTAAGATACGGCGTATGGCCGTCAATTTTACAGTCAAAGGTGACATTACTTTAATGTTTTTCTCCATGTGCTAAATGAAATAATCATTATGTATTACACCCATCTCCATGTGCTGTGGAGCTCCAGTTACTTAAACTGACCCGCTGACATTGTGTTTGATGACCTCTTATCAAAAGGGGAACTTGGTAAAAGGGGAGAGGCTTGGTAAGTGATGCAGTGCCCCCCCCCCCCTCCCCCCCCCCCGGAGTGATGGGCACAGGAGTGGATGCCCCTTGCCCATCCCCCCTCCCCCGTCTACTGCCAGTTGTATGAAATATCCATTTCTTTGTGTGCACATAAAGTGCACATTTCCTGTTATTAAAATAGCTAATTTGGGGATTAAAGTATATAGAATGAGACAATTAACCTTAATATTTCAAAGGTCTTCACAGCATTTTTGCATTGTAATGAAATTAGTGCAGTGGTTAGCGCTGTTGCCTCACACCTCTGGGACCCGGGCTCAAGTCTCCGCCTGGGTCACATGTGTGTGGAGTTTGCATGTTCTCCCCATGTCGTCGTGGGGTTTCCTCCAGGTACTCCGGTTTCCCCCCACAGTCCAAAAACATGCTGAAGCCAATTGGAATTACTAAATTGCCATTAGGAGTGTGTGTGAGTGTGCCATGTGATGGGCTCACCCCCCATCTTGCGTTGTTCCCTGCCTTGCGCCCATAGCTTCCGAGATAGGCTCCGGACTCCCTGTGACCCAGAAGGATAAATGATTTGGAAAATAAATGGATGGATGAAATTAGCACAGGCTGCATAAACAGCATATTTTTCTATCAACAAATGTTGACCAAAAACTCTGTAAAATAAAACATTCGACTCTACTGTCACCTTCTGGTGTTACAGGGTACTGCAATGAATTAACAAATCGACACAATGGTTGGGGGCGGGACAGGGGTGCGGTGCCGGCACGGTACTCCGGTTTCTCCCCCACAGTCCAAAAACCCGCTGAGGTTCATTGCAGTTACCGATTTTTGCACTGACAACTCATTGCTGCCAGTCTCTGACTTTAAGTCTTCAATCCACATGCACTTTACATGTTGTTCACTGATTACATACTGTAAAAAAAATATTTTGGTACGTTATGTTGATGTTCTGTGCACTTTATAGTTCGTCCCGTCCTGTATTGTTTGTCCAATGCACGCAAGGGACAGTGGGAAACGTAATCTCCATCTTTATATGGCTAGTACATGTAAAGGAATTGACAAAACTCTCTGACTCTGACTTGTCTGTAGGTGTACTTGTATGAGCAAATTGTGTGTAGGAGTACAAGAGCATAGCACCAAATTTTGGGGCCCCACACACATTAAGCCCAAGCCCCCCTTTCATACCTACCCCCCCTTTCCCTCTTATTCTCCCTCAAAACCCCTCCCAAGAAAATAAAGGCATGGAGAAATACATATTATTCAATTTTTTCAATTCAATTTATTTTTATATAGCGCTTTTCACAACAAAGTTGCCCCAATGCGCTTTACAGGAGTGTGTTGCGGAACATCCTTAACAGAGATAACGGCAGAACACAGAAACAGTGAAAATGGACAAATGAAAGAGAAAGTCAGATGACAGCGGAGGAGAGGAACCAAAAACCCCCAACGGGGAGAAAAAAAAACCTCTGGGGGTCCAAGGTCAACTGGCAGCCCAACCCCCCTGGGCATACTAACATTACTGGATGAAGGTAGAGAAGTAGCCGGATTGTTTGCTGAGAGCAAGGTGTGAACTGTGATCCGGTCCTAGTTAAAGTCCATCAGTGAGACAGTCCTGCACATAGGCCTATGTCGGGTGGCTGGATGGAAGCTGCACTGACATCGTCATAGATCGCAGTCTCATCTGTGATGGCACCCTTCCGTAGACCCTGATGGCAGCTCAGAAGGTGCCCCCTCGGGCACCCTCCAGACGTGAAAATATTATGTATTTAATATGCTATATTTAGTCATTTCTGCAGTTCTGCTTACAATTGAATCTCTTTGCGTCTGACAGATTGTCTGGCTTTAGTCCTACGTCTTCTGTCAAATAATCCTCTATATTCTTCTCTCTTGGGTTATTTTCCTGCATTGTCTTTTTCACGCACCATGTATCACACGGCCGAAAGTAGAGAAATGCAACCATTAACATTAACAACACAACAAGGGCTATTTACAATTGCACGTGGGGCATGGTGGGGAATGGTGGGGCATGCTGGGACATACGCCCCACCCGTGCTACACTGCCCCCTCCTCAGAGGTCGACCGTCCCGGCGACCACCACCCCCAGTCCCCACCTCAGTTCTGATACGAGTCCCGGGATCCTGCTGGCAGCCGATGACCTCCGATGACGGGGCAGGTCACTCCCTGAGCACTGGCGTGGCTAGCTGCTGGCTGGCGCCAACCCTTCTTCTGTGCCTTCAGGGCTCCTAGCACAGCTTCCAGGAGGTCCACACCCAGCGACTCCCACAGCCAGGCTGCCTTCTTCAGCGACAACCAGCGCAAGGGGTTGCTGGAGCCTTCCAGCAGTGCGGGCCCCTCCTGGCCTCGGCCCTTCTCCCTACCCTGCTTAGGAGGGTCCAGGCGTTGTGGGGCGGGCGGCCCTGCACAGCAGCTCCCACTCCAGTCGCGGCCCCGTAATGCTGCCTCAGCCTGGCATGCCTGTCAGTCGCGCTCCTGCTCCCAGCTGGCCAGAGAACCCGGTTCCACTTAAATGGCCAGGTTATCCCACAAATAGATTTCTCTTTCCAAATGGCATCGGCATATTCCGGGACGAGAATGCCAAGATTCATCGGGCTCAGAAAAGACATGGGGCTTCATGTAGCCGTGGTTGTTGCAGCAAAGCAAGCCTCATAGGAACAGCTACTCAGAATGGCTGGAGAAACGTCCAGAGATCTGTTCTGAGCAAAGTGGTGCACAAACTCCAATAGGGCTGGAAAAAATGATCAAGCCTGCAATGCTACCACATCCAGGATGAGCTCTCGGTAGTGGATGGACTGCTTTTAAAACAGGACTGGATAGTGGTGCCGACAGCGATGGGAGGTGACATGCTTACCAGGGGACATGAAGGGCCTTTGGGGGCAGAGAAGTCGAAGAGCACGTCAAGCACTCTGCAGGCCACACATGAATTATGATATTGATCAGATGGTCGGTGAATGTGCCAAACGTCAGCAATATTACTACAAAAAGCGAAAGGAGCCGAATCATCGCAGAACTTCCTTGGAGGACCTGGGAAAAGGTCAGACCTGACATTCAGCTACAGGCCAAAGAATATTTGTTAGCCGTAGATTACCTATGAAATTACCCAGAAACGGCATTAATAACTAGCACTTCATCCGGCAGCATGATTACCCTGTAGTCACTGTTAACTGGGCTTGGAGTACCTCTCGCAGTATAGTGTCTAATAACCACCGTTTACCAGCTATGGATCTCAGGCATCTGCTCCTTGTTATGAGTTTGAACACATGACCATGACTCTCTGTCCACTGGCCAATGGAAAAGTGGTTCAAACTGTCATCAAGGAGACACTGTCATCGGGAGAACCAGTCGGAAGAGCATATCTTGGAGCTGAGGGGGAAGCATCTGAAGGAAACCCAATACGATGGATGCATACGGCCTTCACGCATAGAGTCCACTCTGGGCATCTTAACATTTAGTATGTTTTCACAGCATATTTCACGGTGAGCTGGACTTTTCTCCAGCGACTTTTCTCCCACACCTCTGCAAAACGACTTTTATCTCCAATTGCTTCAGCCGATATGGATAACGATACTTGAATATTCACAGTTCTTGAACGTTACTCTTAGCCAGCACATTTAAATTTGATATGTTGGTCACTCTGGCCCATGGAAGACAATTAATTACTCTCTATGCTCACGTAAATTGGAATCGCCGATTACTACAGCTTTTTCACTGGGCCTCTCAGTGGGTGTTTCACTCAATGGGAAGAATGTTTTTTGGGAACGCAAATCGTGGAATGATGCCCAGGGGAATAGCTAGGCATTCTGAGCCCCCTTTATATTACACAATTTAATAATTTTATGTATTCAAGGGCCCCTGTAAAGTGCTGGGGTCCCTGAATCTGTCAGGGTGTCCATGCCGCTCCCACGGCCCTGATGATGCCGACGTACATTTGCATTATTTTTATTATGACTGCACTGCCCTGTCGTCACACGTTCACCTTGATGCGAAGTGTCTGCTGCTCTATATCGTCATACTGCGTCATACTGTCCAGACATATCGAGCTGTTCGAAATTTTAAAAAGTAACACTGTTCCGGCATTTTGAAATCTTGGCAATTAAATTCGGCGAGTGAGGTGGCGTGTCCTGGCTAATTTTGTCGTAACGATCTCCATACACCTCAGCATGCCATAGCACTGCAACAGTTCAATAAATACAAAATTCTCAATTTAAGTTCTATGCAGTCGAACATGTACTTTTAACAGAGTGACCAGAAAGTACAAAGTGTAAAGTTAGTGTTGACAGTTTTAAGCAGCTGTATTGTATTAGTGGTATTGTCCGTATTAAACACAGAATATATATTTCACGGTTTTTATAAAACTTTTTTTTTTTTATAAATATGTATTATTGCACATTGTAAACAGAATCTGCATAGTAGTCTGAGAGCACTGGGGTAAAAACTGTTCCTGGCTGTGTGTGTGCGGATTGACTGAAGGCAGGAAAGAGAAAAGTGGCAGTCCTGGATTGCTGGGAGTGGTGTGCCGATGATCTTGCCAGCCATTTCCGTCACTTTTTGTACTGCACATACTCAGGACAAGTGACTGGGATTTAGACTGATCAATCAGAAACTGACAAATCAGATCATAACCCCAGGTTCATGTGGATACTTACAGCTGGAATCCGGCCCCAAAAGATACCAGAGTAGAGATCTGGTTCAGGACAGTACAACATAAATTGCCATGAACTAGAATGGAATATAAAATGTTTATTTTTATTTTTATATATTTATATATATATATTTTAAGAAACACCCTGGCTAACTTTGTCATATATATTATATTTTATACTATAGGAGAAAATATTGCACAGCGGGTAACAGATACCTAAAGAAAAAGCAACATTTATAGCTTAATGCAAGATAAAAAAAAAAGTCATAAAATTACATTTACAGGTCTGTGCAAAAGTCTCAGGCAGTGAAATTAACAGTTGAAACAAAACAAAAAGCTATATGTAACAACGAAAAAATAGAAAACCCTTCTGTTCCCCAAAAAGTTCCTAATGTACCTTCCGACGGCTGCATTAACACCTCCTCAGGGTCACCCCAGCCATTCATGTGTTAAGTTTCAGCACCAGCTCAATTAACATAACATGCAAATGAACTGCATGCTCAGGTAATACTGTATTTATTGTCATGTTGGCATCACTGTCATACCTGTATATCTGCATATCAGTCCCTGAGTGCCTTTAAGAGGTTATAAAGCCATTTTCCTTCCCATGTAGTACCTGTGCATTAATAGAATTAAATGGCTTTCAATTGACAAACAGAACTTCATTAGCACTAGTTGCCCTTATAGCAATGAGAGTGCAGACAGTTGCCCTGATAGCATTAGCATGGAAATCACAGCACGCAATTTTTAAGTTTGCCTGTTCTCTTAACGTGTAGGGAAACACGATGTAGCGCCATGCCAGTCTGGTTACGCCATCCAGCACAGAAGGCACGACGGAGCTGAAGGCTGGGAAGGATATCCCAATCTTTGTTTATAGCAGTTGAAAAGCACAAAGTCCCTAAGTTGACATGACCCTGGTTACTAGCAGGTCCCAAACCATCACCAAACTGAGCTGGCTGCAGAACCACCAGCTGATAGGTTGAAATGCACAGGGACAAGAAAGAACCGGTGAGCTGTGTCGATATGCACGGATTATCTGAATGAGAAAGGATATATTATATATATTGTTCATTATTAGCAGTATCTCACATAGCGATGTATTGATACCTTCTTGATAACCTGGACCATGAAAATGTCCAACATCCGACTTCAAAAAGTATCGTACCACAGCTGAACAGCTGCAAGTGAATAACATATCCACTAGCGTTGGACGATAAAGGCAATTCTCATAGATACTCTACAAAACAAAGAAATTTTCAAATAAATACATTTACATTCAACTAATAAGGCTCATGGTAAAATAAAGTGCAATCTCAAAATAAGAAAGACATTAATGTAAACAGAAAAACCCCATATACAGTCCTGTGCAAAAGTCTCAGGTAATGAATCTAACAATAGAACATATGCAGATTAACAGTAACAATAAACTAGAATTTCTTCTGTTCTTCAAAAAGTTAGTAATGTTCCTTTGGATGGCTGCATTACTGGTGTGTTCGATTATCTCTCTCCAATTCGGAACTTGGACGAAAACGTCAAACGAAAAACGTCACTTCCCGTCGGAAACACGCCTCTTTTGACGATGTCGGACAGAATTTTCTTGTCTGAGTTGCCCCCTGTGACGTAATTTCAACATGGCGGTTTGTAGTTTGCCTCTCGAAAAAATATCGCTATGAATGTACATGTTATGTAACATTTTATAAAGCTTTTAATGTGGTTTGACTAGTTCGTGTTTCTTGTTTGTTTGTCTCTCGGAAATAATAATATTCTTACTCCAAAACTGCTAAAACATAAAGCAACAACACACAGCAGCGTATTCATGGAGGCAGCCATGTTTGTTCCGAGGTGTGGTAGCTCGAACGGGAGATTGTCGGACGTGATGTCACTCAACTTGGAATTTCCGAGTTCCGAGAGATAATCGAACGCACCATAACACCACCTCAGGGTCACTCCACCCATTCCATTCATGTGTTAAATTTCACGACCAGCTCAATTAATTAACAATTATTTAAACAACTCAGTGAGATTCTGATTATCCAAACAAGGTGAGGTAATGCTTCAGTCAAGTCAAATACATTGGTGTGGTGGACAAGCATATATACACAATAATACTGTCACAGGTCAGAGACTCATTCAAGTTTTCAGCAGGTGTCGGATCGGCCTGCAGTTCATTCCTTTGTCGGTTCATCAGTCTGACTCTTGCATAGTCTTGCATGCATAGACTCTTATTGCTGTGATTACCGTGATTGATAACAGCAGAACAGTCTGTTTCATTGAGGGCTCACTTGAAGGGGTCCCTGAAGAAGTCCCTGCAGAATGAAGAAAAATAATTGTCAATAGATTTCCATATGGACATAACACCTTCAATCTCAGGTCTCGGTGAAACATCCAGTAGGGTCACATCACTGAGCAAACAGCCCAAATTAGAGCAGCTGCCCAACTGACCCTTTACTGTTAAAGGCCTTCCTCAATGGTACAACAGCAGGCCACCATGCCACTCAGATCCACACCCTAAGCCACCCCACCCGCTGTCCCCTGAACACCCAATAAAACACAGTACTAAACATTCTCTATAATGGCTAATAACACAGGAGGCCCACAGTGTGGTGACTGTCTGCTGTAAACTGCAGGTACTGGGCGGCTCTGCACAGCCAGCATGACACTGACATCTTCACCCTCAGCCTGCAAAGAGCCGCTCGCTCTACACAGCCCTGTGTCCCCTCTGATCCCGCGTTAGTCATTAAACAACTGGCATCACTCGTAACTGAAGGATCAGAGAATGTAGGATTCAGTCTGGGGCAGAAGCATGTTTATCACACAGGGTACAAACTCACCTGGAGGGTTTTCATCAGGAACTTCTTTGTCTTTGTCTTCATACGTTTTGCAAACAAGTCTCTCTGGTTGGGGATGGAAAAGAGACACAAAATCAGCTGGTTCTGAACAAAATAAACAGTGACACAGTCATCGTCGTCATTGTTACAAGGGTTGTTAGGGTGGTTTGTTAATGATATGACAGAAACACTCCTGAGTGTCGGTTAGGACACTGAATGGAAGAGACGGACCTCGGGATGGTAAGGATCCTGGCTTTATAACCTCTTACAGGCACTCAGGGACTGATATGCAGATATACAGGTATGCAGATATTACAGCACTAACAGAAATATACTTATAATCATTGAATAGCCCATACAAACATGTAACAAATCATGAAAAACGGTAAATGCAGTGATACCAATCCCAAATGCGACATCAGACAAACTCGCAATTAGCTATTCCCTTAGCTTTTACGCTACTTAGGCACCATCGTACAGGGAGATCGCATTTGCGAGGCATAACACACAGGGCTAATAGCCCGTAATTACCAAACAGAACGGCAAAAGCTTACAGCCATTAATCATCCGACACCGACTCGAAAACTAAATGAATAATTTTTAAACTAATCTGCAGCGCCGCAACCCCAGAATTAAGCCCGCATTACCGGCTTCACTGCTGCTCGGTTTCCATATACATCAACAACAATACTTACTTTGGTCACGTATTATCTGGGCACGGGGCAAAAATTAACAGCGCGCGCATACAGAATCTGCACTAACAAAAAACTGAGGAAAAGGTTTAAATGGAGTTCCAGGGTGGCGCTGGTCTGCGATGCACGTGTAACTTGGTAGCTCGTCTTCAACTATCCCTTAACTTTCAATAGTACCCTGACAAAATCAACCAACTCTAATGCAAAGTCCAGCATAATGGCACAAGGAAAGATGGGAGGCAAACGAGAGGGTGATTTCATGTCTCCGGTGAAAGAAAAGAAAAAAACGGTGTTAACTATCTCAAAGGAGGACCTGGAAAATGCTAATCGCTTCAGCAGTGAAACTAGCTTTGCTAGAACAACAGAACGATCTGAGGCTGATACAGACCTCGATGACAGAGGCAGCCAATAACAATTACCGCGGTGAAGTTGGTTTTATGTTCAATATTCGCTACATTTACTGACATCTAAACTGCAATGATGGTAATTATTTGCAGATTAGGCTCCACAAATGAAGTTAAACGAGGAGAATATTTTACGCTTTAGTTATTCTCCAGCGATATGAATTAAAAATACAAAGCAAGACGGGATCGAATATCCTTCTGCTCACATAAAACTGCCGGAAAACTTAGGGTCCGTCTTGAAAGTGCAATGCCAGTCACCATAACACCACTTGTACAGTATGTGTCCTATAACCGTCTATCAATATTGCTGTTGGATAAATTGTAATACCTCCATTTTTAAACCAATCAACATCAAACCAAGTTCAATGAGTTCCTCTGGCCCTCATCTTTCACACCCTATGAAGAAATTCACACTCATCTGTTTTCCAGAACACCAGCTCTATGTGACCAATAACCGTGTGTCTATATTGCGGTTGGAGAAATTGTATTTCTTCTTTTATTTTTTCCCTCTTTTTTTCATAGCATAACCCAACCATCCATCCATCCATTTCCTGAAACTGCTTATCCTTCTGGGTCATGGGGGGTCTGGAGCCTATTCTGGAAAATATGGAGGCAGGGAACAACACAAGAATGGGGGTAAAAAAGAACCTCTGCAGGTCAGTATGCAAGGCGGAATCTCAACTATTAAAATGAACATTTTGCCCCATATAAATTTTTTTGTTCTTTATGATACCCCTTGCTCCCCCTCCAAAATACATATAGGAAATGCATTCTCTCATTTCACAATTCATTTGGGGAGGAAAGCGTCCCAGAATTAAACTCGCAACTTTACAAAGAAGCAAGATCACTGGAGGCCTGGCGGTCCCAAATTTAAACTTTTACTACTATGCCTTGCGAATTAGACCACTGCAGGTATGGAGACACCAGGCTACCCAGGCACCAGGCGGGCCATAGAGGCAGAACGTGTTAGACACCTCGGTTAGACGACCTGCCCTATTCAGGTATAGGTCGTAAAGCCACCCAGCTGCGTCATGAGAGTATCATAGTTAACTTTAATGTTTGGGAAAAAAATTAAAAATTACTGGGTGCAACAAAAATATTTCATAAAACATCTGCATTATGGAAGAACTATTATCTTCAATCAGGAGGTTAGCCATTTACATTCTCTGCATGGGCCCATGAGTCTGTTTGCGGTGACTTATTTGATAATACTGCCATGCGCTTGTTTCGAGACAAAACAACTGATGTATGAAGTGTCAGATTCACTTGCTCTACCTAAGACTGAGGTCCGCAATGAAAGCATATCGGGTGTCCTGGAGTCAGCCGATTCCAAAGTTAGAGTCCAAAGTTTAGAGGCCAATTTTAGAGTCCAACATGCACTGATCCCAAACAGTGCTCAAGAGGGACTGTAACGGTTATTTATAATACTTTAATTCACCATCATTCCAAAAAGACCTAGCTGTAGAAAGGATGTGGGAAAGGGACTTGAACACACTTGGTGTAGAACTTTTATGGGAGAATAACTGGGGAAACCTAGATGCTTCCAAAAATCTCGCACATCAACTTATACACTAAGTTAATACACAGAGGATACACAACTCCCCTAAAATGTTTCAAGATGAAACTACTCTCAAGTTCTAATTGCACTCATTGCCCAGATCAGACACTTGGCACAACAATGCATATGTTCTGCGAGTGCATTACAATCAGATGCTTCTGGCATGAGATATTTTCTATAATATCCTCACTACTTAAGAACATACAACCCAACCCCTGCCTCCTCAATGACGATTCACAGCTATCCCTGCAGCAAAAAAAATAAATAAATATATATATATATATATATATAAGATTTTGGTTCTACCCTAATCTACCTCTAACACAATATTGGTTAACTGCTTATCAGTACATCACTTCAACTGAGTACTGATAACTGCTTATCAGTACATCACTTCAACGTACCGCTTCAACCGAGTACTGATAACTGCTTATCAGTACAACACTTCAACTGAGTGTACAAATGCACGCCACCCAGGCTTGGTCTTGGATGACTCGATCCATTCAAGACTTTAGAAAACGAAAGATCTGTGGTTAAATTTAAAGGTCTGCTATAATACGCTCTCCATTTCATTTAATTTGATGCAATGAGGGGAATGCTCCGCATGTTTTTGTAATCTCAATTTGTACCAGCTCTCTGTAATCGACTACGGTCACTATCTGCTTCTTTTGTAATCTTTATATCGTACTGTACTGTGTGGCTTATATGTTCATATGTTACGTATTCAAAAAATAAAAAAATAAAAAAAAACAGGAAAAATATGGCTGCTCCCTCTAACCGGCAACTGGCTGAACTAAACACATCACCAGCCGAGGAGCCCTTAAAGGAACCCGGTCTAACTGCGAGTGGAGTCCTCCCGCAGGCAGCCATTTACACGGGCATCATGCCACATACAAAAGAAGAAAAAAAAAAACAAACAGAAAATGGCACATGGAAGAAATTCCAGATTTATCCATCCACCCATTTTCCAAACCGCTTATCCTACTGGGTCGCGGGGGGTCCGGAGCCTATCCCGGAATCAATGGACACGAGGCAGGGAACAACCCAGGATGGGGGGCCAGCCCATCACAGGGCACACTCACACACCATTCACTCTCACATGCACACCTATGGGCAATTTAGCGACTCCAATTAGCCTCAGCATGTTTCTGGACTGTGGGGGGAAACCGGAGAACCTGGAGAAAACCCCACGACGACATGGGGAGAACATGCAAACTCCACACACGTGACCCAGGCGGATCCAGATTTATCATCAAACCTACAAATGTATAAAAATACATTAGTCCCCTTGGGTAACAATCGTATAAATGTGTGTACGTGTTTGAGCCTGAGATCCTGCCCAGTAGCCTCCCACAAAAAACCATGAACAGTCAATGCAAATGAACTGCATGCTCAGGTAAACTCCCCGAAAATAAAAGTGGTCGGATCGGACAATAGAGGTACAGACATTATTTCTTGTACACAGGGCCAGTGTGACTAAATATTGAGGCAAACTGACATGCTGATGGCATCTTAACTGGGGAATTCCCTATTATGCAGTGGTTTTTGCCCAGACAATCAGGAGATACTGCTACTCCCTCTGGTAGATGCCTGTTGCCAGAAAGCCGTAGTCAGAGCCTGTATGTGAACCAGTACAGCCTGAGTTTGAGCGGCTGGTCTCTAATGCTGGACCGACATCAGAACATTATTGTAGAAGAATGAGTCTTGGGAGCCTAAATCAGCTCATAAGCCACATAAGTCAGTCATCATAATAGTCAAAGGAAGAAGATAAACTTCATTAATGCCAAGAGGAAACATCTGCATACAGTAACAGGGTATAAAGAACAGAAACACGCATACAGTGCAAAATAGTGCACAGTACAGAGAGTAAACGTGCAAAAAAGTAAAAAAAAAATCCCTGAAAACTCCTTCTCTTCTAATCCTTCCGTTTATGGTCACTTGAACGACATTATGCCGTACCGCACTGCCATGACTGTAGGCTATTTATGTGGATATGTGTAAAGACGTCTAAAATGTACATACACAACATCCCATGCAAAATCTGATATTTATTAAAAATGACAGGAAAATTGCATGGGAAGTTGCATATGCACATTTCTGGATTTGTTTTGTGTAAATGCTTCTTTGAAATAATTCAGACTCCAGGCCTCCTGTGATCAGGCCCATCAGACATAGAGCTGACAGATTAAAGGGTGTGTCGTGTCCAACAAGCCTGACGTCAACATGAAAGCTGCTTCAATTAAACATAGTAAAGTAAAGTAAATCAGCACAAACCTTCAGGTGGGGTCTCTGCAGCCCTTCGCTTCCGGCCTCCTACAGACACACAGGAACACAAACAGCAGAGTCAGTCTGAGCCTCAGAGCTACAGCAGTGTGTGTGAAACGCAAGATGACCAGGGGGCCTGGGAAGAGACAGGAACTGCAGAGGGGGGTCCCTACTGCTCTCATCTTCTGGGTGAGGGCTCTGCTCAACAGGGCAGGGAGGCAGGCTGAGCTGGAGGAGGCTTTGCCCCACAGGGACGGGGTCTCCTGAGGTCTGAGGTGGCCGGTCAGAGGGTTTACTTACCTCTAACAGAAAGGCGAATCCTCTGCATAACTGCACCATTGATCAGGCACTTATATCCCCCCGCATCCTGGATCCGGACATCATTAATGACCAAACCGAAGTTGTTCTGTTGGATGGATTGAAGCTGAGTCCGATTCACGAAGTCAGGGTGTTCACACAAAGTCCTATTTTTAAATGAACAGGCAGTCCAGCTTCCATAAATCCACAGCACCTCCACTTGATTGGTGTCATTAACTGCAGGTCCATCACAGGGCAGTGTGGCAGTCGCTCCAGGAGAAACATCTACAATTGATTAACATACAGAACAAAGTCATTAAAAGATCAGTATTATAATTACCCATAATTCCAGCCCTCCACACTGATTGGCCCATTCATTATGCCTGGGGTCTTTGTCCTAATTACGTATCACAGCTTATATTCAGCAAAATCAGTATCATCACACAGAGCAGCTACAGCGTAACCAGGCAGCTAAGTTACAGGAACACAGTGAGAGACCCGACTGCCCCCTATAATGGGGGGGATTTTACAGGCGACACCCATGTCAGACACTCACACCATCATATAATTCATAAAACAGATCAGAATTAACATATACAGCTAATTAGCCCACAGAGTCAGTGTGAGGCGTCTACTCACATAAGTCAGTGCCGAAGACAGCAGGGTGATGGGGTCCAAGGCAGAGGAGCAGAAGTCTGACCACCCACCTGCAGCCAGAGAAGATCGAGATGATAGAGGTCAGGACTGACACGTATAAAGGACATTAACAATATTAAAAACTGAGATTCCCTATCTGCAGTCTCCATCCTCAGGGTCTGACCTCTAACATTTAAACACTAACAGCTACGGACGTACAGTACATCATTTAACACGTCAGTATTTGTTATAAATCAAGATGTAGGTATCTGTCCGATGGATCAATATGGGCTGATATTGCTGACTGACATGTGAACTTTATAAATAGTGAACGTTAGCAGCACCAGAGCTGAGTACAGAACTACTACAATAACAGAAGATTACGTTGGCTTTTTGCATAGTAGAGGATGAGGGATTTTATTGGCTCATTCACCAGCCTCAAGAAATGAGGAACACGATGCCCCCACCTCCCCAGGATCGATCACCAGGTCTGATAATACGAGACAAAATCACCTCCCATGTGGGATCAAAATGGGTCACAGTTTAATTTACAACACGGGAAGATCCTGTAAAATTTGGCGGCGTGTAGCTCAGTGGGCTAAGCCTCTGTGCTCGTGATCAGAAGGTCGTTGGTTTGAGACCTGGCCTTGGCATAACCATCACATGTCTGTGGACCCTTGGACGAGGCCCTTAACCCTCAACCCCAGTGGTGCCGCACATTAGCAGACCCTGCACTGTCACCCCCCCAAGCTATGGAGTACAAGATGAGGTAGGTGAAGAGAAGCATTGCAATGTAGCTGTACTTGTGCCAATGGTAAATAAAGGATTTATCATTAATTACGAGACGAGGTAGAAAATCTGCTTAAAGAGGTCTCAATGTACCAGCCAGTAAGACCATTTTAAATTCATCATAAAATTAATCTTTAGTTTTACACAGAATAAAGTTTCAGCATCGACGCCTCACCGCCTGGCAAGAGTCTCAGAGGGTAGTTAGTAATCGGCGATATTAGACAAAAGAAATACTGGTTATCAGTATCCTGTCAAATTTTCCTCATCATTATTTACAACCATAGATTATGGATCAGTTTCCACTGCAAATCAAAAGCCAGTATATCTGTAAATTTCAACACTATTTTCACTACAAATTTTCAAACAAATTTCACTACGTTATGAAATAGAGCACTGACTCCACCTGGTGGCCAATTTATTAAGAAAAATATCCAAAAATTTGCAGTACACACTGCCTATGTTATAAATGAACTCTGAGGAGAAGGAGAAGAAGGAGAAGAAGGAGGAGGAGAAGGAGGAGGAGAAGAAGAAGGTCAAATGGCAGGAAAATCACAGGCAATTAAAAATCTGGAGTCAGATGAAGGGAACAGTAACAATTTTTGAAGGTTTTAAAGGAAATAAGGACATTCCAGCTGAATTTGCTAAGGTGGGACTTAGACGTATATGGACAGTGACTGTAGCGCCCCCGTTTGACCGATTGGCACCAAAGTTGGAGGGTCTGTCTGTGGGCCAGTGCTACATTAGTCGGTCAAATTTGGTGAGAATCGACTGAAGCCCGCCTGAGATTTAGCTGTTTGATTGAAATGGGCATATAAATGGTGCAGGTTGGGTGTGGCTGGTGGCCATATTATACAGACAGGTCAAGTTTTTTTTTTTATTTTTTATGAATCATCCACAAAGGCAATGTCCTGATTCACTTGCTACCAGAATCACCTAGTTGGGGTGCAGATTGTTGGAGTTATAGGAATATGCCATTTATTCAGTTTTTAAATATCACAAGGGAACGCAAATGACTGTCATTAAACAAACATGACTCGCAGAACTTGCAGTACAAAGGATTTTGACCAGTAATATGTCAGTGGAACAGAATGAGGAAAATGTCAGTGTCACTGGTTTTGCAGGTTTAGAGACACATGTTGCATTGCTGTAGCGCCCCCATTTGACAGATCGGCACCAAATTTGGAGGGCCGATCCCCACTACTGTCCTACAGGATTTATTCAAGTTTGGTAGTGATTGGCTGAGGCAGGCCAGAGATACAGCGGTCTGATTAAAATGGGCGTGGCACCTGTATGGTCTGGGTGTGGCTGGTACCTTACAGAAAGGTTAGGATTTTTTTTAAATAATGATTTATTAAGCCTGTCTTCTGATTTGAATAATACCATATTTATGCAGGTTGGGTGAAAATCCTAGGAGGTTAACAAAGTCATGTTTTTAGACTCCTACAAAATAGGCAAAAGGGGAAAGATGTAGGACGAACTTTTGTATGGCATTGCATTTGCCATGAGCCAGTGCATTGGCTCTGTAACAAATCTCAATTTTATCCATAACAGTTCAGGAGAAATAAGTAGAAATGCAAAACCTGTCGCTGTAGCGCCCCCATGTGGCCGATTGGGGTGTCCTTAACATGGTATGCTAAGGGTCTGGAGACAAATGTACCAGCCCGTTTTAGTTCAGATTGACAGGCTTAACAATAGCCAAAGGCCTGTCAAAATGCTGCTTGATTTTGATTGGCCGATGGTGGCAAGGATTTTATGACTAATGACTGTCATTATACATGGCTGATCTCAGGCTTGGTAGTAGTACTTATCCACCAAATTTCAGTTAGTCTAGGCAGTCAGGAGATATTGGTAGTTTTTAGTTGTAGCGCCCCCTATTGACGAAATGCGGCCCGCTTTATATCGAATGGTGTAGGGAGGCAGGATTTCAATTTTTAGTTAAGGTAGCCTAAGGCAGGGTGAAGTTATAGCAGTCAGACTGATATTGGCCAAATTCAGGTGGAGTTTGGGCGTGGCTGATTATCGTATGATGCAGAAATGTCAGGCTTTTTATGACTATCGATCAGCTCAGAAGACGGATTGATTTGACGCCTCATTTGCATAGCTGTCAAGTCTCCCGTTTTGGCCGGGAAAATATTTTACTCCTCTTTCCCGCCGTCCTCCCGTATTAGTATTTTCCCGTAAATCTCCCGTATAATAATAATAAATAAATAAATAAATAAATATATATATATATATATATATATATATTTAAAAATTCTTCTGCCTCTCCAAACTGAACTGTCAGTAGCCTCGCGAGAACTGCCACCTGCATAGCCTGGGTGGCAGTTATCACGAGATTAGTGCCAACAGTGGGAACGAGAAAGGAGAGAGATGGATGGATGTGAAGAAGGAGAAGGCGTCCCTGCCAAGAAACAAAGAAGTCATGTAAATACATCGGAAAATGGGACGACGAATTTACTTTCCTAAAGAGGAGCAGGATGGGGCACAGTCACGCGATCTGTAAGATTTGTAAATGCGATTTTAGTGTCTCCCACGGGGAAGGAACGATGTCAGTCGGCATGAAAAATCCAAGTCATTAGTGAATGACAGAGAGCCGCATGAGTGAACATGAAAAATTAATAGAAAATGTGCAATGAAAATAAAATGTAAATGACAAATGGTATATTTCTTGTACACCTGTCTTAAAATGTAAGGGATACTGGAGCCTGGTTGCGGTGGTGGGATGGCTCACGGCGGGTGCCGGAAAATTTCCCTTATTTTCAAATCCAAACCTTGACAGGTATGCTCATTTGTCTGCTTTCGTTAGACGGTGTAGAAATTTAAGGCAAAAGTAGGATTTGCAAATTAGCAAAAAATCTAAGTAGGCGGAACTTCAGAGTCGAAACATCAAGTTGTTAGGGCAAGGCTGTCTGTATCGGCAGAAAAAAAAGAATTTCGATTGTAGGACAAACGGGAGGCGCTACGGCTGACAGGGTTTAGTCGGATGTTCTGAGTAGTGGGTAAGAATTCACATCATCCTACCAAGTTTGGTCGGTCTAGCACTTGCAGTTTTAGTGCAGGAAACAATAATAATAATAAAAGAGAAAAATCCTTGAAAAAAAACAAGGTTCCATAGCACTTTCGCGGCGGAGGACGTCAGTAACGCGAACCTCACAGAAGCTACGGCAAAACTTTTACGTGACCACACGTAAAAACACGCTACGTGACCAGGGCCCAAGACAGCGGCTCGCTGCGGCATTTACTCTTATTTTTTCTTATTATTTCATTGCAGAGGATGCAACTGCTGTTTAAGTTCCGTTGTGTTGTCTGGCAGAAAATATGTAACGCAATTGGACACGTGAGGAACGCCGCTACAAACGCTTGGCAACGCCGCTACAAAGCCGTTTTATAACCGGTGTTACGGAGATCGGATGGCAACGTTATTTATCTCATGCCGAAATAAAGAAAAGTTTCGACAAGAAGCTCCAGTCACCTGTTGTCGCTGGTCTGCGACAAGACAAAACGGTGATTATAAACAGAACTCCCATTAACACTTAAATGCTGAAGAAATATTGGAACACGTAACATTACAGTACAACTGTGCCCAACACCTCGTGACAAAGCGGAGCTGCAGGTGCGCGGAAAGGCCCGATAGGTAGTATTGGTACATAATACCGGCTGACATACAGGAATGAAAAAGCAGACACTCACCCTCGACCGTGGTGCTCTGTGCTATACATCCGTCCAGTAATCCGCTCTCGCTCCATGACTGCGGCCGCTGCTGTTTGATCCGTAGTCGCTCTGCTCACACCATCACCGCGGGCTGTGCATAATACCGGACGGATACGAGCTCCAAGCTCCAGCAAGCGCCGGATCCCGATCCTCCCGCACGCCTCCGATCTGGTCCTCGCTCTTGCTCCTCGTCCACCAGCACGAACTCTTCGTCTTCAAGTTTTCCCTAGGTTCTTGTACTACTCACTTCTGTTGGTAATGGATCTGCCTTTGTGGGATGGTCACTATATATGTATACTTTCCCGTAGGTCCCGCAGCGCGTTCGCTCGCAAACTCGCCCTTTTGTAAACGCTTTCGCACGCCCGTCCCCCTCCTCCGCCTCCTCTCCCCCTCCTCCTCCTCCTCTCCCTCCCCTCCCTCTCCCCCTCCCTCTCTCGCTCGGTTTTTACGGTAGTAGGTATACAGCTTTAACGGAGCATTACCGCCACCGTCTGGCCTGGAGTGTGGCACAGTACGCTAACCCCCCCCCCCCCCCCAACAGGGAGAGAAAACTGGACAGTAAAAAGTAAATAAATAAAATAATAATTATTATTATAACACATAAACAAGTAAATAAAATAGTAATACTAATAATAAAGAAAAAAAACTAATAGGATAAGCGGTTTGGAAAATAAGGATGCAGTAGGATAAGCGTTATGGAAAATGGATGGATGGATAATAGTAATAACAATAATAAAGAAAAAAACTAATATGAGTTTAAAGCAAACGTCACTTGATCCTCTTGATATACTCTGTAGATTTAGCCTCATCTTAATTCCTGACAGTTGTGTGAGTAATCTTTGTCTGTGTATGATATTTGAGGCAGTGCAGAATAACATGTTAGACTGACGCTAGGCAATCACAATAAACATAGTTTCCATAAGTGTGTTTCATCATTAAAAACAGTGTGCTGTTTAATCTTGTGCCCATGGGGGTATTCCATGAAAGTAGCTAAAGAAAGGCAGACTTTACCGAAAGTCTGACTCAACCTAGCTCCATCTCTAAACTTAGCCTCATGTCATTCCACGACCGGACACCCTGCATGAGTGTGTCCCATGGTCAGTTACACTGATTTTTACACACTTGTCATATGTGTTATCAAGATATTTGCATCAAGCATCAAAACCAGCCATAACCAGGCATAACAATGGAGACGCCCTAAATTACTGTGAGATCTCAGGTGTTTCTTCAATCATGAACAGTAGCAGTCGTACCTGGTCACATGTTGCTTAGCTACAGGACCAATTATATTCTTTGGCCTTCAACACAGCGATAAGGCACATATTCATGAATTTGGTGATCAGTGGTCATTGTTGACACACCACAGTACACAACAACAAAATGTGTCCTGCATTTAACCCATATGTGACAATGTGACATAGCAGGGGGCAGCTAATTCACAAGTGTAACCATTAAGCCACCACTGACCATACAAGGCACATAGTCTAACATCAGGTGCAGAAACACTTATTGTGTTACATCTCTACAGCATTGTGCTAAACATTACATTCACATGGTATTACATAATATTCCATAAAAAATAAAAACTAATAAAAAAAAAAATATATATATATATATATATATATATATATATATATATATATATAAATAAAAAATAAAAAAAAGTGACAACAGAGAGAATGATACAATAGGACAATAAAATCAACACAGACGAATGTCACATCAAGACGACATTCATAACACAGTCGGACGACAAGGAGGATAATACATGTGCTGCAGGTTAAAGCTGAACTGCCAGACAAATGTTTTGTCAGATATGCAGCCAACATACACGAGTGGAAACACCATGGATGCTGCTCTTCCACCAACACATAGAGAAATGATAGAACATTATCATTAACGTTTAATGCTAAATGAATAGAGGGCAAGGTAGCATTAACATAATCATGGAACAGCTTCACATGGTGGTCTGAGCCACTCCACATGAAAAAGATATCAATGTATAGGTACCGCACCTTTAAATATTGAAAAAAAAACTAAATAAATAAAATCCTCTTCAAGTTCACCCATACACAGATTGGCATAATTGGGTACCATAGGTGAGCCCATCACTAAACTCTAATGCGTTTAATCCTGCTTCATGTGGAATACTCATATGGAGACTTTGTTACATTCATTGTGCATAAAAACACAACTGAATGCACTTTAAAATCATTCAAATTATGTGAAACGTCAGACGTGATAATCAGGAAACTGAGAAAGTGGCTCAGTTATAGACCGATTCCCAGATACAGTCGGGCGGCCTGGTGGATTGTCAAAACGTTTATGAATTTTAGGTCAAGTATAAACTACTGGTCTCACTGGATTTTTCTGGAACAAGTATTTTTATACAATGACTGGCCAAAAAAAAAGTCACAGCAATAAAGTGAAGTCAGCTGAACACCTGAATCTACTGAACGGCCAAGTTCTCATCAATGGACTTTCTTTCCTGACGGCATGGGCATATTCCGGGACGATAATGCCAAGGTTCATCAGCTTGAACTGTGAAACAGTGGTTTGCATGTAATATTATCGTCACAGGTCAGACTCATTCAGCACCACTTCATTAAGCGGGAATTCTCCAGGAGACGGTGTCCGATCGGCCTGCACTTCATTCCTCTCGGTTCATCAGTCTAATGCATAGCTGATTCCCTCTTACGGGCAGCCTGTTAGCAAATGCCATAATCACAGCAATCACAACAATCCACTTTACTAGGTGTCCACTTGAAGGGGTCTCTGCAGGATGAAGAGAAATAATTGTAAATACATTTCCATTTGAACATAACACCTTCAATCAGTCTCAGGTCTTGGTGAAACAGCCAGCAGAGTCACATCACTGAGCCAACAGCCCAAACAAGAGCAGCTTTCTGTCTGACCCCTGACTGTTAAGGACCTCACTCAATGGTACAACAGCAGGGCCCCATGTCACTCAGAACCACACCCTTAACCATCCTGCCCACTGCCCCCTGAACACCCAATAAAACACAGTACTAAACATTCTCTATAATGTCTAATAACACAGGAGGCCCACAGTGTGGTGACTGTCTGCTGTAAACTGCAGGTACTGGGCGGCTCTGCACAGCCAGCATGACACTGACATCTTCACCCTCAGCCTGCAAAGAGCCGCTCGCTCTACACAGCCCTGTGTCCCCTCTGATCCCGCGTTAGTCATTAAACAACTGGCATCACTCGTAACTGAAGGATCAGAGAATGTAGGATTCACTCTGGGGCAGAAGCATGTTTATCACACAGGGTACAAACTCACCTGGAGGGTTTTCATCAGGAACTTCTTTGTCTTTGTCTTCATATGGTTTGCAAACAAGTCTCTCTGGTTGGGGATGGAAGAGAGAAACAAAATCAGCTGGTTCTGAACAAAATAAACAGTAACACAGTCATCATCTCCATGCACTGGTGATGCATTAGCATATTACACACAGACACACATTCACTGTCCCACTATGCCCACTAAGACCAGAAATTGGCATGCGGAATAAATTTCAGGTTTATTATCAAACCTGATGCACGCAAATATATACGCAGTCTCCCCTTGGGTAGCTATCGTATAAATGTGTGTACGTGTTTAAGCCTGAGATCCTGCCCAGTAGCCTCCCACAAAAAACCATGAACAGTCAATGCGAATGAACTGCATGCTCAGGTAATACGCAGATCGAACCTTTTTAGGAAAGTCCAATGATGGAGACTGTAAATAAAAAAATGAGAGAAATTTTGTACAGTGAGAGTTAGAGGTCCTCCTGTCAGAGGTAAAGGCACGACAAAATGTTATATTTGGGGGCCTAAGTACAGGGATCACACACAAGAAAACGTGTGTTGATTGGCAAGACGTGGCCACTGCAGTGAAGTCTGTAAGCTCTACAAAACACCCGGAAAATAAAGGTGGTCAGATCTGACAATATAGGGAAGGAAACTACTTGCTGCACACAGGGCCAGTGTGACTAATTGTTGAGACAAACCGACATCTAAAATAGGGGATTCCCTATTATGCAGTTCTGTGTCATAGCATTCGGGAGACACCGATGTGCTACAGAGATTCAAAATGAATAGATCATGAGGAAACCCAGGCCACAGAGCTACTGTATGTGTCAATGTCACGTCGGCATCACAGATCACTTGTGCATTAATAGAATTAAATGGCTTTTAATTGACAAAGCTTCATTAGCACTAGTTGCCCTTATAGCAATGAGAGTGCAGACAGTTGCCCTGATAGCATTAGCATGGAAATCACAGCACTTAGTTTTTACATTTGCCTGTTCACCCAAAGTGTAGGGAAACACGATGTAGCACCATGCCAGTCTGGTTACTCCATCCAGCACAGAAGGCATGGAGGAGCTGAGGTTTGGGTGGGATTTGGCTGATCTGTCTGCTAGGTCCCTCTGGTAGGTGCCTGTTGCCAGAAAGCCAACCGTAGCCTGTATGTGAACCAGTACAGCCTGAAGTTTGAGCAGCTGGTCTCTAATGCTGGACCGACATCAGAACATTATAGTAGAAGAATGAGTCTTGGGAGCCTAAATCGGCTCATAAGCCACATAAGTCAGTCATCATCATGGTCAAAAGAGGAAGTTAAAGTTCATCAATGCCAAGAGGAAATTCTTCTGTATATACAGTAGCAACAAGGTATATAGAATAGACAAACAGTGACCGAGTACAAATCTAAAAATAATCTTGCTGGTCCCTGAAAACTCCTTTTCTTCTAATCCTTCCGTTTATGGTGTCACTTGAAGAACGACATTATGCCGTATCGCACTGCCATGACTGTAGGGTATTTATGTGGATATACACTATGTTGTCAAAAGTATTGGGACACCCCTCCAAATCATTGAATTCAGGTGTTCCAATCACTTCCATAGCCACAGGTGTTTAAAACCAAGCATCTAGGCATGCAGACTGCTTCTACCAACATTTACGAAAGAATGGGTCATTTTTGGGAGCTCAGGGAATTTAAGCGTGGTACGGTGATTGGATGCCAGCTGTGCAATAAGTACATTTGTGAAATTTCCTCACTACTAAATATTCCACAGTCAACTGTTAGTGGTATTATGACAAAGTGGAAGCAACTGGCAACAACAGCAACTCAGTCATGAAGTGGTAGGTCATGTAAAATCAGAGCGGGGACAATGCATCTATAACATAATTCAGGCCCCAGGCCTATTAATTGGTGCATCATGTGCAACAGGCCTGATTTCAGCATGAGAACTGCCTCAATTACAGAGTAAAACAGAGTAAAGTAAACCTGCACAAACCTTTAGATGAGGTCTCTGCAGCCCTTCGCTTCCGGCCTCCTACAGACACACAGGAACACAAACAGCAGAGTCAGTCTGAGTCTCAGAGCTACAGCAGTGTGTGTGAAACACAAGATGACCAAGGGGGCCTGGGAAGAGAGGAGCTGCAGAGGGGGGTCCCTACTGCTCTCATCTTCTGGGTGAGGGCTCTGCTCAAGCAGGGCAGGGAGGCAGGCTGAGCTTGAGGAGGCTTTCCCCTACAGGGACGGGGTCTCCTGAGGTCTGAGGTGGCCGGTCAGAGGGTTTACTTACCTCCAACAGAAAGGTGATTCCACTGCGTTACTGCTCCATTGATCAGACACTTATACCACCCTGCATCCTGCAGTCTGGCGTCATTAATGAGCAAAGAGAAATTATTCTGTTGGATGGATCCAAGCTGAGTCCGATTTACAAAGTCAGGATGTTCACACAAAGTCCCATTTTTAAACGAAGAGACAGTCATGCCTTTAGACTCCCACAACACCTCCACTTGATTGGTGTCATTAACTGCAGGTCCATCGCAGGGCAGTGTGACAGTCTTTCCAGGAGAAACATCTACAACTGATTAACATACAGAACAAAGTCATTAAAATATCAGTATTATAATTATCCATAATTCCAGCCCTCCACACTGATTGGCCCATTCATTATGCCTGGGGTCTTTGTCCTAATTACGCTCCACAGCTTAAATTTAGCACAATCAGTATCATCACACAGAGCAGCTACAGCATAACCAGGCAGCTAAGTTACAGGAACACAGTGAGAGACCCGACTGCCCCCTATAACGGGGGGTATTTTACAGCCGACACCCATGTCAGACACTCACACCATCATATAATTCATAAAACAGATCAGAATTAACATATACAGCTAATTAGCCCACAGAGTCAGTGTCAGGCGTCTACTCACATAAGTCAGTGCCGAAGACAGCAGGGTGATGGGGTCCAAGGCAGAGGAGCAGAAGTCTGACCACCCACCTGCAGCCAGAGAAGATCGAGATGATAGAGGTCAGGACTGACGCGTATAAAGGACATTAACAATATTAAAAACTGAGATTCCCTGTCTGCAGTCTCCATCCTCAGGGTCTGACCTCTAACATTTAAACACTAACAGCTATGGACGTACGCTACATCGTTTAACATGTCGGTATTTGTTATAAATCAAGATGTAGGTTAGGATTTTTTAAATAATGATTTATTAAGCCTGTCTTCTTGAATGATACCATATTTATGCAGGTTGGGTGAAAATCCAAGGAGGTTAACAAAAAGTCATGTTTTTAGACTCCTACAAAATAGGCAAAGGGGGAAAGAGGTAGGACGAAGTTCTGTATGGCATTGAATTTGCCATGAGCCAGTGCATTGGCTGTGTAACAAATCTCAATTTTATCCGTAACAGTTCAGGTGAAATAAGCAGAAATGCAAAACCTGTCGCTGTAGCGCCCCCATGTGGCCGATTGGGGTGTCCTTAGCAGGGTAGGCTAAGGGTCTGGAGACAAATGTACCAGCCCGTTTTGGTTCAGATTGACAGGCTTAACAATAGCCAAAGGCCTGTCAAAATGCTGCTTGATTTTGATTGGCCGATGGTGGCAAGGATTTTATGACTAATGACTGTCATTATACATGGCTGATCTCAGGCTTGGTAGTAGTACATATCTGCCAAATTTCAGTTGCATTAGTCACGGCAGTCAGGAGATATTGGTAGTTTTTAGTTGTAGCGCCCCCTATTGACGAAATGCGGCCAGCCTTATATCGAATGGTGTAGGGAGGCAGGATTTCATATTTTGGTTAAAGGTAGGCTAAGGCAGGGCGAAGTTAGTCAGAGTTAGTCGTCAGACGGTATAGGAACTTAAGGCAAAAGTAGGATTTGTAAATTATGCAAATTAGCAAAAAATCTAATTAGGCGGAACTTCAGAGTCCAAACGTCAAGTTGGTAGGGCAAGGCTGTCTGTATCTGCAGAAAAAAAGAATTTCGATTGTAGGACAAATTGGGCAGGAGATATTGACCGAAACGTGTTGGGGGGGGGGGGGCGCTACGGCTGACAGGGTTGGGTCGGATGATCTGAGTAGTGGGTAGGAATTGACATCATCCTACCAAGTTTTGTCGGTCTAGCACTTGCAGTTTTAGTGCAGGAAAATATGTCTATTTATATAAAAATATCCCCCTAGCCCAAGAACAGAGTTTGTTCTCTCTCACTTTTGCTTGGCTCTCAACCGGAACTGACATGTTACCGCAAATCTTCTTAGCAAAACCACACGTGACCAGGGCCCTGCTCGTTTCCTCACTGCGTTCAGTGTCTCTTCAAGTGATTCTTGGAAATCCTATTTGCTTAGTGCGACTGCAAACACCCCAATGCAGCGCAGCGCTCATCACGGCGGAGGACGCATAAGTTTCTGCAAATCTTTTTACCAACACGTCACGTGACCAGGGCCCAAGACATCGGCTCGCTGCGGCATGCCGCGGAATCTGG
This sequence comes from Brienomyrus brachyistius, assembly GCF_023856365.1. NCBI lineage: Eukaryota > Metazoa > Chordata > Actinopteri > Osteoglossiformes > Mormyridae > Brienomyrus > Brienomyrus brachyistius. Next base: position 1,093,636 of record NW_026042310.1, read on the forward strand.
GCTACAAAGCCGTTTCATAACTGGTGTTACGGAGATCGGATGGCAACGTTATTTATCTCATGCCGAAATATAAAGAAAAGTTTCGACAAGAAGCTCCAGTCACCAGAGAAGTAAAAGCGCTGGTCTGCGACAAGACAATACGACAAGACAAAACGGTGATTATAAACAGAACTCCCATTAACACTTAAATAGCTGCTGAAGAAACACTGGAACACGTAACATTACAGTACAACTGTGCCCAACACGTCGTGACAAAGAGGAGCTGCAGGTGCGCGGAAAGGCTCGATAGGTAGTATTGGTACATAATACCGGCTGACATACAGGAATGAAAAAGCAGACACTCACCCTCGACCGTGGTGCTCTCTGCTATACATCCGGCCGCTGCTGTTTGATCTGTGTTCGCTCTGCTCACACCATCACCGCTCGCTCGCTGGTGCACTCGCGCGCTCTCGACTCCGGCAAGATGCCATAAATTACTGTGAGATCTCAGGTGTTTCTTCAATCATGAACAGTAGCAGTCGTACCTGGCCACATGTTGCTTAGCTACAGGACCAATTATATTCTTTGGCCTTCAACAGCATTGTGCTAAACATTACATTCACATGGTATTACATAATATTCCATAAAAAATAAAAACTAATAAAAAAAAATATATATATATAAAATATAAATATATATATAAATAAATAAATAAAGTGACAACAGAGAGAATGATACAATAGGACAATAAAATCAACACAGACGAATGTCACATCAAGACGACATTCATAACACAGACGACAAGGAGGATAATACATCTGCTGCAGGTTAAAGCTGAACTGCCAGACAAATGCTTTGTCAGATATGCAGCCAACATACACGAGTGGAAACACCACGGATGCTGCTCTTCCACCAACACATAGAGAAATGATAGAACATTATCATTAACGTTTAATGCTAAATGAATAGAGGGCAAGGTAGCATTAACATAATCATGGAACAGCTTCACATGGTGGTCTGAGCCACTCCACATGAAAAAGATATCAATGTATAGGTACCGCACCTTTAAATATTGAAAAAAAAACTAAATAAATAAAATCCTCTTCAAGTTTACCCATACACAGATTGGCATAATTGGGTACCATAGGTGAGCCCATCACTAAACTCTAATGCGTTTAATTCTGCTTCATGTGGAATACTCATATAGAGACTTTGTTACATTCATTGTGCATAAATACACAACTGAATGCACTTTAAAATCATTCAAATTATGTGAAACGTCAGACGTGATAATCAGGAAACTGAGAAAGTGGCTCAGTTATAGACCGATTCCCAGATACAGTCGGGCGGCCTGGTGGATTGTCAAAACGTTTATGAATTTTAGGTCAAGTATAAACTACTGGTCTCACTGGATTTTTCTGGAACAAGTATTTACATACACTGGCTGGCCAAAAAAAAAAGTCACAGCAATAAAGTGAAGTCAGTTGAGCACCTGAATCTATTGAACGGCCAGGTTCTCATCAATGGACTTTCTTTCCTGACGGCACGGGCATATTCCGGGACGATAATGCCAAGGTTCATCAGCTTGAACTGTGTAACAGTGGTTTGCATGTAATATTACTGTCACAGGTCAGACTCATTCAGCACCACTTCATTAAGCGGGAATTCTCCAGGAGACGGTGTCCGATCGGCCTGCACTTCATTCCTTTGCTGGTTCATCAGTCTAATGCATAGCTGGTTCCCTCTTACGGGCAGCCTGTTATCATTTGCCATGATCACAGCAATCACAGGAATCACAGCAATCACAACAATCACAACAGTCACAACAATCCACTTTACTAGGTGTCCACTTGAAGGGGTCTCTGCAGGATGAAGAGAAATAACTGTAAATACATTTCCATTTGAACATAACACCTTCAATCAGTCTCAGGTCTTGGTGAAACAGCCAGCAGAGTCACATCACTGAGCCAACAGCCCAACCCAGAGCAGCTGTCCATCTGACCCCTGACTGTTAAGGACCTCACTCAATGGTACAACAGCAGGGCCCCATGTCACTCAGAACCACACCCTTAACCATCCTGTCCACTGTCCCCTGAACATCCAGTCAATCACAGTATTAAACATTCCCTATAATGTCTAATAACACAGGAGGCCCACAGTGTGGTGACTGTCTGCTGTAAACTGCAGGTACTGGGCGGCTCTGCACAGCCAGCATGACACTGACATCTTCACCCTCAGCCTGCAAAGAGCCGCTCGCTCTACACAGCCCTGTGTCCCCTCTGATCCCGCGTTAGTCATTAAACAACTGGCATCACTCGTAACTGAAGGATCAGAGAATGTAGGATTCACTCTGGGGCAGAAGCATGTTTATCACACAGGGTATAAACTCACCTGGAGGGTTTTCATCAGGAACTTCTTTGTCTTTGTCTTCATACGGTTTGCAAACAAGATTCTCTGGTTGGGGATGGAAAAGAGAAACAAAATCAGCTGGTTCTGAACAAAATAAACAGTGACACAGTCATCATCTCCATGCACTGGTGATGCATTAGCATATTACACACAGACACACATTCACTGTCCCACTATGCTGAGTCATGATGTCAGCACTGACATGCCATGTACAAAATAAAAAAAAAAGCGAACAGAAATTGACATGCGGAAGAAATGTCAGGTTTATTATCAAACCTGATGCACGCAAATATATACGCAGTCTCCCCTTAGGTAACCATCGTATAAATGTGCGTACGTGTTTAAGCCTGAGATCATGCCCAGTAGCCTCCCACAAAAAACCATGAACAGTCAATGCGAATGAACTGCATGCTCAGGTAACACGCAGATTGAACCTTTTTAGGAAAGTCCAATGATGGAGACTGTAAATGAGAGAGAAATTTTGTACAGAGTTAGAGGTCCTCCTGTCAGAGGTAAAGGCACGACAAAATGTTATATTCGAGGGTCTAAGTACAGGGATCACACACAAGAAAACGTGTGTTGATTGGCAAGACGTGGCCACTGCAGTGAAGTCTGTAAGCTCTACAAAACACCCGGAAAATAAAGGTGGTCAGATCTGACAATACAGGTAAAGAAATGACTTGCTGCACACAGGGCCAGTGTGACTAATTGTTGAGACAAACCCACATCTAAAATAGGGGATTCCCTATTATGCAGTTCTGTGTCATAGCATTCGGGAGACACCGATGTGCGAGATTCAAAATGAATGGATCATGAGGGAACCCAGGCCACAGAGCTACTGTGTGTGTCAATGTCACGTCGGCATCACAGATCACTTGTGCATTAATAGAATTAAATGGCTTTTAATTGACAAAGCTTCATTAGCACTAGTTGCCCTTATAGCAATGAGAGTGCAGACAGTTGCCCTGATAGCATTAGCATGGAAATCACAGCACTTAGTTTTTACATTTGCCTGTTCACCCAACATGTAGGGAAACACGATGTAGCACCATGCCAGTCTGGTTACTCCACCCAGCACAGAAAGCATGGAGGAGCTGAGGTTTGGGTGGGATTTGGCTGATCTGTCTGCTAGGTCCCTCTGGTAGGTGCCTGTTGCCAGAAGCCAACCGTAGTCAGAGCCTGTATGTGAACCAGTACAGCCTGAGTTTGAGCGGCTGGTCTCTAATGCTGGACCGACATCAGAACATTATAGTAGAAGAATGAGTCTTGGGAGCCTAAATCGGCTCATAAGCCACATAAGTCAGTCATCATCATGGTCAAAAGAGGAAGTTAAAGTTCATCAATGCCAAGAGGAAATTCTTCTGTATATACAGTAGCAACAAGGTATATAGAATAGACAAACAGTGACCGAGTACAAATCTAAAAATAATCTTGCTGGTCCCTGAAAACTCCTTCTCTTCTAATCCTTCCGTTTATGGTGTCACTTGAAGAACGACATTATGCCATATCACACTGCCATGACTGTAGGGTATTTATGTGGATGTACACTATGTTGCCAAAAGTATTGGGACACCCCTCCAAATCATTGAATTCAGGTGTTCCAATCACTTCCATAGCCACAGGTGTTTAAAACCAAGCATCTAGGCATGCAGACTGCTTCTACCAACATTTACGAAAGAATGGGTCATTTTTGGGAGCTCAGGGAATTTAAGCGTGGTACGATGATTGGATGCCAGCTGTGCAATAAGTACATTTGTGGAATTTCCTCACTACTAAATATTCCACGGTCAACTGTTAGTGGTATTATAACAAAGTGGAAGCAACTGGCAACAACAGCAACTCAGTCATGAAGTGGTAGGTCATGTAAAATCACAGAGCAGGGACAATGCACCTATAATATAATTCAGGCCCCAGGCCTATTAATGGGTGCATCATGTCCAACAGGCCTGATGTCAGCATGAGAACTGCCTCAATTACAGAGTAAAACAGAGTAAAGTAAAGCTGCACAAACCTTTAGATGAGGTCTCTGCAGCCCTTCGCTTCCGGCCTCCTACAGACACACAGGAACACAAACAGCAGAGTCAGTCTGAGTCTCAGAGCTACAGCAGTGTGTGTGAAACACAAGATGACCAGGGGGCCTGGGAGAAGAGAGGAGTTGCAGAGGGGGGTCCCTACTGCTCTCATCTTCTGGGTGAGGGCTCTGCTCAAGCAGGGCAGGGAGGCCGGCTGAGCTTGAGGAGGCTTTGCCCCACAGGGACGGGGTCTCCTGAGGTCTGAGGTGGCCGGTCAGAGGGTTTACTTACGTCCAACAGAAAGGTGATTCCACTGCGTTATTGCTCCATTGATCAGGCACTTATACCACCCTGCATCCTGGAGTCGGGCATCATTAATGAGCAAAGAGAAATTATTCTGTTGGATGGATCCAAGCCGAGTTCGGTTTATGAAGGGGGGATGTTCACACAAAGTCCCATTTTTAAACGAAGAGACAGTCATGCCTTCAAACTCCCACAGCACCTCCACTTGATTGGTGTCATTAACAGCAGGTCCATCACAGGTCAGTGTGACAGTCTTTCCAGGAGAAACATCTACAACTGATTAACATACAGAACAAAGTCATTAAAATATCCATCCATCCATCCATCCATTTTCCAAACCGCTTATCCTATTGGGTCGCAGGGGGTCCGGAGCCTATCCCGGAAGCAATGGGCACGAGGCTGGGAGCAACCCAGGATGGGGGGCCAGCCCATCGCAGGGCACACTCACACACACTCCTAATGGCAATTTAGTAATTCCAATTGGCTTCAGCATGTTTTTGGACTGTGGGGGGAAACCGGAGTATCCGGAGGAAACCCCACGACGACATGGGGAGAACATGCAAACTCCACACACATGTGACCCAGGCGGAGATTCGAACCTGGGTCCCAGAGGTGTGAGGTAACAGTGCTAACCACTGCACCACCATGCCGCCCCCATCATTAAAATATCAGTATTATAATTACCCATAATTCCAGCCCTCCACACTGATTGGCCCATTCATTATGCCTGGGGTCTTTGTCCTAATTACGTATCACAGCTTAAATTCAGCACAATCAGTATCATCACACAGAGCAGCTACAGTATAACCAGGCAGCTAAGTTACAGGAACACAGTGAGAGACCCAACTGCCCCTTATAATGGGGGGGGGGGATTTTACAGGCGACACCCATGTCAGACACTTACACCATCATATAATTCATAAAACAAATCAGAATTAACATGTACAGCTAATTAGCCCACAGAGTCAGTGTGAGGCGTCTACTCACATAAGTCAGTGCCGAAGGCAGCAGGGCGATGGGGTACAAGGCAGAGGAGCAGAAGTCTGACCACCCATCTGTAGCTAGAGAAGATCGAGATGATAGAGGTCAGGACTGACGCGTATAAAGGACATTAACAATATTAAAAACAGATTCCCTGTCTGCAGTCTCCATCCTCAGGGTCTGACCTCTAACATTTAAACACTAACAGCTACGGATGTACGGTACATCGTTTAACATGTCAGTATTTGTTATAAATCAAGATATATTGGTATTTGTCCGATTGATCAATATGGGCTGATATTGTTGACTGACATGTGAACTTTATAAATAGTGAACGTTAGCAGCACCAGAGCTGAGTACAGAACTACTACAATAACAGAAGATTACATTGGCTTTTTGCATAGTAGAGGATGAGGGATTTTATTGGCTCATTCACCAGCCTCAAGAAATGAGGAACAAGATGCCCCCACCTCCCCAGGATCGATCACCAGGTCTGATAATACGAGACAAAATCACCTCCCATGTGGGATCAAAATGGGACACAGTTTAATTTACAACACGGGAAGATCCTGTAAAATTTGGCGGCGTGTAGCTCAGTGGGCTAAGCCTCTGTGCCCGTGATCAGAAGGTCGTCGGTTCAAACCCTGGCCGTGGAATAACTATCACATGTCTGTGGACCCTTGGGCAAGGCCCTTAACCCTCAACCCCAGTGGTGCCGCACATTAGCAGACCCTGCACTGTCACCCCCCCAAGCTATGGAGTACAAGATGAGGTAAGTGAAGAGATGCATTGCAATGTAGCTGTACTTGTGCCAATGGTGAATAAAGGATTCATCATTAATTACGAGACGAGGTAGAAAATCTGCTCTGAGAGGTCTCAATGTACCAGCCAGTAAGACCGTTTTAAATTCATCATAAAATTAATCTTTAGTTTTACACAGAATAAAGTTTCAGCATCGACGCCTCACCGCCTGGCAAGAGTCTCAGAGGGTAGTTGGTAATCGGCGATATTAGACGAAAGAAATACCGGTTATCAGTACCCTGTCAAATTTTGTCATCATTATTTACAACCATAGATTACGGATCAGTTCCCACTGCAAATCAAAAGCCAGTATATCTGTAAATTTCAACACACATAATGAAGTACGGGGGTGGTATGGTGGTGCAGTGGTTAGCACTGTTGCCTCACACCTCTGGGACCAGGGTTCGAATCTCCGCCTGAGTCACAGCAGCGAGGATACTAAACAGTCAGACAGACCCGCATAGTCCCGTAACAGGATGGAGATTGTTAATTGTAGGTCTGACAGGTCAGTAGATGTAGGACAGAACAGGACTGGTTTGGGTGAGATAGTCTGAGTAGTAGGTAGAAATTAGGATGGAGATGGTTTTAGTGTAGGCGTAACAGGTCAGTAGATGTCGAACAGAATGCAGAACCCTCTGGTGGAGTGCCTGAGCCCAAAAGAATGTGTGGCTTCTGTCAGATGTAGTAGTATGTAGAAATTGGCACCTGCCTACCTAACGTGGTAAGTGTAGATCTTGCAGGTTTAGCTTAGTTTATAGTACCCGTGTGAATATAAGCTGCCTTAAATATTAATAACAACTGCTTATTTGAAGGATTACTGCATAAAGTCAGCAGTAATATCATGCTTTTCTTTTTTGTAAGCTGATCTTTTAGACATGAGAAGGCCTGAAAAGGTGGAATAGCATTTATGAAACAGAGCACTGACTCCACCTGGTGGCCAATTTGTAAAAAAAAAATCCCAAAATCTGCAGTACACACCGCCTATGTTATAAATTAACTCTGATGATAATAATAATCATAATAATAATACTGAGTCAAATGGCAGGAAATTAAAAATCTGGAGTCAGATGAAGGGAACGGTAACAAATTTTTGAAGGTTTTATAGGAAATAAGGACATTCCAGCTGAATTTGCTAAGGTGGGTCTTAGACGTATATGGACAGTGACTGTAGCGCCCCCGTTTGACCGATTGGCACCAAAGTTGGAGGGTCTGTCTGTGGGCCAGTGCTACATTAGTGGGTCAAATTTGGTGAGAATTGACTGAAGCCTGCCTGAGATTTAACTGTTTGATTGAAATTGGTATGGAAATGGTGCAGGCTGGGTGTGGCTGGTGGCAATATTATACAGACAGGTCAAGTTTTTTTATGAATCATCCACAAAGGCTTGCTACCAGAATCACCTAGTTGAGGTGCAGTTGGGGCAGTTTTTAGTTGTAGCGCTCCCTATTGACGAAATGCGGCCCGCCTTATAGTGAATGCTGTATCGAAGGCTCACTGCGGCATGCTGTGGAAACTGGGCTACAACAGGGGCGTAGATTTAGGGTGGACGGAGGGGATGTGTCCCCACCAATATCCTCCGACCATTGAAATGTCCCCACCAATAATTTAATCCACTTAAAAAAAAAAAAAAAAAAATCGTGCTGTCAACATTAACCTAGACACGCAGAAAGGGATAAATCACGTTCTCTCCTTGAGTCCTCCCGCCCCCAAAACACATAGGAACATTTTGATTGGCTGTGCATTTCCCTGCTATCATGTGAGAGGCTGTGGCTGCGTTCAGATACAAGCAGCGCCAAATGCAGTGGATTTTTTTCCCCGTGCAAGAAGGTGTGTTGGGTATGGTGACACATGTGAGGATGGCGGCAGCAAAAAAAAAGAAGCTGGACATAAGGAGCTTTTTTTCAAAGAAAAGTGTAAGTCACTTCAAGTTCGCTAGTGAATCCATCAAAGTAACGACAGCAGTTAACGTTAATGCTAGTGGGTTTTTTTTTTTTTTTACCGCTTTGACGCACATTCATTATAGCGGGGCAGGCTATAGTCTGTGAATACGGACTTAAAACTAACAGCAGATTAAACAGCTAAATGTAAGTATAAATATGATCCCTGTCAGTTCTCCTAATCTAATGACGACTATTTGTCAGAAATCAGTCTTGTGAAAGAAATTGATATGCTATATACTAATATTGCCATGGCTAGAATTTTAGTGACAGTTCACCAATAGACAATCCACTTCGCACAAATAGTTTTTAAAATGCATTCACTGACTTGGCAAACATTAATGATTTGATTCGAGATTTGCACACTAAGACTCAGAAAAAGTGAAATAAAATGATTGCTGTTTAAATGGCATGTGTTTATCCTGTTTTGTCAGGTGACAGAACCTAAACAACTGTGCTGTGTATCAGACAGTGATGGAGAGAAGGGGTCACAGGTGATGTTGAACGATGACTTGATATTATTATACCTAGTTGTCCTGAGATTTAACATTGTTACCGATAATAGGCTGAGGCATTCTCTGTCAATGCTCATAAGGAATCCCTCAATGTTTTTTTATTAGGGGACAGAAGCAGATCAGCCATGTTGTAGTTCAGGTGAAGAGGCAAGGTCACAGGAGGTGAATCTGAATGTTGATTATGTATAACATATAATATGTGTGTGTGTATTATACATGTTGATTATACTAATATTTAACATTATGAGGAGTGATAGGCTGAGGATGTAAGTAATTCATTAGTGTTTTTGGCAAATGTGTTGAACTAACATGTCTCACTTTTTTGTCACGCTATTTCATCAGGTGACAATCCTGTCAGGTACTAGTGCAGTCAGAGGGGAAGAGTCAGGGTCAAAGGTCAGGCCTATTAAAGGCATTGTCCAGCACCCAAAAAAACTTTACTCACTATTTACTCCTTAAGTGGTTCCAAACTTTTATGATTTTCTTTATTTTGTTGAATACAAAATAAGATATTGTGAAAAAAAGCTGAAAACCGTTAAACTTTGACTTCCGTAGCAGTAAAAACAAATACTATGTAAATCAATGGTTACATGTTTTCAGCATTCTTCAAAATATCTTCTTTAGTGTTCATCAGAAGAAAAAAAACTTAAAAAGACTTGTGACAAGTGGAGGATGAATAAATGATGACAGAATTTTCATTTTTTCCGTGAACTGTCCCTTTAAGCACATAATCATCATAAATCATAAATATGTTATCTAAATAAAATGAGTGGTGTGGTCTCATAAAGTCACATATGAATCATCATAGTTAGTCTTACAGCATGACTAATTGTATAATGTGGTGTATTTCTAAGGAAACTGGTCCACCTGTAGTGAGCAGTCCGCATTTGAGTCCCTGGCTGGTTCCTCCTTTTGATGAGCCACACAAGCAGGCCCACAATCACCACAGTCACCACGATCCCCATGATCACAGGCAGGCTCACTGTCAGCCATACGTTTGAATGGGCCCCTGCAGAATGAATAAAAATTACATTTTCATACAGACATCAAATCTGCAATCAGAAATGTTTTGAAACATCCAGGAGTCACATCACTGAGCCAACAGCCAAACCCAGAGCAGCTGCCCATCTGACCCCTGACTGTTAATGACCTCCCTCAATGATACAACAGCAGAGCCCCATGTCACTCAAATCCGCACCCATAACCACCCTGCCCCCCTGAACACCCAATAAAACACAGTATCAAACATTCTCTATAACGTCTAATAACACAGGAGGCCCACAGTGTGGTGACTGTCTGCTGTAAACTGCAGGTACTGGGCGGCTCTGCACAGCCAGCATGACACTGACATCAGTAATCCGCTCTCGCGGCCGCTGCTGTTCGATCCGTGGTCACTCTGCTCACACCATCACCGCGGGCTGTGCATAATGCCTGACGGATACGAGGTGCAAGCGCCGAAGGCTGCTACGCCAGCTTTAACGGAGCATTACCGCCACCGTCTGGCCTGTAGTGTGGCACAGTACGCTACCCCCCCCCCCCCCCAACAGGGAGAGAAAACTGGACAGTAAAAAAATAATAAATAATTATTATAAAAATACATAAATAAATAAAATATAAACTTAGTCTCATATCATTCCACGAACGCAGTTCAGTTTTAACTAATCAAGGCTCATTCATGTGGGGCGCCGTTTGTAAAGGTAGCAAACTTTTTTGTACTTGCCACTTTTTCAACATTTAGTGCAATTTTCTGACATTTAGTTAGAAGTCAATGGTGTTGTGAATTATCAGATGATTTTGCTGCTCAAAATTGTATCATATGTATCAAGAATCATATGTAAATATAAATAGTATGTCTATATATAAACATTAAATGTAAATGTTAAATATAAATGTTAAATGTAAAACTTAAATGTAAATATAAATAGGGATTAAATCTGCTATTGCATTTAAGCCATAGAGCTCAATGAAGTGAAATGTGCAAAAATAAACAATTGTGCTAAAATACATTTGATCAAATCAATGTTTGTCGAACACAAAAGCATTTTTAATATGACAGACAGTGTGGCTTCCAGTGCCGAGACGACTGTCTAACCCCTCCTGCCTCACGCACTTATCCGTCACTGGCAGATAATCTGTGGACTGTCAAAAATTCACAAATCAGACAGGTGATTATCAGCCTAGTCGCACCTCTATATGGTCAAGTTTTTAAATTCACTCTTGAAAATAAAAAGGCAAAGTATGATATTGGCAGATTTCAGGGCAGGGAATGATGGCATCTGAATTCACAAATGGTGAGCAATGAAATGACACCGTTTACTAATGTACCCCTTACGGTACTTTAGAGATAATGTAGTTAATCCTCTTAAGACAAATCAGGAATCGGAAGTCACTTGTGTAGAATTCCACAGTCAGTCTTTTATTACATTCATGTAGGTTACATCCAAAACCAGATACCCTGCATGACTGTGTCCCATGGTCAGTTACACTGATTTTTACACACTTGTCATATGTGTTATCAAGATATTGGCATCAAGCATCAAAACCAGCCATAACCAGACATAAGACTGGAGACGCAGGCAAGACGCCCTAAATTACTGTGAGATCTCAGGTGTTTCTTCAATCATGAATAGTAGCAGTCGTACCTGGCCACATGTTGCTTAGCTACAGGACCAATTATATTCTTTGGCCTTCAACACAGCGATAAGGCACATATTCATGAATTTGGTGATCGGTGGTCATTGCTGACACACCACAGTATGCAGTACACAACAACGAAATGTGTCCTCTGCATTTAACCCATATGTGACATAGCAGGGGGCAGCTAATTCAGCACCCGGGGAGCAGTGCTTGGAGGGGCGGTACCTTGCTCAGGGTACCTCAGTGGTGCCTTGCTGGTCAGGAATCTGAAGCAGCACTTTTTCAATGACAAGTATAACCATTAAGCCACCACTGCCCATATAAGGCACATAGTCTAACATCAGGTTCAGAAACACTTATTGTGTTACATCTCTACAGCATTGTGCTGAGCATTACATTCACATTCACATGGTATTCCATAATATTCCATAAAAAATAAAAACTAACAATAAAAATAATAAAAAAATACAGTCACAACAGAGAGAATGATATAATAGGACTACAATAAAATCAACACAGACGAATGTCACATCAAGACGACATTCATAACATGAATAGTCGGACGACAAGGAGGATAATACATGTGCTGCAGGTTAAAGCTGAACTGCCAGACAAATGCTTTGTCAGATATGCAGCCAACATACACGAGTGGAAACACCACGGATGCTGCTCTTCCACCAACACATAGAGAAATGATAGAACATTATCATTAACGTTTAATGCTAAATGAATAGAGGGCAAGGTAGCATTAACATAATCATGGAACAGCTTCACATGGTCTTCTGAGCCACTCCACATGAAAAAGATCTCAATGTATAGGTACCGCACCTTTAAATATTGACAAACTATCAACTAAATAAACAAAAATCCTCTTCAAGTTCACCCATACACAGATTGGCATAATTGGGTACCATAGGTGAACCCATCACTAAACTCTAATGCGTTTAATCCTGCTTCATGTGGAATACTCATATGGAGACTTCGTTACATTCATTGTGCATAAATACACAACTGAATGCACTTTAAAATCATTCAGATTATGTGAAACGTCAGACGTGATAATCAGGAAACTCGGCTCAGTTATTGACCGATTCCCAGATACAGTCGGGCGGCCTGGTGGATTGTCAAAACGTTTATGAATTTTAGGTCAAGTATAAACTACTGGTCTCACTGGATTTTTTCTGGAACAAATAACTATAGTCGTTCTCACCAATGGCTGCATCACATCGTTCCATCTTTAATTTGGACTTTACCTCAACAGTAAACTTAAGAGTAGGATCACAAACTTGATGCTTGTATGCAATATTGTTCTTTAGTTTCAATGAGGTAGGCTGACTTACCCTGAATTACAATCGAGTCCCAGTTACTTAAATGACTCAATGATATACTGATAAACCAAAGCAAGATAGTGGTTGAGTCAAAAAATACATTAATGCAGTGGACAAGTATTTATGTACACTGGCTGGCCAAAAAAAAAAAAAAAAAAAAAAAAAAAAAAAGTCATAGCAAGTCAGCTGAGTACCTGAATCTACTGAACGGCCAGAATATCCCATCAATGGATTTTTTCTTCCCTAACGGCATATTCTGGGACGACAGTGACGAGATTCACCAGCTCGAATTCTCATGGAGTATTTCAGGGAGCATGACGAATCATTTTCACACGTGAATTGGCCACCATAGAGTCGTGACCTTAACCCCATTGAAGGTCTTTGAGATGTACTGAAGAAGACTTCATGGAGTGGTTCAACTCGCCTATAATCAATACAAGACCTTGACAAGAAATGAATACAAATCTGGATGAAGAAATACGTTGAGATATTGCATAAGCATGTGGAAACAATGCACTGATGAATGTGCACCATAATAAAAGTTAAAGGTGGTCCAATGAAATATTAAGGTGTGTGACTTTTTTTGGCCAGACAGTGCATGTAATATTACTGTCACAGGTCAAACTCGTTCAGTGTCAGTTCATTATTCCTTTGCTGGTTCATCATTCTAATTCATAGTTGGTTCTCTCTTATGGGGAGCCTCTCAGTAATCACCATCACGATAGTAAATACAGCTGCAAGTATAGCAGTCCGATCTATTGAGGGTCCACTTGAAGGTATCCCTGCAGGATGAAGAGAAATAATTGTAAAGACATTTTCATATGGACATATTATCATCAATCAGTCTCAGGTCTTGGCGAAACAGCCAGCAGAGTCACATCACTGAGCCAATAGTCCAACCCAGAGCAGCTTTCTGTCTGACCCCTGACTGTTAAGGACCTCACTCAATGGTACAACAGCAGGGCCCCATTTCGCTCAGAGCCACACCCATAACCACCCTGCCCACTGTCCCCTGAACATCCAGTCAATCACAGTATTAAACATTCTCTATAATGGCTAATAACACAGGAGGCCCACAGTGTGGTGACTGTCTGCTGTAAACTGCAGGTACTGGGCGGCTCTGCACAGCCAGCATGACACTGACATCTTCACCCTCAGCCTGCAAAGAGCCGCTCGCTCTACACAGCCCTGTGTCCCCTCTGATCCCACGTTAGTCATTAAACAACTGGCATCACTCGTAACTGAAGGATCAGAGAATGTAGGATTCACTCTGGCGCAGAAGCATGTTTATCACACAGGGTATAAACTCACCTGGAGGGTTTTCATCAGGAACTTCTTTGTCTTTGTCTTCATACGGTTTGCAAACAAGATTCTCTGGTTGTGGATGGAAGAGAGAAACAAAATCAGCTGGTTCTGAACCAAATAAGAAACAGTGACACAGTCATCATCTCCATGCTACATACAAAAGAAAAAGAAAGAAACCAACAGAAATTGGCATGTGGAAGAAATTCCAGATTTATTATCAAACCTGATGCACGCAAATATATACGCAGTCTCCCCTTGGGTAGCTATCGTATAAATGTGCGTACGTGTTTAAGCCTGAGATCCTGCCCAGTAGCCTCCCACAAAAAACCAAGAACAGTCAATGCGAATTAACTGCATGCTTTTTAGCAAATTCCAATAATGGAGACTGTAAATAAAAAAAAAAAAATAGTAATAGAGAAATTTTGTACAGTGAGAGTTAGAGGTCCTCCTGTCAAAGGTAAAGGTGCGACAAAATGTTATATTCGGGGGTCTAAGTTCAAGGATCACAAACAAGAAAACGTGTGTTGATTGGCAAGACGTCGCCACTGCAGTTAAGTCTGTAAGCTCTACAACACACCCGGAAAATAAAGGTGGTCAGACCTGACAATAGAGGTAAAGAAATTATTTCTAGTACACAGGGCCAGTGTGACTAAATATTGAGGCAAACTGACATACTGATGGCATCTTAACTGGGGAATTCCCTATTATGCAGCATTTTTTGCCCAGACAATCAGGAGATACTGCTACTCCCTCTGGTAGGTGCCTGTTGCCAGAAAGCCGTAGTCAGAGCCTGTATGTGAACCAGTACAGCCTGAGTTTGAGCGGCTGGTCTCTAATGCTGGACCGACATCAGAACATTATTGTAGAAGAATCGGTCTTAGGAACCTAAATCAGCTCATAAGCCACATAAGTCAGTCATCATCATGGTCAAAGGAAGATAAACTTCATTAATGCCAAGAGGAAACATCTGCATACAGTAACAGGGTATAAAAAATAGAAATACACACAGTGCAAAATAGTGCACAGTACAGAGAGTAAACGTGCAAAAAAGTAAAAACTCCCTGAAAACTCCTTCTCTTCTAATCCTTCCGTTTATGGTCACTTGAAGAACGACATTATGCCGTATCGCACTGCCATGACTGTAAGCTATTTATATATGTAGATATACACTATCTTGCCAAAAGTATTGGGACACCCCTCCAGATCATTGAATTCAGGTGTTCCAATCACACAGGTGAATAAAATGAAGCACCTAGGCATGCAGACTGCTTCTACCAACATTTACGAAATTTGATCGCTCTCAGGAGCTCAATTCAAGCGTGGTACCGTGATAGGAAGCCACCTGTGTAATAAGTCCATTCTTGAAATTTCCTCGCTACTAAATATTCCACAGTCAACTGTTAGTGGTATTATAACAAAGTGGAAGCAACTGGCAACAACAGCAACTCAGTCATGAAGTGGTAGGTCATGTAAAATCACTGAGCAGGGATGACACATCTACAGTATAATATAATTCAGGCCCCAGGCCTCCTGTGATCAGGCCCATCAGACAGACAGGAGGCCTATTAATGGCTGCATCATGTCCAACAGGCCTGATGTCAGCATGAGAACTGCCTCAATTACAGTGTAAAACAGAGTAAATAAAGTAAACCTGCACAAACCTTTAGATGAGGTCTCTGCAGCCCTTCGCGTCCAGCCTCCTACAGACACACAGAAACACAAACAGCAGAGTCAGTCTGAGTCTCAGAGCTACAGCAGTGTGTGTGAAACACAAGATGACCAGGGGGCCTGGGAAGAGAGGAGCTGCAGAGGGGGGTCCCTACTGCTCTCATCTTCTGGGTGAGGGCTCTGCTCAAGGTTTAAGGTGGCCGGTCAGAGGGTTTACTTACCTCGAACAAAAAGACGATTCCTCCGCATTACTGTATCACTGATGAAGCATTTATATTCCCCCTGATCCTCCAGTCTGACATCATTAATGACCAAAGAAAAGTTGTTCTGTCGGATGGATCCAAGCTGAGTCCGGTTTATAAAGTCAGCATGTTCACACAAAGTCCCATTTTGAAACCGGCAAACAGGCCTGTTTACAAATGTCCACAACACCTCCACTTCATTGGTTTCTTTATCAGTTCCTCCATCGCAGGGCAGTGTGACAGTATCCCCAGGAGAAACAACTACAATTGATTAACATACAGAACAAAGACATTAAAATATCAATATTATGATTACGCACAAGTCTAGCCTTAATTATCCACAAAATCAGGTGTCCACTCACGTATGTCTGCCTCGTAGACTGCAGGGAGACAGAGGATAAGTAGTAGTCCAAGCTCCCATCTACAGGCAGAGAAGATCGAGATGAAAGAGGTCAGGATTGACGCGTATAAAGGACAAGAAAAAGTCAGACTGGCTGTCTGCAGTCTGCATCCTCATCTTCTAACAATTAAACACAAGTAACTAGTAAAAAAAAAAAAAATAAACTAGTAAAACACTGACCGCTATGGACGTACGGTACATCATTTAACATACCAGTATTTGTTATAAATCAAGATGTAGGTATCTGTCCGATGGATCAATATGGTCTTATACTGCCGAGTGACATGTGAATTTTATAAATAGTAAAAGTTAGCAGCACCAGAGCTGAGTACAGAACTACTACTATATCTCAGATGATTACATAACAATAAATTACATGTATTGGCTCATTCACCAGCCTCAAGAAATGAGGAACATGATGCCCCCACCTCCCCAGGATCAATCACCTGGTCTGATACCAGACAAAATTCATGTCCCATGTTGGTTCAAAATGGGACGATTCTGTAAAAGTTGCAGACGGGTACTTCAGTGGGTTAAGCCTCTGTGCTTATACACATTTTGTACTCAGTATTCACATTTTGTTAATCAGTCAATAAACTTGTCATGTATGCTTTGGTACCAAGTCTGCATCATGATTAGAAGTTTAAATTACAGTTTGAACGCCAACGATCTTCAATGCCAAACAGAATGACGCCTAATGCCAAAACATGCAAGGCACTGTACCTACACAGATTATGAACCAGACCTTGCTGATGTCAAAGTGGACATTAAAATTTAATATAATTAAGAAATTCGACTCAAAACACCGCTGGACGCGGAGGTCATGGCGATCCTACGGGAACTTGGGTTTGCAACGTAGTTGCTAGTGATGGGATTTATGGCTCTTTGAGGGGATCCGGATCTTGGCGATCCGTTCCTTTCAAAGAGCCGTTCAATAGAACGGCTCTTTTGGCTCTTTTAAAATATTTAGTCAGTTTTAAGAAGCCAGCTTGGGGGCATCTCAGTTTATCCTGGAAATAATCACTGGTAGGAATGATGAGGTGAGATTTGTAGTCAAATAATTAAAACTCAGATATCACACACCAATATCTGAGTTTGAATTATTCTGAAATATTGATTATTACCTCATTTGTCACGTGTGGACTATATTCCATAGGGTTGCACAACATCCCTCTGCTTAGACAGTGACATCACTATTTTGGATTTACCTTAAGTGTGTGTATGCGTAAAGCTAAGTTGACTTATGTTATTCATACAATACCTACTCACAAATAAACATCAAAAACAAAGCCGGCTGCAATGAATTTCTGTGTAAAACAGCTTTTACTACAAACACTTCCACACAAGAACATTGTTATCACGGCAGCGTGCACAAGTAATGGCTCCGCTCCTACCCAATGACAGAGGCATGCAGGGTGTATTTCCACTTGAGCACTCACGTGAAGGATGCGTGCACAACTATCATCATGCTGTTAGGCAGGAGCACCCCTGCGCTGGGTGCGCCCCTCCCCCTATAACTGTTCTGTCTCGCCGAGGAGCTAATTTGTGTGCATCTGTGTGAAACACGCATAGGAAAAAAAGAACGACAGAAAGAACGGCTCCCCCCAGCCGCGACTCGGCTCCCATCGTTCATGTTTATGAGCCGTTCAAAAGAATCGGTTCGTTCGCGAACGTCACAACTCTACTAGTTGCAGCAGAACCTCGGGGAGGCGAAAACGGGTGTGACCGTGACGCGGTGACGCGGTAAGCGACCAGCTCTCAGTGCCAAGCTAAGGGCTACCCCGAAGCGACAAGCTCTCCCAACTTTTCAGACGAAGTCAAAGTAAGCTGTTCCTTTTGTATTTAAGTTTTCCGTTTGAGGAATTTGCAGAAAACTGCAGTGCATGGGTAGGACCTAAAGGTTGCCTTTCGTCCTCATTCCTCTGATGACTAGGAAGGTACATAATGTTCATGCGTTTGTTGGTCCAAATTCCGATTTCCTTCTTAGTTATGGAGAAGAAATACACTAGTGTACTCAAAACGCGAATACTCACATACAGGAATGGAAAAAGTAGACACTCACCCTCGCAGCCGCTCCATAACTGCATACGCAGTTCCAAACGCCGAAGTTCCGTCAAACCTAATCTTTTAAGGGGTGGAGCCCGCCGCGCGCCATAGAAAATTGTACATAACGAAACTATGGAAGATTATAAGCACAAAAATTCAAATGGCAATTCATTTTGCAATTGTCAATTCAATATTCAACCAGAGCATGCATTTATCATTTCAATATTTAATCTGTGCATGTAATTTGAAAATATATTTTGCAATCGGCAATTCAATGTGCAAAGTGCTTATGAAATCCTTAATTAATTTCATGATGTTTTGAATAAAAAATAGAATGACAAATCACTGAATTGCATTTCGTATTACCATCAGAATCAGAATCAGAATCAGAATGGACTTTATTGCCAAATGTTGAGCAGGTTTACAACATCAGGAAATTGCTGCGGTGTTCAGTGCGATATTATGCAATACAGAGGGAGACAGTCGAGGGAGACAGTCGAGGGAGACCACGGGCTTTTTGCGTCTTTATTCAAATGGAAATGGCGTCCCCGGGAATTGCATTGCATGTTCGGGAGAAAACTCAATTTGCAATTCCCAACTGTCAGACCGCTCATCAAGGTGGACCTTCATTAACGACGTCACTTCCTTGTTTAGGGCCTCGTTAGCATTCAACGGATTTGTTCGTTTAGTTAGAATGAGTAATGGCGGCAGAAGAGCTTGCAGTAAATATTTCTGCCTTAGCAGATGACATGGAAATTAATCGGGTATCAGCAGTAGATGCGTTTGATAGGTTGTTTGTGTTGTCACAGAGGGTAACCAACTGCGTGACTTGATGTAACGCCTGAGCTACATTAGTTTGCACCCTTCTCGTATCAAGTCCAGTTAAGATTGTAAGTTCCTCTACCCTCTGTGACAACACAAACAACAGATCAAACGCATCTACTGCTGAACCAATGGTGGTGCCGCCCTTAGATAATCAGGCCTGACCACTGCCACGCCAAGGATGAGTCAAATGCTGAAATAAAGTTGCACACTACAATTCCTGATTCCTGAGTCAGGGGGTAGGTCTATAAGCACGGGGGTGGGGGGTGGTTAACGACCATCCCTCTCAGTAAAACCTGCTGACATTTTGCTGATGATCTGTTACGAAAAGGGGAACTTGGTAAAAGGGGAGAGGCTTGGTAAGTTATGCAGTGCCCCCCCCCCCCCCCCCCCCCCCCCCGGAGTGATGGGCACAGGAGTGGATGCCCCTTGCCCATCCCCCCTCCCCCGTCTACTGCCAGTTGTATAAAATATCCATTTCTTTGTGTGCACATAAAGTGCACATTTCCTGTTATTAAAATAGCAAATTTGGGGATTAAAGTATATAGAATGAGACAATTAACCTTAATATTTAAAAGGTCTTCACAGCATTTTTGCATTGTAATGAAATTAGTGCAGTGGTTAGCGCTGTTGCCTCACACCTCTGGGACCCAGGCTCAAGTCTCCGCCTGGGTTACATGTGTGCGGAGTTTGCATGTTCTCCCCATGTCGTCGTGGGGTTTCCTCCGGGTACTCCGGTTTCCCCCCACAGTCCAAAAACATGCTGAAGCCAATTGGAATTACTAAATTGCCATTAGGAGTGTGTGTGAGTGTGCCCTGTGATAGGCTGACCCCCCATCTTGGGTTGTTCTCTGTCTTGCGCCCATAGCTTGCGAGATAGGCTCCGGACTCCCTGTGACCCAGAAGGATAAATGATTTGGAAAATAAATGGATGGATGAAATTAGCACAGGCTACATAAACAGCATATTTTTCTATCAACAAATGTTGACCAAAAACTCTGTAAAATAAAACATTTGACTCTACTGTCACCTTCTGGTGTTAAAGGGTACTGCAATGAATTTACAGGAGGAGGAGAGGAACCAAAAACTCCCAAGTAGGGAGAAAAAAAACCTCTGGGGGTCCAAGGTCAACTGGCAGCCCCACCCCCCGGGCCATGCTAACATTACTGGATGAGGGTAGAGAAGTAGCCGGATTGTTTGCTAAGAGCAAGGTGTAAACTGTGATCCGGTCCTAGTTAAAGTCCATCAGTGAGACAGTCCTCCACATCGGCCTGTGTCGGGTGGCAGGATGGAAGCTGCACCGACATCGTCATAGATCGCAGTCTCATCTGTGATGGCACCCTTCCGTAGACCCTGATGGCAGCTCAGAAGGTGCCCCCTCGGGCACCCTCCAGACGTGAAAATATTATGTATTTAATATGCTATATTTAGTCATTTCTGCAGTTCTGCTTACAATTGAATCTCTTTGCGTCTGACAGATTGTCTGGCTTTAGTCCTACGTCTTCCGTCAAATAATCCTCTATATTCTTCTCTCTTGGGTTATTTTCCTGCATTGTCTTTTTCACGCACCATGTATCACACGGCCGAAAGTAGAGAAATGCAACCATTAACATTAACAACACAACAAGGGCTATTTACAATTGCACGTGGGGCATGGTGGGGAATGGTGGGGCATGCTGGGACATACGCCCCACCCGTGCTACACTGCCCCCTCCTCAGAGGTCGACCGTCCCGGCGACCACCACCCCCAGTCCCCACCTCAGTTCTGATACGAGTCCCGGGATCCTGCTGGCAGCCGATGACCTCCGATGACGGGGCAGGTCACTCCCTGAGCACTGGCGTGGCTAGCTGCTGGCTGGCGCCAACCCTTCTTCTGTGCCTTCAGGGCTCCTAGCACAGCTTCCAGGAGGTCCACACCCAGCGACTCCCACAGCCAGGCTGCCTTCTTCAGCGACAACCAGCGCAAGGGGTTGCTGGAGCCTTCCAGCAGTGCGGGCCCCTCCTGGCCTCGGCCCTTCTCCCTACCCTGCTTAGGAGGGTCCAGGTGTTGTGGGGCGGGCGGCCCTGCACAGCAGCTCCCACTCCAGTCGCGGCCCCGTAATGCTGCCTCAGCCTGGCATGCCTGTCAGTCGCGCTCCTGCTCCCAGCTGGCCAGAGAACCCGGTTCCACTTAAATGGCCAGGTTATCCCACCAATAGATTTCTCTTTCCAAATGGCATCGGCATATTCCGGGACGAGAATGCCAAGATTCATCGGGCTCAGAAAAGACATGGGGCTTCATGTAGCCGTGGTTGTTGCAGCAAAGCAAGCCTCATAGGAACAGCTACTCAGAATGGCTGGAGAAACTTCCAGAGATCTGTTCTGAGCAAAGTGGTGCACAAACTCCAATAGGGCTGGAAAAAATGATCAAGCCTGCAATGCTACCACATCCAGGATGAGCTCTCGGTAGTGGATGGACTGCTTTTAAAACAGGACTGGATAGTGGTGCCGACAGCGATGGGAGGTGACATGCTTACCAGGGGACATGAAGGGCCTTTGGGGGCAGAGAAGTCGAAGAGTACGTCAAGCACTCTGCAGGCCACACATGAATTATGATATTGATCAGATGGTCGGTGAATGTGCCAAACGTCAGCAATATTACTACAAAAAGCGAAAGGAGCCGAATCATCGCAGAACTTCCTTGGAGGACCTGGGAAAAGGTCAGACCTGACATTCAGCTACAGGCCAAAGAATATTTGTTAGCCGTAGATTACCTATGAAATTACCCAGAAACGGCATTAATAACTAGCACTTCATCCGGCAGCATGATTACCCTGTAGTCACTGTTAACTGGGCTTGGAGTACCTCTCGCAGTATAGTGTCTAATAACCACCGTTTACCAGCTATGGATCTCAGGCATCTGCTCCTTGTTATGAGTTTGAACACATGACCATGACTCTCTGTCCACTGGCCAATGGAAAAGTGGTTCAAACTGTCATCAAGACAGGAGAACCAGTCGGAAGAGCATATCTTGGAGCTGAGGGGGAAGCATCTGAAGGAAACCCAATACGATGGGTGCATATGGATAACGATACTTGAATATTCACAGTTCTTGAATGTTACTCTTAGCCAGCACATTTAAATTTGATATGTTGGTCACTCTGGCCCATGGAAGACAATTAATTACTCTCTATGCTCACGTAAATTGGAATCGCCGATTACTACAGCTTTTTCACTGGGCCTCTCAGTGGGTGTTTCACTCAATGGGAAGAATGTTTTTTGGGAACGCAAATCGTGAAATGATGCCCAGGGGAATAGCTAGGCATTCTGAGCCCCCTTTATATTACACAATTTTATAATTTTATGTATTCAAGGGCCCCTGTAAAGTGCTGGGGTCCCTGAATCTGTCAGGGTGTCCATGCCGCTCCCATGGCCCTGATGATGCCGACGTACATTTGCATTATTTTTATTATGACTGCACTGCCCTGTCGTCACACGTTCACCTTGATGCGAAGTGTCTGCTGCTCTATATCGTCATACTGCGTCATACTGTCCAGACATATCGAGCTGTTCGAAATTTTAAAAAGTAACACTGTTCCGGCATTTTGAAATCTTGGCAATTAAATTCGGCGAGTGAGGTGGCGTGTCCTGGCTAATTTTGTCATAACGATCTCCATACACCTCAGCATGCCATAGCACTGCAACAGTTCAATAAATACAAAATTCTCAATTTAAGTTCTATGCAGTCGAACATGTACTTTTAACAGTGACCAGAAAGTACAAAGTGTAAAGTTAGTGTTGAC
The DNA here is from genome assembly GCF_023856365.1 of Brienomyrus brachyistius. NCBI lineage: Eukaryota > Metazoa > Chordata > Actinopteri > Osteoglossiformes > Mormyridae > Brienomyrus > Brienomyrus brachyistius. Next base: position 1,116,801 of record NW_026042310.1, read on the forward strand.
AGTTTTAAGCAGCTGTATTGTATTAGTGGTATTGTACGTATTAAACACAGAATATATATTTCACAGTTTTTTATAAAACTTTTTTTTTATAAATATGTATTATTGCACATTGTAAACAGAATCTGCATGTTACATTGGTAAGTAGTCTGCGAGCACTGGGGTAAAAACTGTTCCTGGCTGTGTGTGTGCGGATTGACTGAAGGCAGGAAAGAGAAAAGTGGCAGTCCTGGATTGCTGGGAGTGGTGTGCCGATGATCTTGCCAGCCATTTCCGTCACTTTTTGTAGTGCACATACTCAGGACAAGTGACTGGGATTTAGACTGATCAATCAGAAACTGACAAATCAGATCATAACCCCAGGTTCATGTGGATACTTACAGCTGGAATCCGGCCCCAAAAGATACCAGAGTAGAGATCTGGTTCAGGACAGTACAACATAAATTGCCATGAACTAGAATGGAATATAAAATGTTTATTTTTATTTATATATATTTATATATATATATATATTTTAAGAAACACCCTGGCTAACTTTGTCATATATATTATATTTTATACTATAGGAGAAAATATTGCACAGCGGGTAACAGATACCTAAAGAAAAAGCAACATTTATAGCTTAATGCAAGATAAAAAAAAAAAAGTCATAAAATTACATTTACAGGTCTGTGCAAAAGTCTCAGGCAGTGAAATGAACAGTTGAAACAAAACAAAAAGCTATATGTAACAACGAAAAAATAGAAAACCCTTCTGTTCCCCAAAAAGTTCCTAATGTACCTTCCGACGGCTGCATTAACACCTCCTCAGGGTCACCCCAGCCATTCATGTCTTAAGTTTCAGCACCAGCTCAATTAACATAACATGCAAATGAACTGCATGCTCAGGTAATACTGTATTTATTGTCATGTTGGCATCACTGTCATACCTGTATATCTGCATATCAGTCCCTGAGTGCCTTTAAGAGGTTATACAGGGAGTGCAGAATTATTAGGCAAATGAGTATTTTGTCCACATCATCCTCTTTATGCATGTTGTCTCACTCCAAGCTGTATAGGCTCGAAAGCCTACTACCAATTAAGCATATTAGGTGATGTGCATCTCTGTAATGAGAAGGGGTGTGGTCTAATGACATCAACACCCTATATCAGGTGTGCATAATTATTAGGCAACGTCCTTTCCTTTGGCAAAATGGGTCAAAAGAAGGACTTGACAGGCTCAGAAAAGTAAAAAATACTGAGATATCTTGTAGAGGGATGCAGCACTCTTAAAATTGCAAAGTTTCTGAAGCATGATCATCGAACAATCAAGCGTTTCATTCAAAATAGTCAACAGGGTCGCAAGAAGCGTGTGGAAAAACCAAGGCGCAAAATAACTGCCCATGAACTGAGAAAAGTCAAGCGTGCAGCTGCCAAGATGCCACTTGCCACCAGTTTCGCCATATTTCAGAGCTGCAACATCACTGGAGTGCCCAAAAGCACAAGGTGTGCAATACTCAGAGACATGGCCAAGGTAAGAAAGGCTGAAAGACGACCACCACTGAACAAGACACACAAGCTGAAACGTCAAGACTGGGCCAAGAAATATCTCAAGACTGATTTTTCTAAGGTTTTATGGACTGATGAAATGAGAGTGAGTCTTGATGGTCCAGATGGATGGGCCCGTGGCTGGATTGGTAAAGAGCAGAGAGCTCCAGTCCGACTCAGACGCCAGCAAGGTGGAGGTGGAGTACTGGTTTGGGCTGGTATCATCAAAGATGAGCTTGTGGGGCCTTTTCGGGTTGAGGATGGAGTCAAGCTCAACTCCCAGTCCTACTGCCAGTTTCTGGAAGACACCTTCTTCAAGCAGTGGTACAGAAAGAAGTCTGCATCCTTCAAGAAAAACATGATTTTCATGCAGGACAATGCTCCATCACACGTGTCCAAGTACTCCACAGCGTGGCTGGCAAGAACGGGTATAAAAGAAGGAAAACTAATGACATGGCCTCCTTGTACACCTGATCTGAACCCCATTGAGAACCTGTGGTCCATCATTAAATGTGAGATTTACAAGGAGGGAAAACAGTACACCTCTCTGAACAGTGTCTGGGAGGCTGTGGTTGCTGCTGCACGCAATGTTGATGGTGAACAGATCAAAACACTGACAGAATCCATGGATGGCAGGCTTTTGAGTGTCCTTGCAAAGAAAGGTGGCTGTATTGGTCACTGATTTTGTTTTTGTTTTGTTTTTGAATGTCAGAAATGTATATTTGTGAATGTGGAGATGTTATATTGGTTTCACTGGTAAAAATAAATAATTGAAATGGGTATATATTTGTTTTTTGTTAAGTTGCTTAATAATTATGCACACCTGATATAGGGTGTTGATGTCATTAGACCACACCCCTTCTCATTACAGAGATGCACATCACCTAATATGCTTAATTGGTAGTAGGCTTTCGAGCCTATACAGCTTGGAGTAAGACAACATGCAAAAAGAGGATGATGTGGACAAAATACTCATTTGTCTAATAATTCTGCACTCCCTGTAAAGCCATTATCCTTCCCATGTAGTACCTGTGCTTTAACATAATTAAATGGCTTTCAATTGACAAACAGAACTTCATTAGCACTAGTTGCCCTTATAGCAATGAGAGTGCAGACAGTTGCCCTGATAGCATTAGGGAAAATGGAAATCACAGCACGCAATTTTTAAGTTTGCCTGTTCTCTTAACGTGTAGGGAAACACGATGTAGCGCCATGCCAGTTTGGTTACGCCATCCAGCACAGAAGGCACGACGGAGCTGAAGGGTGGGAAGGATATCCCAATCTTTGTTTATAGCAGTTGAAAAGCACAAAGTCCCTAAGTTGACATGACCCTGGTTACTAGCAGGTCCCAAACCATCACCAAACTGAGCTGGTTGCATAACCACCAGCTGATAGGTTGATATGCACAGGGACAAGAAAGAACCGGTGAGCTGTGTTGATATGCACGGATTATCTGAAGGAGAAAGGATATATTATATATATTGTTCATTATTAGCAGTATCTCACATCGCGATGTATTGATACCTTCTTGATAACCTGGAGCACCAAAATTTCCAACCTCCGACTTCAAAAGGTACAGTACAACAGCTGAACAGCTGCAAGTGAATAACATATCCACTAGCGTTGGATGATAAATGAAGGCAATTCTCATAGATACGCTACAAAACACTAAGAAATTTTCAAATAAATACATTTACATTCAACTAATAAGGCTCATGGTAAAATAAAGTGCAATCTCAAAATAAGCAAGACGTTAATGTAAACAGAAGGTTAAAAGGAGAAGATACTAACGTGAGAAAAACCCCATATAAAGGTCCTTCTCAAAAAATTAGCATATTGTGAAAAAGTTCATTATTTTCTGTAATGTACTGATAAACATTAGACTTTCATATATTTTAGATTCAATACACACAACTGAAGTAGTTCAAGCATTTTATTGTTTTAATATTGATGATTTTGGCATACAGCTCATGAAAATTAGCATAATTCATCCGTCCAATAAAACAAAAGTGGTTTTAATACCAAACAAGTCAACCTTCAAATAATTATGTTCAGTTATGCACTCAATACTTGGTCGGGAATCCTTTTGCAGAAATGACTGCTTCAATGTGGCGTGGCATAAGAACATAAGAACATAAGAACTATACAAACGAGAGGAGGCCATTCGGCCCATCAAGCTCGCTTGGGAAGAACTAAACTAATAGCTCAGAGTCATTAAAATCTTATCTAGCTCTGATTTAAAGGAACCCAAGGATTCAGCTTGCACTACATTATCAGGAAGGGTATTCCATACTCTGACTACACGCTGTGTAAAGAAGTGCTTCCTTAAATCCAGCTTGAAGTGTTCTCCCGCTAATTTCCACCTATGACCACGAGTTCGTGTATTTAAACTAATGCTGAAGTAACTATTTGCTTGAACAGCATCCAAACCTGTTAGAATCTTATATACCTGGATCATGTCCCCCCTCAGTCTCCTTTGCTTGAGACTGAACAGATTTAGCTCAAGTAACCGTTCCTCGTATGACATTCCTCTAAGACCAGGAATCATTTTTGTGGCCCTACGCTCCACCTTTTCTAAGGCCACAATGTCCTTTTTAAGATATGGTGACCAAACCTGCACACAATATTCTAGGTGAGGTCTCACCAAGGAATTGTATAATCTTAGCATTACCTCCCTTGACTTATACTCCACACACCTGGAGATATACCCCAACATCCTATTGGCCTTTTTTATTGCTTCCCCACACTGGCGAGAATGGGACATGGAAGTATCAACATACACGGAGGCAATCAGCCTGTGGCACTGCTGAGGTGTTATGGAGGCCCAGGATGCTTCGATAGCGGCCTTAAGCTCATCCAGAGTGTTGGGTCTTGCGTCTCTCAACTTTCTCTTCACAATATCCCACAGATTCTGTATGGGGTTCAGGTCAGGAGAGTTGGCAGGCCAATTGAGCACAGTAATACCATGGTCAGTAAACCATTTACCAGTGGTTTTGGCACTGTGAGCAGGTGCCAGGTTGTGCTGAAAAATGAAATCTTCATCTCCATAAAGCTTTTCAGCAGATGAAAGCATGAAGTGCTCCAAAATCTCCTGATAGCTAGCTGCATTGACCCTGCCCTTGACAAAACACAGTGGACCAACACCAGCAGCTGACATGGCACCCCAGACCATCACTGACTGTGGGTACTTGACACTGGACTTCAGGCATTTTGGCATTTCCCTCTCCCCAGTCTTCCTCCAGACTCTGGCACCTTGATTTCCGAATGACATGCAAAATTTGCTTTCATCCGAAAAAACTTTGGACCACTGAGCAACATTCCAATGCTACTTCTCTGTAGCCCAGGTCAGGCGCTTCTGTCATTCGGAAATCAAAATGAGGTCAGAGACTCATTCAAGTTTTCAGCAGGTGTCGGATCGGCCTGCAGTTCATTCCTTTGTCGGTTCATCAGTCTAATGCATAGACTATTATTGCTGTGATTGATAACAGCAGAACAGTCTGATTTATTGAGGGCTCACTTGAAGGGGTCCCTGAAGAAGTCCCTGCAGAACGAAGAAAAATAATTGTCAATATATTTCCATATGGACATAACACCTTCTATCTCAGGTCTCAGTCTCAGGTCTTGGTGAAACATCCAGTAGAGTCACATCACTGAGCAAACAGCCCAAATTAGAGCAGCTGCCCAACTGACCCTTTACTGTTAAAGGCCTTCCTCAATGGTACGACAGCAGGCCACCATGCCACTCAGATCCACACCCTAAGCCACCCCACCCGCTGTCCCCTTAACACCTAATAAAACACAGTACTAAACATTCTCTATAATGGCTAATAACACAGGAGGCCCACAGTCTGGTGACTGTCTCTGCTGTAAACTGCAGGTACTGGGCGGCTCTGCACAGCCAGCATGACACTGACATCTTCACCCTCAGCCTGCAAAGAGCCGCTCGCTCTACACAGCCCTGTGTCCCCTCTGATCCCGCGTTAGTCATTAAACAACTGGCATCACTCGTAACTGAAGGATCAGAGAATGTAGGATTCACTCTGGGGCAGAAGCATGTTTATCACACAGGGTATAAACTCACCTGGAGGGTTTTCACCAGGAACTTCTTTGCCTTTGTCTTCATACGGCTTGCAAACAAGATTCCCTGTGGAGGGAAAAGAAACAAAATTAGCTGAATGCTAGAATGGGTCACTCTCAGGAGCTCAATTCAAGCATGGTACCGCGATAGGATGCCACCTGTGTAATAAGTCCATTCGTGAAATTTCCTCGCTACTAAATACTCTATAGTCAACTGTTAGTGGTATTATAACGAAGTGGAAGCAACTGGCAACAACAGCATCTCAGTCATGAAGTAGTAGGCCATGTAAAATCACTGAGCTGGGGCAACACATCTACAGTATAATATAATTCAGGC